>NC_087275.1:29830183-30535183 GCF_015220805.1 Pogoniulus pusillus
GTGCACAGAATCCCTTTTAAAACACAGGCAGAGCATGGTCCTTAATAAAGCTCTTTAGGCATCAAAACAGCATTCAAACCAACTCCCATGGGAACAAACTCCTAATAAGAAATTTGCAAAGACCTTAAGAAATGGTAATCATTCAAGCCAGCACCAATTTGCACTTTCTGGATAGATGTAGAAATCAACACCAGGAGAGAATAAAGTAAGATCAACTCATGACTCAGAAATATTACTGCCCAGGTAAAGTGTAAGGGTTTGGAAAAACAATGGCTGGCCTTTAATGAAACAAGTAAAATCATTAGTACTGGCCTCTAAAGAGCATTTTCCTATTTGTTTTATTCAAGTAACCCTTTTTTATTCCCAGTTACAGAATCACAGAATCCCTAAGGCTAGAAAAGACCTTTAAGATCATTGAGTCCAACTATAAACCAACTACAATGATCACTAAACTGTATCAATTAGTTTAATGAAAAGCAGCTGGGGGAAGTGGGACTGCTAAGTGTAAGGAAGTGGAGGCTGAAGTGAGACCTTATTGCCCTCTGCAACTACCTGAAAGGGCAATGTAGAGAGGTAGGTGCTGGGCTCTTCTCAAAGGGAAATAGGGATAGAAGAGGGAATGGCCTCAAGCTGCACGAAGGGAGGTTTAGGCTGGACATCAGGAGACATTTTTAATCTGCAAGAGTGGTCAAGCATTGGAACAGGCAGCCCAGGGATGTGGTGGAGTAACCATCCCTGGATGTGTTTAAAGGTCATTCAGATGTGGTGCTTAACAATATGGTTCAGTGGTGACCTTGGTAGAGTAGGATTAATAGATAGACCTGGTCTTTTCCAACCCAAATGATTCTATGATTCTAAGTCACCTACCTTACCCATTGTGCATGAAATAGTATTCAGCACTAAAATAACTGTACAGGAAACATGCATCTATAAAGCAGCACAGACTATCCTGTTCCTCACTACTGTCTACAACTACCTGTAGGGAGGTTGTGGCCAGGTGGGGTTGGTCTCTTCTCCCAGGCAAGTAGCAACAGAACAAGGGGACACAGTCTCAAGTTATGCCAGGGGAGGTCTAGGCTGGATGTTAGGAAGAAGTTGTTGGCAGAGAGAGTGATTGGCATTGGAATGGGCTGCCCAGGGAGGTGGTGGAGTCACCGTCGTCCCTGGAGGTGATCAAGAAAAGCCTGGATGTGGCACTTGGTGCCATGGTCTAGTTGACTGGATAGGGCTGGGTGCTAGGTTGGACTGGATGATCCTGAAGGTCTCTTCCAACCTGCTTGATTCTATGATTCTGTGATTCCCTACATGGCCAAATACTTAGTACACTAAGTACTTGTACAAAGTACACTTAGTACAAGAGCAACTTGAACTTCCACAGAGCTGTGATACAGTGGAAAAGGTGTCCCTTTAAAGCACACATTTCTCCAATAAAATTATTGTGTGTCCCTCTAAAGAACACATTCCTCCAAATGCCTCCAACTAAAAATAAAGGCCAAGTATAGAATTAATCATAAGCTGTAGCCCTGTGCTAGTTTGAAGCAGGGTAGAATGTTTTGGTGAGAATTAGAAGATCACAGGCTGTGAAAGGAAAACAGTGGTGATGTCTACTCCCCTCAGAGTCTTGCTGAACAAGAAACAAAAACATTAGATAACACTTTTGCCATTTTCTCTCACTCTTGCTTGGGCTGCTGGCTGAGCAACATCTTACTCCCTAACCTCACCTTCCATTTGGCCTAACCCATCTTTGCTTCTTAACCTCTTGGCCAAACCTCTATTCTTCCTTAGGACTGGGGTAAAGTTGAGAGGGGCAGGGGGAAGGTGAAGGGGTGGTTGAGATCCCCTCCTGGGGACTCAGGTTTCTGGGAGGGCTGTTGTGTTTCTGTATTGCCTTTTACCTTGTATATTTCTGTATATACTGTAAATATCTGCTTGTATATTGTGCTGCTGTAAATAAATAGCTTTAATCATATTTCCAGAGCTGGCTGAGTCTAGTCTGGGTGATTTCTAAAGTGGGGGGGGCAGGGAACACCCAAACCATCACAAGCCCTAAGCTGAATCTAAAACTGGCAACGTTTGAGCTTTCTGCTCGCTCACAGAACACTACTAAGCAAAAAGTAGGCAAGTGGGGGATTTGGGGTTGTTACTATTATTCCTAAAAGTTCAAGGAAAGAGAAAAACTGGACCCACCAGCTTCTGCAGAGGCTTTTTAAACACTTGTTTGTCCGGCACTATGTAGTCTTTTTCATGGAACGCATGAAGCAGCAAGAATTCATTACGTTCCGATCGGCCACCCATCATTGTCCTCGACTGTGGAGAAGGGCAAACCAAGAGGAATTCAAAGCAAAGCACAGAAAATATTGACAGACAACATTAGACTAAGCAATGTCCTTCAACTGTTCATAAGCTCACAGAATGATGGGGGTTGGAAGGTACCTCTGGAGATCATCTAGTCCAACCCACCACTGCCAGAGCAGGTTCACCTAAGAGCAGGTTGCACAGGGCAGCATCCAGACAGGTTCTGAATGTTTCCAAAGATGGAGACTCCATCACCTCTCTGGGCAGCCTGCTCCAGGGCTTCCTCACTCTTAAAGAAGTTCCTCCTCACATTTAGATGGAACTTCTTACATTCAAGTTTGTATCCTTGTCCTATCACTGGGCACCAGTGAAAGAAGATTGACACCATCCTCCTGACACCCATCCTTCAAGCACTTACAAGCATTGGTAAGATTGCCCTTAGCCTTCTCTTCCCCAAGCTGAAAGCCAAATTTCCTCAGCCTTTCTTTGTAAGACAGATGTTCCAGTCCCCTTATCATCTTTATAGCCCTTTGCTGTACTCTCTCAAGCAGTTCCCTGTCCTTCTTGAACTGAGGAGCCCAGAAATGGACACAGAAACTGGAAAGCACTGCCAAATACTACAGGGCAAATTTATATTCCTCGGGCATCTGCTTTTGGCCACTGTTAGCTTCTTCAGTCTTTGCACTTAGGTCCCCTTTCACCTAGCATTGCTATTAGTCTGTATCATTACCATCATGCACAAAACTCAGATGTGATACTTTGATGGATTTTTTTCCATCATTCCATGAGTAGGTCACCCAACTCACACTCATCACCAAACAAACCCAAATGTACAGCATCAAATATTCTCAGTGACTGCTCACAAATTAAAACTCAAACATAGAAAAGATGGAACTATTTATCTGGCACAATGTGTTTGGAGGGTAAGTAATAAAAATGTACCATGACATTCCCAGAGATGTTTGTTATTTGAAGGGCCAGTGGCAGAACGTTCAGCTCACACATGATCTGGAGAATGAACTTGGCATCTATCCAGGTGTTTTCCAGCATGAACAGTAAACGAGGAGAATCACTGGAAAAAGAAGGGAGATCATAGAATGGCTTAAGATGGAATGGACTTCAGAGACCATCTGCTCCAATCTCCTCACCATAGGCAGGGACACCTCACAACTAGACTTCGCTGCACTCAAGGCATCATCCAACCTGGCCTTAAACACCCCCAGGGAGAAGGCATCCAAAGCCTCCTTGGGCAACCACTTCCAGTATCACCACTGTTATACTGAAGAACTTCTTCCTAAGATCCAGTATAAACCTATCCTTGTTCAGCTTCAAACCATTTCCCTTTGTCCTGCTGCTAAACACTCTTGTGAGAAGTCCCACTCTAGCCTTCTTGTAGGATGCCTTCAAGTACTGGTGGGCAGCTTTAATGTCCCCCTGGGAGTCTTCTCTTCTCCAAGCTGAACACCCCCAGCTTCCTCAGCCTATCCCCATAGCAGAGGTGTTCCAGCCCTTGTATCATCTTTGTGGCCTTCTTCTGGACTCGCTCCAACAGCTCTTCAGTTCAAAGCCCACTGGTGTGATGAACATGTGGTATGCACAGCTCCCTGGTATAATGCACATTTCCTTCACTGAAAAAATAACCCAGTGAAGCACCCCAAAACTCAAGCTTGCAAACCCTATCAGTGCTCACACAAATCAATTTGCTCTGTGCATAAGCAGCCACTCATCACGAGAGCTTGTAACAAGATGGAATGTTAATACTTTCCTCTTCAAACACCAGCATGCTAAGTCATCATCCCCATGACAAATGGAGGAGCCTGAGGGGAGACCTCCTCTCTACGACCATCTAGAAAGAAGTTGCAGTGAGGTAGGGGGTTTGTCTCTTCTCTCTGGGTGACAGAATGAGAGAAAATGGACTGAAAGTGTCCCAAGGGAGGTTTAGACTGGGTACTAGGAAAATTCCTTTACTGAAAGAGTGGTCAGGCTTTGGAACAAGTTACCCAAGGAGGCGGTGGAGTCGCCGTCTCTGGAGGTGTTCAAGAAGCATGTGGACATGGCACTTTGGGACACAGAATCAAAGAATCAAGCAGGTTGGAAAAGACCTCCAAGATCATCCAGGCCAACCTAGCACCCAGCCCTAGCCAGTCAACCAGACCATGGCACTAACTGCCCCAGCCAGGCTTTGCTTGAACCCCTCCAGGGATGGTGACTCCACCACATCCCTGGGCAGCCCATTCCAATGCCAATCACTCTCTCTGGCAAGAACTTCCTCCTAACATCCAGCCTGTACTTTCCCCGGCACAACTTGAGACTGTGTCCCCTTGTTCTATTGCTGCTTGCCTGCCAGAAGAGATCAACCCCCACCTGGCTACAATGTCCCTTCAGGGAGTTGTAGACAGCAATAAGGTCACCCCTGAGCCTCCTCTTCTAATGGTCATGGTGGTGCTGGGTTGATGATTGGACTCTCTGACCTTAGAGGTCTTTTCCAACCAAATTGACTCTATGATTCTATGAAGTCCATTAAGCAAGCACGAAACCGTACAGTGGGAAACCAGCTCCTCTGTTTTCCAGTGAATGAATGACATGAACTAGCAACACACCTGTACATGTTTGGAATTTCCTCTGGGAAGATTTCCCTCCTCTCTGTTTTCAAAACCTGACGGACCAGCTCAGACAAATGGTAACTTTTGCAACGGATTAGTTCTTTAGCAGAGATTTCTACATCACAGAGCATTCGGCCGCAGGCAGCGCTCCTCTCGGCAAACCCTCCTCGCCCCTACATCACATCACACAAGCAGAGAAAAATCAAAACAAAGGTAAAACACACAAACATTAACAAAGAACACCTAGCCACAATATATCCTTGTAGGACTGCATCAAGTCCTTTGGATCACCTAATACTCTACTACTCTAAATACTTTCCTAAATACCATTAATATTCAAGCTGTAGAATCGTGCCCTAAAGGAATCGATGGTATCACAGAATCACAGATGTGCTAGTTTGAAGTTAGCTAGAATGTTTTGGTGAGAAGAACTAGATTACAGGCTGTGAAAAAGAAACAGTGGTGATGTCTACTTCACTCATAGGCTTGCTGAGAGGTATAAGAACAAGAATCCAAACATAGATAAGGCACTTCTGCTGGGGAGCTCGGAGCTGCATTTTTCTCTCCCTAGCCTCTCTGCCATTCCTGATTAATCCACTTTGCTTCCTTAACCCCCTGGCTGAACCTCCATTCTTCCTTAGGACTGGAGTAAGGTTGAGAGGGGTGGGAGTAGGTGGAAGGGCGGTTGGGAGCCCCTCCTGGGGACTCAGGTCTCTGGAAGAGCTGTTGTGTTTCTGTATTACCTTTTACCTTGTCTATTTCTGTATATACTGTAAATATCTGCTTGTATATTGTGCTAAGATGTAAATATAAGCTTCATTCAAATTTCCAGAGCCTAGTCTGTGTGATTTCCAAAGTGTGGTGGGGCAAGTAACACCCAAACCATCACAACAGAATATTAGGGGATGGAAGGGACCTCCCAAAGATCATCCAGTCCAATCTCCCTTGTCAGAGCAGAATCACCTTGAGTAGGTTACACAGGAATTCATCCAAGAAGGTTTTTAACATCTCCAAAGAAGGAGATTCCACAAACTCTCTGGGCAGCCTGTTCCAGTGTTTTGTCCCCCTCGAAGTGAAAAAGTTTTTCCTTGTGTTCACATGGAACCTTCTATGCTTCAGCTTGCACCCTTTGCCCCCTGGTCCTAAGTACTGTATCTTTCAGTATGTGTGGATATTAAGAAGTAGATACTTAATTCTCATTGTTAATGTAGATTCTAACCCTTAAAAGTTGTCATGCCTTCTATTTCCAATCATCAGAACACTCCCATTAGGAGCACTGGTGTGGATTTTATTTTAACTCCAGTGATAGTTTTTGTACCAACAGCAGGACAAACAGAATAAATCACACAACAAGAATTCAATTGGTCTCCAGGAAGAATAAGAACAGGCAAGAACATGGCCACATGCAGCACTTCAGCACTCCCAAGCCTCACACATTGTCCTCTGAACAAATACATACTAAGAAGTACAGAACTATTACCTTAGCAGCTCTCTATGTGGTGATGATTCACCAATCAACCCAAATTACATTTTCTCATTTTCCAGTTACAGCAGACAAAGGCTGTTACAGTAAAGTCTATGGTAATTAATCTGTCATCACCATCACCTAGTTGAGATGTGTAAACTATATTAGCCTACCTTGAAAAACTAGTTAAGCTTATTACTGTAATAGAAAGTCATATAAACATTCATCATTTCTGCTCTGGGACACAGGAAATTCAGTGGGACCAACCAAAATACATCAGTGTCACATTTACTGTTCCCCAGCAGAATGAATTCACTTTTAATCACATGCAACATAAAGGGACTTAAAAGACTTGAGCCATCTTATTACCCCAAGCTTTGGCATATTCGACCTCCTCAGCCGACCTATCTTGGACCAGTGAGGGACTTTGCACACATTAATTCTTTGAAGCAGCACTTCCAGATCAAATCCATAAATATTATGACCCTTGTGGCAGAAAAAGATAACAAAAAAAGGTTACAACAAATGCAAATCAAAAGACTTAGTTTAACACACTCAGTATTCCTTTGCCCTTTGTGCCTTTTTCCAACTAATTGATGGCATTATCCCTCTCACAGAAAGCACTTTATAAGGCAACGTTCATCAGCAGTGCTTATTAGTCTTAACACCAACAATGCTGTTCAGTAGAATACCAAAACCAGCTTTACAACTGGCTTGTAGCACACAGGATTCAGCTTTAAGTTTTGATAGCAGAGATTATGATTTAAAGCTTTCTGGGAAGGAAAAATAAACCCCACAAGGTTCTCTATACAGCATACAAACTTAGCTGCAAGTAATTCATTCTCTCTCCATCCACCAAAGTCTCAACACTGACATCAAAATGAAGACCTTTTGCCCTTTGTAGCAGAGCTGTTAAATCTGGACAGAGATATATTGTACCCAATATTTATTTATCAAAGTACACCAGCAATATTTGCAAAGTTTAAACAATGATGACACTGGTCTGCAACATTAGCTAAAAGCAAAATGCTATCCTGATGAATATCACAGACTGGCTCAGGCTGAAAGGGACCTTAGAGATCACCTGCTCCAGCCTCCCCAGCATGGGCAGGGATGCCTCTCAGCTAGACCTGACCTTAAACATCTCCCAGACAGGAGGCATCCACAACCTCCCTGGGCAGCCTGTTCCAGAGTCCCACCACTCTTGTACTGAATATGACCCTAGGTGGACCAGCTGGTCACCGGAGACTGCAGGTTCACCATTTCAGGTACATTTATATAGTGCAGTACTGTGCTATAGAATCAGAGAATCACAAAATCAACCAGGTTGGAAGAGACCTCCAAGTTCATCCAGTCCAACCTAGCACCAGTCCGGGCCAATCGACCAGGCCATGGCACTAAGTGCCTCATTCAGGCTTTGCTTCAACACCTCCAGGGAAGGTGACTCCACCACCTCCCTGGGCAGCCCATTCCAACGCTAATCACTCTCTCTGCCAACAACTTCCTCCTAACATCCAGCCTAGACCTGCCCTGCCACAGCTTGAGACTGTGTGCCCTTGTTCTGTTGCTGGTTGCCTGGCAGAAGAGACCAACCCCCATTTGGCTACAGCCTCCCTTCAGGTAGTTTTAGGCAGCATTGAGATCATCCCTGAGCCTCCTCTTCTCCAGGATGCACACCCCCAGCTCCTTTAGCCTCTTCTTCATACAGAAGCTCCTTAAAATGAGCAGCAGCATTACTGCCACAGTAGAGGAGTCCTATTTATCACAGAATGTTAGGGGTTGGAAGGGACCTCCAAAGATGACTGAGTCAAATCACTCCTGACAGAGCAGGAGCACCTAGAGCAAGTCACACAGGAATGCATCCACTCAGGTTTGGAATGTCTGCAGGGAAGAAGACTCCACAATCTCTCTGGGCAGCCTGCATTAGGAGTGTGGCACTCTCACAGGAAAGAAGGTTTCTCTTGTGTTCATGTGTAATCTCTTCTGCTCCAGCTTGCACCCAGTGCCCCTTGTCCTATTACTGGACATCACTGAGTAGAGCCTGGCTCTGTCCTCCCGACACTGCTCTGCACATCTTTATCAACATGAATGAGGTAACCCCTCAGGCTCCTCTGCTCCAAGCTAAAAAGTTCAAGCTCCCTCAGCCTTTCCTCAGCAGACAGATGTTCCACTGCCTGTGCTCATACAGCTTGTTTTTCAACAGCACTAATTAAGCCAGGTGCAAATTAAACTGCACTAACACAACTCTGCTGCTTTGAGGATCAGAGCTCTCACACCCCTACCAGTGGCATCTTCCACGTGAAACCACTACCTGCAGTGTTTCCACTGATTCCTTCCCATGACCACCATAAAGCTCAGCTCATAGGAGTGGATACCATTAGGTTATCAGGAATCTGCTTCTTTCATCCTATTCCCACTACTTAATTATTTGCAATTATCTACAGAAGAATAACAAATTGTATATAACCAACTTTGAAGTGTCTTCAAAATGTCATTAAGGTCAAGACTGTGCAGTAAACAAACATAACCAAGAAAAAAAACAGTGGCAATTATAAAAAAATGTGAATTAATAATAGTAATTATAAGAAAATGTAAATTAATATTAGTGGTTACAAGAAAAGATAATGTAAATGAATATTTGCAATTCTAATAAACTGTAGTATAAGGTAATGTTGTTAATGATAATAAAATGTAGTCATATTAGTATATAGCATAAAGATACATATTATATACTTATATTTTCAGACATTTCTTTATATATTTATGTTATTTCTAAGTTAATATTGGTAATTATGAGAAAATAAAGCAATATTAGTATATAGTGTAAATATATATAATAAAAAATACATATTTATGTACTTATTTATATATCTATATATTATAAATATGTATTTTATATACTATATATTAGTCTAAATAGAGTAATATTAGTAATTATACTAAGATATAAAATATGTTGCCAATGGCATAGAAAACACAAGAATTGTTACTTGGATTTGGATCATTATCACCTTGATTTACAATATTGAATCAGCCAGGTTGGAAGAGACATCCAAGATCATCCAGGCCAACCTAGCATCCAGCCCTACCCAATCAACCAGACCATGGCACTAACTGCCCCAGCCAGGCTTTGCTTGAACACCTCTAGGGACAGTGACTCCATCACCTCCCTGGGCAGCCCATTCCAATGCCAATCACTCTCTCTGACAACAACTTCCTAACAACATCCAGCCTAGACCTACCCTGGCACAGCTTGAGACTGTGTCCCCTTGTTCTGGTGCTGGCTGCCTGGCAGAAGAGACCAACCCCACCTGGCTACAGCCTCCCTTCAGGTAGTTGTAGACAGCAATGAGCTCTGCCCTGAGCCTCCTCTTCTGCAGGCTGCACACCCCCAGCTCCCTCAGCCTCTCCTCACAGGGCTGTGCTCCAGGCCTTTCACCAGCTTTGTCACCCTTCTTTGGACACATTGCAGCACCTCAACATTTCTCTTGAATTTAGGGGTACAATCTAAATGGTGACACAAACTAGATAAGCAGACTCTAATGTATACCAAAAGTTTCTCTTTTTCTAGAAAAATCAGAAGTTGTTGTTGGTTTTTTTTCATGTTTTGCTCCTTCTGAAGCAAGAAGAAAACCACAACTTGCTCCAGGCACAACAGAAATACTGCCTATTGCAGGTATATAATAGGATGTATAAAATGCTGTTAGGGAAAATGCTCTGTCACCTTTGTATCAAAGTATACCTGCTGTCTTATAAGCAAATTCAATTCATAAACCAGCCTAAAAATCAACATTAAAAACCTGTAACAGGACAAAAGGGAAAGAAAAAAAAGAGAAGAATAAAGCTGACCAGGTGACAGTATGCTTCAATTTCCCTCCTGACCAGCTGATAGTATGCTTTAATTTCACTCTCCCAGTCTCACAGCTACTCACCACAACAACATCTGGGTCAATTTTGTGGATCTTGGCAAGGAAAAATCCCAGCAGTGTTCTCTCTGTGGCAGCAATTTCTACTTTAGCATTCTAAAAGGAGCAAGAGAGTACCTGAATTCAGTCACCCAGTAAGTTGAAAATGGAAACATCCCCTCTCTCCCCCTACTAGTTACAGGACAATAACAAAGCACCACAGAGTTCTCCCTTTCCTTCTGTAATTCAAGGCATTTTGTTCTCACTCCCACAGACGTAGAAAGCTTTTCTCAGAGGCTTTTTTTTTTCCCCCATTTTGCTTTTGTATGCAGGTGTCTCCTGATATCTTAAGAGCCTCCTAAGAATCAAGCACACCAGGAAAATGCTCCGTGTGCATCCTTCACTCACAGGCTTAAGATCACACAGAAACAGAAGAAAAGCAAAAAAATAGGTTACTTTATCATTCTGTCAGCTCTCCCAGTGAGTGCCCTTTAGAAAGGATGTCTTCTAAATTATGACAGACTTAACTCTCCAAGGGAAAGAAGAAACAAATTCTCTCAGTTTACTGCAAGTACACAGCCAGCTATAATGAAAACTAATCACAATTTTAGCCTCTCTGCAACAGGGTTTTATATTTGCAGAGCAGCAAACCAAGGAAAGAAAACTATCACACCATTCCTTTGAATATTTCTCTTGCACAACACACCCAGGGCAGTTCATATGGCCAAGAGGTACTGCAATCAGAAGGCAAACAAAATAAAATTACCTTCTTTCTAACAGCTTCTTTGAAGTCGTAAGGAAAAATGCAGTCGCTCGGTTTGGAAACAGCTGCAAAAGAAATCATCTTTGTTCTTACATGCAAGTTCTTCACTGCACCCTCCCTTGTGAGCATCCATCCACGACAGAAGGAGCCAAGAAAGGCTAATTCTAGAAAGCTAGGCTTATGAGAATGGCTGTCTTGAAGATAATTGAGTAATCAGTAAAATATTAAGCAATTCTGAATCAGTCACATAGGAGGTTACCATTGGGAGATTAAAACTGTGGCCCAGAGCTTTCCAAGAACTTCCTCTCACAAGCATTCAGCACTCTTTAACTTGGGTCTGAATCTCAAGGCTTAACTGATCCAAGATTTTTTTTTTTCCCTGAAAAAAAGTTGCTTATAAATAGCTCTGAATTTACTTTTTTTTAGTTCTGTTCAGAGGAACTGAGCCAAAAAATAACTACAAAATAAGCAGCCTAATGGATTGCAAAAATAACCCAAGAGAACACAGAATGTTGGAAGGGACCTCAGAGATCATCTACTCCAACCTTCCCACCACTATGAAGTGAAGCTAGTCAAATTTATAGCAATCTCCATACAGTAGAACACTGGGTGGAACACTGGGAACAGGCTGTCCAGGATGGTAATTGAGGCATCATCCCTGGAGTTATTCAGGATGAGGCTCCAGAGGGCTCTGGGCAATCTGATCAAGTGGAGAATGTCCCTGATGACCGCAGAGGGGGTTGGACTGGATGACCTTTGGAGATCCTTTCCAACTCAGACTATTCTAGGATTCAGTGAAGTCTTCAACAAGAAATCAGTAACCAGTGAAGTTAAAAACAGAGAAGAAAAACCTGCCTGGTGTTGCAACATTGCCTCTTACCTCTTCCAAGCCAATACTGCTGGAGCAACAGAATGAGGTAAAAAAGACAACCAACCAAAAACCCAAACCACGAAACCACACACACAATGAAGTCACACAACAGAAGAACTCCAAAAGAATTAGTATTTTTCTGTTCATAAATTGTTCCAAATACATACCACAGAAGTGTGTCTGAAAAGGAGGCTGAGGTGGAGCCTTATCCAGAGGAAATTTCTGATGAATCAGAGCTGCAATAGCCACAATCTACAGCACAGAGATACAGCACAAACAAATTCATAAACATGTCTATCAATACTCATTTTGTTACAAACACATCTCTTCCTTTTTTAAGTTTCCTTCTCTTTTTTTTCCCCTCTTGTTTCTAGAAAAGATCTTTTTCAAATTATTTCCAATTACAAATAGTTAAAAAGAAGAAAAGTTATCCACTGACCTCAAGCAAAATAAAAGCAGAACTTCAATTACTATCTTAAAAGTCTGAGAGGAAAAACAATTTGGTTTTGAGAACTCTGCTTTTATACAATTGTGTTCTGAACCTGAACAGATCCCACCATTTAAAGGATTCCCTATGAAGCACAGAAGAGATGTGAGCAGGGCAAGACATGCAGAGAATCCTTGCCTGCAAAAGGGCTGCCCCTAAGCAAGCAAGCAAGACTGCTAATAAGCCTGCTTGCTTTGCTGGCAGGAAGCCTACAAGAAAGCTGGGAAGGGACTATTGACAAGGTCTTGTAATGACAGGATGAAGAGGAATGGGTTTAAACTGGCAGAGGGGAAATTCAAACTCGATGTTAGGAAGAAGTTCTTTACAGTGAGGGTGGTGAGACACTGGAAGAGATTGCCCAGGGAGGTTGTGGATGCTCCCTCCCTGGAGGTGTTCAAGGCCAGGTTGGATGAGGTCTTGAGCAACCTGTTCTAGTGGGAGGTCTCCCTGCCTATGGCAGGGGGTTGGAACTGGATGATCTTTGAGGTCACTTCCAACCTAAACCACTCTGTGATTCTATGAAGCTCTGGCTTCCCAGACATTCATCAGGAAAGCCCAAGAGAAGACAAAGCAGGCAGGCTTTAGAGACATCTTGGCAAGCAGGATCCTCATGGTACCTTGTGTATGGCTTTTTAATGACCACAATCACAGAATGCCAGAGGTTGGAAGAGGCCAGAGCAGGATTATCTAGAGCAAGTCACACAGGAATGCATCCAGGTAGGTTTTGAATGTCTAAAGAGAAGGAGATTTCACATGTCTGGGCAGCCTGTTTCAGGGCTCTGTCACCATTACAATGAAAAAAGTTTTTCTTATGTTCATGTAGAATCTCCTCTGCTCCAGCTTGCATCCTTTGACCCTACTCATAGGACATCACTGAGAAGAGCCTTGCTCCATCCTTGCACCACTCTCCCTCCATAATTTTCTACCCAGAAGACTAATTCTGCGTTAAAAAATTGCCAGCCTAATCTTTCTTCCATCCAATTAGCCAGAAACAACTATTAGTGTTGTTCCTATCCTATTAGTGAACACTAAATCCTTACCTAAGCTAGGGAGACTTGTGCAGGCAAACAGGGAAACATGACGAACTGAACACTGTGCTTTGCAGGCCATAACTGAGTCACTACCTCCACAGAATCATAGAATCAGCCAGGTTGGAAGAGACCTGCAAGATTATCCAGTCCAACCTATCACCCAGCCCTATTCAGTCAACTAGACCATGGCACTAAGGGCCTAAGTTTGCAGAGGTGCAGACAGGATCTCTTGCAGATGTGCAAAGCACTATGTCGGTGGTGCTTCATGCCACATCATGAGGCACTTAATGCCTTGTCCTGGGAAACCTGAGCCTTAGACAGCTTTTAACATACACCAAAGAACAAATGGGATAGGTTGGACTGGATGATCTTGGAGGTCTCATCCAACCTGGTTGATTCTATGATTCTATGAACCTGAAACCAACCAAAGTGAGGGCAGATTACTTACCTCGTTCTGGTGAGTCTTTGGGTTCTGAGTGGTCTTCATGCTGAGGGACATGACCACAAGAGGAGGAGGAGGAGAAAGATCTTTAACCACATTCACCAAGCCAGGTTTTATGGCCACAGCCTCCACTTTACACCAGCTGACAGACTGATTTGAAGGCTCTGAGGAAACAGCAGAGACCACCTTCATTCTTCTGAGAACCACAATAGAATCATAGAATCATAGAATCAGCCAGGTTGAAAGAGACCTCCAAGATCATCCAGTTCAACCTATCACCCAGCCCTATCCAATCAACTAGACCATGGCACTAAGTGCCTCAGCCAGGCTTTTCTTGAAGACCCCCAGGGACGGTGCCTCCACCACCTCCCTGGGCAGCCCATTCCAATGCCAAGCACTCTCTCTGACAACAACTTCCTCCTAACATCCAGCCTAGACCTCCCCCTGCACAACTTGAGGCTGTGTCCCCTTCTTCTATTGCTGGTTGCCCAACCCCATCTGGCTACAGCCTCCCTTCAGGTAGTTGTAGACAGTAATAAGATCACCCCTGAGCCTCCTCTTCTCCAGGCTAAACAACCCCCAGCTCCTTCAGCCTCTCCTCACAGGGTTTGTGTTCCAGGCCCCTCACCAGCTTTGTCGCCCTTCTCTGGACACCTTCCAGCACCTCAACATCTCTCTTGAATTGAGGGGCCCAGAACTGGACACAGCACTCAAGGTGTGGCCTGACCAGTGCTGAGTACAGGGGAAGAATAACCTTCCTTGTCCTACTGGCCACACTGTTCCTGATGCAGGCCAGGATGCCATTGCCTCTCCTGCCCACCTGGGCACACTGCTGGCTCATCTTCAGCTTACTATCTATCAGTATCCCCAGGTCCCTTTCTTCCTGGCTGCTTTCCATCCAGTCTGTCCCCAGCCTGTAGTGTTGCTTGGGGTTGTTGTGGCCAAAGTGCAGAACCCTGCACTCAGCCTTGTTAAATCTCATCCCGTTGGCCTCTGTCCACCCATCCAGCCTGTCCAGGTCCCTCTGCAGGACTCTCCTACCCTCATGAAAGAAAGCATCAAAGAGCATGAGATCAATTCTTGGGCAAAGGCTGCAAGTGGAAAACCACTCTTAGGCCTTTAAAATCAGTGCCAGAAAAGACATGCTTACCAATTGTCTGGTGGAAAACCCATCACTGCTAACCCAACTTTTGGCAGTAAGGGATTTGTTTTGTCTATTCCAGCTCAAAATCCTCACTCAGCTCTCTTAGCAACCAAGTGAGATGCTGAAGAGGAGAATCCCCCTGGTGTCAATGTTCACACTGGCAATGCTACATTTGAAGTTCCTCAGGGAGATGTAGCTTTTGTCCAACATGATCTACTTCCCTATGGTCTTGGGAATATGCAGCATACATGGAAAGAAAAAGCTCTAGCCAACCTGCAAGTGGTGCATGCCACTCACGAGGCAAAAAGAGTTTTAGAAGGCTTTCTAAGTGTCACAAAGAAACAAAAGATGCATTGACAGCAATTTGTTCTTAAAAAGATACACTTGGATGAAAAAAAACAAATCAAATCCAAAGCAAAACCCAATCAAATTATCAAGAGAACCCCCCCCACACATTTCTAGGAGACTTAACTTCAGCACATGTGGCTTTTAGAATATGCAGCAGAATAGCTGCTGGGAACTACATAAAATCCCTCTCACTGTCATTCAAAGTTACAGCCTCATCTGTGCAGTGTGCCACTTGATAGAGACACAGCTCTCCCTCAAAGACCTGAAGAATAAGTCACAATTTCTACTAGATAATGAAAATGAGACAGATAAAAAGCAAGGTTCATTTACAAAAGCATCATTTAGCAACACGATCTCTCTTTGCCCTCCTCCCTCCCAATCCATAATTATCCAGCAACCAGCAAGCCACCGTACGTGGGGTTTTTATTTCCAGCCAGCATGGTCCTTTGATCTTCCTACTCATCAAGAGAAGCTCCAGACTTGAGGTGTTAGTTCCAAATACATGTGAAAATGTTTGTCCTTTCAGATCTTGGGGAAGCCGAGGGCACTCAGCCTAGCAAGTAGAGAAATCAGTGAGTCATTTCATCCCACAGAAGGCTTTGAGGCTGACACATTATATTCAGACAGCACCTTAAAAATACACAACACCTGAAATTGCTACAATTTCAGACAAGGAAAGCCTTAACCCATAACTCCTTACAGCACCTGAATAAATTACACTTACTGACTCAACTTAAATAGGTGAATAACAAAATTAGAACAGTAATGTCCAAAAGCATTGAAGCAAAAGTTCTTCATGCATGCTGGATGTGACACAAGGCAATGTTATCATCAGCCAAGGCTGTGACAATGTTCAATGATTCAAAGTTCATTTTTATACAACAATTGTTCCTGTTATAAACTTAATTAGATAGTTACAGCTTTAACCTTGTTTGTCATACAAAGACTGGATAAAGGGTCTCTCTCTGCACAGCTAAAGAAATAACTGAGACTGCTGACAAAGCTCTACAGGATGCTTCAGGATAAAGCTCTACAGGATAAAGGAATTATCCCAGCAGCTGACCCAATAGGTTCAAGACTGGATGGGGCACTTAGTGCCATGGTCTGGTTGACTGGACAGGGCTGGGTGCTAGGTTGGACTGGATGATCTTGGAGCTCTCTTCCAACCTAGTTGATTCTGTGATGCCTGAGTCTCTCACTCACAGGCTGATGGAGCTGAGCTGAGGTTGTTCAGCCTAGAGAACAGAAGGCCTTGTAGCTGCCCTTGAGTACCTGAATGGAGCCTACTGGCTGGAGTGACAGAACGAGGGGCAATGGTTTGAATTCAGGGAAGACTAGATTTGAGTGGATGTTAGGAACTAGTTCTGCACCATGAGGGTGGCAGAACACTGCAACAGATTGCCCTAGCAGGTAGTTGAGGCCTCATCCTTGAAGATCTTCAAGGTCAAGTTCAACCTCAACGAGGCTCTGAGCAAGCTATATAGTAGAGGATGTCCTTGTGTTGAACTAGATGACCTTTAGATGTCATTTCTAATCCAAACCATACAATGATTCTATGATTTTTGCCAATAATAAGAGCTAGCTGATGTTTCCACGGGATTTCTTCTTTCCATCTTTGCTGCTCAACTTTACAACTCTTCAATAAAAGGCTTTCTCACCCTGCTGCTAGTTGCAAGAGGCATACACCACACAGATACACCAGCTGTGTTTTGGACATGCATTCAACAAATCATTTAAAGGGTACTAAGTAGTTTAAAACATCTTACAGTACTTTGGGCCTTGAGGCAATACAGCTAAAGGCTGTTTTACTTAGTGGCAAGGCAGAGCAATTGGGAATACAGATTGTTGCATATCAATAGGCAAATCACAACTGGGTGAAGGTGGGAGTGATGTACTGGTTGTGGGACGTACTTCTTCCCCTCATGATTTACACAAGCAGAGCTACCAAACCAATATGTTATAGGTCACCTCTGCAAGGTTATAAGTTACCTTCACCAATATATTATAGGTTACAACTGCTTTTGTTAAGAACTAACCAACATAGAAATGACAACAAAGAAGCCACAAGCTTAGGGATCAACCTCTTTTTTTAATTATAAGACATTGAGCAACTAACTACATCCTGCAACAGAGGTAGAGCCACAAGATAGTAAAGATCCAATCCTGAATTATATCTTCTTGGAAAAGCATTAAATTCTCAATTAAACTGCATTATACTCACCGAATATTTAACTTCTAAGTACTCAGATTTTGATGGCACATCTGGGATCTCAAAAGCATAATATTTTTCCACTTTCTAGAGAAAACAAAGATATTATTTTATTTATTTTCAGTATTTACCAAGAGAATTGTTGTTCTGTCCAGTAAGAATGCCAGTGAAATAAAGGTCAGCCAAAACATGCATCTCAAATATCACAGAATCACAGAGCTGTCGGGGTGGAAGAGACCTCCTCAAGGATCATCCAGTTCCAGCTCCTCTGCCATAGGCAGAGACTTTCCATTAGATCAGGTTGCCCAGAGACACATCCAGCCTGGCCTTAAAAGCTACTCTGGGGTTGATCATATCTTACCAATTCTGAGGAACACAGACAGGCTTCAGAGGTGGACCCAAACCAACCTCATAAAATTCAACAAGGGCAAGTGCAAGGTCCTACACCTGGGTCCAAGCAATCCAAAGCACAAATATAGGCTGGGTGAGGAGCAGTCTGTAGTACTTCAGAGTGTCAGTTGATGACAAACTCACCACGAGCCAGCAATGTGAGCTTGCAGCCCAGAAAGTGAAACATATCCTGGGCTGCATCAACAGCACTGTGACCAGTAGGATGAGAGAGGTGATTCCACCCCCTCTACTCTGACCTTGTGAGACCCCACCTGGAGTACTGCATGCAGATCTTGTGCCTCAAGCTAAGCCAGGGGAAATTTAGGCTGGAGGTGAGGAGAAAGTTCTTCACTGAAAGAGTCACTGGACACTGGAATGGGCTGCCCGGGGAGGTGGTGGAGTCGCCGTCCCTGCAGCTGTTCAAGGCAGGACTGGATGTGGCACTTGGTGCCATGGTCTGGCCTTGAGCTCTGTGGTAAAGGGTTGGACTTGATGATCTATGAGGTCTCTTCCAACCTTGGTGATACTGTGTGTGTGTATATTGCCCTCCCTTTCTATTGGATACTTCAGAGAGGCACCCAAAGGGAGCTGATCTCCCAACCGCCTGCTGGTCGTTTATTACATACTCAGAACAGAATCGTTTCTATGCCAGTCTTTTTCATTCTGAGTTACTTGAGTTTTACCAGAAAGCAGGCAAGTTTGTTTATGCAGCTGTAACAAAGATAGTTAAAGCAGTCTCAAGTTCAGCACAGCCTTACTGAAAGTATCACTTCTGCTTTCTTCAACAACAACAATGATTATAGAAACATACAATGTTGTTCCACAACATGCACAGCTTCTTACTTCTAAGAATAACTACCTTCACTTTCCAAATAATCACTGAATGTTTGGGACTGGAAGGGACCTTGAAAGATCACCCAGCCAACCCCCTGCCACAGCAAGATCACCCAGAGCAGGTCATTCAGTACTGAATGATTAACTGTGAAATCTTCTGATGCTCTCCCACCAAGCTGCTTTCCAGCCACTCTTCCCTAACACTGCAATGTTAAAGTTGTACAGCCTGTGAAGGAGAAGTGAAAGCCCTTTGCAATAAATTGCAAGAAGGCAAATCCAGAAACAACTATGGCATCAACAGCTCCTGTAAGGAGAACAGAGTAATAGAACTTGGTCCAAGAACACCACTGTGAAACCAGAGCAGCATTACAAACTGGAATGCAGAACTGTTGAGCCAAAACAGCACCTCACGTGAGCAGTACATCATATTCAGTCCTGTTCAATATCTTTATTGATGATCTGGACTAGGGGATTGAGTCCAGCATCAGTAAGTTTGCAGATGACACCAAGCTAGGAGCAGGTGTGGATCCGTTGGAAGGGTAGGAGTGCCCTGCAGAGGGACCTAGACAGGCTGGATGGGTGGGCAGAGGACAATAGGATAAGATTGAACAAGGCCACACTTTGGCCACAACAACCCCAAGCAGCACTACAGGCTGGGGACAGAGTGGCTGAGAGCAGCCAGGCAGACAGGGACCTGGGGGTACTGGCAGAGAGTAGCTGAACATAAGCCAGCAGTGTGGCCAGGGGAGCCAATGGCATCCTGGCCTGGATCAAAAACAGTATAGTCAGTAGGACAAGAGAGGCTATGCTGACCCTGTACTCAGCACTGGTCAGGCAACACCTTGAGTCCTCTGTCCAGCTCTGGGCTCTTCAATTCAAGAGAGATGTTGAGCTATTGGAAGGTGTCCAGGGAAGGGCAGCAAGGCTGGGGAGGGGCCTGGAGC
This sequence comes from Pogoniulus pusillus, assembly GCF_015220805.1. Lineage (NCBI taxonomy): Eukaryota > Metazoa > Chordata > Aves > Piciformes > Lybiidae > Pogoniulus > Pogoniulus pusillus. Next base: position 29,849,915 of record NC_087275.1, read on the forward strand.
ACAGCCCTGTGAGGAGAGGCTGAGGCAATTGAGGTTGCTTAGCCTGCAGAAGAGGAGGCTCAGGGCAGAGCTCATTGCTGTCCACAACTACCTGAAGGGAGGCTGTAGCCAGGTGGGGGTTGGCCTCTTCTGCCAGGCAACCAGCAACAGAACAAGGGGACAGAGTCTCAAGTCGTGGCAGGGGAGGTCTAGGCTGGATGTTAGGAGGAAGTTCTCCACGGAGAGAGTGAATGGCATTGGAATGGGCTGCCCAGGGAGGTGGTGGAGTCACCATCTCTGGAGGTGTTCAAGCAAAGCCTGCATGAGGCACTTAGTGCCATGGTCTAGTGGATTGGACAGGGCTGGGTACTAGGTTGGCCTGGATGAGCCTGGAGGTCTCTTCCAACCCGGCTGATCCTATGATCATAGCTGTAACATTACAGATGGCACCACAGTGGTTTTTTCACATCTATTACTGGTTCCCCCTTTTTTTTTTTTTCTTTTGTTTCTTAATTTTAAAAAACCCTCTCAGGCTTCAAACAAGTTCTTGTTGCAAACAGAAGCTGAACACAGTGTAAAAATAGTATGCTGCAGTGATTCATCTGCGTTATTCCACAGAGCTCAGCTCAATTACACCAGCGTCTGGTCATAACTGCAGTGAATGAATGCTTTGCTGCAGAGTAATCTGCCCTTCAAGTGGCCCTTCAAAGAGCAGAAATGAGCAGCAGTGATTAGCTGCTAAGTTCCTAAGTGGAGTAAGGCTGCTTTCAAATTGATTTGTGAAGACTTGCTAACTTGGCAGCAGTGCAACCCATTGAAGCTACAATTAGCAGCAGGTGCAGGAGGAAATGATAGGGCTCAAGTGTATCTGTTTGCAGGGACAAAGTTTGGTGCTGCCAAGGCCAAGACACACACACACACACACAGAGAACAACTTGTCTCAGTATATAAAATGATAGAATGGTTTGGATTGGAAGGCATCTCCAAAGGTCACCTGGTCCAATTCCCCTGCAGTCATCAGGGACACCCTCCACTAGATCAGGTGGCTCAGAGCCTTGTGCAGACTGACCTTGAAGATCTCCAGAGGTGGGGTCTCAAGTACCTCTGTGGGCAACCTGTTCAGGTGTTCCACTACCCTTTTGGTAAAGAACTTGTTCCTAACATCCAACCTGAATCTTCTCTAATTTTAAACCATTACCCCTTGTCCTATCACTGCAGGACTCCAATCCTATTTTTCCTCACATCTCCCACATTACTAGTGCCATATCCTCCTGCTAGCTCCTCTTCTCCTTAAACCCTTCCAGGAGGCAGTAACTACCAACATCAGCAGAAAATTATGCCAGCAAAATAAATCTGGATGGTCTTTTACCATGTCAGTGAAAATCAGTCTACTGAAGAGCATGATGGATACTGGAGTATGAGTACCTGGAGTCCTGTGTGCAGTCCTGAAGCCCCCAACAAAAGGACATCAAACTGTTAGAGTGAGTCCAGAGGCCACAAAGATGATCAGAGAGCTGCAGCAGCTCTGCTATGAGGACAGACTACAAGAGTTGGGGCTTTTCAGTCTGGAGAAGAGGTGGCTTTAAGGAGACCTTGGAGTGGCCTTCCAGTATCTGAAAGGGGCCTACAGGATGGCTGGGGAGGGACTACTGACAAGGTCTTGTAATGACAGGACAAGGGGGGATGGGTTTAAACTGGCAGAGAGGAGATTCAAAGTAGATGTTAGGAAAGGGTTGTTTGCAGTGAGGGTGGTGAGACACTGGCACAGGTTGCCCAGGGAGGCTGTGGAGCACAGAATGACCCAATGTGATCTTTGCTGATAGGGAGAATTGAGGGTGGTGAGACACTGACACAGGTTGCCCATGGAGGCTGTGGAGCACAGAATCACCCAATGTGATCTTTGCTGATAGGGAGAATTGAGGGTGGTGAGACACTGACACAGGTTACCCATGGAGGTTGGGGAGCACAGAATCACCCAATGTGATCAAAGATCACCTCCCTGGAGGTGTTCAAGGCCAGGTTGGACAAGGCCTTGAGCAACCTGTTTTAGTGGGAGGTGTCCCTGCTTATGGCAGGGGGTTGGAACTGGATGATCTTTAAGGTCCCTTCCAACCTAAACCATTCTATGATTCTATAATTCAAACTCTTACTGCTCAGAAACAATTTTGGCAGATTATCTCACAGCTTCTCTGCACTCTCAACTACCCTTCCTAATTTATTCATTAATTAAAATTTATAAATCTCTTCTTTTGCTAAAACTGTCCTTTAAATAGCTTTCTTGCTGCTCATCTTCTTTTAATGTCTTTAGAGAGCAAAAAGGTCTTATTATTCCTCACTTTACTAGGCTAAAAAAAAACACCCTTAAAGCTCTTTCAGAGTAGTCTCTGGTGTAACCGATTCTCCTTTTCTTATCCTTCTTAATTACCATCTTTTGTTCCTGTTGTCCCTTGAGTTAATCTTTCCTTAACAGGATGATCAAGAACTGTATATATTCCAGGTAAGATGTGAACAATGCCTTTGAGGGCAGAGAATCAAGCACGTTGGAAAAGACCTCCAAGATCATCCAGTCCAACCTAGCACCCAGCCCTGGCCAATCAACCAGAACATGGCACTAAATGCCTCAGCCAGGCTTTGCTTGAACACCTCCAGGGACAGTGACTCCACCACCTCCCTGGGCAGCCCATTCCAATGCCAATCACTCTCTCTGCCAACAACTTCCTCCTAACATCCAGCCTAGACCTGCCCTGGCACAACTTGAGACTGTGTCCCCTTCTTCTGTTGCTGGTTGCCTGGGAGAAGAGACCGTCTGGGCACCAGCCAGACTTAATTCCATTCACCACCACTCTCTGGGCCCAGCCATCCTTCCAGTTTTCAATCCAATGCACAGTGCACTCATCCAAGCATGATGCCACTACCTGTCACCAAGAAGACACTGCCCCCTCCTTGCTCAAACCTCCCTTCAGGCAGCTGTAAAGAGCAACGAGGTCTCCCCTCAGCCTCCACCCCCAGCTCCCTCAGATGCTCCTCATAGCCCAGGTGCTCCAGGCTGTTCTCCATCCTCATTGCCTCTCTCTGGACATGCTCGATGCCTCACCAAAAGACAAAGGCTCTATACAAATAACAAGCAAGCTTTCTCATACTAGCAAGCTAATTCAGTCCAAATCTGCAATGCTATCAGCAGTATCAGCTCTTTCCCTGCAGACACATGACAAGTATTCTACTGCTGTATGTGTAAGCTTGCCATTACAGCAGTATTTTGTTTTTCCAATCTTCTCTTAAGGTTCTGTTGAGTGAACAGAGCACAGCAAAATAACACTGTAAGACCTCTGCCCACAACTGTAAGCCCAGAACAGCTAAAGTTTCAAGTCCTCCTGTATAAAGGCACTGTGACAACCCATGCTCCATACAGCACACATTCCAACATAGATCTGCAAGAGCAAGAAGGATGAGACATGCCAAGAAAGTTTAATGCAACACCTAGTGAAATGCAAAGCTAGTGTGACTCCAATGTACTGACCTGTGTGCTGCACAACACATCTTTTATCTTAAACTCCTGACACCATGAGCTGATGCTCTGTACTTTAGGTATCAGAATTTCTGTCTCTTCTGTATTCTCAATATTAGCAAAGGCAAATAAAAAAGGCAGTGTGACACTCAATCCAGTTTCAAAGATGCTAAAAAATTAATCATAATCATAGAACAGCTTAAGCTGGAAGGGACCTTAGAGATCATCTTAACCCAATCTCCCTGCTACAGGCAGGGACACCTCTGAACTAGACCAGGTTACTCGAGGCCCCATCCAACCTGGCCTTGAACATATTCAGGGAGGGGGCATCCACAACCATTCTGAGCAATCCATTCCAGAGTCTTGCCACCCTCATAGTAAGAAGAGTATTTTAAACTTCATGTTGCAAAATTACTGTTCTTAATGGAGTATGGATGGTCGGGGAAGACACTTTCTCTGTGATGTCTCATTATAGGACAAGGGGTGATGGGTGAAAGCTAGAGCAGAGGAGGCTGTTTAGGCTGAAGGAGGCTCAAGGTGAATCTTATTGCTGTCTACAACTACCTGAAAGGAGGTTATGGCAAGGTGGGGGTTGGTCTCTTCTCCAGAACGAGGGGACACAGTCTCAAGCTGTGCCAGGGCAGGTTTAGGATGGATGTTAGGAAGAAGTTCTTCACAGCAAGAGTGATTGGCATTGGAATGGGCTGCCCAAGGAGGTGGTGGAATCACCATCCCTGAAGGTGTTTAAAAAGAGACTGGATGTGGCACTTGGTGCCATGGTTTAGTTGATTAGATAATGTTGGGTGATAGGTTGGACTTGATGATCTGGAAGGTCTTTTCCAATCCGATTGATTCTGCAATAAACATAAGGAAAAGCTTTTTCACTGTGAGAGTGACAGAGCCCTGGAGCAGGCTGCCCAGAGAAGTTGTGGAGTCTCCTTCTCTGGAGACTTTCCAAAACCACCTAAGGCCTACTCTAGGTGCTCCTGCTCTGGCAGGAGGGTTGCACTAGATGATTTTCCAAGGTCCCTTCCAACCTCTAGAGACCATTATTCTGTGATACCTTTTACAAGCAGGTACACTTATACATTTGCACTTCAGCATATTCCTCCCCCAATGGACAGTGTTTTAACAGGTTTGTAACCTAAAGAACCAGAAAATGATAAATAGGATACTTGCAGACATACCTTGGATTTGAACTTCATGATCTTATACTTTGGTGAAATGCTGTCATTAAATTCCTGGAAAACACTCATTATAGTTACTGGAGTCTCTGTTTCCTTGCCAGTGGACAGATCCATTTCCTCAAAAACAGAAGCCAGGTTTTAGAAACTATCCAAAAAATGTCAGCAGACCTCACCAAGAAGTTGAGTTTTGCTGCTATAATTCAGGAATCTCTTCTTTAAGGGAAAACTACAACATAATCAGTCAAGACATCCCAAATTTCAAAACTATTCCTTGAAACAGTGTTTAAAAATCACCACATTTTCTAGTAATGCTTCAGGACAACTTTAACTCCTAAGCAGCAAGCCCCTAAGGTAAGAATTTGTAGTTGTTAGGGGGAAGCAGCAACACTATTCTGCTTCTCACATGTGATACACCACATATACTTTACCACCTACATCAGACAACAGCTCCTATAAACACGCTACTAGAACTCATAGCCTGCCATAAGCAGAATGAAAGGTACTTACATTTGACATGCTTAAAAGATCTACTTACTGTTTCACGTGGCAGTAGATAAACAGTTCTCTCAATATTTTTCACTGTGACACAACAGCTGACATAAGTGTCTGCAGATTCAATCCAAACTTTGCCAAACAAAAACACCACACCTAAGGAAGAAGGGCAAAGCAAAGGAAACAATGTGCAGGTCTTAAATCAATCATTCTTAACGTTGCATAAAGCAGTTTACTGTGTATCTTGCAGACAAATGTAATCATTTCTGGTTTAGGGCCCCAGACAGCAAATCATCCCAATGTATCAGTATGTTCTGCTCTGGTAAAGACTCACTTCAAGTACTGCATCCAGCTCTGGAGCCCTCAACACAAAAAGGACATGAACCTGATGAACTGGGGCCAGAGAAACCACAGAAGATAATCAGGGGGCTGGAGCACCTCTCAAAGGGGCTCTGGGCAACCTGGTCTAGCTGAGGATGCCCTTGCTGACTGCAGAGGGAGATGGACAAGATGACCTTCAGAGGTCCTTTCCAATCCAGACCACTCTATGATTCTATGAGGACAGGCTAAGGGAACTGAGATTGTTCAGCCTGGAGAAGAGAAAGCTCCAGGGAGACCTAAGAGCAGCCTTCCAGTACCTGAAGGAGGCTACGATAAGGCTGCAGGGAGACTGTTTACAAAGGTTTGTAGTGATAGGATGAGGGGCAATGGCTTGCAATGAGAGTAGATGAGACCTAGATTAGACGTTCTGCACCATGAAGGTGACAGAACACTGCAGCAGGTTGCCCAGGGAGGTGGTTGAGGCCCCATCCCTGGAGATCTTCAAGGCAAGACTCGACAAGGTTCTGAGCAAGATAATCTAGTGAAGGATCACCAGTCCCTGCTGACTGCAGGGGGCATGGACTAGATGACTTTTGGAGGTGCCTTCCAATCCAAACCATTCTATGATTCTATTCTAAATCGTTTTAAACAGCAGCTTTGCAAACAGGTACCTGTACAGTTCTTTTTGCCTATGTCTCTATCACTACAGTAACACCCTGATAAGTGAAATTCAAAATGGCATCACACAGCCAGTCTCAGAATTCTGTTCTGATATTCCATTTTTACCTACATTAGATTGATAATTCAGGAGGAGAGGGAGGAAGGAGAGAGAAGTCAGTGAAAGATGAAGATAACGAAAATGCCTGTGCTGTCAATCACTCCTGAAGTCTGCATTATCTACAACTTTCCATTCTCCATCTAAACCAGGCACAACTAAGCCCTTTCTCCTGCACTTCAGTACTGTGAGATGAAGACTCTACTAATAACAAAGCCTGTAGAAATGCATTCTGAGGAGAACAACTAGAAGCTGATAAACTGTAAAAAGCTTTCAAGTGACTACATTTAAGGCACGAGAGCACCAGGAGATGTATGACATCATCAGAAATCCTGGATGCTAAGTTGGCAGGGTAGACACTCAGAAAGCCTACAGAAAGCAGGCCTAGCACAGCTGACTTGACTGTGGACCATGTCATTATTGTACACATACATCACTGAGTCACAGACAGACTGGCACAGGTACAAAATGCTGCAAACTTCTCACCAAGTGATGTTAAACTTTGAAGTAACCCAGAACAAAGTCAGCTGACTTCCATGTGGTTTATCATTCACAAGTGAAATAAAACTTTCAAGCACAACTCAAAAACTTGGCTTCAACTGAGTTAGTTCCCTTCCACTTCCAAATAATTTGGAACTGGATTACAAGAAAGAATCTCTTCCTACAGGATGTTACTATTGATGATGAAAGCAGCAACATCAGAGCTGAGGCTGTCTCAGAAACAGGGTTCAACATAAAGAAGATTTTGGAACCTGTGTTTCTCCTTGGTCTGATGATGCACAAACAAGTCCTTGGTCAGAAGTTATAATTCATCCTTGTCACACATCTATCAGATGTGAAGGCACCTTTCTTACTCCATTAGATGGAAGACGAATCAGAGAAGGTGCACTAAGACAAATGACAGAAGCAGAGTGACAGGCTAAGAAAAATCATTTCTTGAGTGCTTGGAATAGATGTGAACAAGACTATTTTTGTCAAGGACAGAGAACACCGTGGTTTTGAAGATGATGAGAGCAAAGATATGAGCTTCAGCTGCACAAAGTATCTTAAAGTTTTTTTAATACAGAGGCAATCTTCAAGTTTTAGACATATTGAATAAAAGGATCTAAGGAAAAGCTCAAATTACAGATCTAAGTGACAGGGAAGATGAATTCTTGCTCCCAGAAATCTTTTTTTCCCCCCTTTCTTCTTTTTTGGTGAGGGATTTAAAAACTCAGGATGAAACTATAGGAGAGACCATAAAACAGCAGCTGGTTGCTTGAACAGTAATACTAAGTGCATGAAAAAGTTAACCTGTCAGATGCGTACATACAAGCAGGTGTGGCAGAAAAGGAGGATACATGAGCTGGTCGCAGAGAGGGTAAAAGGCTGCCTGGATTGCATAAAAACTTCAATCAAGTCTAACACTGACAAATTAATAGCCTCAATCCCCAGATTTCACAAAATCAGAGTAATTTAGGGTGGAAAGAATCATTGGAGATGATCTAATCAAACACACACACCCCACAACACTTCTGTACAAACATAGAACAATAGCAGGGCTAACTTCAAAGAGTTTTCAGACAGCTGATATCTAAAACCAACAAAATCAGTGAAGAGATATCAGGCCTTATCCCTCTGCAGGATGGATTATGTAAAGAAGAAGAAAAATGAAAATGAAGCTTATAAAAAAAAAAACACAACACAAAGTGTTGTGAAAAGAGAGATCACAAACCAAAAGGCAAGCAAAGACAAGAGACAGGGAAAAATGTTTAGCAGAGGGGAAAGCAAGGGCAGCTTTTATTCATTCCTTCTTTAAAATGCTAATAGGATTACAATTCTCAAGTTCCCTGTCTAAGATAGTAAAAGGAGTTATGAGAAGTCTCAAAAAAACCCAGAACATTAAGTTTGAAAGAGTCTTATGATTATGCTATAGTATTTACTCTTCAGGCAGTGCATTTGACATCACTGCAAATGAGGCATAAACAAAGATCATGAACATGTTAAACAAAGAGCAGTATCGAAATTTTCCCTTCTACATTACTAATTGAAAACAGGTGCAGCCTTTATTATTCCACCCTGAAAAAGTCATAATGAGAAAAGAACACTCCTTGCATGCAAGGAACAGAAATCCTTTCATAATTATGTTCCATTCAACAACCACTGACTTAGAAGGCAGAAAAAAAAGGAAAAAGAACAATAGTGGGGCCTTTAAAAGTAGCAATTTTATATTAGAGCCATTGATTTCATCCTGGTATCTATGATTATTACCACTCCCATCACCAAGCTGTTCAGCTCAGCAGTCTCATATTTAAGTTTGGCATCCCAACTCACAACAAAAGGTGTAGCAAAGAAACATATCTGACTACATGATTACAGCATCAAGCCAAAAAACCTTCAACAACACCCAGAAGAACCTTCCAGTAAAACTACACCAAGCACAAATTGGAAACCCAAGATCTTAAAGCTGCTGATGAAATAAGAGGACAGATGGGAAGAACAGATGTGAACATCACTTTTTTGGCAGGGCTGAGATTTAGACTGCTGCAGTTTGGAAAACAGGTAAGACCTCACCTGCAGTACTGTATCCAGCTGTGGAGCCCTCAACACAAGGACATGGACCTGATGGAGCAGATCCAGAGGAGAGCCACTAAATGATCATGGGGGTGCAACACCTCTGCTACAAGGACAGGCCGAGGGAGCTGGGGTTGCTCAGCCTGGAGAAGAAGAGGCTCTGGGGAGACCTAGTAGTAGCCTTCCACTACCCGAAGGAGACCTACAAGAAGACTGCAGAGGGACTACTTACAAAGGCCTGCAGTGACTGGATAAGGGGCAATGGCTTGAAACAAGAGAAGAGCATATTTAGACTGGATGTGAGAACAAGTTCTTATTACTATGAGGGTGGGGGAACACTTGGAACAGGTTGCTCAGTAATACAGCTGAAGCCCCATCCCTGGAGATCTTCAAGGTCTGGCTGGACAAGGTTCTGAGCAAGCTTATCTAGTGGAGGATGTCCCTGCTGACTGCAGGGACTGGACTAGATGACCTTTGGAGGTTCCTTCCAACCCAAACCATTCTATGATTCTAATGGGTACTTCTGCAGGATTCGTAAGTGGCCCAAGAAGAGAAAACATCACATTCTAGGTGTTGCATGATCTAGCATTCACACTTCAACTGCCCAATATATCTCAGGGATGCTGATCCAAACTCAGCATGATCAAGCATTCACACTTCAACTGCCCAATGTGTCTCAGGAATGCTAATCCAAAACCAATCTTCAAGATTCAGATAGTCTGAATAAAGAGATAAAGATAAACCTTATATTTTTTAGGCCATCTTCGTGATGGTCCCTGATAAACCTACTTTTGTGTAAAATCATTAAACTGCTGTTGTAGAGGCTGTCTAACAATCCACCAAAACTTAAGATACGCTTCCAGAAACAAGGAGAAAGCATGGTCAACTGTTGTACCACTGAGTAAGAAATCACCTTATGCCTGGAGTGTGCAGGGTTTTCAGAAGGCAAATGAGTCACTAACACTGAGAAGAGCAAGTAGTTCCTTTTGAGAACAGCTCCCTTTGGTCCTAGTTCCAAAGTTACTACTAGGAATTACTGTTCCTAGCAGCTCCCTGTGTGCCTCCCTACCTCTATACTAGAGGAGGAGGCAACATTCTTACTCCACCCAGTCACAGTGCCCTGCACTGAGGACACAGGTGAATGAAAGCCACAAGAAATGAATGCCCAGGTTCTAGAGCACAGACAGCCAGGGTAACCAGACACAATTAGACAAGCCTAGAAATGTCAGTTACATAAGAAAGGAATCAGAATGGCATTTCCTGGCTTTCACCAAACAGTTACCTGGCTGACTGTACTGATCTTCATATGCATCCAGCCAATAAAATCTTAGGACTTGATCATCATTTTCCCCATTCACAAGAGGAAGGAGATTGGGGTCAAGCTGAACTTCTGTCACTACTAGATCAGCTTCGTCCGCATCCATTCTGTCCCAACATGAGTCACCTGGGAGAGAACAACTTCTGCAGGGTTTGCAGAAGAAGGAAGAAACAAAAGGTAAAACTATGCCTTTGCTGTAACCATCATTAGTTTGCATTTTTCAGCCTTGTATCCTCACACCTTTTGTTGGTCTTTCCACTCCCAAGCAACATTCCCAACAGTTGTGTTTCCCCAGGTATCTTCTGAAAAGGCTAGAGTAACAGAGAAAGCCACACAGAAGCATGGCTCTCAGCACACAGTGCAAGGGCTTTAGAAGTCACCCACTTCATTCACCTTTAAAAGTCACTGACTTCATTCACCTCTTACTTCAACGTTGGCCATTTAACCCTTCACATAGCAAATACATCCATCCACCTGTACAAGTTGCTCAGTGGGAAAAACAAACCATTTCAACAACGATCTTTTCAGTCATTAAATGTTTAAGTGGTTTTGATTACTCAGGTATTTTAAATTTTGAAGTTATGGAAACAATCTTCCAAATAATCCAGGGGGAGGAAAAATAACAGAAGACCAAAACAAGGGAAAAAACAACCTCTTTTCTCCTACTTCCAAAGACTTAGATGTCCACCATATGCAATTACTTTTAGTGATAATACTCTGAACTACAGTTAACATTGTGAAATATCTTAGGAGTGTGTCCAGCAGATCAAGGAAGATTCTCCTCCCCCTCTACTCTGCCCTGGTGAGACCTCACCTGGAATACTGCATCCAGTTTTGGGCTTCCCAGTTCAGGAGAGACAGGGATCTACTCGAAAGAGTCCAAGGAAGTGCTATAAAGATGGTTAAGGGGCTGGAGCACTGCCCTATGCGGAGAGGCTGAGGTATCTGGGGCTTTACTGTCTGGTGAAGAGAACACTTAGAGGAGATCTAATCAATCTTTATAAATATCTGAGGGCTGTGGGGCAAGAGGGAGGGGACAAACTCTTCTTGGTTGTGCCCTGTGATAGGACAAGGGGCAATGGATGTAAACTACAGCACAGGAAGCTCCACTTCAACATGAGGAAGAACTTCTTTACTGTGAGGGTCACAGAGCACTGGGACAGGCTCCCCAGAGAGGTTGTGGAGTCTCCAGCTATGTAGACTTTCCAGACCTGTCTGGATGTGTTCCTATGTGACCTGCACTAGATTCTACAGTCTTGCTCTGACAGAGGGGTTGGATTTGATCAATGGAGGTCCCTTCCAAACTCTAACATCCTGCAATCCAGCGATCTTCATAGCTGTTTAGAATCAGCATTGTCAGTAATTCCAATCTGTGCTTACTGGCAAAAAAAGTTCATCATTCAGTACTAAGACAGAGTCACCTCAATGTGCTGGAATACACAGAATCATAGAATCAACCAGGTTGGAAGAGACCTCCAAGATCATCCAGTCCAATCTATCACCCAGCCCTAGCCAGTCAACTAGACCATGGCACCAAGTGCCTCATCCAGTCTTTTCTTGAAGACCTCATGCTGGTTTGTGCTACATCCCCAAAACAGCAAACATTTTACAGTAGCTATCAGCATGTTCAACATTACCACTTTTTAATTCACTACAAAAAAAAAACCCCATCACATAGCACTGCTATCAATCTGTATTGCAATTATCCCACTGGCAAAGATAAATATGAAGATAAATCTAAGGCTTATGGATACTGGAAGGCAAAAAAAAAGAGATTCTTACAAGGCAGATGTCTCTTTCTTCTCTGATTCCAGTTGCTTTGTCTCTTCCTTTTCAGCACCCTTGCCTCTCTTCAAGCTTTCAGCTGTCTCAGGTATAGTCTCCAAAAGCTCTCCTTCCATAGGTTCATCAAAGTCCTCCTCAGCAAAATCCATCATTCCTTGATCACCATCACCTGGAAGTGTTGCACACAGGACATTACATTGTGCTGTCCTAGCCATTACACTGCAGTAGTATGCAAACAGAGGATGCCATGTGCATGAATGTCCTACACACCACTTATATACAAACAAAATTCCACATTCAAGCTAAGCATCTAACTAGCATAAACTAGGAAGTGTTTTAACACTACAATGCCACTAAAACTAAGGAGTTTTTAGAACTCAGTTCTGATTTCTTTTTGGTACCTTCAACAGCTTCCTCTTCTGTTGTCTTCACTACTTCCCCATTTTCTGTAGCTTTCTGCATGGACTTAGTATCCTCATTTTCAGAGACTACAAAAGATTTTGCTGCATAATTGAGATGTTTAGGACGAAATGAAGCTGGAGGAGGAGTTTCCTTTCTGAGATGAACAGGAGCTTTCTTTGCTGCAGGGGTGAGTACCTGAAAGATGTTTTAGACATGAGTTTAAAAACATAATTCTCTTAAGGAGCAGAAAAGAAACAATAAAAAAATCCAGTAGTTACTATTTATAGAATCATAGAATTATCAGGGCTGGAAGGGACCTCATGGATCTTCTAGTTCCAACCTCCCTGCCAAGGGCAGGGACACCTCACGGTAGATCGGGTTGCTCAGAGCCACATCCAGCCTGGCCCTAAAAACATCCAGGGATGGGGCTCCTACCATTTCTCTGGGCAACTCAAGGACATGGTCCTAAGGGAGCAGGTCCAGAGGAGGGCCACAAAAATGATCAGGAGGCTGAAACACCTCTGCTACAAAGACAGGCTGAGGGAGCTGGGACTGTTCACCCTGGAGAAGAGAAGGCTCTGGGGAGACCTAAGAGCAGCCTTCCACTACCTGAAGAAGGCTACAAGAAGGTTGTAGAGGGACTGTTTAGAAAGGTCTGTAGTGATAGAATAAGGAGCAATGGCTTCAAACTAGAGAGGAGCTGATTTAGATTGGATGTTAGGAATGGATTCTTTACTATGAGGGTGGTAGAACACTGCAACAGGTTGCCCAAGGAGGTGGTTAGGGCCCCATCCCTGGAGATCTTCAAGGTAAGGCTCAAGAGAGCTCCAGGCAGCCTGATCTAGCTGAGGATGTCCCTGCTGACTGCAGAGGGTTTGGACTAGATGACCTTCAGAGGTCTCTCTCAACCCAGACCATTCCATGATTCTATGATTCATTATATAGACAGGGCAGAGAGAGTGAGGAAAAGACAAGGAGTCACATTTCAGCACGCTTTACAAGCTTAAACCTTCAGTTTATTTTTCAGACACAATCCCACTATGATAGCAGCCAGAAAACCTCTTTTTACAGCAGATACGTATGAAGGGGCCTCCACTACGACCAACAAGTCTCTGCAGCTACTAACCCTTAACCTGCAGCAACCTTCAAAATCTTTACCTTAGAGAAAAACTGTTATCTACAGACACAGAATTCAGAGGTGCACACAATCATTTCTAGAATTTTCATCTCACATTCTACTGTGCCTAACACCAAGCTCTGCCCTTCACTCATTTAAACAGAAAGCAAACATCAATCTACCTTCACCAACAACTTTTTGCTAACTCAGCCAAATGAATTTATTCACACTTATACCCCTGCTTGTCTCCTGAAGTAGAAAGCATCAGTGACATCTCCAGTTGTATGCCCATTTATTTTTCCAAAGCTGCACTCTTCCTCCTAAGACAGCATGTCCAGGAGGCAATTTCCTTCTCCCTGTTTCCCACTAAAAGTAGTTGGGTTTAGATCATGAAGATAATTATTTTCTCTTACTGTATCACTCCCTTCTTTCTTTTCCAATTACTTCTAGGCTCCAACCCAACTGTCGAAATGAGTGCCACTGGTTATTTTCAATAGGATTCACAAAGTTTCACCAATCAGATTTATCATCTCTACACTGTTTGCCCTCTGCAGGCACCAATCATCAAATACCTCATTGTTTTTTCAGCTATAAAGTCCTTCTCATTTACCAGGACTCTTAGGAAAATGCTTTATTTCCATCCTTAGCAGTCCATCTCTCCAAGATTACAGAATCACAGAATACATTGGGTTGGAAGGGACTCTTGATGGTCAATCTTGTCTGACCCTCCCCCAATATCGAGCACATGGAAAGGGTTTAGTACAGGTAAGAACAAAACATGCCTCCACATAGACCTCCGGAGGTCATGATGCAAACAAACAGGTACCAAAATGATACACAACTAAGCCAAGAGACACCTCTTCCACTAGGGTAAAACTTCAATTTTCCATTTGCTTTTCACATCTGCAAAGATGAATTTCTTATCCTTTTTGCACACCCACGCTTCCTTTTGCTCATTTCACTTCCCATTATCCTTTCCTTGCCACATTCTCCTCTTAGGAAAAAGGAGACAAAGCAGAAGCTCACCTTCATGTGATGCACCGAACATAATGAGAACAGTTTCACCTGTCAAATTTAACAGCTATATACTACTACTACAGGAAAGATACAGACAAGAGTTGTAGCCTGTTTATGTGCTGACATGAAAGGGGAAGAGGAAAAAAGGATGAAGTTACACATTATGCTGCTAAGGAAGCTAATGAGAAAGGGAATTTCTAGAAGCAGAAAGAAGCCAACAGTATTCAATTCAACCTAAATACAGATTAGTACTTGTAAATAAGAACTTTTCTGGGGTTGTTTTTTGCTTTTACCTTAGGACTTTGAGACTTCACAGAGAAAGGATTCAGTGGTGCTCCAGCAGATCTTTTCCTTTTCAGTGTTATAACCGGTGGAGGACTTAACTGAACACTCTAAATATTGGGAGAAAAGAGAAAGTGGAAACATGAGAGGCAGTGTTTGGTGTAACATTTGCCATGGAAGATAAAGAAGGCCACCAGTATTTCCTGTTTTCACCTCCTGATATACCTCAGCCATGTAAAGAGTAATTCCTGAGCAATCAGTCTATGAAGAGAGATACTACAGGGGTTTTTTGG
Source organism: Pogoniulus pusillus (assembly GCF_015220805.1). Taxonomy (NCBI): domain Eukaryota; kingdom Metazoa; phylum Chordata; class Aves; order Piciformes; family Lybiidae; genus Pogoniulus; species Pogoniulus pusillus. The sequence goes on from NC_087275.1 coordinate 29,864,941, forward strand.
TAAACAGTCTGAGAGAGAAACTGTCATCCATAAATAAAACAGTTTTCAAACAATGGTGCATCAAAGGCACCATTAGCTATTGAAATTCCAAGCACTAGAATAATTCATGGGATGTTCCTCATGTCTGCTGAAGCAGTAGTACTGAGCACATACACCTTAAGAAAGGCTGAAGTGCTCTTTCAGCACTGTCTCACTAGAGGAAATCCCATTTTCATCTTTTATACTCATCCTCACCAACAGCTAATAACAGAAGAAATTTTAGAGGGCAAACTACTCTGAAACAAAAATAGCTAATTATTATTTCAGTAAATAGAAGTCATAATGCAATTCTAATGGCTCCACAAAATTTGACAGCATTAAAATGCATTTCCTTAATGACTGGAGGAGGTCTGATAATAGAACTCAATCAGTTCTCACGGAGTAAAATATCAGGTGCACAAAACCAAGAGAACTTTACACTGCAACATCTATACCCTTCTTACTGCTCTGTAAAAACACACTATGCTTGCTATGATCATCATATTTCACTTCAGCAATTCCACAGTTTACATGTCAGCAATCTTTCCAGTTTTAAGAAGCCCTGCTCACTGAAAAGTCATTAATGACGAGGAACAGTCTCATTTGAGACAGTCCAACCCTACCACAGCAGCCATCCTCTACACCTGACCCAGAGGCAAGGTTAATCTGGTTCTCTAACTGGGGAAAGCAGGAAGAGGCAGACAGAAGTTCAGGCTGTGTCATATCACAGAATCACAAAATGTTAGGGGTTGGAAGTGATGTCCAGAGATCAGAGTCCAATCAGACTCAAACCACTCCTACCAGAGCAGGATCATCTAGGGCAGGCTGCACAGGAACACACGCAGGTAGGTTTTGAAAATCTTCAAAGGAGACTCCATAACCTCTCTGGGCAGCCTGTTCCAGTGCTTTGTCCCCCTCACTGTAAAGAGGTGCACCTCATGTTGAGGTGGAACCTCCTGTGTTCTAACCTACACTGACTGTTCCTTGTCCCATCACTGGGCACCACTGAAAAGATCCTGGCACCTTCATCTTGATTGACATTCACCCCTCAGATATCTATACATGCTAATCAAATTCCCTCTCATCCTTTTCTTCTCCAGACTAAACAGCCCCAGGGCTCTCAGTCTTTCTTCACGGGAGAGATGTTCAAGTCCCCAAATCATGCTCATAGCTAACAGTTCTCCCTCAGCTCCACTCAGGAAGCCAAACATGCCACATAGAAATATCCTACAGAATACTGGCTGGAGCAGGGCACTACACATATATGGGACACAACTCACATGCAGCTAAGCCCTGTTTCACTCCAAAGTGACTAAAACCTAGAAGGCTGCACCAGCACAGGCTCTACATCATATTACTATAAACCATCTCTAACATAGCACATAGGACATTCTAGTTTTGGCTTAGCAAACCAATAGAGTCATGCAGCTTCTCCATGGTGGAGATGACAGGCAGACTCCATAATTAAACAGAGTATGCCAAGCAGATGTGCTATAGAAGAAATCAATCTTAGATGGTCTACTTTAAGGAGTAAGTTTGATCCACAGCAAGAAAAAATATTAAAGATTTTCAAACAGATTTTATTAATACACTTACTTCAGCATTAAGATCTTGAAGAATATCCCCTAGTAAATCATCCTTTGACAGGTCCACAGTTTTCTGTAAGAATCATAAAATCAAACAGGTTGGAAGAGACCTCCAAGATCACCCAGTCCAACCTAGCACCCAGCCCTATCTGACCAACTAGACCATGGCACTAAGTGCCTCTTCCAGCCTCCTTTCTTCTCCTTTCTTAGAATCATAGAATCAACCAGGTTGGAAGAGACCCCTAAGATCATCCAGGCCAACCTAGCACCCAGCCCTGTCCAATCAACTAGACCACAGCACTAAATGTCTCATCCAGGATTTTCCTGAACATCTCCAGGGACGGTGACTCCACCACCTCCCTGGGCAGCCCATTCCAATGCCAATCACTCTCTCTGGGAAGAACTTCCTCCTAACATCCAGCCTATACTTCCCCTGGCACAACTTGAGACTGTGTCCCCTTTTTCTGTTGCTGGTTGCCTGGTACAAGAGGCCAACCCCCACCTGGCTACAACCTCCCTTCAGGTAGTTGTAGACAACAACGAGGTCACCCCTGAGCCTCCTCTTCTCCAGGCTAAACAACCCCAGCTCCCTCAGCCTCTCCTCATAGGGTTTGTGTTCCAGGCCTTTCACCAGCTTCATCACCCTAAGATAACAGATTAGCCAAAGAGTTCCTGGTTAGATGTGCAAAGCAAACCAGAAGACCATCAACAAATGACTAAAGCGGTTCAACTTTTCAGGAACACTCCAAACACAGCAAACTGAGAGAGAAGTTTATGTCTTGCTAGACACAAGAAACTGAAATTGATCCTTGCTTTATCCCACTCACACTAAAATGCTGCAAGTGAGAAATGTTTAAATTTTAAAAAGTCAAAAACTTACATCTGTGTTTTTCTTCCCAGCACTGGCCATAAACATAGATTTAATTGTGTTTGGCTTTGACACCGCAGATTTTTTCACACTCTTCCTATCAGCTGTAGAAGTTTTGCCACTTTTTCCTACAGAAAGAAAGTAAATTTGTGAGTTCCACATCAGAAAAGCTCAATGTTTAAAGGTCTAATTAACAGCAGGTATAGCTGAGGTAGTTTAGCTCTTCCACCTTTACACTGCAGGCTGAAATGAAGCCTGGTCACCTTTCATATGCTGCAGGCTTTGCAATGACTAGCATGCAAACATAAAGATCCAAAACCCTGTGCTAGCTTGAGCCTAGCTGGGATATTTTAGTGAGAGGAATTAGATTATAGGCTGTGAAAAGGAAACAATGGTGATGGCTACTGCACTCATAGGCTTGCTGGGACGTATAACAAGAACACAAATATAGATAACGGAGCTGCTCTTTGGCTCTAGCTGCATGCACTTCTCTCCCTAACCTGCTACCTGGGTAACTAATCCTTCTGCTTCCTAACCCCCCTGGAAGATTCTCCAAACTCACCTTGAACATAAGGCAAACCCTGGGATAAGGTAGATGGGTGGAAAGGTGGCTGGGGACCCCTCCTGGGGATTCTGGTTTCTGGGAGGGCTGTTGTGTTTCTGTATTATTTTTCAACTTTTACATTTCTGTATATAGCTGCATAGATTGTAAATACCTGCTTGTGTATTGTGCTAAGCTGTAAATACAAAGCTTCATTCTTTAATTTCCAGCTGTTGAGTCTAGTCTGGGTGATTTTTTTAAGTGGGGTGTGCAGGCAGCACCCAAACCATCACAATATGGCACTCTGGGACACACAGCAACGCATCCAGACAAGTTTGGAATGTCCCCAAAGGAGGAGACTTCACAGCCTCTCTGGGCATCCTGTTACAGGGCTCTGGCACACTCTCAGATAAAAAGTTTGTCCATGGAACCTCCTCTGCTCCAGCTTGCACTCACTACCCCTTGTCCTATCCACCACTGAGCAGAGCCTGGTTCTGTCCTCCCAACACTCAACCTTCACATCTCTATAAACATCAATGAGGTCACCCCCGTCTCCCCTTCTCCAAACTCCAAGCCCCAGCTCCTTCAGCCTTTCCTCACAAGGGAGATGTTCCACTCTCTTCATCATCTTTGTGCTCTGTGTTGGACTCTTTCAAGCATTTCTCTGAATCTGGTCTAAAAGTGAGTATCTATTCAATGGGACTGTACACAATGTTGACCCAGCAATGCTCAATTAGTTACAGTGGTTAGACTTCTCTCTTCTATATCATGGCAGCTAAACATAATCCACTGGTAGAGACACAGAATCACAGAGCTTCACGTTAAGATGTCATTTGGCCTTATCCACCACAAACCAATGCCCAGAAGTGGTCAGTTTTAGGTACCTTTTAAAAGCCACTGGAAAACATTCTATGATGTTGCACATTCAACATACCTTTCTTACGGGGACCAAGAGCATCATCATCCAGATCTTCATCAAAGATTTCCCTTCCATCTTCTATATAACCTATACCCTCTGCAGGAAAACCAAAATTGTTAAAAAAATGACATTAAATTCTATCTTCTGATGTTTCTAAGTATATTCATAACCAAAAAGGCTTACAAATTTAAACATTTTCCCTCTTTTAATATATTTGCTGATGTTATAAAAGCAAATTATTAAAAACTGCAGCACTGTCAGCTCCATCTTCTGTTAGACTGAACTGATCATTGCATGTTCTCTGTCCTTGTCTTAGGATAGAGAATATCTCAACATAATCACCAGGGACATTCAATTTGATTTTATCTATCTGGATCCTGCACTCGGGTCACGCCAACCTCATGCAACAACACAGGCTTGGGGTAAAGTGGCTGGAAAGTTGCCTAGTGGAAAAAAGGACCTGGAGGTGTTGGCTGACAGCTGGCTGAATATGAGCCAGCAGCGTGCTCAAGAAGGCAAAGAGCATCCTGGCCTGTATGAGGAATAGTGTGACCAGCAGGAGTAGGGGCTGTTGTTTCCTCTTTACTTGGCACTGGTGAGGCTGCACTTCGAATACTGTGTTCAGCTTTGGGCCACTCACTCCAAGAAGGACATTAAGGTGCTGGAGTGTATCCAGAGAAGGACACAGGTCTTGTGAGGAATGTCTGAGGGATGTGGGATTGCTTAATCTGGTGAGACTGAGGGGAGACCTCATTGCTCATTGCTCTCTACAACTAGCTGAAAGGAGGCTGTATTGAGGTGGGGGTAGGCCTCTTCTCCTTGGTATCAGGTGATAGAAAAAGGAGAAATGGCCTGACATTTTGCCAGGGAAGGTTTAGACTGGATATCAAAAAAAATCCTTCACAGAAAGTGGTCAGGCATTAGAATAGGCTGCACAGCAAGGTAGGAGACACAATCCCTGGTGCTGTACAACATGTGGATGTGTGTGCTAGTTTAAGCCTAGCTGGGATATTTTAGTGAGAGGAATTAGATTATAGGCTGTGAAAAGGGAAACAATGGTGATGTCTGCTTCACTCACAGGCTTGCTGAGATGTATAAAAGCAAGAACATAAACACAGACAATGCAGTTGCTCTCTCTGGCTCTACTTGCATGCACTTCTCTCTCTAATTTGCTGCCTAACTAATCCGTCTGCTTCCTAACCCCCCTGGAAGATTCTCCAAACTCACCTTGAACGTAAGGCAAACTCTGGGACAAGGTAGAGGGATGGAAAGGAGGTGGAAGGGTGGTTGAGAGCCCCTCCTGGGGACTCTGGTTTCTGGGAGGGCTGTTGTGTTTCTGTATTACTTTTCAACTTGTCTATTTCTGTCTATAGCTGTATAGATTGTAAATACCTGCTCATATATTGTGCTCAGCTGTAAAGACAGCTTCATTCGTTAATTTCCAGCTGCTGAGTCTAGTCCTGGTGATTTTCTTGAGTGTGAGGGAGCAGGTAACACCCAAACCATCACACCACGGCACTTCAGGACACAGCTTACTGGCCATGGTAGTGTTAGGTTAATTGTTAGACTCTATCTTATATACTGAGTCTTTCCCAACCAAAACAATTCTATGATTCCATATTTAATCAGGAATCACCAATTACAGTACATCTTTCAAAAGCTACACCACTGATAATCGGAAATAAATTCTCAAAACCACTTCTTAATGAAGAAATATTTCAATTACCATTCCTGTGAGAACAAGGCAAAAGAAAAAAAATCTTATTTTTCCTGTCTCCTAAAAAAATGTGCCATGATTAGGAGATTATAGCAAGAAAAAAGCCCCAACCCTCTCCAAAAGACTCTTAACTTACCATCACCAACAATCCAGTCATCATCCTGACGTTCTCTGACCATCTTGGAATATTCTTCCTCATCTACTTCATCATAAACCCCTGTGAACTCCTCGACCTAAAGTGAAAGCATACTGAGGATTAACAGCTCCCATAGCATTTTTTATTATACAGGTTATCAGTAAGCACATGGATGGCTTCTTGCACAGTCACTCTGTGCACAACTAAGCACAGTAATTCAAGTGAAGTTTCTTTTCTTTGGCAGTGGCAAGAAAAAAACAACAAAACCAAAGCAAACAAATCATCAATTTTTTACAGTTATGACAGCATCATGAAAATCAACATCTACTGCAGCACTGGCAAAGGTTTTATTTGAAATTCATTTGCTTTATTACTCATTTCATATTAAAAAAGCAGGGGGAAATGAGGTAAAACGGGGGAGGGAATGAAGTAAAAAAGAGGGGGGGAATGAAGTAAAAGGGGGGAGGGAATGAAGTAAAAGGGGGGAGGGAATGAAGTAAAAGGGGGGAGGGAATGAAGTAAAAGGGGGGAGGGAATGAAGTAAAAGGGGGGAGGGAATGAAGTAAAAGGGGGGAGGGAATGAAGTAAAAGGGGGGAGGGAATGAAGTAAAAGGGGGGAGGGAATGAAGGAATGAATTAAAAAAAGGGGTGGAATGAAGTAAAAAAGGGGGGGATGAAGTAAAAAAGGGGGGGGAATGAAGTAAAAAAGGGGGGGGAATGAAGTAAAAAAGGGGGGGGAATGAAGTAAAAAAGGGGGGGGAATGAAGTAAAAAAGGGGGGGGAATGAAGTAAAAAAGGGGGGGGAATGAAGTAAAAAAGGGGGGGGAATGAAGTAAAAAAGGGGGAGGAATGAAGTAAAAAAGAGGGAGGAATGAAGTAAAAAAGGGGGGGGAAGGAAGTAAAAAAGAGGGGGGGGAAGGAAGTAAAAAAGAGGGGGGGAAGGAAGTAAAAAAGAGGGGGGGAAGGAAGTAAAAAAGAGGGGGGGAAGGAAGTAAAAAAGAGGGGGGGGAAGGAAGTAAAAAAGAGGGGGGGAAGGAAGTAAAAAAGAGGGGGGAAGGAAGTAAAAAAGAGGGGGGGAAGGAAGTAAAAAAGAGGGGGGGAAGGAAGTAAAAAAGAGGGGGGGGAAGGAAGTAAAAAAGAGGGGGGGGAAGGAAGTAAAAAAGAGGGGGGAAAGGAAGTAAAAAAGAGGGGGGGAAGGAAGTAAAAAAGAGGGGGGGGGATGAAGTAACACAAAAGTCTAGCAATGGAGACTTTTGACCTTTGGCTCAACTCTCAAAGACTAAGACAAGTTCAGCGAAAAGAAAGGTGACTTGATGTGCCCAAGCATAGTGCTGAGGATGCTCTTCTGTGCCCCACAGTAAATCAGCCATGTTAATGATCTGTGCACTCCAGGCTTCTCCAGATATATCCACCTCAACACAGAAGTCACTTCCTGTTGGCATGACAACTAACTGGACAGCATCAATATTACTCTGCCAGGTTTCAGTTCCACCAGTCAAATACTTATGTTTTGGGTTCCTTATTATCACAGTATCATCAGGGTTGGAAGAGACCTCACAGATCATCAAGTCCAACCCCTTACCACAGAGCTCAAGGCTAGACCATGGCACCAAGTGCCACATCCAACCTTGCCTTGAACGGCCCCAGGGACGGCGACTCCACCACCTCCCCAGGCAGCCCATTCCAGTGTCCAATGACTCTCTCAGTGAAGAACTTTCTCCTCACCTCCAGCCTAAATTTCCCCTGGCCACCTGAGAGAAGAGAGCAACCTCCTCCTGGCCACAACCACCCCTCAGGTAGTTGTAGACAGCAATAAGGTCACCTCTGAGCCTCCTCTTCTCCAGGCTAACCCATCCCAGCTCCCTCAGCCTCTCCTCGTAGGGCTGTGCTCAAGGCCTCTCCCCAGCCTCGTTGCCCTTCTCTGGACATGCTCAAGCATCTCAACGTCCTTTCTAAACTGGGGGGCCCAGAACTGAACACAGCACTCAAGGTGTGGTCTAACCAGTGCAGAGTACAGGGGCAGAATGACCTCCCTGCTCCTGCTGACCACACCATTCCTGATGCAGGCCAGGATGCCACTGGCTCTCTTGGCCACCTGGGCACACTGCTGGCTCATGTTCAGGCGGGTATCAATCAGCACCCCCACATCCCTCTCTGTCTGGCTGCTCTCCAGCCACTCTGACCCCAGCCTGTATCTCTGCATGGGGTTGCTGTGGCCAAAGTGCAGCACCCTGCACTTGGAGCTATTGAACGCCATCCCCTTGGACTCTGCCCATCTGTCCACTCGATTAATTTTGGCCACTCAAAGCTTTGAAATTAAAGGTGAAAATAATTTGAGGTTAACCTAAAAAAGTAGTTCCTATCATAACATTAATTTGCACAATTAATTTTCTGTAAGCTGGTCCTTCCCTGTGGGATAGTTATCAAGCAGGTCTGAGATGCTGGGAACACAAAATAGTTTTAGTTTTGAAAACAGAGAAAACCAAATATTCCTGGAATCAAACCAGTTACGTTCTGAAAAACATACACTGCTAAAAACAAAAGCTGATCTGAAAGGCAGGTTTTGCTCCCTGCCACTTTTAGGTCTGTATAAAGTTAACTAAGCAGCTGAGCTCACATTCATGTTTTCTATTAAAAAGAAAGGATGAGGAATTTTCACCTCATATTTCAGTTTCTCGCCAGCTTTGGCTTTTTTCAGACGTTCCAGGGCTTCTTGGTGGCCTCTTCTAGATTTCCTCTCGCGTTTAGAACGTGATGCTGCAAAACTTCCAGGCTCACACATAGCTGCCACAAATTAAACACAAGAGAAATAAGTTAGTGATGAGCTGCTGCGTTCTTTGGTATTTAATGTTCAGTGATGTAATAATACCTGGCTGCAGTTCTGCTTAAAGTCAACACAGAGATTGCACTTGGCTAAAACAGTCAAAGGTGACTCCTGGCAAGCCAGATCTGAAACATGCATGGTCTCAGGCGACAGAGATCACTCTCTGCCAGTTCACATTCAGCAAGAAGCTACCACTGCCTTTCCACAGCACCTCTCAAATCTCATCAATCCTTATCTGAAAAGGAATTCCCCCCACACTCTTTCCTTGGGAACTTCCAACTCCTTTTCTTTTGCATGTCTCCATGACAACTCAGGAATAGAAAGAATTGGGAAAGGCCTGTTTTGATACAAAGCAGAAACGCTGAGGTTTTATTAGCTGGTTTCAGAATGGTTTAAGAGTGCAGCTAGATCGGGATGAACTGGCAATTGCTGCCAGCAGAAGAATGCTGCCCCATTTCCTCTTCCATGTTCTTCCCTTCACAACTCTCCCCCCAGCAAGGTGCTCTCCATTTCTCTCGACCTTTTTCCTCTCTCTTCAGTTTGCTGGGGTGGGCATTTATCTGATGAGAAACAATGAATGGCCCCAATCCAACTTAGGAAGGCAAGCAATTAGTTCAGGAACAAGACAACAGGTTTTGTGACGAGCTGGCTGCGAGCAAAAGGGATTCAGGGCAAGTGGCCAGGCCAGGCAGGCGAAGTGTTCACCCTTCCTGGTGACAGCAGGAGGCCAAAATACAGAGCTGCATCTAGGCAGTGCGGCTGCAACAAATAACTAAGGATCTCTGTTGCCAAGGGCTGGGATGAGCTAATAAAGGGGCATTTAGCCTGTCTCTGAAAAACCCGCCGAGATGTAATACTTTACGCGCATCTATACAAGATGTTCTGTCACTTCCTCGCCCTCACCGCAGGCAAGTGCTGAGGCGAACTGCTTCTGCCCAGACAAACCTTGTGTTCATCCCCAGTGGAGGCCACCCGCCCCGAGCACCGAATGCCAGCGCGGTGCCAGGCTACGCGTGCCCGAGTTGGCAGCCCGTGGAGGGCAGGTAAACCTTCCCGCCCGGGACAACAGAGCCCCTCACCGCCCTGCGGAAATCGGCGGAAATCGGCGGCGGCGGCGGGGGGGAGCGCGGGGACGAGGGTGCTGCGCGGCTCGCGCCCGCCACCGGGCAGAGACCCCACCCGCTCTAACGCTGCCGAACCCCGGCGCGCCCAGACGGTCCCTCCGGAGAGGGTCCCTCCGAGCTCGGACAACGCAGCTACTGCCCAGCCAAGTCACCGAAAGGTGAGGCGCAAAGGGAGAGGCTCCCGCTGCCGGAGCAGCACCGCTCAGCCCCGGGCCCACTCCCGGAGCGGTGCCTGCCGCGCACGCGTGCGCTCCTTTCCCGCGCCTCAGAAAGAGCGGACGGCAGCGGCCGGGCGGAGGCAGGCGGGAGGCCGCCGGCCCCAGCGCCCCGCCCGCTCGCCGGCGCCCCGCGGGCCTCACTCACCGTCCCGGGGCCCGGCGCCGCTCTCGGCCATGGCACCCGCGCGCGCCGCTCGCGCCAAGGCTCCCGAAAGTGGCGCGAGAGCGGGGCCCGGCGAGCCCCGGCGGGCGGCAGCCAACCGGCAGCCAATCAGCGGCCGCGGCCGCCGCGCCGGGGCGGGCCCGGTGCCGCCAGCGGGGGCGGGAGAGGAGTGGCGGCTGCCTGCGGGCCCGCGGAGAGAGGCCCCCGAGCCGCTCACTCCCTGAGGCCGAGCGAAGGGAGGAAGCCCCAGGCGAGGCGGAGCCACTTCCTGGGCGCCGCCGGGAGGGCGTACGGACGCGATTACGGGGCGAGGCCTGGGCTGACGGCGGCAGTAGCCTCAGGCCGTGTGCGGAGCGAGGCTGAGCCGGTTGCTAAAGCCGCGGCTGTGCAGTCGCTGGTTCAGCCCGCGGGCCAGAGACGTGTGAGCGCAGTAGCGGCACAGCAGCGCCGCCTCCGGACTTTGGTCTGAGGGACGCCCGGCAGAACTCTCAGCTGCTGCCGGGCTGTAGGGCCCACACGCAGCCGTGGTATGTGGTGCCTTGCCTTGCGGTAAAGAAAAAACTAAATGCCCGTTCCTGAATTGAAAGCGGCAGCTGATGTCAGCCAGCTGAAAAGTGAAGTCCGCAGCGTGAGAGTCAAGGACCGCCTACAACAACGTTGTCCGTACTAGATCGGGCCCTGCTGGGCGAAAGGAGCGTTTCAGGCATCGTTTTAAGCAACATGCAACCACTAATGTTAGGTGGGTGATCATAACAAGACTACAACTAACGTTCGTGTGAGCCACGGTTTTCTTTTTTGTATGTTTAGAGTAGGTGTTGCCCTCTCACAAGTTTCAGGCACTCTGTCAGGAAACTTGGCTTCAGGAAGCTAGTAACAAAATAAGTAATACAATGGATTCCTTCCTCGTTCCCGAGTAACTTTTCTTATTCTTCTTACTTGCTATATAGGAGAAAAATACATTCTGACTGAATTTAAGAGGCCAAGTACATGGAGTGCTTAGAGAAGAGACTTGTTTAAGCTTTTTCTGTATGTAGAATCAGGGTTGGAAGGGACCACAGGGATCATTAGTTCCAACCCCACTGCCATGGGCAGGGACACCCTACCCTAGAGCAGACTGCCCACAGCCTCATCCAGCCTGGTCTTAAACACCTCCAAGGATGGGACTTCAACCATCTCCCTGAGCAACCCATTCCAGGCTCTCATCACTCTCATGCTCAACAACTTCCTCCTCATGTCCAGTCTGAACCTACCCATCACCAGCTTTGCTCTGTTACATACACCTGGCTTTGTAAGAGTGGGGAAGCTAAGTATATTCTGGTCATCTTAGTGCTACAGAGATACCTTCACTAGCATGTCAAAAGTTTTACACACCATCCTTCAGTCCAGGAGCAAGAGCTGTGTCCAGAAACAGATGTGTTTCTGTTTCAATTATAGTTGGAAATCATAGAATCAACCAGACCTCCAAGATCATCCAGTCCAATCTAGCACCCAGCCCTATCCAGTCAACTTGACCATGGCACTGAGTGCCTCATCCAGGCTTTTCTTGAAGACCTCAAGGGATGGTGCTTCCACCACCTCCCTGGGCAGCCCATTCCAATGCCAATCACTGTCTCTGTGAAGAACATCCTCCTATGTTTTTAAACATCTCAGTTAAGACAACTATAGTTTTACAAGTCATCTAAAATGGTTTGGATTTATATGTCTATGCCTTCACTACTTAGGGAAACTGGTAGGATCTGTGCTATTTCACCACAGATGACCTTTTTTTGCAAGAGCACTGCTGGCCAGTTACTACCAGAAGAACATACAGAATCATAAAATGGTTTAGGCTGGAAGGGATCTCAAAGATCTAGTTCCAACCCCCTGCCATAGGCAGGGACACTTCCCACCAGAACAGGTCACTCAAGGCCTCATCCAACCTGGCCTTGAACACCTCCAGGGAGGGAGCAGTCACAACTTCCCCAGAAACCTGTGACAATGTCTCACCACCCTCAATGGAAAGAACTTCTTCCTAACATCTAGTTTCAATCTCCCCTCTGCCAGTTTAAACCCATTAACCCTTGTCCTGTCATTACAAGACCTTGTAAATAATCCCTCACTAGCCTTCCTATATGCCTCCTTCAGATACTGGAAGGCCACTATAGGGTCTCCTTGAAGCCTTCTCTCATCCAGGCTGCAGATCCCCAACTTGTAGCCTATCCTCATAAGAGAGTGCTCCAGCCCTCTGAGAATCCCCTCCCTTGCCCTGCTGGCCACACTTCTCTTGCTGCAGCACAGGGTTGCTGTCTGGGCTGCACTCACACTGCTGTCTCATGTTGAGCTTTTCATTAACTCAGACCCCCAGGTCCTTTTCCTCAGGGTGGCCCTCAGCCATTCCCCACCCAGCCTGGAGTCGTGCTTGAGACTGCACCAATCCAGGTGCAGGACCTTACACTTGGCCTTGTTGAATTTCATGAGGTTGGCCTGAGCCCACCCCTCCAGGCAGTGCAGGTCACTCTGAGTGGATCCCTTCCCTCTAGCAAGTCAATTGTGCCACACAGCTTGGTGCCATCTCTGCAAACTTGCTGAGAGTGCACTCAATTCCTCTGTCCATATCGCAGACAAAGATGTTAAACAGCACTGACCCCTGAGGGGCACCACTTATCACTGGTCTCCAGGTGGACATTGTGCCATTGATCACCACTGTCTGTGTGCCACCATCCAGCCAATTCCTTATCCAGCAGTGCTTCACCCATCATGTCTGTGTTTTTCCAGGATGTCCTGTGGGACAGAGTCAAATGCCTTGCCACTCATTTACAGAATATTTGGAGGAATCATAGAATCAACCAGGTGGGAAGAGACCTCCAAAAGCATTCAGTCCAACCTAGGAGCATTTACTGCTCATAAAAAATATGTAGGCACTGCTTCTAGCTTCTTACAAAGGCAGGTAGCACCAGCATGCTTCAGAGCCATTTGAGAGTGAATAGGATTCTGCCTTTACAGGCAATAAGCTGTTACAGGACCCTTAACTAGTATTATTTGGCCTTGATATACTGACTATTTTAAGCCACCTACAAGAGAATTTTCATGGTTCTGAAACTGACAATTATTTTCTTTTTCCACAAGGGCTCCTTTACATTGGTATGAGAGAAAGAAACCTACCAGATACTGATCCTTCTAACTTCCCTACCCAACACTACCTCTGACTGATGGACCTTGTCTGGTGGAAACAAGAGCCACTCTAAGCACCTGGTGCCAAGAGAGACTGACCACCCCAACAACCATAATGCCCATTCCCAGGTACTCAATAGAGCAAGCCCATCTCTCTCAGCAATTATTAGATCAATTTAGCTGTGGCAAACCAGCACCCTTGGAAGCAATCACAGTTTAGCAGGGAGGTAATGGGCTGGATGTTGGGAGAAAGTTCTTGACAGAGTGATTTGCCATTGGAATGGGCTGCCCAGAGAGTTGGTGGAGTTTCCATCCCTGGAGGTGTTCAAGCAAAAAGTGGTGGTGAATGGAATTAAATCTGGCTGGTGCCCAGTCGGTCTCTTCTCCCAGGCAACCTGCAACAGAACAAGGGGACACAGTCTCAAGCTGTGCCAGGGGAGGTCTAGGCTGGATGTTAGGAGGAAGTTGTTGGCAGAGAGTTAAGTGATTGGAATTGTTAAGTGATTGGCATTGGAATGGGCTGCCCAGGGAGGTGGTGGAGTCGCCATGCCTGGAGGTGTTCAAGAAAAGCCTGGATGAGGCACTTAGTGCCATGGTCTAGTTGATTGGCCAGGGCTGGGTGCTAGGTTGGACTGGATGTTCTTGGAGGTCTCTTCCAACCTGGCTGATTCTATGAATGCCTGCCTTACCTACAGAGGGCCTTTCACTGAGTGCATTGTACCCACTGTTTGGTTTGTTTCTTTTTTAAAACGTATGCATAGAATAGGTTCACCAAGCATGAGGAGATGTTCAGATTCTGGAATTACTCCATTTTTTAAGCTAAACATTTCTAGAAGAGAAATGTCACAAAATTCTTCAATTTTAATAGAGTAATAGAGTGCATTTCACATACTTTTCACGTGCTAGTACTGACTAGATTTTAATGCTTTTGATTAAAATGAAACAACACTCTTTGCCAGCTATCACACAAACAGTGCCATGTTTGTCATTCAGGTGATGCCACAGTTTGAGCCGGTACACAGTGATACAGTTAATTTACCAAACTGAAGTTGTTGCCATAGCTCCACTGTGGGATAGCACAGATCAAACAAAAGCCTTTTTCAGGAGTGCTAGTTCAATCCTGACATTCATCTCTGGCTGTAACAAGGACGGGTCTGTTTCCTACAGCAGCGTAACAAGCATATTTAAATGCTGCAGAGGAAAGAAAGAAGGAGAGGCAGCAGATGCACTTTGCTTTGGGAAAAAAAAATAGTCCAGCAAGATTTGAGACTTCCTCTGCTAAATGGTTTTATCACAGCAGATTACTTTGAGCTGATCTTTTAGCCTCCTTTGGGACGGCCAGAGAAGAACAACTTGGCGTGACCTTTGCTCAACTGTCTTTTAAATACAAGAAGTGGGAATTCTGCTGTGCAGTGCAGAGCCTGTCAAGGAAGGTGGGATAGCTACAGAGAAGAGTGCAAGAGAAGCAAAATAACAAAGATGGTAGGCAGCAAAAAACAAGGTACAGAAGAGGAAGCCCAGGAACCTCCCAGATCTCAACACAAGGTGACAAAGATGCTTTCTTGGTACTGTAATTTAATTACAGAAGTTATGAATCAAAAATATGGTAAAGTCTTTCCTTGAGCTCCAAGATCATATAAACAGTGGCACATATGAAAATACAAATGAACTATAGTATCAAACTTAAGTTAAATGGCCAAAATTGTTATTACATTGAAGCTTGTTTGTGTGCTGGGTGCTAGGTTGGACTGAATGGTCTTGGAGACCTCATCCAACCTGGTTGATTCTATGATTCTTCCTTTTTGCCTAGGGCATGCATGATTTGTCACCAAGGCAGTAGGGCCTCTGATTGAGACATTAAGCTTATGTTTGGGTTGTTGTTTGTTTGTTGTTGTTTTTTTATGATGGAGTAAAAGGTTTGTGGAAAGAGGGGTAGTATAAAAAGCAGAATGCAAGTAAACCATGGATTATAGCAAAGTGGCAAATTCACCTGTATCATGTCCAACTTAACACCTTTGTTAAGTACAGACTGTCTTTGTGGAGAGTTGTATGTGTGTGTATGCTACTGCTCAGGGTGTGAGTGTATATGCTTCATGTGTATGTGTTCTACAAATGTGGAGTATTTAATTCTCTGACTTTTAATCCTTACATTGATATGAATTCATGTGTGTTATCAGTCAATTAAATGAAAGTTTTTACATCTACTATGATCCAGCTCTGACTGCATCTCAGCAGCTGATTACCAAACTATGCTATTCAGATGACATTTCAATATGCATTACTTAACTCTATGGGGGACAGACCTAAAGTAGAACATATTACAGCAATGAAAATTCCTGCTTACCAAGAGCTCCTTGCTTCCAAAACTCTTCATATGCAGTTAACTGATAGAAATATGAAGTTATCTGATAGAAATATGAAGAACATGATAGAAAATTAAGAATATGAATAATACTGTAGAAATTTATGAAGATTAAGAAATTTATCAAGAAAGATAATGCAGACTTTTATGTTTGAAGGGTAGGTTCTTTCATTGCCAGGCCTATAAATCCCTTCTGTTTGCAGCAGAGCCCATTCAGATTTCCTACCTGAGTTAACCTGCAAACATCAAGATGAAAAGAATGAAGTTGCTATTAGGATTTTAAAGCTCTGAAATGTAAATACAAAATAGAAACCAGACCAACACAGGAAGGCCACAAATGTGACTGGGGGGCTGGAACACCTGCTCTATGAGTACAGGCTGAGGGGGCTAGGATTGTTCAGTCTGGAAAAGAGATGGTTCTAGGGAGACCTAACAGCAGCCTTCCAGGGACTCTTTACAAAGGCCTGTAGTGGTAGGACAAGGAGGAATTGTTTGAAATTAGAGAAGAGCAGATTTAGATTGGATGTTAGGAACAAGTTCTTTACCATGAGCGTGGTAGAACACTGGAACAGGTTGCCTAGAGAGGTGATTGAGTCCCCATTCCCCTCCCCATGGAATCATAGAGTGGTTTAGGTTAGAAGTGACCTCTAAAGGTCATCTAGTCTCACCCCCCTGGCAATCAGCAAGGACATCCTCTGCTACATCAGGTTGCTCAGAGCTTTGTCAAGCCTGAAGATCTCCAGGGATGGGGCCATAACTACATCCCTGGGCAACCTGTTCCAGTTCAGTAAGACTCTGAGCAACATGATCTACTGGAGGATGTCCCTGCTGACTGCACGGGGGTTGGATAACCTTTGGAGGTCCTTTCCAACCCAGACCATTCTATGCTTAATTTCCATTCTGACAGAAGAAAATAAGTCTCTGTCATAAACATCTAGTGATACTTTCTTTTTCAAAGGGGAAAAAATAATAAAAGGCAAGACATACATTAAATTATGACTGTGATTGAATCACAGCAAATCCTAGCCACTTCACCAGAATTGGTGGAATTACACTAACCAGAACAGAGAGAGCAGAATTTCATCACCTGCTTGCTAGATACAATTCAAGCCTAGGATAAAAGTACAAAATATTATAATGTAAATTAACTAGGGAAGACAAGTGAGAGCAAACTCAGAGCACTCTGAGCATTCACATAATTATAATGTCTAAAAATTAAGTCAGATGCCAGTGGTATTCAAGAGCATACAGTTATTGCCACAGCATAGAAGTCTCTGTTTTAGCTGCTTTCAGTGCTCTCATTTTACAACTGCACAAAAATGAACAATTAATGTATAAGCAGAACATTGCTGTAGAGAGACTGTTATATTTCAAGACCTGGCTGAAGCTCAAATGCAGTTCCATGGGTGAATAATCTTAGTGTTCACCATTTCACATCTCTTCAGCAGGAAGGAGGACAGTATCATAAGATGCTGCAAAGTCTAGTTGCAGTCCTGACAAGTCTCTGTTGCTGATGTGGTGCTAATGAAGGCTGTGCTTACAGTACAGGGAAGCAGCAAGGTTTGGTCAGGGAAGCAGCAAGGGCTGCTGCTCCCCGCGGGCAGGGAGCTTAGCATAGCAAAGCTGGCAGGACAGTCAGGGCCTCACTACCTAGTCCTTGAGGACTATGAACAGGGCAGGCTAGGGTTAGAAGTCAAGGTCAGCCCAGAATCCAGAGCTGTTAAGGTGGTGGTCAGGCTGGTCTGAAGTCAAACTAGAAACATAAGTCAAGGCCAGGTCCACTGATATTAACTTGTGTCAGGTGGAGCCTAGTGATCATCAGGAATGTCATAGAATGGTTTGTTTTGAAAGGGACCTCCAGAGGTCATCTAGTCCAGTCCACCTGCAGTGAGCAGGGACAGCCTCCACTAGGTCAGCTTGCTCAAAGCCTTGTCAAGCCTGTCCATGTTGATAAGGCAGTTTCAAGGTCAAACCATAAAGTCAGCCTGCAGGTGGGAACCAGGATAAGGCCTGGTGATGGTAGTGTCAAACAACCCAGGGATCACCAGGTAAGCCCATAGGGGCAAGGCAGGCCCAACATCAGACTAGAAAGACATGCATGTGGCTGTGGCCAACGCTCCTACAGCCCAGCTCCAGCAAGGGCTTCTTCACGGACACTAAGTCAGGGGAAGGATTAAGCCCTTGAAAAGGGCCACAGTGGAAGCAGAAACCCTGGACACCAGCCCTCAGAGAGTCTGAACGGAGTCCTGCTCTGGAAGGAGGGTGAACTCAGGAGCTGGGGCGGGGCAGGGAAGTAGCGTGATGTGGACACTAAAGCCCAGAGTCAGGCTGATTACTGAGGAGGAATCACCCAATGAGGCCCCAGAGCGCCATAGGCCAGGCCTCACTGTGCTTGATTCAAGACTTAGGAAGTCCTGAACTAGCTCAGGGTGAAACAAGGTCAGGTGCTCCTCAAGAACAGGAAAACAACACGATACGGCTGATGGGCTAAGAACTCTGCAACTCAGGGTCCCATCCCACAGCCCCATGCAAGATGAACTGGGCAGGCCTACACAAGAATCCAAGTTATAAAACAAGATTTCAAACTTGCCTTATCACCACAGGCTGAAGTCAAACCAGGAAATGAGGCTGCAGCTATAGATCCAAGCCCAGGGAAGGAATCTTCAAGCAGAAGGCAGACCAGGGTGGAGCTTAAATACAGCCCCAAGCCCATAGGCATAGGCAGAGGCTGTGATGTTGAGGCCCCAGCTGAGGCTTGTCAGGGTCTTTTAGTACCCTGAGGGTTATGCAACACATGAAGTGACTGATATCCAAGACCAAATTTGTCCACTTTTCATGAAACAGATGCTAAATCTCCAAACAGATACTGAGTCTCTCCTCCTAATCATGAAAGCTCTTGAATATTTCAAAGAAGCCCCCAAAATATCTGCAGTATATTCCCAGTCTCTTTCCTAGAAGCAGCTGCATTATGCTGAAGAAGTTCTACTTCAGTGGGTAGAATATGATCAGCCAATAACATGCCAAATCAGAAGTCTCAAAGATGACAAAGTTAAAAGCAACTGAAATAAGATCTTGGGGTCAAATACTCTTAATTTCTAGTAAAAACTAAACTATCTAGCAGATAATAAATACAGAGTGCCTATTTTATTTTAAACAAACTATTTCTGCCCAGATAATGAAAATCTCCAGTTGCTAAATTTTTGGTACTCAAAATATTAAACATTTCCCCCCCACCAACAATCACTTGAATGTAGTTAAAGTATGATTTTTGGAATAGTATAGGAAAAGGTTCTGTGAAGGCATCAAAATTTGTTAAATGGGAAGGTAAAGATTGACAAGAACAGTGGAGAGGGGAAAATGTATTGGAAAGTTGTGATACTGGAAAAGATAGTGTGACAGAATACTGATGATAGGCTCAGGAAGTTTGAAACTGAGCTGGCTGAAAAGGAGGGGACTGGGTAGGCTGAAAATAGGTAGAAGTGAATGCAGTACAAATATGTAGAAGAAAGTCAGTCTCAGTTTGTATGGATTTAATGGGTTTGGAGTGTGTATTTTGAAAGCCATAAGAGGGGGAAAAGAGGAAGGAGGGATAACAGCATAGTGTAAATGCAAATAGAAAAGAGATTTTTCTTAAATTATGTTTTATCTGTAATAATAAGAAGCAGGACAGAGAAAATGAATAATTTAGGCAAAGTTCATCCTGAAATATAAAGTAGACATTGATAATATTCACCATCTTTTTTTTTCTGCTATTTTTTGACCATTAATTCATAGAATCATAGAATCAAGCAGCATCTGAGTGGTCCTCACAGAATAACTGATAAAGGAACTTAGTCACGAGGAAAAAAACATCAGCTGTGAGATTTAGTTTGGTTACCTGATTTTCTTGCTTAGTCACCTCTTCTGCCATGTATTTTTTTTTCTCTTGACTATTGCTTCGTTCTTTCTTTTCACATTTTCTACTTTCTTTCTCATCTCTTTTTCACTTACCCCTGTCACAAAGCTCCTTTTTGTATTGCCTCCTTTGAAGATGTGCGACAAAAGATGAGACATTTTAAATTAAACTCTCAAGTCCTCAGGGAATGACCCTAAGTCACAATTCTCTCGTAGCTCCTCGTGGCTTTGAATGGCCTTAAATGTTTGTGTCCTCTGATGAAGCCTGATTCTTAAAAATGCTCACAGTGCCCACTGAGCTGAGCACTGCTGGAATCCACTGTAACAGATCTATCAAAGTTAACAATAGCAAATGGAGTCTCTCCTGTGTCAAAATTATGGGCTTTATAGCATCTTGATCATATTCTCACACTACTTAAGAGTAAGGCCAGGTACTTGCAGCCGTGTAGAAGTTACAGCTGTGTGTGGTGTGGCAGCCTTAAAGCATGACTAAAGACATAGTTGTGACTCCTGGGCCATTTTCCTCCTAAGAGTCTGGGAGCTCTGTCACATACTTGGCTGTGACAGAAACATTTTGCTGCATTTAGACAGAGTTGCTACCCTTATGCCTTCAGTACCACAAGTTTGCAAAAGCATTGCCTAGAAACTTAACCCAAGTTGAAAGGAATATGTACTTCTGCCCCCTGAATTCTTTTGATGTCGCTAACTGAAAACTACATAACACATGACAGTGCCAGAGGAGGGCCATGAAGATCATCAGGGGTCTGGAGTCCCTCCTCTAAGAGGACATGCTGAGAGAATTTGAGTTATTCAAAGCTAGAGAACACACCAGGAACACCTTTCAGTGGCCTTCCAGCACTTAAAGATGGCCTATAAGAAAGATGGGGACAGTAGTGAGAGCACAAGTGATAACGATTCTAAACTGAGAGAGGGTAGACTTAGATGTAAGGAGTAAGTTCTTCGCTTTGAGGATGGTGAGACACTGGGACATGTTGGCCAGAGAAGTGGTGGATGCCTGCTCCCTGGCAGTGTTCAAGGCCGGGTTGAATGATGCTCTGCGCAACCTGATCTAGTGGAAGGTGTCCCTGGCCTGTCCTCTTTAAGGTCCCTTCCAATCCAAACCATGCCATGAGTCTATCGTATTTCACCCTTACTCCGGAAAGACGCTCCAAGCATCTTTACCCTCCCCAGCGAGGAGAGCGGCCGACTCCGGGAGCCGCTACCAATCTAGCGCGGCCGTTAGCTGAGGCGCAGAGGACAGGAGCTGTCCGTTCAGCACCGCGCCCGCCCGCGCCATCTCCTCCCCCGCCTCTCCTCGCTCCCGCGGTCAGTTTTGAACGAGTCAAACCTCACCCCGGGTCGCCGTGAGGAAGTTGCCGAGGCCAGTCAGGGCCTGCAGGCTCACGAAAAGTAGCGGTGAAGTGAAACGTCGCCTGCCTGGCTGCAGGGTCAGGGGCAGGTACGCCAAAAGATCTCTGATGCGTCTCTGCCTCCCAGACGCCCACACCGCTCCGGCACACCGCGGTGCGAGGCTCTAAGTCCCCTCGGAAGGGCACACCCTACCCCGGCGCGGCACGGGAGGACACAGTTCTGGGACAAGCCGAGTCGCTTCGAGGCGGCTGCCCCGCAGCGGAGGGCCGCAGGGCCGCGGGCCGGCCTGGCACCGCCGCGGGAACCGAGGCCGCCCGGGGCGCCGCCGGGGGCCGCGGTGGCGCGGCAGGGCAGCAGCCAACCAGAAAGCCGCATGCAAATGAGCGCGGCGTCCCCCGCGCGGAGGGGGCGGTGGCGCGGCGAGCGCCCGGTTGCCATGGAGACGCGCGGCGGCCGTGCCCCCGGGCGGCTCCTGGGGAGACCCCCCGCGAGGCGGGCACACGCGTGACGGCGGAGCCCCGCGCCGGGCGGGCGCAGGTGGCGGCAGCGGCGGCGGCGGCGGCAGAGGCACCGGCGGCGGGAGGCGAGGCTGCCGCCGGCCATGCCAGTGCTCGCACCCGATGCTGAGTCAGAAACAGGTATCCCGAAATCCCCCTCTGAGGCGCGGCGCTCGGAGGCCATGGAGGAGCTAGAGCACACCTGCCCCCAGCCTCGCCTGGTGAGTCAGGCCCAGCCCCGGGCGAGGGCTCGGCCTCATCTTGCTCCTCCCGCCTGAGCCTCCTCGAGCGCTGCGGGACAGCGGTTCAGGGGGCGTGGGTGGGACCCGAGTGCGTGGCGGTGCGGGGGAGCGGGGGGCGAGGGAGACAGCGGCCAGTGCCGTGTTCCGCTGGGCTCTTTGTGTAGCGCCGCGCCTCCGCTGGGACAGGGATGGAAAGAAGGAGCAAAGCCTGCGGTTGGGAGTGGGCTGTCCCCACGTCTTGGGGTCCCGGCCCCGTCCGTGCTCTCCTTGCCGTGCTTTGTCGTGCGGGTACTTCGGGGAGTACAGCGACAGCTAGGCAGAATTGCTCGTCTTTTCTTTGAAAGAACAACAACAACAAAACCTCAACCCTTCCCCCAGGCCCCCGACGGCTCAGGGTGCCTTCAGAAAATGTAGGGCTGTCGCGTTGGTGAAAAGCTCGAGTGGAAGAGCCGGAGTACAAAGCCGCGGCTTCAGCTCAGGTCACGGCAGCAGCCGTGTTACAAACACACAGCTGCATGGCTTTAATAATGAATGCAGGACAGCGGCGTACGCTCCACGCAGGCGACTGCAGGGAACGATGACCGGTCCCGGCCTCTCGCCGTGCCGCGGCTCTTGCTCACCGGCGCGTCCTGCCGAGGCCGGCAGCCGCTCCCACTTCAGTGACTCTCCCAGGACCTGGCGAGCGCTGCAGGCCGTCCCCGCCGCCAGGCTTGGTGCACCCGGCAGTGGTAAACCTCGCTTCTTTCAACTTCACTTGACTTCAGTGAAGAGTTTCCCGTTCGATTCGGGATGTACAGTGAGGGAGTTTTGGAGAGCTGCGGTTTCTAGGGCACCAGAGAGTGAAGGAGAGCCGGGAGAGCGATAGTAAAAATAAGCTCCTGTGATAGTAAAATAAGCTCCTGTGATAGTAAAAATAAACCATGATAGTAAAAATAAGCTCCGTTGATTGTGAAAACAAACTCCTTGGACGGTCTTTGGTTAAAGGTGAGGGAAGGATTCTGCAGATCGTGCAGGTGACTTTAAAAGGTTGCTGTACCACCAGAGCTAAGGTTGTGAGAGCTGTCTTGTTTTAATCCACTCACTTGAAATAGTTGGAAGGCTTCCTTGCTTCTTATTTAAACCTTTAATTATTCACATCGGGAATGAGGATTTGCTGTCCTCAACGTGGTATGCACCATTGGCAGGGCTGTACAAAAGTAATAGTAGCAATGCATATACACAGAGAAACGTGAAGAAGATAGCAAGGTGTGAAAGTGCAAGATAGCTGCAAGAGTTTAGATCATTTAACATCAGAATTTGGTCACAGTTCTAATTAAAACATGTTTAAACATCAATCTTCAGTAATTAAATTCAACACTATAGCTGAAACATTGTTCTAATACAACAAGAAATAGCAGCCATCATTGGAGCTGACCTAAATTAACGTTTTTCTGCATTAGAATTAGGCTCAGCTTTTAAAAAGATTGTTAATTTGGTTCATTTGGGAAGGCTTTTGGAGTTGTTTGAATAGAGAGACTTAGCTCACATGTTGTTATTGCAGTGTGTTCGTACAGGCTGTCTAAGATTTCTCTGTCAAAAGCTCAGCTATAACAACCCATTTGAATATATTGCTCCATGTAGTCTGACATTTTAAAAGATTTTAAAGCAAGAAGTGACAATATGATGCCAGTATTTACAGTATCATGCATTCCTATATAATTTCTGTGGAAATTAAGGTGACAGCTAGAGTACACGAATAAAACAGAATACATTATGATGTTGTAGATCTCCCTCAGTACCAATAATGGACAGTGGAGACACATGAATGAAGATCTATGGAAAGTATGCCCTTAGAAAGTGGTATTTTGTCAGTCAGTATTTAGTCAGCAGATCCACACTATCTTCAGGCCAAAAAAACCCAGAAATTGTCTGTTGAAATATAAAGCAATACACTGCACTTGTTAGGGCATAAGGAGTGATGCAAGCAAGAGTACTCAAGTTATGTCTTAAGTGAGAAAAATTAAGAGCTGCTGTCCTGAGGAATTAAAGTGACATCATCCTTGATGGATGAGCTAATAAAATGGGTATCAAGTTCCTACTGGATCTTTAAGTTCTTCAGTACATTCTCTGATCCCATTTATTTGAAAGCAGAATGTACAGCAGTAACCAAGTCACTTCGCTAAGATAAATGAAAGGGTGTCTCAGTTAACATTTCAATATTGGTTTATTATCCTATAGATCAGGATAGTCCCTTGGGATGATAGGAACAAGTTCTTTACTATGAGGGTGGTGGAACACTGGAACAGGTTGCCCTGTTTCAACATAGTTTGTTGAGGAAGATGATTCCAGAGAGTGTCATTTGTGAAAGCAGCAATGGCAAATTATCAAGACAGTAGTGCAGACAAAGCAAAACTGAACACACATTGAAACTTACTTGAGAACAATTTCCAAACATGGTGCTTGGTCTCACCTTTCTCTTGATTGAAGAACTTGTTCCTAAAATCCAATATATATCTCCTCTTCTCAAATATTTGAAGCCATTGCCCCTCATTCTATCACTACAGGCCTCTGGAAACAGCCTCTCTCCATCCTTATTGTAGGCCTCCTTCAGGTACTGGCAGGCTGCTATTTATTATGTGTCCCTGGAGCCTTCACTTCCACAGGCTGAACAACCCCAGCTCCCTCATCCCGTCATCGTAGCAGAGGTGCTCCAAACCCCTGATCATTTTCATGTCCTTTCTCTGGACTCACTCCATCAGGTCTGTGTCCTTCCTATATTGAGGGCTCCAGACCCAGTTGCAGGACTTCAGGTACAGGCCTCAGTGGGAACATCTAGGAAATTACTGTTGGGAGCTGGATACCAATATCTTATTTTCAAAACTAGCTGAAGTCCTTCGGGTTAGGCCAGTGAAGGGAATTCAGGGCAATGAAACACACACTTCCATCACAGTACCCACCCTGTAGTGCTTTGGCTCTAAAGTGAGAGTAAGCTTCAATCAGGCTCTTCAACACATCAGGAAAGTCAGGCACAACTTAACCGTAAAAAGCCAGATAAACAGAAAACAACCTGAATTAGGCAAGGTCAGCTACAGAGGAGGGGGAGTAGACAGAATTAGGCAAGGTCAGCTACAGAGGAGGAGTAGACAGGTAGGTGGTTGGTTTGGCTTGTGCGGGTGTTGATGGTTAGGGCACCAGAGAGGAATTAAGCAGCAGTTAGTAAAGTAAAATAAAGTGATTCTATCTTCAAGATGACATAAAGAAGCAGGAAAGTGCTTTTTACTGTGTCTGCTCTGTCCTTGGCAATGCAATTCCATGAATCCTGGGCTGTTCCCAAGAACATGACATCCATACTAACATCCAAGCAGCCAATCACATCCTGGGCTGCATCAAAAGATGCATTGCCAACAGATCCAGAGAGGCGATTCTGCCACTTTGCTCTGGTGGGTCCTCACCTGGAGTCCTGCATCTGGGTCTGGAGCCCTCAGTATAGGAAGGACACAGACCTGATGGAGTGAATCCAGAGAAAGGACATGAAAATGATCAGGGGTTTGGAGCACCTCTGCTACGATGACAGGATGAGGGAGCTGGGGTTGTTCAGCCTGTGGAAGTGAAGGCTCCAGGGACACATAATAAATAGCAGCCTGACAGTACCTGAAGGAGGCCTACAAAAAGGATGGAGAGGGGCTGTTTCCAGAGGCCTGTAGTGATAGAATGAGGGGCAATGGCTTCAAATATTTGAGAAGAGGAGATATATATTGGATTTTAGGAACAGGTTCTTTACTATGAGGGTGATGGAACACTTCAACAAGTTGCCCAGGGAGGTGGTTGAGGACCCTTCCCTGGAGATCAAGATGAGGCTCAACAGGGCTATAGGCAATATGATCTAGTTAAGGATGACCCTGCTGACAGCAGCGGGGGTTGGACTGGATGACCTTTGAGGTCCTTTCCAGCCTGGACCATTCTAAGATGTGGCCAGTTCCCATTTACCTGTGCAGGAAATGGCACCAGGGCCCTGTGTGGTAATGCCCAACTAGATTTTTTTCTGCTTATTATCGCTGTTGCAAGGACAGCTGAGCTGGAGAGTTAGGACCTATCCATATGGTAGATAAACCATGTTTTGCCAAGGCACTGTAAGCATCAAGGCCATTTAAGGTTCATGCTGACAATCCCAGTGCCAACTGCCAAGCATGGATTTATTTCCACTGTCTTTTGTTGAGATGCAGAGAGGCTACAGACCTTTCTAATTCAACAGGAATTAGGTATCAAATACCTTGGCACCACTAAACATACAATGCTCTGGAGAATGAGACTCAGGTACAGCTGAAGATCACAGCTCTCATGGCATTTTAGGTGTCAGCTGCTTGGGCCATTTTGGGTTTTTTTGTTGATTGTTTTAGAATTTATGAGGTCGTGTTGGTTTGGTTTCAGATTATTCAAGTACATTCAGAAAAGACTTTTATTGTATTGAAGAGTAGAGGAGAATCATAGAATGGTCTTGGTTGCAAGGAACCTAAGGATCATCCAGCATCAACCCCCTGCCATAGGCAGGGACACCTTTCACTAGAGCAGGTTGCTCAAGGCCTCATCCAACCTGGCCTTAAACACCTCCAGGGAGGAAGCAGCCACAACCTCCCTGGGCAACCTGTGCCAGTGTCTCACCACCCTCACTGGAAAGAACTTCCTCCTAACATCTAGTTTGAATCTCCCCTCTTCCAGTTTAAACCCATTCCCCCTTGTCCTGTCATTACAAGACCTTGTAAATAGTCCTTCCCCAGCCTTCCTGTAGGCCCTCTTCAGCTACTGGAAGGCCACTATAAGGTCTCCTCAAATCCTTCTCTTCTCCAGACTGAAGAGCCCCAACTCTTGTAGCCTGTCCTGATAGCAGAGGTGCTCCAGCCCTCTGATCATCTTCATGGCCCTCCTCTGGACTCACTTCAACAGTTGCATGTCCCTCTTGTGCTGGGGCTCCAGAACTGCACACAGTACTCCAGGTGGAGTCTGTTGAGAGCAAAGGGGGAGAATCACCTCCCTTGCCTTGCTGGCCACATTTCTCTTGATGCAGCCCAGGACACAGTTGTCTGGGCTGCATATGCACACTGTCAGCTCATGTTGAGCTTTTCATCAACCCAGACTCCCAGGTCCTTTTCCTCAGGGCTGCTCTCCAGCCATTCACCACCCAGCCTGGATTTGTGCCTGGGATTGCAAATCTTTAAGTACTTTTACTCACTGGAGCCCTGTAATGGTTTAAGAGGCTCTAGGCTCCTGTAGACAATTTCCTCATCGCTGCTGTTAAGCAATGAAATGTTAAGCACAAACTATGAAATACCTGCAAGAAAACCATGCATACCTTTCATTCCTGTATTTTCATCCCTGGCTGCCTTGCTCCCTTTGTATTTGCAAAAAGCCTTTTGAGAGGGTCTGATGTAACCTGTAGAATTATTGCAGATACTTTATTTCCATGAGTTTTCACAGACCTGCCTATTTATCTTTGCTGTGTCACTGCAAGGTACATGCAATTTTAATCATAAATTGAAGGAGGTTTATTGTGGATAAAAAGTGTCCCAGGCATCTGTTTCTCTCTCACGTGATGGTATGACTTAGGGGGTCTGCCATCTGCTTACTTCAGTGTGGAACTAGGAATAAATATATATGTAAATAGCTTTGCATTTAAGGAACCCCACATTGATTTTATTTGACCAAATATCTTTAAATATATTTTTTTTTGAGGTTTGCTCTGGACTAATTTTCATTTTCATAAATGTTGGCTACTGCATTAAAGCACAAACTCATAAAACCTCATGCCAAATGTGATTTGTGCCTGGAGACATGTCGAAATCTTTGCTGCACTTGAAAAAAAAAGGGGAAGAAAAAAGTAATTGCCTTAGCAAAAATCTGCTGTGGTTTTCCTTTACTACATCAAAGGACATGCAGCTGGTACATGTTCTGAAATGCCATAGTCTCTGCAAAAAACATGTTGCAATACAGATTACAGAACTCTTTGCTCTGGTCAGACCTCACCTGGAGTACTGTGTCCAGCTCTGGAGCTCTCAAAACAGGAATCATAGAATGTCAGGGGTTGGAAGGGAACTCGAAAGATCATCTGGTCCAGCCCCCCTGCCAGAGCAGGTTCTCCTAGAGCAGGTCACACTGGAACGCATCCAGATGGTTCTTGAATGTCTCCAGAGAGGGAGACTCCACGACCTCCTTGGGCAGCCTGTTCCAGTGCTCTGTCACCCTCACAGGGAAAAAAAGTCCTCCTCAGGTTCACATTGAACCTCCTCTGCCTCAGCTTCCACCCATTGCCCCTTGTCCTGGCATCGGGCATCACCAAGAAGCAGCTGGCTCCATCCTCCTGGCACTCACCGCTTACATATTTATGAACATGAATGAGGTCACCCCTTAGTCTCCTCCTCTCCAAGCTAACAAGCCCCAGCTCCCTCAGGCTCTCCTCATAAGGAAGATGTTTGACTTCTTTAATAATTTTTGTGGCTCTGTGCTGGACTCTCTCAAGATGAAGTGTGTTCAGAGGAGGGCCGAAAAGATGATCAGGGGGTTGGAGTATCTCTGCTATGAAGACAGGCTGAGGGAGATGGAGTTTTCCAGTTCAGCCTGGAGAAGAGAAGGCTCTGGGGAGACCTTAGAGTGGCCTTCCAGTATCTGAAGGGAGCCTGCAAGAAGGCTGCAGAGGGACTGGTCTACAAAGGCCTGGAGTGATAGGATGAGAGGCAACACTTTGAAATTAGAGAAGAGGAAATTTAGATTGGATGTCTGCAAGTTCTTTATCATGAAGGTGGTGGAACACTGCAACAGGTTGCTCAGGGAGATAGTTGAAGCCCCATCCCTGTTGATCCTCAAGTTCAGGATGGACAAGGCTCTGAGGAAGCTGATCTAGTGGAGGATGTCCCTGCTGACTGCAGAGGATTTGGACTAGCTGACCTTTGGAGGTCCCTTCCAACCCCTAGCATTCTGTGACTCTATGAAGAGGTATGGTGTAGTGTATAACCACACAGCCAGGATTGTGCACAGGCACTGAGCACACCCAGATCTGTCTCTCTCAATCTGTACCTACAGCTTTGTTTTCACGTAATCTGCTTTCCTTTCCTACACACACACAGATAGACAGCATAAGGTGAAAAGCTCTTGTGGAAGACACTGAGTCAGAGATCTGGTAGAGAAGCCCAGTGCACTCCCAGTGAGGGAAAAACAGTCCTCAGTTCACTTCTGCTGGCCAGCTGGGGAACTTCAGAGGCTGTGTGTGTCCTAAGCAGGAGGGAAAATGGGGGTCTTTTTGCTTCAGCACAGCTCTGTTTTGAGTAACAGTTTAAACAAAGTGCTGTCCTACATCTGATATGAAATGACTGATGGATATTAAGTACCTTTATGTAGAAGCACAAGCAGAGGTTGAATGCTGGGCCAAATTCACCCAAAACCTTAGCTATAACTCATCTGATTTCAGCAGATTAGCCCTTGCCTACCTCAAAGCTCAAAGGTCCTTTTGGCCATACATAAGATGTGTGTAGTAATGCACATTAAAAAATAATTAGTATTAGAAATCCAAAACACATGAGCTGTCTTTGTCTTCAGTTTCTGTGTTGATCAATGAAACAGAGTGGCATTAGAGCAGTGGTTACACATTTTGGTCTACTGACAATTGCCAACTCTCAGCACTATTACTTGCAGGCCAGCAAGCACCTGCCATAAACTTTGAATTGCAAATGCACTACAGCCTGTTTGGTTCTGCAGCCCTGCTGCAACATGCTCCTTTTGCAATGGTGCCTGTAGGCTGCTGCTTGCTAGCCAGGGCCCAGCTGAAGGAGCCCAATCCTTCTTTGTCTACCAGTGCCCCACTGAAGGAGCCCCATCCTTCTTTATCCTCCAGTGCCCCACTGAAGGAGCCCCATCCTTCTTTATCCTCCAGTGCCCCACTGAAGGAGCCCCATCCTTCTTTATCCTCCAGTGCCCCACTGAAGGAGCCCCATCCTTCTTTATCCTCCAGTGCCCTGTGAAGCAAGCCATTTAGTTCTTTATCCTGAGCCACTGCCTATCCCTTCTCAGTGCTGGGACATCTGACAGCTTCTCTAAGGCTCCAGCCAACAGGCCAGATGGACAACGAGGCTCACAGGCTGCTCACTGTTATAGCTGTACTTTGTTCTTTTAGCGAGTCCTACCTGGTTCACTTGCACACAGTGCTCCTTCCAGCTGAGCCAGGGAGTGGGCTCAGGTGGGTAAGCTGTCAAGGGTTGCATTTCTTATTCATCTGGTGTTCATGAAGCTTGAGGTGCTCCTCTGGCAGTTCTTTCACTTGAGCTCTGCTTGACTGGGGACCCATGCTACCTCTAGGTATAAAATAACATGTTCCAGTTCAGTCAGAAGTCATGGCTGTCACACAGGAATCTTGTCACCAAGTTCTTTAGCTTTTTGCAATTATTAGACTGGATTATGTAATAGTTGTTCTGGTTTCATAATCTATGAAACCTTACATATATAAATCATTGTGCTTCTTGGGAATGTAATGGAATCTGCTTTTCTGTTGTAACTTAAATTTGTAGTTGCATCTCATACTTAACCATTACTGACGAGACTAATGACAAGCAAAGTATAATTTGATTTAAGATAAAGCCCAGAAAAAGCAACTGAGAATAAGGCAATTTGTAATGCTTGCTAACAGATACTTAGTTATTTAATAAGTAGTTGTGCTTATTAGGCTAGTTTGCCCTACTTGCAGTTTACATCCACCTCCTTGAGTCAGCAGAACTGTAGGAGAACAGGATGGATTTTTTCTTTTGGTACATGTCAGGCTTGACAAGGCTCTGAGCAACCTGATCTAGTGGAGGATGTCCCTGCTGACTGCAGGGGATTTGCACTACATGACCTTTGGAGGTTCCTTCCAACCCAAGGGAGCACCTCTCCTATCAGGACAGGCTATGAGAGTTGGGGCTCTGCAGCCTGGAGAACAGAAGGCTTTGAGGAGACCTTGGAGTGGCCTTCCATTATCTGAAGGGGGCTACAAGAAGGCTGGGGAGGGACTATTTACGAGGTCTTGTAGTGACAGGACAAGGAGTAATGGGTTAAACTGGCAGAGGGGAGATTTAAACTAGATGTTAGGAAGAAGTTCTTTATAGTGATGGTGGTAAAACACTGGAAGAGATTGCCCAGGGAGGTTGTGGATGCTCCCTCCCTGGAGGTGTTTAAGGCCAGGTTGGATAAGGTCTTGAACAACCTGTTCTAGTGGGAGGTCTCCCTGCTTATGGCAGGGGGTTGGAACTGGATGATCTTTGAGGTCCCTTCCAACCTAAACCATTCTATAATTCTATTCTATGATTTATATTGGAGTTGTTTGTGAGAAGTTTACCTGGAGGCAACCACTGGTAACATTCAATTACAACTTCTTCCTCATAAATTTACCTGTTTGAGTCAAGGTTACTAAAAGTAATCCATGAGACAACAAAGTTTTAATTTTTCAGTGTGTTCACTCCCCAAACTTCTAAAAGAAGACTTTTAGTAGTCCTTAATGGGACCTTTCCACTTGCAAAAGGTATTCACACTCAAACTCAGTACTTTAAATTCCTTCTCAAAAGTTCTGATAGTGTTTTGTGGGTTGTTTTTTTCTCTAAATGTTCCTTAAAAGTGTTGTCAGTGTTTCCTGGTTTGTAATTATTGTTTGCCAACATCAGGAGGAGGCTCCCAAAATAATCTGTCCTCATATGAGTAGATTGTACCCACGTGATTTGTTCTAGAAATCAGCTGTCTGGTTTAAATGCTGCCTCTGAGATGAAAGGAGGTTACAGCATCAGATCTCCTATGCCTGCCAGCTTAGCTGCTTTAGAAGCACAACCCCAGCCTGCTTTACACCAGGTTCTGCCTGGGTAGTTGTACTGAGTCAAGGTCTAAACATTTCCTAGACCTCTGTTGATGGCAAAATCATAGAATGGTTTGGGTTGGAAGGGACCTTGGAAGGTCATCTACTCCAACTCCTCTGCAGACAGCAGGGACATCTCCCACTAGATCAGGTTGCTCAGAGCCTTGTTGAACCTGAAGATCTCCAGAAATGGGGCCTCAACCACCTCCTTGTTCTGTGTTCCACCAGCCTCATAGTAAAGAACTTGTTCCTAACATCTAAATCTCCCCTTCCCTAATTGCAAACCGTTGTCCCTTGTCCTATCACTGCAGGCCTTTGTATACAGTCCCTCTGCAGCCTTCTTGTAGGCCCCTTCAAGTACTGGAAAGCTACTTTTAGGTCTTGCAGAGCCTTCTGTTCTCCAGGCTGAACAACCCCAGCATCCTTCAGCCCATCCTCACAGGAGAAGTGTTCCAGACCCCCAATCATCTTCATGGCCCTGCTCTGGACCTGATCCATCAAGTCCATGTCCTTCCTGTGTTGAGG
Source organism: Pogoniulus pusillus (assembly GCF_015220805.1). Taxonomy (NCBI): domain Eukaryota; kingdom Metazoa; phylum Chordata; class Aves; order Piciformes; family Lybiidae; genus Pogoniulus; species Pogoniulus pusillus. Next base: position 29,896,934 of record NC_087275.1, read on the forward strand.
GCACAGTACTGGATGCTCATCTTAGATGAAAATACAACTCCCAGTCAGGAGGACAACATTTTTGTCCATGTCATGTGCTGGGACAGAGCCTAGCTGTGTGAATCGAAAAAGTAAACAATGACAGAACAGAGCAGCTCCTTCCATTAGCACATACTGCATGCAGTTACCCTGCAGGCAGAGCTGTGATGGCAGATGCACTGTGCCATAGATGGATTTACATTTGCCCATTGGAAAAGCAAATCATTTTTGTCTTCCTTGCTGCTGTTTAAAAATCCCAACCCAACAAGCAGACATACAAAACCCAAGCAAACAGTAACAGAAAATCATAGAATCAATCAGGGTTGGAAGGGACCACAAGGATCATCTAGTTCCAACCCCCTTGCCATGGGCAGGGACACCCTACCCTAGATCAGGCTGGCCAGGTTTCCTTCTACAGCCTATAAATGATTTTCTTTAGGGCCTATAAACAAAAGAGAGGGTGTAGAGGTGCTCATGCTTCTGACCTGTTATTTCAGTGGTAAGATTTGTGTTCCTCTACAAATCTCCAACCATTTTCCTTTTAATCCATTGGGAACATAAGCTATGGCTGTGTATCTGCTGACTGACAGCTGAGTTAAGGCTTCAGTAGCCTAAGAGACTATGGATCACAGAATTACAGAATTAACCAGGTTGACCTTTGAGACCATGAAGAATGGTAAAACACTGGAATAGGCTGCCCAGAGAAGTTGTGGAGTCTCCCTTTCTGGAGATATTCAAAACTTGCCTGGATGTGTTCCTGTCTGATCTGTCCTAGGTGATCCTGCCCTGGCAGAGGGGGCTGGACTGGATGATCTCTGGAGATCACTTCAAACCCCTAAACACTCTGATTCTATGATCAGGTGTCAGGTGCTTATGTCATTAAAGATAATCACAAAGCATGAGCACCATGGAAATAGTTTTCTGTTCCTATGTATTAAAGCTCTATAAACTGGAAGACTTACCAGTCTGAACACTGTATAAACCATCTTGCACTTAACAGAGATGTGTGACAAAAACAATCTATACAAGGAACAAAAATAGGAGGTAAAGATTTTTAGCCTGCAAAACATGACTGAGGGGGGAAAAAGAGAGAGACAAGGAATGGGTGACTGCACATTACAGACAGCATTCCAGTACAAGAATGTCAAGTAATAGAAGGAGGCAGCAGGTGCTGAGCAAGCAAAATGAGATAATTCCTCACTGAGCTCAGATAGGGTACAAAGCACTCTGCTACAGGATGATGCAGATCATGGAATCACAGACTGGGGGTGGGAGGGACCTCAAAAGCTCACCCAGTCCAACCCCCTTGCAGAGCAAGAGCACCTATACCAGATCACACAGGAACACATCCAGGCAGGTTTTGAATATCCAGAGAAGAAGACTCCACAGCCCCCCTGGGCAGCCTGTGCCAGTGCTCTGTCACCCTCACAGGGAAAAAAATTCTTCCTCATGTTTCCACGGAACATCCTATGCCTCAACTTCCACTCATTGCTCTTTCTCCTGTCATCAGGCATCACCAAGTAGAGCCTGGCTGTCTTCTTGGCACTCACCCTTCACATCTTCATCAACATGAATGAGGTCACTCCTCAGGCTCCTCTCAAAGCAGCAGAGCTGCAGCTCCCTCAGTCTCTCCTCATAAGAGAGATGTTCCATTCCCTTCAACATCTTTGTGGCTCTGCACTGGACTCTTTCAAGCAGTTCTATGTCCTTCTTGACCTGAGGGGTCCAGAATCAGCAACAGAACAGGGCAACCTCATTGCTGTCTACAACTATCTGAAGGGAGGCTGTAGCCAGGTGGGGTTGGGCTCTTTTTCCCAGCCAACCAGCAACAGAACAAGGGCACACAGCCTCAAGTTGTGCTGGAGGAGGTATAGGCTGGATGTTAGGAGGAAGTTCTTGCAAGAGAGAGTGATTGGCATTGGAATGGGCTGCCCAGGGAGGTGGTGGAGTCACCGTCCCTGGAGGTGTTCAGGCAGAGACTGGATGAGGCACTTAGTGCCATGGTCTGGTTGATTGGCTAGGACTGGGTGCTAGGTTGGAGTGGATGATCTTGAAGATCTCTTCCAACTTGGTTGATTCTATGATTCAGAACTGGACACAGTACTCCACAGGAAGGCATATCTCAGGAGCTTACATTTGTCTGGAATACAAGGCTATTTTGACCTGCTTAACTAAACTCAAAATGTAAAGGCTTAGAAAATCATTAAGGCAGAGATGAAGGAGGAAAACTCAGATAAAGACAGAAATACATAACACAGTCTTTAACCATCCAATTATTGGCTAAACTATGGCAAACTTCTAAAAGTACTTTAAAGGATTATAAAAAATGAAGAAGCTGCTATACAAATGATTTGCTCTCTTCTTCCAATTCCAGTTATTACTTACAAGAAACTAGAAAGAATGCAAGTAATTACTGAAAGAGGTTTGAAAAAATGATTGCTGGCTTTTAATAAGCTCTTGAAACATTTTATCTTAGGCTCTTACATACAAACTAATTGCTCTGAACTTATTTTATTCAGAAGATGTTTTTTATTAAGCTCAGCAGCACTTCTTCTAGATCAGATAAAACAAAATAGTACTGGATACTCCTTGGGAGGCTATTGCTGTATTTCACTTCATCAGTGGAATCCTGGGGTGCATTAAGAAGAGTGTGTCCAGCAGATGGGGAGAGGTTCTCCTCCCCCTCTACTCTGTCCTGGTGAGGCCTCACATGGAATACTGCATCCAGTTCTGGGCTCCCCAGTTCAAGAGGGACAGGGATCTGCTGGAGAGAGTCCAAAGGAGGGCTACAAGGATCCTAAAGAGACTGGAGCACTGCCTGATGAGGAGAGGCTGAGAGCCCTGGGGCTGGATAGTCTGGAGAGAAGGCTGAGAAAGGACCTGAGCAATGTGTGTAAATCTCAGAGAGCTGGGGGTCGGGAAGGAAGGGACAGGGACAGCCTCTGCTCACTTGTGCCCTGGGATAGCACAAAGGGCAAGGGATGGAAACTGCAGCACAGGAAATTTCACCTCAACATGAGGAAGAACTTCTTTACTGTAAGGGCCACAGAGCACTGGAATAGGCTGCCCAGAGAGGTTGTGGAGTTGTCTCCTCTGCAGACTTTCCAGACTCATCTGGATGTGTTCCTGTGCAACCTGCACTGGATTCTCTGGTCCTCCTCTAGCAGGTGGGGTTGGACCCAAAAATCTGCAGAGGCCCTTTCCAACCCCTGACATCCTGTGACTCTATGATTTGTCTGCACATGGCAGTTATGCATTTTTCTGTGTGGCTTTGGCAGAATATTGCTGACTTAATCTATTGCATTTAATGTGTTTTCATATCCAATGACCGATAGGTCACAGAGTAATGGGATTATTGACAGGTCTTGTTCTAATACCCTCAGCCATAAAGAGGGCTTTAATGATGAGTGTTTACAAAAGCTGGGGCATTGAGAAGCTAATAGAGGTTGTACTCCATTGAGCAGAGCCCAAAAGAAAAATCTTGGTCTTGCAAAGGAGCTTACATGGATGAAAAGCACCACTGTGTTTGCCTGGGGAGACAGAAAGGTATCTTCCTGCAAACCAGGCCTATTTTCTTCAAATAATCTCCAAGGAAACAGCCTCTGCCAAGCTAAAATGTGATTACCAGTTGCAGGCCTCCAACCATAGCCATTATTGTTTTAACATTTCTGCCTTCCTCTTTATCCCAGCAAGAAGCAGCCTGTATGGGCTACAGCGTAACTTGACCTTGCTTGGAGCTAAAAAACCAGGTTAGCATGCAGTGATTGCAAAGCCAGAAACAAAAAAATACAGTATTTAGAAAATAAAAGAAGCAGCTGGCATGGTATCATTATGTGTCATGTTCCACACAGTGTGCTGTGGGTGGCCCAACAGAACAGTTCCCAGCCACAAAACCCCAGACAGAAACTTGGACTTGCTGATAGGTTTGTTTTTTTTCCCATTATTAAACTTATCTCTGTAATTCTTTTTGTTTGGTTGGGGTTCTTTCCCCTCCCCCCCCCCATCACTTAGATACTAATGGTGATGATTTTCTGCAACATCTGAGATTATGAAGGAAAAAAAAACAGGAAAGAAAAATGAAAGGGAAAATAAAAATCTACATAGAATTTTAGTGCCTTTGGGCACTGGTTTAGTGCTTTGCTTTACTGTTGCTATAAACAAAATCACAGAATCACAGAAGCATCCAGGTTGGCAAAGCCCCTCAGGATTACCAAGTCCAACCTAGAACCCTACTCTACAGGATTCACCTTAGAATCATAGAATCAGTCAGAGTTGGAAGGGACCACGAGGGTCATCTAATTCCAATTCTCCTGCCATGGGCAGGGACACCCTACCCTAGAGCAGGCTGCCCACAGCCTCAGCCAGCCTGGCCTTAAACACCTCCAGCCATGGGGCCTCAACCACCTCCCTGAGCAACCCATTCCAGGCTCTCACCATTCTCATGCTCAACAACTTCCTCCTCACTCCACTCTGAACCTACCCACCTCCAGCTTTGTTCCATTCTCCCTAGTCCTGTCACTCTCTGATATCCTAACAAGTCCCTCCCCAGCTTTTTTGTAGGTCTTCTTCAGGTACAAAAAAGCAGAGAGTCATTTAGATTGGAAGAGATCTCTCCAAGCCACCCAGTCCAACCTCCTTGCTCAAGCAGTGTCAGCTAGAGCAGACTATCCAGGACTGTATGCAGTTGAACACCTCCACAGACAGAAACTCAGCAGTCTCTCCAGTCAACCTTCCTGTGATGTTTGCCCACCCTTACTGCTTTCTCCTACATTCAGATGCAATTTCACATGCTTTGATCCGAATTCATTGCCTTAAACCATATCGCTGGGCACCACATCCAAACCACCCTTAAACACATCCAGGGTGGGTGACTCCACCACCTCCCTGGGCAGCTCATTCCAGTCCCTGACCACTCTCTCCATGAAAAACTTCTTCCTAATGTCCAATCTAAACCTCCCCAGTCTCAACCTGAGGTCATTCCCCATGTTCTGTCTCCAATTACCTGTGAGAAGAGCCCAGCAGCAGCCTCTCCACAATGACCCTTCAGGTAGCTGTAGACAGCAATGAGATCTCCCCTCAGCCTCCTCTTTTCAAACTAGACAGCTCCAGCTTCCTCAGTCACTCAATCATAGAGTCATAGAATCAACCAGGTTGGAAGAGACCTGCAAGATCATCCAGTACAACCTATCCCCCAGGCCTATCCAATCAACTAGACCATCAGTAAATCAGCAGAAAGAAATAAAAATCAGGAGAAAAAGCTGGCTATGATTTTTTAAAGTCTTTGTGGCTGTTTTACTGCTATCCTCTGACCTTTCCTTGCAACAAGCCAGTGAACCCAGAGGTGAGTAGCAATTAGGCATGGCATGTCTTAGAAGTGTCAGAATCACAGAATTGTCAGGGTTGGAAGGGACCTCAAGGATCATCTAGCTCCAACACCTCCTGCCGTGGGCAGGGACACTTTTCCACTAAATCAGCTTGCCCAGAGCTCCATCCAGCCTGGCCTTAAAAAGTTCCAGGAATGGGGCTTCCACCACCTCCCTGGGCAACCTGGGTGACCAAAAGGCAAAAATCTACAGAGAACAAACCAACATTAAGCCTAGTTACATCATCCTGGTACAGTTAAGTCTTTCTTTTCTAAATGCTTAATACAACCCCCAAATTTCCTTTGTGTTTTTGCTTTCCTTCCTTGCAGACCCTGACGGCACCTGCCCCGTTTGCAGATGAAACAAGCTGTCAGTGCCAAGCCCCCCATGAGAAGCTAACCATTGCACAAGCCCGCCTGGGGACACCAGGTACGTGTAGAGAGCTACAGCAGCAGCACCATGAACACTACCAAAGCAAAGGCTCTCCCTGACAAACATCTGTCAGTGCTCCCTGCTGCCTGCCACTTGGAAGCAGAAAGGCCTGTTTGGTATCTGCTGCTGTCAGGTCATGGGGAAGAAACCAGCAACTACTGGGCAATTATCTTCTGTTAGAGAAAGAGCAAGAGAAAACTTGTCAGGTTAAGAGTCGGTGTTTTCATGGTTGTCTGCATGTTGGTCAGAAGGAAGGTTTGCCACCCCACTCCAGCCAGCCCTAAATGGTGTTGTACAGTGGCTGCCTCCTGGATTTTCTTCCCATAGTGCTTCTGTGTGCTGGAAAACTTTCACTAATGTTCTTGTCGACAACCTCAGGCCTTAAGTGGCCTTTGCAAAGAAACCATGCCAAATTTCTTTAGGTGGGCACTCATGATAGGTCTGGGAAAATGAGATAAAGTCCCAAATATCTACTTCAGTGCTCCCTAAAGTCCTCAATTACTTATTTGAAATAAGCTTTTAAAGTGCATAGATTTCACAGAGGGAACCCACAGCTTTCCAGTTAGCTCTGCAAGGAACAACGTTCTCCCATGGAGCTCTGGATGTCCTGAGGGCAGAGACATCTCTCTGTGGCTCTGGAGCACATGGCTGATCTTAGCTCTACTGTTCTTTTGCTTGGAGATGGCACAGCTGTCAGAGGGGTCATTTGGTGAAGCAATTCCTTTTTCTGTTTGGGGGCTGTTGCTGAAGATTTCATACCAGAATGCAAGTTACAAAGAGGATGGTGAGCAAAAAGAAAGAAGTGATAAGCTGGTTAGAAGAGAAGAGCTTGGGGAAAGTTTGAATAAAGGGAAGTGGAAGGTTTCTGTGCAAGAGTTGAGCCATCTATTTTCACAGAGGTAAGCTGTAGAGAAAAAGAAAGTCACAGACAAGAGGGAAGGAAAATGAAAAACTAAGGAAAAGATGGGCAAAATCCAGAAGGCAGAACTGACTGGAAAGCCAGGGAGGAAAGAATGAGACATATGGTAGATCTAACTCCAAATGAGGCAGGAAGATGACATTTGTGCTAAATTAGAATATGAGGATGATGGCTGATAATAAATAGGCTAAGTCCGAGAGACAACCGCAGAGAGTACAGGGAAGAAGAAGTAATGAGCTGGAAGAAACACTGCATGGTGCTTTTGAACATCAGAACTGGGGTAAATCTCCACAATCATCTGCTCTTGGAACAAAAACCTGTCCAGCAGAATTAAGCACAACTGGGTTTGGGGCTGAAAAATCACAGTAATGTTTCTGTCTCCACAGCTGACAGACCTGTCAGAGTGTATGCAGATGGGATATTTGACCTCTTCCACTCTGGCCACGCTAGAGCTCTTATGCAAGCCAAAACTCTTTTCCCAAATAGCTACTTATTAGTAGGAGGTAAGATCAGAATTATTTATTGCACTGCATTTTTGCTTCTGTGCTTCAGTATCAGCGTTATTGCCGTGCTCGAACCCCCAGCTGTTTATACACTATGCCTTTGAATGCTGCTTTCACTCTGGGGGCTTTCTAGAGGTGATTTGCCTCGAATTACATCTCACAATTGCATCAATTAAGGTAAAAGTCAAATCCTGCCCTCAGCAACACAGGCACAATTCCCATTCTAGTCGAAGCGGGTGCCTGCGTGACTCTCAGCTTAGAATAGCTCCGTATGAATAATTTACCTTTTCCAGTTACTCGCTCAAAATTGTTCAAAGCTGGAGATGAGTGAATGAGATCAACCACTCATTTATTTCTGGCCCCTCAGTCACTCTGCTAGCCAGGCACTGCCCGTGGTTCCTGGCTCCTGGCTAACCAGAACAGTACCATGGGTGTGCAGACCCAGCCTTTAGCATCAGGAGAAGAGCTATATCTGACCCTTTATCGCTGGAGATACAGGTTTAGCTCATAATCTAAAGGTGACTTTCAACTCACATATGTCTCTGGGCAAGTTACTTTCTTAACCTTTTGGGTTTTGCTGTGAATATCTTCTTTTTCTGCTGTGTGGTTGGCTAGCAGCTGTTCAGTAGTTGGTGCTTGCCTGAGGAGTCACCAAAGGGTGGCTCTTTTCCTGCCTAGCTCACTGTGCAAGCTCTGTTCTCATGAGGTCCCCTAAACATGCATTTCATTTCCAGTTTCCCTGCACATAAACATTTAACAACAACCATCAGCTGCTCAGATGCTTTGATGATAACAGTGAATGTGAATCCAACATTCAGAAACTCCCTAAGATGCATTATTTTCTGTCTCTGTGGCAAGGCAGTCGAAAAGTGGGGAAAAGAAGACCAAAAAACTTCTTATAAATAAGCTTTTTTGTTTTGTTGTGGCAATTCCCTTGGAGCTTCCTGGCAGAGAAAGGGGATATCCCTTAGGAAGGAAACATTTAGTACTTTCTTGCCTTCCTGCTGAGCCAGATAGCTTGCAGAAGAAGCAAGTGGAGGTGAAAAGCTGTGAGGTTCAAAAAAAAGCAATGCAAGTTATTTAGGTTTTGTTGTCCCAGGTCACGGAAGGAGCTCTGGGACAATAAGCATGGCTCTTTTGAAATTCACTGCCTAGCTTCACTTTGGCCTTCTCTTTGGAGTGAAGGACAAAGCAGCTAGCACTCATCAGCACCTTTTCCCAGCGAGGCACTGTGCCTTAGCATGTTTAAAAACTGGGCAGCTTTCCACACCCACATCCAATTTGTGCTGCAAAAGCCGTGGTGTGATGTTGTCTTTGTGGGCATCACAACCAGCCCCTTCTACTTCTTGCTCTGAAGACAATTCTTTGGAGCTAAGTTTACTTGTTTAATAGACATTTCTGCCTTCCCAGATCAGTCATTAGAGCAGAATGACAGAATCAAAAGGAAATACAGAGACACTGTGTCTGCACCACACATGAACAAACAGTCACCCAAAAAAATAACCCTTTCTACTGAATGTAGGCAAAAATATCTCTCTTCCAACCATTTTAGTAGACCTTTTCATCCAGGAATAGGTAGCTTTAGAGTTCATAAAGGCTGTAAATACATATAAATACAGTCTTGGAGGGGATCTTTCTACTGAAAATGCTTTGATCTCCATTAAATTTCTTGTCAGCAGGCATAAAAAAATTACTTACTAGGACAGAGCAGCTTTTTTGCTAGCTGAAATTCATATGTCTGTTATTACCTGGCTTTGAATTTTGCACAAGCTCCAGGGCTAGCTAAGCCTTCTGACATTTTTTCCTACTTTAAAGGTCCTTAACAACCATCACAGCAAGAACACCCATTTTAGATTTCAAAAACAGCCTGCATCTTTGCCAGCACCTTGCCTGATAGGTTGATGTTTTCGAGTTAGAAAGAAGCAGCAGCTGTAGGGCTGCTCTCTCGCTTCCCTGCAGCACTGAGAGCGATGCATTTATCGTCTGTCAAGTGCATTGACTGTTTGTCCTGGTGTCACAGACAGGTGAGATCCAAAAGCACAAGTCTGACCTGTGGTGAAGGCCAACCACTGAGAAGCCAGCTGTAAATGGGTATCACACGTGGAGTGTGAAGTGATTGTTGAAGCTGTGATATTGGGCAGAGTGGCAGTTGTGAGGACAGGTCGTTGTGCTTCACACAATGTTATGTGGCTAGGAAGAGAATTCATCACTTCTGTAGTCCTCTAGTAACATGGGGATTGCTTCTTTTCATTTTGGGAGCAAGGTGACAAAGTATTGGTACACAGAGCGTTAAAGATGCAGGATTTCTGTACTTTAAACTTTGCTTATTCCACCTGTGGCTTCTCCCAGTCCTTTCCAGGGGAGTTTCCTTCTACAATTTCCCATCCAAAAGTGGCACAAGCCTTGTCTCTCTTTTCATGAAACCTGCTGACCTGAGAAACAGATTCCTCTGCAGCCTGCCATGGCTTGTTTTCCATCAGTGTTTATCTAGTGAGAATCTGTTCTGCTGTGACTTCGAGCATTGTTTACATAAGAACACCAAGCAGGAAGAGGAGGGCCAAGACAGGCTGAGAGACCTCCATCGTTAGAAACTCAGCTGCACATGGCCTTAGGCAAACCTGCTGTAGCTGATCCTGCTGTAAGGAGGCTTGGTTGGATTGGGTGATGTCCAGCTGGGTCTTACTGCCTCAACCATTCCCTGGTATACAGGAAGTTTGCAAGCTCTCTGTGACTGCCAATGCTGCACTTTTTGCTTGGTTTTAAAGCATTGGCCATCACCCCTGGAACTTCACAGTAAATGAAACTCCCAATTAAAAGTGTGATTGAATTGCCTCAGCGTGTGCATACCATAACACCTGAGGTATCCTACAATATTTCACACTCAAACTGCAGCTTCAGAAAGGGAAAAGAATCTCTAAGAGGTTGTAATGTTAGCTATGATAATAACTGAGTACTTAAAGGCATTATTAATCAACTGCTGGACATGCTGCTTCAACTGAGTGTGGAAGCCTTTTGCTGATACTTCCATGTTTTAGTTTGCAGTGATGATTTAACACATAAATTCAAAGGCTTCACTGTGATGAATGAAACTGAGCGATATGAAGCCCTCAGACACTGTCGTTATGTGGATGAGGTCATCAGAGATGCACCCTGGACACTGACACCTGAATTCCTTGAAAAACATAAGGTACCTTTCACCCCTTTAACCCTCCCTTGCCCTTTCTAGGCTAACAGTTCAGAATAAATAGCAAGTCTGTGAAATTCTCTGAGCTGGAGCGGGTCCAGAGGAGGGCCACAAAGATGGGCAGAGGGCTGGAGAGCTTCCCCTGTGGGGACAGGCTGAGAGAGTTGGGGCTGTTCAGCATAGAGAAGGCTCCAGGGACACCTTAGAGCAGCCTGCCAGTACCTGAAATGGGCCTACAAGAAAGCCAAGAAGGGACTTTATACAAAGGCTTGTAGTCAGAGGAGAAGAGGGAATGGATTGAAGCTTGAGGAGGGTAGCTTAGGCTGGAGATTAGGAAGAAATTCTTTCCAGTGATGGTGGTGAGACACTGGAATGGGTTTGCCCAAGCTGGTCATGGGTACTCCCCTCCCTGAAGGTGAGGCCAGGCTAGATGAGACCTTAAGCCTGGTCTAGTGGAAGGTGTCCCTGACAAGGCTGGGGAGTTGGGACTAGCTGATCTTTAAGGTCCTTTGCATCCCAAAGTATTCTATGAATGCATGAAATTATTTAGTTCAGTTACTTGCAGTCACTGAGAAGGTAGATGGCATCTATCAGGAATAATGAACTGCACCAGGACAGGCTGGGAAGTGATCTGCTGGAAAGCAGCCCTGTGGAGAGGGACCTGGGGATCCTGGTGGACAACAAGTTAACCATGGCACAGCAATGTGCCCTTGTGGGCAAGAAGGCCAATGGGATCCTGGGGTGTATTAAGTGCAGTGTGTCCAGCAGATCAAGGGAGGTTCTCCTGCCCCTCTACTCTGCCCTGTTGAGACCTCATCTTGAATACTGTGTTCAGGTTTGGGCTCCCCAGTTTAAGAGGGACAGGGATCTGCTGGAGAGGGTCCAGTGGAGGGCTACGAGGATGATGAGGGGACTGGAGGGCACGGCTTATGAGAAGAGGCTGGGGGACCTGGGGCTGTTTAGTCTGGAGAAGAGAAGACTTAGAGGGGATTTGATAAATGTTTATAAGTATCTGAGGGCTGCCAGGAGCAGGGGGACAGGCTCTGCTCACTGCTCCCTGGGATAGGACAAGGAGCAATGGATGTTAAGTGCAGCAAAAGAGGTTCTGCCTCAACACAAGGAGAAACTTCTTTACTGTAAGGGTCACAGAGCCCTGGAACAGGCTCCCCAGAGAGGTTGTGGAGTCTCCTTCTCTGGAGCCTTTCAAGGCCTGTCTGGATGTGTTCCTCTGTGATCTGTGTTAGATTGTATTGTCCTGCTCTGGCAGGGGGGTTGGACTCGATGATCTCCTTGGGTCCCTTCCATCCCCTGATATCCTGTGATCCCGTGATCTTTGGCAGGAGATGTTATGTTTGTCTTGCCTTTTGGTTTCAATATGCTGACAAGTTCTATAGTGGGATTTTTGAATGGCAAAATAACACTGAAGAATTATTTACAAACTGACTTTCAGGAAAGGAGATCATGACCCAGAGAAGTTATTACATAGTGACTGAAGCCCTGAATTAAAGGCATGTTTCTTACTAATAGCAACAGGTCAGAAATACCTGAAAATGTCATCTGTCCTCTAAAAGGCAGGACAGAATTTCTTGTGTCCTGTTTGTCTTGCAGTAGCTATGAACCTTAACAAAAGCATCATTAACTAGGATGTATTTTAGTGTTCCTATCACTGGGTGATGAAAAACCAGCTTGGCAGCCTCAAGGAGGCAGAATCCTCCTGCCTCTGTGGTGTCAGAAGCTAAGGCTTTGCTACTTGCCTTTGCTCTTCCAGTAGCAATAAAAGCAGGAATGGGTAGCTTAATTTTTCTACAGGGTATCACACAGAGGCAGACAGAGCCATGTGTTGATGGCAGTGCTGCTGGGGCCAAGCTTTCTGTTCTTTCATAATTGATCATACAACACAGCAGCTGTAGGCCTAAATCTAGTGCAATATTCTAGGTGATGGCTTTAGGATGAGAATGTCCAAGTCAGCTGAAGTTGAGGAAAGAGATGGTCCTCCACAACGCCCCCCACCACTGAAGCAAAAGTGAGTGATGGTGGCATGTGATTCTTCTTCTCTTCACTGGCAGATTGACTTTGTAGCCCATGATGACATCCCCTACTCCTCTGCTGGCTCAGATGATGTATACAAACACATAAAGGAGGCAGGTAAGGGCAACTTCACATTCTTTGCACCTTCCTTTTCAGCCTCAGCTGCAATGGGTTTACTGTGCTTTGACCATAACTACTAGGAGAGAAGCAGCAGAAATAAAGGTCATGTTGTCTTAGACCCTTACGGTAGGTCCTGCTGACTTCAGCTGATGGCTTCACTTTGTGAAGCCACAAAGGATGTCCTTGGCTGAATTCCTGCCATAACCTCCAGGAAACCATTCATATCTGTCACCAAAGACTCCCATCTGGATTTTAAAAGCACATTTAGAGTGCTCAACTAAGAGCTTTGGGTGGATGAAAATGAGTTTAGTTCCAACAGCAGCCTAGCCAGCTTCAGTCATGTGTTGGAAACCACAAATGACTCCTTGACACAGCCCAGTCCTGAACACAGGCAGACTTCATGAGTCAGGATCAACTTCTGATTTGCACCAAGAGTTCCTTTCACTACACTGGCAGAGGGTGTAAATCAGTGCCAGAGGAGGAGCTGAACCATGAGCCAACACTTGCACTTGCAGCCCAGAATGCTAGGGACATCTTGGGCTACATCAAAAGAGTGGCCCGCAGATGGAGAGAGGTGATTCTGGCACTTTGCTCTGGTGAACCCTCACCTGGTGTGCTGCATCCAGCTCTGGAGCCCTTGACACAGGAAGGACATGGACCTGATGGAGCAGGTCCAGAGGAGGACCACAAAAACGATCAGGAGAGTGGAAGACCTCTGCTGTTAGGTCAGGCTGAGGGAGTTGGGGTTGTTCAGACTGGAGAAGAGAAGGTTCCAGGGAGACTTAAGAGCAGCCTGCCAGTACCTGAAGGGGGCTACAAGAAGGCTGCAGAGGGTCTGTTTGCAAAAGCCTGCAGTGATAGGATGAGAGACAATGGTTTCAAATCACAGAAGAGCAGATTTAGATTGGATGTTAAGTTCTTTATCACGAGGGTGGTAGAACACTGCAACAGGTTGCCAAGGGAGGTAGCTGAAGGTGTCACTGCATTGTTACCAGACTTAGCTGGAGAGTGCCCAAACTTGGTACATCCTTCTCTGTTGTGTGTGCACTGCACCCCTGCCCAGCAACACCCCGATGAGGCATTCAGACTTTGCAGAATAGAATACAGACTTACAGCTTCAGGGACTTGTGGTCCATCCTGCATCTGTCACTGTGACGTGCTGGAGGAGTGACTTCACTCTTGTAAGCCTGAATTTTGCTACATGTAATCTGGGAGATCAAGTGGGAGATCCTTGTTACCAATACAGGCTGGGGCATGTGATAGAGCAGCCCTACAGAAAAGGACTTGAGAGTGCTGGTAGATGAGAAGCTGGATGTGAGCCAACAATGTGCACTTGCAGCATGGAAGGCCAGTGGCATCCTGGGCTGCATCAGAAGCAGCATGGCCAGCAGGTGGAGAGAAGTGATTCTGCCACTCTGCTCTGGCAAGACTTCATTTGGAGAATTGTGTCCAGCTCTGGAACCATCAATCCAAGGACATGGACCTGATAGAGCAGGTCCAGAAAACAGCCACAAAAATAATGAGAGGGCTGTGCTCCATTGAAGATAGGCTGAAAGGATTTGAGCTGTTCAGCAGAAGAAGAGAAGGCTCCAGAGAGACTTTAGAGCAGCCTTCCAATACCTAAAGGGGGCATATAACAAACCTGAGGAGGGACTGTTTACAGGGGCATGAAGCAATAGGACAAGGGGCAGTGGTTTGAAACTAGAGGAGGTTTAGATTGGACATCAGGAAGAAATTCTTTACTCTGAGGATGGTGGGACACTGGAACAGGTTCCCCTGGGAGGTGATGGAGGCTCTATCCCTGGAGACTTTCAAGGTCAGGCTGGTCAGAGTCCCATCAAGTCTGATGTAGTTGGGGATGTCGATCCTTACTGCAGAAGGGTTGGACTAGGTGACCTTTAAAGGTCCCTCCCAACCCAGGCTACCCTATGAATCTGTAATGCTCCAGAAGAGCACTCTTGCAGTGGAGGATTTCCCTGCTCCTAGGGGTTTTGTTTTAAGCAGACCAATGCCGTGGATGCATTCCCCTTGTTCCAGTATGTCCATCAGCAAGTTTGCTGAGCACACCAAGCTGTGTGGTGCAGCAGCCAGGCTGGAGGGCAGGGATGCCATCCAGAGGCACCTGGACAGGCTGCAGAGGTGGGCACAAGCCAAGCTCATGAGGTTCAACAAGACCAAGTGCAGGGTCCTGCAGCTGGGTCAAGGCAATCTCAAGCACAAATGCAGGCTGGACAGTGAGTGGCTGGAGAGCAGCCCTGAGGAGAGGGACTTGGGGGTGCTGCTGGAGGAGAAGCTCAATGTGAGCCAGCAATGTGCACTTGCAGCCCAGAAAGCCAACCAGAGCCTGGGCTGCAGCAGCAGAAGTATGGCCAGCAGGGCCAGGAAGGTGATTCTCCCCCTCTACTCTGCTGTGCTGAGACCCCACCTGGAGTCCTACATCCAGTTCTGGAGCCCCTGGGACAAGAGGGATGTGGAGATGCTGGAGTGTGTCCAGAGCAGGGCCAGGAGGATGCTGAGAGGGCTGCAGCAGCTCTGCTATAGGACGGACTGAAAGAGTTGGGGCTGTTCGGTCTGGAGCAGAGGAGGCTCCCAGGTGACCTTCTTGTGGCCTGCCAGTATCTGAAGGGGGCCTACAAAAAGGCTGGGGAGGGACTTTTTAGGCTACCAGGTAGTGCCAGGACTGGGGGGAATGGCACAAAGCTGGAGATGGGTAGGTTCAGCCTGGCCATGAAGAGGAAGTTGCTGAGCATGAGAGTGGTGAGAGCTTGGAATGGGTTGCCCAGGGAGGGGGTTGAGGCCCCATCCCTGGAGGTGTTTAAGGCCAGGCTGGATGAGGCTGTGGGCAGCCTGCTCTAGGGTAGGGTGTCACCCTGTCCATGGCAGGAGAGCTGGAACTGGCTGATTCTTGTGGTCCCTTCCAACCCTGACTGATTCTATGATTCTGTTTTCCCACATCAGGTTGTTGGGGAGCAGAGAAGCAAATGGGATCTGTGGAGTTCCTCATGTAGATTCCTCCATGTTCCCATTTCCCCACTGCCTTCAGTGGGTGGGAGGGCACAGAGACAATGGTGAGCTGAGGTCATGGTGTGCTGACTAAACCTCTGCACATCTGTGACAGTCAGTTTGGAAAACATGAATCAGTCCAGTCCATGAAGCATACAAAAATTAATGTATGACTAAAGGTGATCTTCTCCTATGTGGCCTTATGCATCTGCCTGCAAACAATTCCACTTCTGGCTTAGCAAGAGTGAGGTTTGGATTTTCTTCATGTGTTCTTGCAGCTCCTATCTCTAAAGACTTCTGGCTCAAAGTGGGTTTCACTGCTTCCAAAAATAGTTTCCTGACTGACTGCTGTAAGCCTGAAAAGCACGACCAGGGAAACCTCTCTCTTCTTGATTAAAGCAATCTTTTAGCAGAGTATTAATTAGAGACCAGAAAAGAGAAATACCACATAGCCTTTAGTCCCAAGAGGCTGCTAAGCTTCTTGAGTTCTGCTCCAGATCTTTTTTTAACCCTGGGAAATCACAGGATGTATCTGGTTGGAAGAGACCTCCAAGCTCATCCAGTCCAACCTTCAACCCAGCACTGAAGGGTCAGCACTAAACCGTGGCCCTAAGTGCCAGGTCCACAGGCTGCTTGAACACCCCCAGGGATGGAGACTGCAGCTCTGGGCAGACCATTCCAATGTTTGACAACCCTGGTGCAGCCTGGAACCATTTCCTCTGCTCCTGTCTCTCCACCAAGGAGCAGAGGCTGCCTGCTCCTCTCTCCAACCTCCCTTCGGGTAGCTGCAGAGAGCAATGAGATCTCTCCTCAGCCTTCTCTTCTCCACACTGAACACCCTCAACTCCCCCAGCTCCTCCTTGTAGCCAAGGTGCTTCAGGCCCTTCTCTGGACAGGCTTCAGTCCCTCATTGTCCTTCCTGTAGCGAGGGGCCCAGAACTGAACACAACACTTAAGGTGTGGGCTCAGCAGTGCTGAGCACAGAGGGATGATCCCCTCCTGTCCCTGCTGCCCACAGTGTTTCTAACCCAAGCCAGGATGCCCTTGGCTTTGTTGGCATGAGCACTGCTGGCTCATGTTCAGCTAATTATCAACCAATACTCCCAGGTCCCTCTCCAAGCCACAGCTTTCTAACCACACATCCTCAAGCCTGTAGCTCATCATGGGGTTGTTGTGACCCAGGTGCAGGACTTGGCACTCAGCCTTGTTGAGCCTTACAGTTTCAGTCTAACCTGTCCAGATCCCACTGTAAAACTTCCTTATGACAGCAGACCAACAGAGCCACCCAGCTTGGTGTCATCTAGAGACAGAAATGCCTGAGCATTGATTTCCCATTAGCTACAGCAACCTTTTAAGACAAAGCACTATTCTTTTGCAAAATCATTTCCTCTCTTACCCCCTCATCAGCACCTTGATGTTGTATGTAAGTGCCAGTAGTAATCTGTTGGAGCAGGGAGAGTGGGTATGACACTGACTCAGCCAGGTGTAGTCCCTACATCATATCCATAGTTGTTCACACTATTATCATGCTTCAGTCTTCCTGTTACAAGCTTCTGGCATCTCCAGGGTGTTTCCCAGTTACTGGAACACATTTTTTTACTGAAGTTTCTGGGTTTGGTCAAGGCCAGAGACTGCTCTGTTTTTCTCAGCAGAGCAAAGATGGAGTAGAGAGGAGAGTGACAATACACAGGAAGGCAGTAAATGGCCTTTCAGTGGCAGCAGTGAGAGCTTACCCCACCCCCTCCCCCAGCCTTGCTCCTTCACAGGACATTAAGTGCTGCACTCGGTGAATTGCCCAAACCAGGAGATTGAGCATTCCTGGCTTGGGGAGCCCCTGCCGGTCTAAACTCTTCCACATCACAGCCGACACTGGGAAGAGGACAAGTTTCAGCCTTTCTGAAGACCTGGGGGAAAGGAAGGGTACAGCAACCTAGGACCTTGCCCAAGCGCTCCCGGGAACAGCAGGAAGGAGGCAGGAACGCAAGAGGCAGAATTGCAAGGCTCTTACCTCCGGCCAGGCGTTTCGTGGACATTCTCAGCTTCCTGCTGCGCCCCCTGGTCCTGATGTGCTGTCTCAGCAGGCTCTCTGTTCCCACTTTGCTCAGGAATGTTTGTACCAACTCAGAGAACCGAAGGCATCTCCACATCCGATATCATCACAAGGATCGTGCGGGACTACGACGTCTACGCCCGGCGCAACCTCCAGCGAGGCTACACCGCCAAGCAGCTGAACGTCAGCTTCATCAACGTGAGTACACCACCTGCAGCTGCTCCTCCAAAACCCTCTCCTTCAACCCCTAGTGTGGAGGAAAGGTTGAGAAAAGAGATCTTCCTCCCTCCTGCTGCTTTAAAAATAGCTAGGAAGAACTTGATTTAAAAGCTGAGGGTTGTTTTATTTGTGCCTATCAATCATAGAATGGTCTGAGTTGGAAGGAACCTCCAAAGGTCATCTACTGCAAGCCCCTCTGCAGCATGCAGGGACATCCTCAGCTAGAGCAGGATGCCCAGAGCCCTGTTGAGCCTCACCTTGATTTGCCATTGGAATGAGCTGCCCAGGGAAGTGGTGGAGTCGCCATACCTGGAGGTGTTCAAGCAAAGCCTGCATGAGGCACTTAGTGCCACAGTCTAGATGACTGGATAGGGCTGGGTGCTAGGTTGGACTGGATGATCTTGGAGGTCTCTTCCAACCTGCTTGATTCTGATTCTATGATTTCCAAGTCCTTAAATCTGAACTCTCTGTCCACACTTTTTCTCTCCAAACAGGAGAAGAAATATCGCTTTCAGAACCAGGTGGACAAAATGAAAGAAAAAGTCAAGAATGTGGAAGAAAAATCAAAAGAATTTGTTTACAAGGTGGAAGAGAAGAGCCATGACCTCATTCAGAAATGGGAAGAGAAGTCCAGGGAATTCATTGGCAACTTTTTAGAGCTGTTTGGACCCGATGGAGCGTGGGTAGGTATTCTGCTATCCCAGGAAGCCTGAGTGGTTTTTCTTTCTCCTCTCTAACACAGAGTGAGAGCAGATTCTGTTGGTGCAGACTTGGTTTTGAAAGCCAGAACAGCAGGGTAACAGCAGACCTGCTTGCTGGATCCCATATCACAGCCAGCACTGCTGCCAGAGGATTTCCCACTTCCAGCTGTTGATTCTTTGGAGTAATTTATGTCACAGAATCACAGAATTAACCAGACTGGAAAAGACCTCTGAGATAATCAAGTCCAACATATCACCTAATACCCTCTAATTAACTAAACCATGGCACCAAGTGCCTCATCCAGCTTGCTTTGAAACACCTCCAGGGATGGTGACTCCACCACCTCCCTGGGCAGCCCATTCCAATGCCAATCACTCTTGCTGTGAAGAGCTTCCTAACATCCAGCCTAAATCTGCCCTGGCACACTTTGAGGCTGTGTCATTCTGTCACTGGGTGCCTGGGAGAAGAGACCAACCCCACCTGGCTACAACCTCCTTTCAGGTAGTTATAGAGAGCAATAAGATTCCCCCTGAGCCTTCTCCAAGCTGAACACCCCCAGCTCCCTCAGCTGCTCCTCACAGGGCTGTGCTCGAGCCCCCTCACCAGCCTGTCTGTGGTGAAGGTGCAGTGCTGGAGGTGACAGTACACACCAGCAGTCGCAGCAGCACACCAGGCTAGTGCCTGGGTTGTCCCCAGCAGCACAGGCAGCAGGGAGGAATGGCACACTGGAGGAGTGGTGAGGGAAATGAGGACCGTGGAGAAGTTTTTCAGTAGTTCCCTTCATGCTCTGTTCTGCAGAAGATGACAGTTTTCTGGCTCTAAACTACTGACTTAAAGTCCCAAGAAACGATCTTCTGTGCCCAGTGGTCAGGCTCATCCTACTGACTGCTGGGAAAGCTCAGGTGGAGCTGAAGCACTTTCAAAGCTCACCTCAGTATATCCCCCCACTTCAGAGCACCCTCCAAACAGTCCTGCCTCCCATCTTTCAGTTCAGATAGCCTAGCAGACCTTAATCAGCTTTGTTTTCTTGCACTACTGGGCTCCTCAATTCAAGAGAGATGTTGAGATACTGTAACGTGTCCAGAAAAGGGTGATGAAGCTGGGGAGGGGCCTGGAGCACAGCCCTGTGAGGAGAGGCTGAGGGAGCTGGGGTGTGCAGCCTGCAGAAGAGGAGGCTCAGGGCAGAGCTCATTGCTGTCTACAACTACCTGAAGGGAGGCTGTAGCCAGCTGGGGTTGGGCTCTTCTCCCAGACAACCAGCAACAGAACAAGGGGACACAGTCTCAAGTTGTGCCAGGGCAGGTCCAGGCTGGATATTAGGAGAAAGTTGTTGGCAGAGAGAGTGATTGGCATTGGAATGGGCTGCCCAGGGAGGTGGTGGAGTCACTGTCCCTGGAGGTGTTGAAGCCAAGCCTGGCTGAGGCACTTAGTGCCATGGTCTGGTTGACTGGCTAGGGCTGGGTGCTAGGTTGGACTGGATGATCTTGGAGGTCTCTTCCAACCTGTTTGAGTCTATGAATTGTAAAGCCTTGATCCCATTCCCTGGCTTTTCCCTCTTGACACTGCATACCAATGGCACTTTAAAAAAGCCCTTTGCTGATCAAACCTTTAACTAGCTTTGGTGAGAGAAAAGCTGCTCTACAAAGAGAAGGGGAAGGGAAGGTGGCCTCCTGTTTCCTGAGTTAGTGTCCCAGCCACAGAGACCTTTGCTAACAACAAGAGGAGTGAAATTTCCTCCTAGTGTTGTAGGAAAAGCATCGGTGACAGCAAGCTGAGAGGTGGTTGTGGCTTTTTAAAACTCAGTTGGAGCCTTGGCAGCAGGAAAGGCTTTAAAAATACTGATAACTTGTTATTAGTGTCAAAATTGTTATTAGCATTAATTTCCCTCCTCACTGTTAGGTAGATGCTGCTTTTAATGTTGACATTAACAGTAAAGGAATCATTCTGGGCATGCTGCATTCCTAAATCAGCGATTTGCAGGCCATTAATATGCTGTTATTAGTCCACAAATAATTACTGTATTATGCTTTATGCCAGCATCAAGTTTCTAAAAGTAAGGGCCACATAACCCACACACACACAAAACCAAGCCCATTTGTGAAAAAGGTCCAAATGTCAGTTTTCTAATGTCAAGATGTCTGTAATTCATAGGCAGTTTTGCCCACCTGTGCAATCCTCTATGTGGGAGAGTCACAGAGGGCCCAGAAACAACAATTAATGTGGCAGGAAATGTCTGTTCTGGCGTGAGAGAGAAGCCCCAAACAGCCCAGCGTGGAGGTCCCGATGGCAGAGATGCTGCTCCATGGAAGCAGAAGGCAGTGACGTTCATTTCACCTCCTCTCAGACACGTGCAAGCAGGCAGCAGAGAGAAAGCAAGGTTCACAGGCAGGCTTTCCTTGCCAATCTCCCTCACAAGTGTCCCTTCAGACCAACTTCCCTCTATTCTGTGCACAGAGGGAGTCAAGGATGGTTCATGGAATCAACTGGGCTGGAAGAGACCTACAAGCTCATCCAGGCCAAGCTGTCACCCAGCCCTATCCAATCAACCAGACCACAGCACTAAGTGCCTCATCCAGGCTTTGCTTGAACACCTCCAGGCACAGCCACTCCACCACCTCCCTGGGCAGCCCATTCCAATGCCAATCACTCTCTCTGACAAAAACTTCCTCCTAACATCCAGCCTAGACCTGCCCTGGCACAACTTGAGTCTGTGTCCCCTTGTTCTGTTGCTGCTTGCCTGGAGAAGAGCCCAACCCCAGCTGGCTACAGCCTCCCTTCAGGTAGTTGTAGACTACCTGAGATCATCCCTAAACCTCCTTTTCTGCAGGCTGCACACCCCCAGCTCCCTCAGCCTCTCCTCATAGGGTTTGTGTTCCAGGCCTCTCACCAGTTTTGGTGCTCTTCTCTGGATGTGTTCCAGCATCTCAACATCTCTCTTGAACTGAGATTGAATTGATTGAATTGGTTGCACTGGGAAATGGCTGCATCACCTCAGACATCAGCAGGGGCTCAGATAAATCCTACAGGTTACAACTACAGCCCAGGGACACTGTTCATGCCACACTGTTTCCCCACAGCCTGAACCCAGCAGGAATCAGCAGCTGTCTGTCAAGCCCAGCTTGCACTTCTTTGGTAAGCAGAGGAACATGGACATTCCAGGCAGGAAAATTCAGACATAGGCAAAGTTTTTCTGTCTGGTAGCAAGTGTGCCAAAGGCAAAGCATCTTTCCCTGATCTGGTTGAGAGTACCTGAACTTGCTTGAACCAAGACTTTGAAATCATTTTTCCACCACTGGTAGAGGTGCAGAGTGCACCCAACCTTGTCTTATCCTCTGGTATGTCGAGGAAGACATTAACGAGCAATGTTCTGCTTCTTCAGCACCCAGGAGCCTGAGCAGCACCCCTCTTAGGAAGACTTTGCCCGCAATGGACCTGACTTAGTGAGCCTGCTAGAGCACAGTTGAAGGGGAGGAGTCTCT
Source organism: Pogoniulus pusillus (assembly GCF_015220805.1). Lineage (NCBI taxonomy): Eukaryota > Metazoa > Chordata > Aves > Piciformes > Lybiidae > Pogoniulus > Pogoniulus pusillus. Next base: position 29,918,954 of record NC_087275.1, read on the forward strand.
CTGGAGGCAGGTGAATTACACCACCTCCTCCTCCTCCTGCGGAGGTTTGGCCAGCAGCAGGGAGGTTAAAGGCGGCAGGAGGCAATGTGGGCTGGTCAGGAACTTCAGGATCACACAATGTCAGGGGCTGGAAGGGACCTCGAAAGCTTATCCGGTCCAACCCCCCTGCTAGAGCAGGAACACCTAGAGCAAGTCACACAGGAACACATCCAGGCAGGTTTTGAATATCTCCAGAGAGGGAGACTCCACAACCCTCCATGGCAGCCTGTTCCAGTGTTCTGTCAACCTGACAAGGAAAAATTTCCCTCTCGTGTCTAAATGAAACTTCCTATGCCTCGGCTTCCACCCCTTGCCCCTTGTCCTGGCATCAGGCATCACCCAGCAGAGCCTGGCTCCATTTCCCCCAGCACTCACCCTGTACATAAACATTGAGGAGGTCACCTCTCAGCTCCTCTTCTCCAAGCTAAAGAGCCCCAGCTCCCTCAGTCCCACTTCCCCTGCTGAAGGTGTGAGCACACCAGCTGAGGGAGGGAACAGGTTTCCTAAGCCTAGCTGAGGGCCTCAGCAGGAAGGCAGGATTCTCCTTTCCATCTCTGGCTTATGTGGCCCAAGGTATAGTCAATTGCCCCCTCGAGATACTCATGTGAGATACCAGCCCAGCTGGGACACTTGGATCTCCCCCAGCACTGCAGTGTTACTGAGCTGGTAAGGCACCAGGAGCAGGAGGCAGTCAGGGAAAAGGATATTTCCTATAGAATCATAGAATCACAGAATCAACCAGGTTGGAAGAGACCTCCAAGATCATCCAGTCCAACCTATCACCCAGCCCTATCCAGTCAACCAGACCATGGCACTAAGTGCCTCATCCAGGCTTTTCTTGAAGACCCCCAGGGACGGTGCCTCCACCACCTCCCTGGGCAGCCCATTCCAATGCCAATCACTCTCTCTGTGAAGAACTTCTTCCTAAGCTATCCAACAGCTTTCCTCTGTTGGCAGTTACCTTCAGCGAGAGGATGAAACAGACTAAGTCAGGCCAACAAACCCTCACTTTCTTTGACCTAAAGAGATTTCTTCCTCTCCTGCCACTGAATTTCAACAGGCTTCAGGGCTTTACCAGCCCTGCTGACATTCTCAAAGCTGTTAACAGCAGAAACCTTCCTCCATCCAAATGCTTCCTGGCACCACTTACCAGGAGCAACCACCATCTGCTAACTCTTCAGCTTTTAGGCAGTCCTGGCTATTTTGGGCCTAGCAGCAGTGGAGGGGTAGGTTCCACGCTATGGATCCTTATGCAGTGAGAGCCTTGCTAAGCCTGGCTCCAGGCAGGAACTGCTCTGTCATTCTGCATCACAGTGACGTCCAGACTCTAAAACTAACTTCATGTGATAAAGATATAAATGAAGTAAGGGAGAGCTCAGAGAGGAACAGCCAAGTTTGGTATTTGTGCCCTGTGGTTAACCTCCAGAATTAGCAAACACCAGCAGCCTGATGGGAAAACCTAGCATCTGGCTCTGCACTGGCAGGGAATACTGAGTTTCAGAGAAGGGGAGGAAGAGCAAGATGGGCAGCCACATGCTTCTTGGCTGGGAGGAAGGTAAGCCCATAGCAGAGTCACTGCAGGGAGTAGGGGGGAGGAACAAAACACAAACCTCAAGCTGAAAAAGTCTGGGGATTGCAGCTGCTCAAGCAGGCATATTCTGACTCCATTCTGCACAAGTATTGAGCTCCTGGACCCCAGTAGAACCTTACCTGTCTGGGCTGACTCTTGCATTCCAGCCCAGCATCGACAGCGAACCCACTGCCAGTGCTGCAGCCGAGCCTGAGCCTGCATCCCTGAGCCTCCATGCCCAGGAGGAGCTGCAGGGCTCTCACCTCTGCCATTCTCCATGTGAAGCCTGCAGCCGCCACGCAGCATGCGCCACACCTTCTGTCACCCAGCCCAGCAGCCACCCAGGTGCTGACATCTAGCAGCTCACTTGACTGGAAAGCTCTCTTCCACCCCACCAGCTCTAGCAGGCCTCCACTCAGCTTTGCAACTGAAAGATGACAATAAAGCCCAAAGCAGAAGGCTGAGCCTGCATGTGTTTCTCTTTTCAAAGACACTTAAATCCTGACACCCCCACTTTAAGGGTCTAGGTGGTGCCTGCTCCGGGTAGTTGGGGAAGTGGTATTTGACAGGCACTGGGACTTCCTTCTTTCACAAGGGAAAGAGGAAAGAAGTCTAGATGAGCCAGGAAACTCGGTAGGAGATGGGTGTTTTTTATCCCAGTGTGCTGAAAGGAAAAGATCCTGAGAACAAGGAATATGAAGAGCTTTTTGAGACACAGTTTGACCAACACATGGAGACCCTGCCCAAAGGGAGCTCCCCCTGGCTGGCTTAGGACTATGCAGACAGTGTCTGAGCTAAAAGCTCATCATGTAAAAAGCAGGTTATGACAAGCACAGCAGGAGAGGCAAAGGCTGCCTAGACCGAGCTGGCCACGCTTCAGAGCGGAGTCACAGAATGTTAGGGGTTGGAGGGGACCTCCAAAGGTGATCCAGTCCAACCCCCCTGCCAGAGCAGGAGCACCTAGAGCAGGTCAGACAGGAAGGCATCCAGGCAGGTTTGCAATGCCTCCAGAGAGGGAGGCTCACTTGTCTCCCAGGTGAGCAGGCACAGCACCTCCGCCTGCCCACAGGCTGCCCTTCCCCTCCGTGCCTTACCTCTCCTCCCTTTGCTTTCGCAGAAGCAGATGTTCCAGGAGCGCAGCGGCAGGATGCTGCAGGCCTTCTCTCCGCGGCAGAGCCCCAGCAGCAGCCCGACGCGAGGCCGCTCGCCGTCCCGCTCTCCGTCCCCACCCTGGCTCTTCAGTAAAGCCTCCCCTCCTTCTTCTCCCAAAGCTGCCTCCGCCTCCCTCAGCAGCATGAGCGAGGGAGACGAGGATGAGAAGTAAGAGAAAAGCTCTATTTGTTTTAGCCATGAGACAGAAGAACAAGCTATGAACTCAACCACTGGATGGGGAGAAGCACGAGGAGCAGCTGAGGGTATCTCTGACAGCAGGAAACGTGCTCTGGGAGAAGATGCTGAAAAACTGGAGCACAGCAAGGCAGATCTCAGGAAGAGCTTATCCTATCCCCACTCCCTCGTGGTGCCTGGAGGTCAGGCCGGGCCAGCAGTGCTTGCCAGACATGCTCCTGTGGACCGACAGAAGGACTCCTCTCTCTGCAGGCTCCTGTCCGTGCGTCACTGCCCTTGCAGCTGCTGCAGCCAGGCCAGCAGAGAACTCTGCAACCCGTGAGGCTGGCAGCCAGAGCCAGCACACAGGCATGTGGTGGCTGCAGGCCATGGATGGAGAAGATGCAGTTGTACTGGACACTACTAACCTTGAGCTCTTCTGGCACATGAAGCAATGGCACTGCTGCAGCAAATGCAGCCAGAGACAGGAAACAGGAGACCTTTTTCCTCACTTTTTGAACAAAGCCTGTCCCAGACCTCAAACCGTGCCAGCAAAATGGGAGAGCTCTCCAGCCAAGTTGGTGGAAATCCATTTAACATATTCAAGCTACTGAATGCTGCTTGCTGACCAAGCCTCTGTGTGGGGTGTAGGTAGAGCTGGGCTGTGTTTGCTTTACCAAATCGCCCTCTGTGTTCCTAGTGCCTGAGCAGCTACCTGATCGCTTCTTGTCGCTCCCTGGCTTTGCACTGCGGAGGCAAGGAAGTAAAAGAAGAGTCAGCCCCAGCTGGAATGTGGTGGTGTAGGAACCAGTTTGAAGACACCCATGATTTTTACTGGTGAATTATGGAAGACACAGGTGGAACCTCAAGGCCTTGGCACCTCCTAGAAAGCCCTGCTGCTTACAGCTACGTGTCGCTAAACAACGAGCACCGCAGTGCTGCTGTCCTCAGCTGCTACTCAGCTACTTCAAAACGAATTGCTCATCAACAGGGCTTGAAGAGGAACCCCTCCCACGGGAGTTCCGAGGCCACTCTTGGAAGAAAAGGTGGGAAGAACAAGGGAAACCTTTAAAACAGAGCTAGGCTTGGGGATTGTCTTTGTGCTCACGACACCTGTAGAGCCTGAAGGAGAGCCACAGAAAAGGTAGCTTTCCCCTCCCCTCCATGCACTGACTAGATCTGCTTCCAGCTTGGCAAAGTCAGACCTGCCTGGTGTCCAGCTCCAACCCCTCGGCCCCACAGCCGGCCCTCGGTGAGGTGGTGGCTGCAGGATTTCTGAGCACGGGGAGACCCCCACGCCCCGCGGCTGCAGGAGGCGCTAAGCCGCTAGCACCGCGTTAGGGCTGCAAAGCAGTGATGTAGTTTTGCCTGGCACAGCCTCCTCAGCACATGGGCACATCGAAGCTCGCCAGCCCAGCAGTGGCTTGGTGTCAGGTCAGGGAGGTGCCACTGCCTCCCTGTCCCACCGAGAGCCTGGGCCTGTGGCACAGCAGCAAAATGGGCACTGTGCCACCGCTGCCCACAGCTGCACACTCATCAGGCCAGGCTGCGGGGTGCAGCACTAGGCAGCACGGCGCTAGCTTCCTGCAAAGGCAGTTAGGAGAGGGAGGGCTCCCAGTGCTTCTCAGAATAACGAGGGGAAAAACCCAAACGACTGTAAAGGAACATCCCTTTGAGTGCTGGGCTGCAAGTATCTGCTGGCAGCAGTTCCCCCTAGGCCTCCAGGCTTGCCTCGTTGAGTGACCGAAGAGGGGAGTACCTTTCCGTTCTTCTTCTCCAGGTAACTTTCCAGGCAGGTCAGTTACAGACCTCTGTACCAGGCACCAAATTAGCCTCACACTGTTCACTCCCTACAGCTTTCATCCCTCACCCACTACTGGGCAATTAATGGTTCTTTAGGAACGCTTTACACACGCCCCCAGAGTGAGCCTGCGACATCTTGTCGCTTGCTTTGTCTCCTGGAGTCGAGCCAGGTCCTTCCCCACTGAGCTGCAAAGAGAGGAGCAGGGAATGAGGTAACCTACGGCTCTCACTGGGAAGCTCAGAGGGACAGCCACAGCCAGTTCAGCTGCCACCAGCTGTGCGCCTGATGGGACGATGCAATCAAGACCTTTTCTCAGCCTTAGGCAACCTGTTACTGTAATTTGATACCTGGGATGCACTCCTTCAGTTTTCCTGAACCTTAGCAAGTCTGAAGTCTTCCCATCACAAACCACTCCCCCAGCACAGGAACTGTCTGCTCTCTGCTGGTGCTGTTTATACGATGAGCCAAGTTCAAACGCGGCAGAGGTGAGCAAGTTTTTGTTCTTCTTAACCCTTGGGGGGGGTTTGGTTTCTTTGCTTTGATTTCATAGCACTTAACTGTTCAGCAGCCCCTTCGCAAGTGGTTTGAGTGGAAGACAGCACCATGACTTGTAAATAGGAACTGGAACAAGCCTCACCAGTCACCTCTTCTGAACAGAAGCCGTTTCTCAGTCACAGGTGGCTGCCCAGCAACAAAGCCATAGACTGTACCAGGCGGCCATTCACACGTAGGATACCAATAAGCTGAAGCCTTTGCCCTGCTGGTACAGACACCAATATCCATGTGCTGTCTCCAGCAAACCAGAACCTCATGGAAGGCAATTTTGCACTTCTGAGTCATGGTTTGGGTTTTATTTTTCATGAGTGTTGCTTTAATTCAGTCCTACTTTATCAGCCAAGCTCCACCTGAAAAATAAACAGCGTACAACAGCGAGTGCTGCCTCCTACCTTCATTTTACAGCACCTCTGGGCACACACAGCCCTCATCTTAAGCCCCACTGAGAGCACAGCGCTGGTAATTATCCCCCTCCTTTGTACACGGCGCTTATTATCCCTATCCTTTGTACCCCAGGTGCTTGACACCCCCACCAAAGCCACTACATCAACTTCAACCTGCCCCAAATCCTGTTGCTTGGGTCACCACTGCTGCTCTCTGCTGACAGGATCACATCTCTCTGCTTTCACCCACATTTTTCTGGCTGCAAGGCAAAGGTGGGGAAATGCTGCCTCCGCCAGCAAGGCCACAGCATGAGATGCCAGAAGCCCAAGACCTCCCTTAGCCTCTGCCCCCCAGCCCAGTGTAAGCAGGAGCCACTCCTAATCCTTCATTGTGGATGGAGGAAAGAGGCAGACACTTTGGCTCAGCTTCTGAAAACCAGCCCCAGCTGTGATGACCCTGTGTGTGCCAGGATGGTGCACAGCTGTGCCAGACTCATGTGGCAAACATGAGCCAGAGAGATGAATCCTGACACTGCCTTTTGGCCTTGACTTCCTCCAGCTACGTTAGTCTGATGCCTGAATGTCTCCTGCTTCCCTCTTTTCCTCTTGTCCTTCCCTTAAGAACAAAGTTCTTACTACAGCAGCTGTAGAAAAGAGATTGCTCATTTACTGAGCAATCCTGCCCCAGGCAGAGAGAAGCTGAACCAACAGATGGGGAGTTAAGGACTTCCCAGCTCAGATGTTTGAATTCCAGAATGAGCCAACTTCAGTGTCCTACAGCAGAAGAACTGTTTAAAGGCACAGCAGCCACCCCAAAATGCTTCCCCGTGACAGAAGGTGTTCTGGGACTGCTTTGAGCCATGTCTCGCATCCCTTAGGAGCCAAATGAGATTCCCCTGTATGCTTCCAGGAGCAGGGAAGTCAGCTCGGCAGCAATCCTGCTTCTCTTCTGCCACTGAGCTGCCTCCCCAGCCCTGTGGAGAGGGACCATGTCTGATTAATGCCTGCCAACCACCTCACTGCCAAAAACCTAGGTGCCAGTTGCACACATCCACGAACCTGCACTGCTGCCAGCACTCCGGGAAGGGACCACTGTGCACACAGGATTGACCTAAACCCAGGGGCAACAGCAGCCATCACCCAGACCAGCACAGAGCCACAGATGCTGCAGGGAGTGGAGCATTTCCCTGCTGAGGACAGTCTGAGGGAGTTGGGGCTATTGAGCTTGGAGAGCAGAGGAGCCTGAGAGGTGACCTCACTCATGTTGATAAAGATGTGCAGGGCAGTGTCAGGAGGACAGAGCCAGGCTCTGCTCAGGGATGTCCAATGACAGGACAAGAGACAATGTGTGCAAGCTGGAGCAGAGGAGGTTCCACATGAACAGCAGGAAAAGCTTTTCTACTGTGAGGGTGCCAGAGCCCTGGAACAGCCTGCCCAGAGAGGCTGTGGAGTCTCCTCTGCACACCTTCCTGTGTGACCTACTCTAGGTGCTCCTGTTTTAGCAGGGGGTTGGACTGGATGAGCTTTGGAGGTCCCTTCCAGCCCCTAACATCCTGTGATTCTGTGAAATGTTTGCTTCATAGCTTGCAGGAAAACACAAGCAAGCAGACAGAACGTGACTGGAGTCAGTTTCACCCTTTTTAGCACCGAGGGCTGGCAGCAACACCAATTACTACTTTAAGAGACACAGCAGTGAAAAACTTGACTTCAAAGCTGTCTGCTGCAAGACTTCCCTTTCCCCTGAAAATAACAACCTAAGTGCTGAACAAAGCCTAGCAGCCAAAAAAAAAGGCATGGGTTGTACAACCAGAAACTGATCCCCTCATTACCAATTGTTCTTCTGCATAAGCCTGTGTCCTAGAGCCACAAATCTTCATTATACTGCTTGCTGCTGCAGCTAGATGTGGAATATTATGTGGTACAAGCTGACAGCTTTTGCAGTTTTCAGCTACTTAATTAACCCACCCAGCTCCTGTGAACATCCTGTGGTGGCAAATGGGAAGCAGTGAGAAAGTGCAGCAGGCAGTTTTAAAATAAATTCTTCAGCTGGAAGAAAATTATCTCAGCTCTAGCAAAATTCTGACCATCTGGAGCCTCGTTTATTACTCAGTAAGAGAGTTAATGAGTCAAGCGAGTCTCCAGGCATTTTCCTGCTCTGGAATTGCTTGCTAAGAAACTTTTTCCTCTCTCCCCTCTCCCTCCATTTTCTTTAATAAATTATGAACACATAGAAAACTTCATGGAAAGCTGAAAGAAACCCAAGGGAGTGGCCTCAGGTGTTGTTTTGTACCAGATAGTTCAGAGCAGTCCAAGCAAACTCGCTTCAGGAAGGTTTATACAGCAGGAAAAAAGATGAACCCAGAAGCTGCTCACCTGCTTAGAGAAGCACAGAATGGTTTCGGTTGGAAGGGACCTCAAGGAGCATCCAGTTCCAACCCCCTGCCATAGGCAGGGACATCTCTCACTAGAACAGGTTGCTCAAGGCCTCATCCAACCTGCTCCTGAACACTTCCAGAGAGGTTGTGGAGCACAGAATCACCCAATGTGATCTTTGATCACATTGGGTGATTCTGTGCTCCACGACCTCTCTGGGCAACCTGTGCCAGTGTCTCACCACCCTCACTGTAAAGAGTTTCTTCCTAACATCCAGTTTAAATTTGCCCTCTGCCAGTTTAAACCCATTCCTCCTCATCCTGTCATTACAAGACCATGGAGTCCAACCATAACCCAGCTACTGTAACTACTGAAACAATTTGCTTCTGGTTCCAAACTGCTCTAAGAGCTTCTGGTGCTTGCAGGTCAGGAAATCAAAACCTGAAAGCAGCTTGGATGCACTGGAAGCAGCATTTGATGGTGCTGACCAAAGGAAATCTCACTCTGCACTCTTCATCGACCTCAGAGCAATTGTCAGCACTGCCAAAAGAGGTAGCTCAATCCCTGCCTTCAGCACTTGGTCCTCCCAAATCATAATCACAGAGTGGTTTGGGTTGGAAGGGACCTCCAAAGGTCTAGTCCAACCCCCTTGCAGTCAGCAGGGACATCCTCCACTAGATCAGGCTGCTCACAGCCTTGTTGAGCCTGACCTTGAATAGCTCCAGGGTGGAGATTTCTCTTACTAAAGCGAGAAAAAAAGAATTTGGAGTTCTTGCCAGAGGCTATTTGCAAAAGCAGCACTGTGTAGATAAGAGGCCTGAACACTTTTTACCTCAAGGTTCTCAGAAAGGAGCAATGAATCCCTGCATAAAACAGAGAGCAAACCAAGAGCAGATGGGGAGACAGGATTCTGTCACTGTGCTCTGGTGAGACCTCACCTGAGTACTGTGTCCAGCACTGGAGCCTCAACACATGGAGGACATGAACCTGATGGAGCAGGTCCAGAGGAAGGCCATAAAGATGATCAGGGGTTTGGAACACCTCTGCTATCGGGACAGGCTGAGGGAGCTGAGGGTGTTCAGCCTGGAGAAGGCTCCAGGGAGACCTCATAGCAGCCTTCCAGTGCCTGAAGAGGCTACAAGAAGGCTGCAGAGGGACTGCTTACAAAGGCTTGTGGTGATAGGACAAGGAAGAATGGTTTCAAGCTAGATTGGATGTTAGGGACAAGTTCTTTACTATAAGCATGGTGGAACACTGAAACAAGTTGCCCAGCAAGATCTCCAGGGATGAGAGATCCCTGGAGATCTTCAAGGTGAGGCTCAGTACCTGTGAAAAGAGCTGAGGCTCTGCTGCTTGGAGCAGAGAGGTGACCTCACTCATGTTGATAAAACGTGCAGGTGAGTGCCAGGAGGCTGGAGCCAGGCTCTGCTGGGTGATGCCCAATGCCAGCACAAGGGGCAATGGGTGGAAGCTGAGGCATAGGAAGTTCCATGGAAACATGAGGAGGAATTTTTTCCCATGTGAGGGTGCCAGAGCCCTGGCACAGGCTGCCCAGGGGGGTTGTGAAGGTGTCTTCTCTGGAGATACTCAAGACCTGCCTGGATGTGTTCCTGTGTGACCTGCTCTAGGTGCTCCTGCTCTGGCAGGGGGGTTGGAGTGGCTGAGCTTTGGAGGTCCTTTCCAACCCCTAATACTCAGAGATTCTGTGAACCTCGGGAAGAAACTGACCTTATTTCCACCCCCACCAGGAACTCACCTCATAACTCCCCATACAAGTCTAGCACAGTGGTAACAGCTCAGAGGCGGCAAACATCAAACAGCCAGAGGGGCCCTTGTGTGAGGACAAGCTCTGCTGAGCAGCTGAGGGCACAGCATGGGGGAACACCTCTGTCACTGCCTGCTACCAGCTACAGAGGGTTACGAGCTGCAGAGGACTGGCAACCTGGCACCTCTGCAGTATTCAAAGCAGAGATTTTAATGAACACAAGTTTGACAGCATCAGGATCATCACAGACATTAATCCTACTGACAGGGCATAACAAATCTCTAGACTGAAAGACACAAACAAGCTCTTGGGCCAGCTGCTGAGATCTTTCAAGGCAACAAAACACTGCAATTAAAGCACATGGGCTTGACATTTTCTGATTTATTGTTCATTAGAAAGCCACTCCAATTACAACAAACCTTCATTTGGTTCAAGTTAACATCAACAGCCTAAGTTCTGATCCTGAGAACAGTTTGACTGAAGCGAGGTTACTCTCACAGCAGGTATCTGCAAGATTCAGTCCTGAAGTAGCTACATAAATTAACTGTGTTCCTTATTTGGGAATAAACTCACCTCTGACCTCAAGCAATGCATCTTCCTGCCATGTGCCATCACATTAAGGGCTGCAAAACCAGAATGCTGTCTGTTAATGCACAGGTTAGGTAGGTCAGTGTGTCAGGAAGGAGAGATGAAGAGCTGTTTGAAACCCCAGCATCTCTGTGGCAGCTGGGGATGCAGGCAGGGACACATGGTTAGCTTCAAGAGAGAAACACCAACAAGGAACATTTAGGCTCCTTCCTACAAAATCATTTACATCGTGGAATCACAGAATGGTTTGAGTCAGAAGGGAGGGACCTTAAAGATCATCTAGTTCCAACTCCCCCTGCCTCAGGCAGGGACACCTTCCACTGGACCAAGGTGCTCAAAGCCACATCCAGTCTGGTCTTAGAACAGCTCTGGGGATGAGGTGTCCACAACTTCCCTTGGCAAGCCCTCACTCTCCTAGTAAAGAGCTTCTTCCTAATGTCTGATCTAAATCTACTTTGCTCTAGTTTTAAACCACTGCCCCTGGTCCTACCATCACATGTCCTTACAAAACATCTCCCTCCAGCCTTCCTGTAGGCCCCCATCAGGTCCTGGAAGGCCACTATAAGATCTCCACAGAGCCTTTTCTTCCCCAGGCTGAACAGATACAACTCCTTTAGCTTTCCTCAAAGAAGAGGTGCTCCAACCCTCTGATCATCTTTCAAACCCACTTGGCAGCCCCTATCACATAAGGCCCTAGAAGTGCTTCTTACAGAGTGAAGGGGAGGAAATGTCTTCCATGTCAGTGAGGTCAAGATTTCACCCTGAACAGTAGGGTTTGAGCAGAGGTGAAGAGGAGATTGCTCCACACTCAAAGATCACTCATGGTCAGTTTTTGGAGGAAGTGAACAGCTGTTTCAAAGCAAGCTCCACACTCCAAAGCATGTCAGCCAGCTGGAGCAGCAAGTGTAGCTTACACTGGCAGAAAGCAGCTGGAGTTTTCCAAGAACACTACAGTTAATGTCCTAACTCTGTTCTGCAAGCACACATCGAGGGACTGCTGTAACCACTGCCCAAGAGGTAACACAAAGCACAGCCAAGGCAAAGACTCTCAGTACTATCCAGGGTCACCCAAGCAAAGATTGAGTCCATCTGAGCTGTGAAAAAGCACTTCTGCATCTTCTGAGTACTTCTCATCAGGTGCAGACTCTGAACGCCCCCTTGCTAACACTGCCTAGAAAAGCAGGCAGCACAAAGATCTGCAGGCACTTCAGCAGCCATTAATATTAAACTAAGCAGTGCATCAATCAGGTTTTATCCAAGCCACAAACAAAATGTACCCTGGACCAAAAAGAAAGAGTTAAACTGTTTGTCACACGCTAAGAGGCTTCTCAGACCACCTTCAAAACCCACCTGGATGCATTCCTGTGCAGCCTGCCCTAGGGAATCCTGCTTTGGCAGGGAGGTTTGGACTCTGATCCCTGGAGGTCCCTTCCAACCTCTAAGGTTCTAAGACATAGAAGCTGCTTGCAAATTCTCAGCAAGAGCTGAGGAGCAAACATCTCTTGCTCACTTCTTAGTTACTAAACACAACAGACAAGGAAGCATTCTGACAGCAAAACCCAACCCCTTTCTCTACTCATGTGTTCTCTAAGTGAGATGGGTGGCAGTAGCAGCAGCAGACCATGCATCTGAAATCCAACCAAAAAAATTCAATCCACTTTCAGGTCAGCAGCAAGTTCAGAATTAGCAGCCTCAAGAAATGACAACCAACAGCTCTGACAGCCTCTAACCAAAATGCCTCTAACAAAAGGTGGGAGTAACTGAAAACAGATCAGCAGCTGTAGCTCAACCACCTTAAAATCTCAGCCACCCTCATTTTCCAGGCATATCCACTGACAAACTCTCCTCTAACTGCAGGCCTGCTGCTTTTCCTAAGCATTCCCTATGGAGAATCACAGAATGGTTTGGGTTGGAAGGGACCTCCAAAGCTTATCTAGTCCAATGCCTGCTACAGTAAGCAGGAGAATCCTCTACTAGCCCAGGCCAGAAGCATGGCATGAGGCCACGTGGACAACCTTTGGCATAGCTGAGACCTCCAACCACTGAAGCACAGGCTTGCCTGGACAAGGCTGGAGAAAAGTTGCTTCTTGCTCACTTTCACTGTAATGGCCACAAACAGACCTTGGAGAGTGGGAAGAAAACACACTTCTTGTGCTCCACCTTCCTGCCTTGTAGATGCTGAGGGCTCTTGGTAAGAGTAGTCAATTCAGGGGACTTCAGACCACTGCAGTCTGCAACTAGAGCACTTCAGCTCTGAAAACCAGGCAGTTGCTTTTGTCAATAAAGTAGAGGAACTACTTCTAGACCATAACATCCTTCAAGGTGTCTCCAAATTTCATTCCCTGGCTTCCACAGTTCTCACGTCCTCACTGAAAACAATTTCAGTACCCTACCACTCTGCCTTCCCTCTTCATGGATAGAGAGACAGCCAAGAAGCAGCACCAGGTCAGGATTTACCCCTTCAAAATATGATTGCTAGCAGAAGGCAAAATTCAGCTACTTGCACAAACCACCTTAATCCCTTGCAATGTTTTAGGCAATGTTCCAGAGAAAACTGGCCACTGGGAAAATAAGAGTTTCACCAGAAATGTCTACTTTGAAGCAAGCCCTCCTCTATGATTACCAGACAACACATGCAACTTGAATTTAAAAGCCAGCAAGAAGCTAGGGGTGAGGGCAGCTGTGACTAAATTCGACTCCCAACTGCTGTTTCCCTCAAGCAACAACTCTCACCCCAGCGGCAGCACTGCTGCATTGCTTGAGCAGCAATTGGCCTTCTCTGCAGCAGTGCTTGCAGACATGGCAAATCACTGCTCTGGAGGCCAGAGGCAGCAGACCCTTACTGTGTCATGAGAAGAGCCTCTTGCCTGGGATCATTCAGGAAGAGGCCAGGCCCATGCCCCCTCTTCCTGTTTGCTGGCAGAGGGGGACTCAAAGGCTCCACTTACCAGCCAGCTGGTCAGACAGCCCTCAGCAGTTGTCCTAGTGTCCTCAGCTCTGAAGAGCACAGCAGCACACCACAGATGCGTCCAGAAGAGCATTAGAACACATTGGCACTTCAAGGTGACTTGGCCTGCACAGCATAGTGAAGCCCACAGCATAGTGAAGCCCACAGCACCTCAGGCCCTGCCTGAGGTCACAGACCAGCTCCTGAACCCACTGAGGCTTTTGCAAGTTAAGGATGTCACAGAAACACTGTGGCCAGCAGGGACAGGGAAGTGATCATTCCCCTGGACTCAGTGCTGCTGAGGTCATACCTCAAGTGTTCAGTTCTGGGCCACTCACTACAAGGAGGACACTGAGGTTCTGGAGCCTGTCCAGAGAAGGGCAACAAGGCTGGAGAAGAGCCTGGAGCACCTGAGCTACAAGGAGGGGCTAAGGGAGCTGGGGGCATTCAGTGTGGAGAAGAGGAAGCTGAGGGGAGACCTCATTGCTCTCTACAGCTACCTGAAAGGAGGCTGTGGCAAGGAGGGGGCAGTCTCTGCTCCTTGGTGGCAAGGGACAGGAGCAGAGGACAGGACAGGAAATGGCTCCAAGCTGCACCAGGGGAGATTCAGACTGGATATTAGGAAGTCTTTCTTCACTGCAAGGGTTGTCAAACGTTGCAATGGTCTGCCCAGGGCAGTGCTAGAGGTGTTTAAGCAGCCTGCAGACCCGGCACTTAAGGACACGGATTAGGATTGACCCTAAACTGGGTTGAGGGCTGGACTGGATGATCTTGGAGGTCTCTTCCAGCTGGATGTTTTCTGTGACTCAGACTCTTCAGAAACGGGGCTATGTGAAGTTTATTGCTCCAAGCACTCTTTAAACCTTTGCTGAGATGTTCTATGGAAGTGCAAAGGACTCTCATGAAGTCAAACTGAGGTTTTTCTTTCCCTAAAAACACCCCGGAATTTCTCAGCATTTCCCTGCTTACCTGACAGATCAAGTTCTTTACAAAAATAAAGAGTGAGAGGACCAAAGGGACACTTCCTCACAATTTCAGTAAACAAGTTCCATATTTCCAAATCTTCAATAGCTTTAAAAAAAAAATAGAATATCAAAATACCTGTGAGGAACTGAGGCTCCATCAGAGCTGCCCACAACTCATCTGCTTTATTCCCAGGGTTAGGATTATCAGCAGAACTCTCAACATTTCAATAGTTTTCCTGGGAAGTTGTAGCATCAGGAACAGTATTTGGCAAAGATTTGGTGAAGTATGGGTTTCTACGGGTCAGAATAACCCTTACTAAGTTTAAAAGGAGAACAGTTTGGGGTTTGGGTTGGTTTTCTCCCCCCACCCCCCTCCTTTGATTGTTCTTTCAGCTATGCTTTGTCCTTCCCATTCCTGTTTCCAGTTCCCTGTATTTAATCCAATAACACTCCCCCCTCCAAAAAAAAGCTGTTGTACAACATCTTTATATACAACTCAGATCATTACCAGACTCTAATAATCAGACACTAAATATATAAATAACTTTGCAAACTATTTACAAAGGGTTTTAAACTAATCAGGTTCCAAGCAACCAATGCTCTTAAGGCAAATTCATTTCGTGTGACCTGCTGGCCAGCCTTGCAATATTCCTCTTCCTCCCCAGTCCAACCTCTCTCCCCTCTAAAAAAATACCTATAGGCAATAAACATAACCTTGAATTATCCTGCCCTTTATATTGAGAGAATCTCTTGCATGGAGCAATGAGCTAATTATTTTTGTTCTCCCCTCAAAAGAAGGAAAAAATGTGTAGAAAACAATTGCTGTGTCTAGAAATCAATTACTGTGTTTGGGTGTCAAGCAAATCCTTAAGGTGCACCCCAAGAAGTGGAAGTCCCAAAGTCTTACAACACCACAATTCTTTTTTTTTGTATGCACTTGACAAATGGATTTGGGAATTCTGGGGAAAGCCTCACTTTCAAGCTGCACAACCCTGGTTTGCTTTTTAGAACTATGTACTTAGAAGCTCCTTAGACAGAGGGTCTGAAGAGCTGAAAAGGGATCTCTGGTGACATTTGTGAGCCATTGTGCAACATGAAATGCAGCCAAGACTGGATTCTCCAAAGCGTTATGTTTAACTACTCCCAACTTTTCTCTTCTGCCACATTGCTGTGCAAGAGGCTGTTCAGCATTTCAAGGCATTCTGCACTTCCTCATGCCAATCCTCACACTGGAATAAAAATTGGCCATTTCAAACAGTAGCCTTTTTTTTTTGGTCACACGACTGTATTCTGAAGTGCAATCACAGTGCAACCCCTTTTGTCAACGCACGACTGAAGCAGCCAAGCATATTCTGGTGAAGCAGACGGGATTCAACATACCAAACGTGCTCAGTGCCTTCCTTTAAGTCCCAATCATCACTTTGTTCTTTAGGATTTTCCAATGCCCTGATTAGATCTTTTGTTTGGAAGTGTTTAGCTACGGTGGTTTCAAAGGATTTCGGAACAAAGCTGAGACTTTATACTGAATGCAGAGGTCGTCTCCAACAGAGACAAAAGAAGGTGGCAATTTATCGATTAGCTTTGTATTTAGAAGCATCCCTTGGTTCGCTGCTAGGATTACTCCAATCATCTGCTTCAGGAGTGGTCTTGTAGTGTCGCCAGGCTGACTTATTAAACACTGGAAGTCTTTCAAATGATTCACTTGAAAGGGCCTGTGGAGACAAAAAACAACAACACACAAACAGAGCAATGGCACAATTAATATCAGAGGTATCAAGAGCAGGATGAGGCTCTGGGGAGTTCTGTTATCTGAGAGCTGAAAGCACTTCAGCTGTGATTCCTCACTCCACTGACAGTCAAAGTTTCAGGCATAGCAAAAGATAAGAGAAAATAGTAACGTTTAAAAATATTTTCCTTCTTTCAGAGAGTGCTGTCTACAGACAGAGCACGAAGAAGTTTTGGTCCAGAGCGTTTTAGGGAGGTTTGTCACCAGCAAGAAATGGACAACTACTTAAAGGTTTCATTTTTTCAACCAGTCCAAGTTCTGTCAGCACACAGCTCTGTGAGGAGTTTGGTCCATTAGCAGCATCCCTTTTTCCTCTGGGAAAGACCACATACCTTTCTACTCCACACTCAGCATCAGCCCCCATCAGCCACACACCTTTTTCCCCACTCCACACACAGGATTAACCCCCATCAGCCACACACTTTTTTCCCTCCACACACAGGTTTAACCCCCATCAGCCACACACCTTTTTCCCACTCCACACACAGGCTTCACCCCCATCAGCCACACACCTTTTCCCCTCCACACACAGGATTAACCCCCATCAGCCACACACCTTTTTTCCCTCCACACACAGGCTTAACCCCCATCAGCCACACACCTTTTTCCCCCTCCACACACAGGCTTAACCCCCATCAGCCACACACCTTTTTTTCCCCTCCACACACAGGCTTAACCCCCATCAGCCACACACCTTTCCCCCTCCACACACAGGCTTAACCCCCATCAGCCACACACCTTTTTCCCCCTTCACACACAGGCTTAACCCCCATCAGCCACACACCTTTTTCCCCTCCACACACAGGCTTAACCCCCATCAGCCACACACCTTTTTCCCTCCATGCAGAGTATTAAACCCAACAGAAATCAAATTCAGCACAGAATCCCACAACTCACTTGCCACACACAGTGAGGCAGTGACAACACTCAAGTCAGCAACCTGCACATGAGCTGTACATTATGTGTTTTGTAACTCCCTGATGAAATTCAGTTAGTTTCAAGCTTAAGCCTGTGAGTAGCCTGAGATCTCCTATAAAAATGACAACAGGGTCAATGGTTTATTGCACAGAGACCAAGAAATGCATAGGAAACAAAAAAGTACTAAATGTTTTCTCAGTTCTGCTGTGGTCTAAACCTTTAGAACCAAAGAACATTAACCCAAATTGTCTCTCATCATCCAGTTCTTTGCAAATTCAGCTTTAACAACATGGAAGAACCAGTACAGGGGATTGAAAAAAGAAAGCTGAAGTAAACTAACTGGTGCTAGTGACAGGTTAGTACTTATAACCTCAGGTTTTTGAGAGGGGTTCTCTGTTGATTGATTTAGATGAAATAAAACTAAAGATACCAATTAGAGATCTGGGAACCAATTGAAGAGTAAAAAGAAAGCTCACTCATTGACCACGTTAGGAACAAACTGAACTGCATCACCAAGTTATAAAAAGGGTCCAATTCCTACCTTCAAATAAATAACAGCATCTGAACCAACACCTTCCATTGAGTAGAGTTTAAGGTCACCTTGAAAGTATCTGGCGTACAGACGAGAAATTGGCAAGCCATAGCCAAACCCAGCCTACAAAACCAAGGAAACAAAGGATGGAAATGAAAATGCAAGTGACCTGAATTTCAGACCTGCATCACATTCCTTCTCAAGCTTTCCTTTATTACTCAGACTACACCCTGAAGTTAGAATTCAGCTTTTTGAGCTATCTTCCCCCACCCCACCCTGGTATAATTTTTCTGAGGTACAGGGAAAAAAAGATCAGAGTCCTTTCTGAGGACTACCTTCTCCATTCTACATTTGCTTGAGGAGGCAGATAGGTGTAACACACAGCATGTGCTGCCTCTAACCAGCACAGCAAAGCAACACTCTCTACTGCTTCCTCTGGTTATTATTCTCAGGTGTCCCCAGGCTTAAGAGTCTACGTAGAGAAAGCCAAAGCCAATTCTGTTTACTTCATCTGGGGCCCACTGTTAAGTGTTGCTGATGTCATCGCAGGGTCACAGGATGTTAGGGGTTGGAAGGGACCTCTGGAGATCTTCAGGTCCAACCCCTCCACCAGAGCCATAACACAGAATCTAGCACAGATCACATAGGAACACATCCAGGTGGGTCTGGGAAGTCTGCAGAGGAGCCTCCATAACCTCTCTGGGCAGCCTGTACAGGGTTCTGTGACCCTTACAGTAAAGAAGTTTACCTTATGTTGAGGTGGAACTTCCTGTGCTGCAGTTTACATCCACTGTCCCTTGTGCTATTCCAGAGCACAAGTGAGCAGAGGCTGTCCTTGTCCCCTCCTTCCTGACCTGAAGCCTCAAATATTGACAGACATTGATTAAATCCCCTCTCAAGCTACAAGAGAGACCAGAGGAGCACTGCAAAAGACTCCATATCTAAGGCTTTGATCTTTATCCCACCTAACCAAAGATCAGGATTCCAAAGCACTGAATGCTCTCCTGAGGACCCAACCCGTGTACAGAGAACACAAGTTCCAAAGCATAATAGACTTGACTGGTATCAATGTTACATTTTAATCACACCACACAGATATTCATGGCCACAGCTGCAACAAGGTCAACACTTCATAGCTTTTCCAACTCCTTCCTGTCAGAAAAAGTTCATAAAAACCAAGCCAAGTGCCAGAGCCCTGCAACAGGCTGCCCAGAGAGGCTGTGGAGTCTCTTTCTCTGGAGACATCTAAAACTTACCTGGACGTGTTCCTGTGTGACCCACTCTAGGTGCTCCTGCTCTAGCAGGGGGGTTGGGACTGGATGATCTTTCTTGGTCCCTTCCAACCCCCTAAGATTCTGTGACTCAGATTTAGAACCATTTCTCAAAGACTCCAATTAGAGACATCTTTCAAGCACCTGGTCTTGAAACTAGATGCATTTCTTGCACAGGAGTTACCCTCCAGCTCTACTCTGCCTTGGTGAAGCTGCATCTTGAATACTCTGCCCAGTTCTGGGCCCCCCAGTTTGAGAAGAACCTCTGGGACCTGCTTGAGAGAGTCCAAAACATGATTAAGGGTGTACAACATCTCCCTTATGAGGACAGACTGAGGGAGCTGGGGCTCTGCTGCTTGGAGCAGAGGAGCCCGAGGGGTGACCTCATTCATGTTGATGAAGATGTGCAGGGTGAGTGCCCAGAGGCAGGAGCCAGGCTCTGATGGGTGATGCCCAATAGCAGGACAAGGGGCACTGGGTGGGAGCTGAGGTATAGGAAGTTCCCTGGAAGATTTTTTTTCCCCTGAAAAGGTGCCAGAGACCTTGAAGAGGATACCCAGGGGAGTGGTGGTCTCCCTTTCTCAAGATACTGAAGACCGGCCTGGATGTGTTCCTGTGTGACTTGCTCTAGGTGCTCCTGCTCTGGCAGGGGGTTGCACTGGATGAGTTTTCAAGGTCCTTTCCGGTCTCTAACCTTCTATGATTCTGTGACTTCAGAAAGAACTAAAAAAAACCTCCCATCTCTATCTTTTCTGGAGATCAGACAATAAATACACAACAGAAATTAAGAAGCAGAGCAACTGAACAGCAAATTGCAGACAGTACAGAGCCCTCAGAACAGCTCAAGTAAAGGACAGTAGCACAATCCTGAAAACACAGGAAACTAGAAACACAAGAAGGACATGGAACTGTGAGAGTGAGAGGGCTGGAGCAGCTGTGAGGACAGGCTGAGAGAGTTGGGACTCTGCAGCCTGGAGAAAAAAAGGCTTGGAGGAGACCTTGGAGTGGCCTTGCAGTATCCAAATGGGGCTACAGAAGGGCTGGGGAGGGACTATTGACAAGGTCTTGTAATGACAAAACAAGTAATGGGTTTAAACTGGCAGAGGGGAGACTTGAACTAGATGTTAGGAAGAAGTTCTTTCCAGTGAGGGTGGTGAGACACTGGCACAGGTTGCCCAGGGAGGCTGTGGCTGCTCCCTCCCTGGAGGTGTTCAAGGCCAGGCTGGATGAGGTCTTGAGTGACCTGTTCTAGTGGGAGGTGTCCCTGCCTATGGGGGGGATTGGAACTGGATGAGCTTTGAGATCTCTTCCAACCTCAACCATTCTATGATTATTATTTCTATTATTAATAGTCTTTCCTTTCCCCAGAATTACACCTCCTCAAAACCTATGCCCAACTTTTGCCTGCCTCCTCCTAAGACAATCTTTTTATGCTGTCCTAGCCCCAGATAATTATTTCACAGTGCCTCCTTCCAAATCCTCCCATCAGTCTCCACATTGCCTTCAGAGTATTTTCTAAACTTAGTAACTGACAAGAAACATGGAGACAACAGACCCCCAGAGGAGCACCTTAAGGCTAGGCCTTACAAAAGGTCTGTTTTGCAAAAGATGATTAACAAGAAAGAGCTATTACCCAGAGGACAGAACTTAGTCCATGGTGGCACATCTGCCTGCAGAGGAGAACGCTTCTAAAAGCTGATTTCTCATTAAACATTACACCATGCATTATACAAATCAGAGAGTATTACATTTCTGTGTTACTGGTGCCTGCAGGTTTAATTAAAACCTAATTTAAGCCAAGCTTCTCCCACTACAAACAAATGCTGCCAGAGACAGAATCATTAAATTCTGTAAGGAAACTTAATTATCATCAAACACCACCATGTGTTCCTACCCTTGCCAGTGTGTTTACAGCAGTGCAGATGATCACCAGGCCTGCTAGATTCTGAATGCTGCCATGGTAACAAGGTTCCTCAGCAGTTATTAAACAACATTCCCAGTGACACTCAATTTTCCACCAGTCAACAAAAGGATCCCTGTCCTCCACTCTGCAAGGCCATGTATGTTTCACAAACTTGAGAAGGGATCATACAGCAAGGGGATGGAGATTTAGAACAGAAGTGTCTGAAGTGCACTGCAATTTAGTTTAGAAAATTATCTTCTCTCTCTCTCTACTCTGCCCTGGTGAGGCTGCAAGTGGAGTATTGTGGCCAGTTCTGGGCCCCTCAGTTCTATGTGTCCAGTTCTATGCCCTCAGAAGGGCATAGAACTGCTAGAGAGTATCCAGCACAGTCACAAACATGATGAAGGGAATGGAACACCTCTTTTACAGAGGGAGACTGAGGGAGCTGGGGCTGTGCTGCTTGGAGAAGAACCTGAGAGATGGCTTCATTCATGCTGATAAAGATGTGCAGGTGAGTGCCAAGAGGCTGGAGCCAGGCTCTGCTGGGTGATGTCCAATGCCAGCACAAGGGGCAATGGGTGGAAGCTGAGGCATAGAAAGTTCCATGGAAACATGAGGAGGAATTTTTTCCCTGTGAGGGTGACAGAACACTGGAACAGGCTGCCCTGGGGTGGTTGTGGAGTCTCAATCTCTGGGGATATTCAAGACCTGCCTGGATGTGCTCCTGTGTGATCTGCTCTAGGTGCTCCTGTTCTGCAGAGGAGTTGAACCGGATGAGCTTTCGAGGTCCCTTCCAGCCCTTGACATTCTGTGATCTAAGCCAAGAATGACCCAAGCACAGACAAACCTGACCACGTGGCTTGATCTCTGGCACTAAATAATAAAGAAACTCTTTTTATACGGACTTTGAAAATGATTTTGTGGAACTTGAAGGATTCAGGTGAAGGACTGCAGAAGGATTTTTATTTCTGGACTGACAAAGTACAGCACAATTGTTCAGATCATTGAATCTGGGCCATAATACTCAATATGTCAAGCTTTACTGCTAAGTCCTTCTTCCTCTTAGTGGAAAGGTAGATCAGACACCCAGAACTTTCATTTGGAATACTGTGTCCAGCTCTAGAGCCCTCAACACACAAAGGACATGGACCTGATGGAGTAGGTTAAGAGGAGGGCCACAAAGATGATCAAGGAGCTGGAACATCTCTGCTATGAGGACAGGCTGAGTGAGCTGGGGGTGTTCAGCCCACAGAAGAGAAGGCTCTGGGGAGACCTAACAGCAACCTTCCAGCACCTGAAAGGGGCCTACCAGAAACCAGCAGAGGAACTGTTTTCAAAGGCCTGCAGTGATAGGGTGAGGGGCAATGGTTTGGAATGAGAGAAGAGCAGATTTAGATTGGATGTTATGAATAAGTTCTTTACTGTGAGAGCAGTGGAACACTGGAACAGGTTGCCCAAGGAGCCTGCTGAGGCCCCATCCTTGGAGATCTTTGAGATCAGATTTGACAAGGCTCTGAGCAACTTCATCAAGTGAAGCATGTCCCTGCTGACTGTAGGGCAGTTGGGACTAGATGACCCCTGCAGACCCTTCCAAGCCAGGCCATTCTATGATTCCACTTGCCTTTTTGTTTCTGCACACACACACAAACAGCAGAGCTTTTCACCTCTTCTAGATGTTTGGTCACTTACAAGCATTGGTCAGATTCAGAGAGCAAAAACTGCCAGGTTCACAACAGAGGGAGATGCTTTACAGATTTGACTACATCTACTGAAAAGAGAACAGGCTACAGCAGAAGAATACTGAATCTCTATGCCACAGAATCAAGCAGTCTTAAAAGATGAGGAAATAAACACAGGAGTGCATTGATAAAGCTGCTTGGGGAAAAAAATCCCAAGAAGAATAGTGTTAATCCTAAGATGAACACATTCTACAATCAGAGAGTCACAAAGGAAGGGACATTTTAATAGTGAATACAGCTGGTAATCAAGGCACAAGTTTATAGGGAGAACAAGTTTCAGGAAATCCTTGTAGGCTGATAAAGTAAATTGCTGATCAAAAGCGAGACAGAACAAAGACAGATTGTGATTCAAGAGAGAGCCTACCCTTCGGGATGTAAAGAAAGGATATTGTGTTTGAATTGGGGCCTTTTCCCTGTCACTCAGCCCATTCAAGAAGATTTTCTATGAAAAAGAAGTCTGAAACACACCAGTGAGAGATGCTGTAGATGTAAGAGCTGTAAAGGATTGGTATCTCTACAACTACCTGAAGGGAGGTTGGAGTGAGGCGGAGACAGCCTCTGCTCCTTGGTGGCAAGAGACAGGAGCAGAGGAAATGGTTTCAAGCTGCACCAGGGGAGGTTCAGACTGGATGTTAGGACATATTTCTTCACTGCAAGGGTTCTCAAACTTTGGAATGGTCTGCCCAGGGCAGTGTTGAAATAACCATGCCTGGATATGTTTAAGCAGTGCATGGGCCTGGCTCTTAGGGCCATGGTTTAGTGTTGATGCTTCAGTGCTGGATTGAGGGTTGGACTGGATGACCTCAGAGGTTTCTTCCAACTAGATATATTCTATGACTCTGCAATATCAAGTCAATACAGGTACAAATGCTTGTTAAACATCTGTGGTAGCTGCATCACACCCAGGTGAAAACAATGCAATCTGCATGCCTGAGTGTTAGGAATCACAGCCTGAGACAGCACCATGGAACAAGTTCTGCACCATGAGTGGTGGAACACTGGAACAAGTTGTCCAGGGAGGTAAGTTGAGGCACTACCTCTAGACATCTTCAAGGTCAGGCTGGACATGGCTCTGAGCAACCTGATCTAGTGGAAGATGCCCCTGATGACTGCAAGGGGGTTAAGAGTAGATGACCTTTGGGGGTCTCTCCCAATCCAAACCATTCTATGACAAGCAGTAATTGACAGGATGAAGAGGAGCTCATTAGGTTATTCACCTTCTCAGTAATACAGCACTAAAAATCCTGCCCATGAACCTGTGAAAATATTTTGCTTATGCAGATCTGCTTGCTTCAGAGACTATTACTATGTCAAAAAAGACAAAGAGAATCAACTTTCCATTCCAAAGACTAAGTGATGATAATCTCATGGGTTTAACTGAGGAGTATTCAATCTCATGCTGCTGTCGTGCCAGCTTCAAAAGCAAAGTGCTGGCTGGAGCAAAGCATCCTGGAGCTTGTAGTTCAGGTTGCAACACAGGAGGCTTCCTGTTGCTGGTTTTGGGGTGTTGATCTTTCTGACTAGTCTGGCTGTGGGCTTGGGGAGTTGTTTTACTGCTGCTGCTTGTGCTCTTCTGTCAAACAGGCTGAGGTACATTGTGTTATCTCATTGAGCTCCTCATCTCAACCCAGGGCTTTTTCTTGCATTACTTTCCCTCACATCTGTGTTGGGGAGGGTTGTGAGAGGAGACTGTGTAAAACCAGGACAGAACAGAACCCATTTTTCTCCTGGTATGTTTCAGCTACACAGAATTGCTAACAATGTACAATCTCTTCAATGGAAAGCCTCATTCAGTAAATTGCAGTGAAGGGTAATGTACAACCAGAGCAGTACATAGGCACACCTAAATCCATATTGGAATTGCTTACCAAAGGCACAGCTCTTGAGGGCTCCAAACTAGGCCTGGGTGCTGTTGAGTACATGTAGTTAAACAATCTGTCTATTTTCCTTAAAGGTACACCTCCACCTTGATCACTTATCTAAGGAATGAAAAGGCAAACGTTTTAAACATTATGTTCTGAAGAAAACATGCAAAACACAAGCAGTATTATCTAAGTAACTGGAGAAACTGTAAACGTTTAGCAGCTTTGGGCTTGTCTAGTTTGGAAAGTATGAGGCTGTGGGCTGACCTCATTCTCTCTCCAGTGTCCTAAGGAGAAGCGGAGAGGGAGGTGCTGATTGCTTCTGTCTGGTATCCAGTGTTAAGATTTGGAATGGCTTAAGCTTGTGCCAGGCAAGGTTTAGATTGGATGTTAGAAAGCATTTCTTTACCAAGAGGGTGGTCAAACACTGGAGCAGGCTTCCTGGAGAGATATTGTCCAACCCATGTCCCACACCTGGCAGTGTTTCAGTGGTATTTGGACAATGACCTTAGCAGGCATTAACTTTCAGTCAGCGCTGCAGCTGCCAGACAGTTGGACTAGATGGATGCTGCAGGTCTCTTCCAATTGAAAAGATTCTATTTTAATGAATATGAAGCAAATGTCACAAGAGCTACAGTAAGTAATTAGCCTTCTCATAATTACAAGTCACACTATTTTAAACCTGGCAGGTTTGTGAGCTGTGTGTTATCTTTAGACATTTACCTTAATAGATAGATCTTCTTTTCCCAAAGTGACTAAGGTTTTGATCGATGGGTAGACTTCTCTCTTACCTTCATGCCATTCCACTGTGGCTCTCATGGAATTCTGAAAAGGAAAAAAAAAAGAGTGCCTTCATTTCTAACTTGACCACAGATGCTTTTTGTGACAGCTTCAAACTCCTCCTCTGCTCTGCCCTGGTGAGGTTGCATCTGGAGTACTGTGTTCAGTTCTGGATCCCTCAGTTCAAGAAGGAACTCAGAGAACTGCTCAAGAGAGTCCAATACAGAGCCAGAAAGATGAAGGGAATCTCTTACAAAGAGAGACTGAGGGAGCTGGGGCTCTGCTGCTTGGAGGAGCCTGAGGGGTGACCTCGTTCATATTTATACAGATGTAAAGGCTGAGTGCCAAGAGGACTGAGCCAGGCTCTGCTGGGTGACACCCAAAGCCAACACAAGGGGCAATGGGTAGAAGTTGAGACATAGGAAAGTTCCATGGAAACATGAGGAAAATTTTCTTCCCTGTGAAGGTGCCAGAACACTGGAACAGGCTGGGGGGTTGTGGAGTCTCCCTCTCTGGAGATACCCAAAACTCGCCTGGATGTGCTCCTGTGTGACCTGCTCTAGGTGCTCCTGCTCTGCAAGGGAGTTGGACTGGATGAGCTTCCAAGGTCCTGTCCAGTACCTAATGTTCTGTGATTTATTTTCTTGAATCTAGACTTTTGTTTTTCAGGTTGTGCTGGGGGAGGTCTGGGCTGGATGTTAGGAGGAAGTTCTTCACAGAGAGAGTGACTGGCATTGGAATGGGCTGCCCAGGGAGGTGGAGTCGCCATCCCTGGAGGTGTTGAAGAGGAGCCTGGCTGAGGAACTTAGTGCCATGGTCTGGTTGATTGGCCAGGGCTGGGTGCTAGGTTGGCCTGGAGGAGCTTGGAGGTCTCTTCCCACCTGGTTGATTCTATGATTCTATTTGTATACAAGACAGAAAAGTCTGCATTTAAAACAGACTCACTAAGTGCTTTCCAGTCAAGATGTGTCCAGTTAAGCTTACACACCAGAACTCCATCATGCCTACTTTTATCTATTTGATTTACAGTCAGAGAACATCAAGAATTATTTTTTCCCCTTGTGTAACAACATCCTTTACCTCTGCCTTGCAGAAAACCAACAGTGATGCACACCTCAAAGAACAAGCTTTGATTTTCTCAACCTAGGTCACCTACTTGTGAAGTCTGACTTTTCCATCTCTATTAAGGAAGTTTTTGTTACCAGTCTACCACAGATTACTTAGAGCTACAACAGAGCTCTTTCATGACTTGTACCAAACCAGACCTACAAGTAGTGTACAAATTCTCACCTGGTCTGCCCCAGAACTAATGTTACAAATGGCAAAACAGGTGTGCTGGGTTGAAGCTAATTGGAATATTTTAATGAGAGAAATTAGATCATAGGCTAGGAAAAGAAAACAGTGGTGACGTCAACTTCACTCATAGGTTTGCTGAGACACAAACACAAAGACACAAACATAGCTAAGACAGTCTGTCAGAGTCTGTTGACATCTGTCAGAGTCTGTGTTTCTCTTCTAGCTGAATCTGTGTAACTCAACTGGTCCTTCTGCTTCTAACCCTCCTTGCAGATTCTTTCAACTCACCTTGCACATAGGGCAGATTCTGGGATAAGAGAGGGGGGTGGAAAGAAGGTGGAAAGGTGGTTGGGAGCCCCTCCTGGGAACTCTGATTTCTGGGAGAGGTGTTGTGTTTCTGTACTACCTTTAACTTGTATATAACTGTAAATATCTGTAATACATGGTAAATGCCTGCTTGTATAATATGCTAAGCTGTGAAAATAAAGCTTCATTCCTTAATTTCCAGTCAGCTGAGTCTAGTCTGGGTAACTTCACTGTGAGAGGGACATGTAACTCCCAAACCTTCACAACAGGGGAAGATTTAAATGAATCATAGAATGGCTTAGGTTGGAAAAGACCTTAGAGATTATCTACTCCAACCTCCCCACTATGGGCAGGGAGGCCTCTCAACCAGACTCAGCTGCATAAGGCCTCATCTAACCTGGCCAGGAACACTCCCAGGGAGGAAGCATTCACAGCCACCCTGAGCAGCTTATCCCAAAGTCCCACCACTCTCCTACTGAAGACCTTCCTCCTAAGACCCAGTCTAAACTTACTCTCCCTCAACTTAAAACCATTCTTCCCTGTTCTGTCACTACAGAACAAGGGGACACAGTCTCAAGTTGTGCCAGGGGAGATATAAGCTGGATGTTAGGAGGAAGTTCTTGCCAGAGAGAGTGATTGGCATTGGAATGGGCTGCCCAGGGAGGTAGTGGGTCGCTGATCCTGGAGGTGTTCCAGCAAAGCCTGGATGAAGCACTTAGTGTCGTGGTCTAGTTGACTGGGCTGGGTGATATGTTGGACTGGAAGATCTTGGAGATCTGTTCCAACCTGGCTGATCCTTATGAAAAGTCCCTCTGCAGCCTTCCTGTAGGCAGCTCTAAGGTCCCCCTGGAGTCTTCTCTAGGCTGAAGATCCCCAGCTCCCTAAGCCTACCCCCATAGCAGAGGTGCTCCAGCCCTTGGATCATCTTTGTGGCCCCCTCTGGACTCACTCCAACAGCTCTGTGTCCTTCTTATACTGTCGACTCCAGAACTGGACACAGTATTTGAAGAAGGGTCTCACCAGAGCAAAGGGGCAAGAATCCCCTCTCGACCTGCTTAACACACTCCTCTTGATGCAGCCCAAGATCTAAACTCAACAAATGCCAGAAATCAACCTCAAAATACTATTAACTGGGGAAAGTTTCTCTTTGACCAAAACCATTTTCCCCCTGGATTTCTGGTGTTCAACTGCACCACTTAGAGATCATCTGCTTCAAAAGCACACAATAGCTCTCATGTTTCACTGTCACTACTGTTCCAATTATTCAGAAAACACAAATAGAAGTAAACCAAAACATTTAATTTGCATTCTAAGATATATGGGCTGTTTTCACAACAAACAAAAGACTCTGATGCTAAGCAGTCCTCAACTATGCAATAAAGAAGCTTAGGAAAACTGCAAGGTAGAGAATCATCATTGCAAAAACAAACTCTTGAGTATTTTAAGCTAATCAGCTAAAAAAGCACAAAAAAGAGAAGTGGGAAAATGCAGAGTTTTGAAGTGTGTAAAAAAAGCAGTGTGGCCAGCAGATCAAGTGAGTGATTCTGCCACTTCACTCTGCTCTGGTGAGACCTCACCTGGAGTACTGCGCCCAGCTCTGGAGCCCTCAATATAGGAGAGACATGGACCTGACAGAGCAGGTTCAGAGGAGGACTGCAAAGATGAACACACTACAAGGACAGGTTAAGGGAGCTGGGGTTGTTCAACAAGCCTAGAAAAGAGGAGGCACTGGGGGACACCTAGGAGCAGCCTTCCATACCTGAAGGGGGCTACAAGAAGGCTGCAGAGGGACTGTTGGCAATGATCTGAAGTGACAGAACGTGGGACAATGGCTTCAAACTAGAGAAGAGCAGAGTTAGACTGGATGTTAGGAACAAGTTCTTTTCTATGAGGGTAATGGTACACTGGAACAGGTTACCCAAGAAGGTGGTTGAGGCTCCATCCCCAGAAATATTCAAAGTAAGGTTCAACAGAGCTTTAGATAACCTGATCTAGTGAAATATGTCCCTGCTGACTGCAAAGGGGCTTGGACTGGATGTCCTTTAGAGGTATCTTCCAACCCAGACAATTCTATGATTCTATTCCACGATTAACAGTTTCAGATCCTCTTCACTTGTTTAAAAATAAGCTTAAGAAAGAAAAAGAAACCCTGAAGGATATTTAAAAGCTATAGCTGAAAAGAATCTCCTGTTTGAACAGCAATTTAAATTCATAAGCACTTTGCAGCTCTTAACAAGTGCAACCTACCTTGAATAACTCAAATAACATATGAAACAAATGAGAAGGTACGTAGACTACTTGAATTGGCTTGTTTGGAGCTTTAGCTGAAAACAAAACAGGGAAGAAATAAAAAAGACAGGTTATGTTTTACTTAAAACCACCTTTTTATAACATTTCTATTTAGAGGAGTAACATGAAACTGTAGGCAAAGTGAAGTATGGAAGTCATAATTTTCCAGTTAGATCCATCAAGTAAAAATGATGAATTTCAGTTACTGCTAGCACCTGAAATAACACATTCTAATGATGATTTTCAAAGACATCTATGTCAGCAGAATTTGTTTAGATATCACATCAGACTCAAGCAGCAGTTCAGAGTGAAGAGAGTTGGAGGTGGGGGTAACTGAATGAAATACAACAGGACAAGTGTAGAGTGTTGCAGAGCTCAAATCCTACCTTACAATTAGTTAAAAAAAGACAGAAAATCACAGATATCAAAAATGCTTGAAGTAAATGTCACAATTACCATTGAATTCTTCCACTTCCAGATCAGGTGCTACTGTGTAGTACTGCTCACACAACATCTTAGCTGTTTCATAAGCATCTGTAATGCAACAGCACAGAATATTGATCAGAATCATCCAGAGTCCACTAGCAAAGTTCATCCTCTATGTGAAAGACCTCAAGCAAAGGTCTTTTAGTATTTTAGTAACTGGTTTACAAGTGTGAAATTGCTATAGAAGAGAGTCATAGAATAGTTACAGGTTGGAAAAGGCCTCTAAAATCATTGAGTCCAACTATCAACCAAACACTGCCATGCCAGCTAAACCATGTCGTGAACTGCCACATCTACACAGCCTTTGAGCATCTCTAGGGATGACAACTCTGTGCTAGTTTGAAGCTATCTAGAATGTTTTGGTGAGAAGAATTAGATTACAGGCTGTGAAAGAAAAGCAGTGGTGATGTCTACTTCCCTCATAGGCTTGCTGAGATGTATAAAAACAAGAATCAAAACATAGATAAGGCACTTCTGCTGATGGGGAGCTCTGAGCTGCAT
The DNA here is from genome assembly GCF_015220805.1 of Pogoniulus pusillus. Taxonomy (NCBI): domain Eukaryota; kingdom Metazoa; phylum Chordata; class Aves; order Piciformes; family Lybiidae; genus Pogoniulus; species Pogoniulus pusillus. The sequence goes on from NC_087275.1 coordinate 29,948,938, forward strand.
CTCTCTAACCTCACCCTCCATTTTTCTCTCTTAATCCACTTTGCTTCCTAACCCCCTGGCTGAACCTCCATTCTTCCTTGGGACTGAGGTAAGGTTGAGATGGGTAGGGGGAAGGTGAAGGGGTGGTTGGGAGCCTCTCCTGGGGACTTAGGTTTCTGGGAGGGCTGTTGTGTTTCTGTATTACCTTTTACCTTGTATATTTCTGTCTATAACTGTAAATATCTGCTTGTATGTTCTGCTAAATAATAAGCTTCATTCAATTTCCAGAGCCAGCTGAGTCTAGTCTAGGTGATTTCCAAAGAATGGGGGCAGGGAACACCCAAACCATCACAAACTCCACCCTTGGGCAACCTGTTCCAATACCTGGCCACCAATTACCACATAGAAAACACAGCAGCATATAGACAGGTCACGGCTAAGCATCAAGAACAACAATTTCAAGTGTCCTTCAGGTCAAATATAGATTGTTTACTCTGGCTGCAAAAAGAACACCCAGCATTTCCTTATCTGTGACAGCTTAGAGCAGTGGATTTCAGGTGTTTCAAACAGCAATTAACTTAACCAAACAGCACCAGCAACAAAAGGAGAATGCACAATCTGAAAGGCAAAACAGTCTGCATCTTAAAAGACTAAAGCCCAGGAAGACCCTATTCCACAAATGGATTTGCTTTGAATAGACTTCTGCTACTCCCATCTCTTGTTCCCTGTCTATTTATAGCTTATCTGGCAAGAAAGGGCAAATTCTATTTAAAACTCTACAAACAAAAGCAGATTACTAGAGACAGGTATTTTTCCTTCAGGACTTGAAACCCAGGAGGGTATAAGGGTATATACACAGTACCTACTTATTTGTCATGTCCTGATCACAATGTAATGCTTGTTATTTCCATCTCAAATAGAAAAGGATGACATTGGAACAATAAATTAATAGTTCTTTTTCCAGACATAATGCTGTTTACAGTGTTTTCAAGGTTTTTTGGGGACAGAGCTGGAATCTTTAAGATTCTCCATTCTTTCCTCCAAAAAAAAAGACAAAAATGCCCAAAGAAACAAACAAAAACCCTCAACCCCCTCCCCACACACACAAAACAAACCATCTCTACCTGAAAGAAAAAAACACACCAAACAAAACCCTAAATCAACCCAAAACCCAAGTGAACACCTCCCCATAATTCTAACAGATTTATATACTGTTAAAATACAGCAAGAAAGTTTCAAGTCACATTTTGTTTGCAAAAAAAATCTTACTGGTTCTAAATATTCATTGGTACCTCATTTGCAAAACTAGTCTGGAAACAAGCAGTAAGTGTTGGATTAGAGGGAAACCACAAGCTGAGTCGTTCCAGCTATGTTGCTTCAGCTACCTTAAAAGTGGCTTCCTCTTAATATGTGTGAGCTAAGAGCAAGGAAATAAACAGAGAGAAACTTGCTAAGGTTCTCTAACAATTGCATTTGACCTCATTCTACATGAACCTCTTTCCTCCTCGTCCAAAGTGGCACTACAAAGGAAAACAGCCCCTGCCAAGACTCAGAGCTGTGTGACAAGCATAAAGAGAGAGAAATCAGTAGTGCCTAGAAAGGGCTGGTTACCCATAATTATCCTACTTCAAGATGTCTACAGAAACATCTATAATGCACTCTGTCAGCTGAAATAATTTTCTATCAGTTGTGCTGCCATCTGCAAGGCTGAGCACATCACACGAGGCTGACACAAACCTACTGCTTGAAGCTTAGCAGAATTGAACTAATCAACACCAGAATGGTTCTTGATCAAGTCTTGGGAGTGTCACACAGAACCACCTACCCAGCAGGAATCTTTTATGTCAAGATAGCCCAGCTTCAAAGATAGTCTACAAGAGTACTGTCACTAACAGTGTGTCCTTAGAAAAAGATTAAACTCCTGGTTAATACCCAAGCTGTACAGGGAACCTTAGCCAGGGATGTGTGTAATCCAGGAATAAAGAAAATATGCAGGACTACCTACACTTACAGGATAGTCTGATATCATCTCAACTTCTAACAGCATTGGGCCCTGTACTTGAGGAAAAAAAAAGAGCATAGAAGCACAGCCACAACCTGGACATCAAAAGCTGAAGGTGACAGTGTAGCTGCTATGACCACAAGGACATCTATATGGAGAGAGGAACACATTAGCATATCTCAAAGAGTCCTCACTTCCCACAGAAGTGAAAATGAGATATGGAGCCAGGGAGTGGGAGTTGGATGCTTGTTGTGGAGAAAAATTTCAAGGCCTCTAAAAAGCTGCTCAATAACTCTGTGAGAATACACTAAATACATAATGTGGAACAAGCACAGCCACTATGAACACTTGAGAAAACAGAGACTCTCAAATCCATTTAGCCTCCTTGAGAGTGGATCAGAGTCCTATGTTAAATTTAAGAAGTAGCCACATTACCACCCCTGAGATAAAGAGGAAGGCACTATCACTTCATGACCCAGTAAAATATCCAGCCTTGACCAAAATCATGTCAAGAGATTGAGACAGAGTGGGTCCAGAGGAGGGCCACAAAAACAGTCAGGGGGTTGGAACACCTCTGTTACAAGGACAGGCAGAGGGAGCTGGAGGTGTTCAGCCTAGAGACCTAATAGCAGCTTTCCAGTACCTGAAGGGAGCCTGTAAGAGGGATGAAGAGAGACTGTTTACAAAGGCCTGAACTGATAGGACAAGGGACAAATTAGAGGAGACTTAGATTGGATGTTAGGCACAAGTTCTTTGCCACGAGGATAGTGGAACACTGGAACAGGTTGCTCAGGCCTCATCCCTGGAGACACTGAAGTGGAGCTCAAAAGGGCTCTGGGCCACCTGATCAAGTGGAGGATGTCCTTGATGACTGCAAGAGGTTGGGCTAAATGGTTTTTAGAGGTCACTTCCAAGCCAAACCATTCCACGATTCTATGAGTGCTGTCTTACATTTCACCTTCTAGAAGCCAGCTCGTTGGCAGAGTCCCAAGACTGTAAAAAGAGGCTGCAAAGTTCCAAGCATGCTTCATGTCATGGCTAGAGCTAAATAGCAGGAGAGTGAAGGATCTATCAGCACATCCAACATCCTGGCTCTGGGAACAAGTCTAGATTTGCTGTCAGCTCAAAAAAATCTTAGTGTAGAGCAGTCAGTGAAACAGAGAGCCTCTGCATTTTTAACCTCAGGCAGTCACAGACACAACACCTGGTGGAGCTGCTTGTAGTGAGAAGTGGCTGTTCAATTCTTTCTTCATTTTTAAGGGCATACAGAGATTGCAGCTACCCCAGAGTGTCAAAATCAGCACCTTATCTCTGACAAATTGTTCAGAATGCTGCCTATGAACCACAACCTTTTGGAGCTAGCACAGCATACAGAATGCAAACTAAGCCCTCCACCAATTCTACAAGGAAACAGGCTCAATCATCTTACCCTTGAAGATCCTTCCAGTGTTATCTCATCACTTTGAAAGACAACATTAGATACTGTATACAATGCACTCAGTTTTGCTAATGATTGCTTCTTTAGGTAGGAGAGATCTGTTCTAGCTACTGGCTTGAAAACTGGACTGAGTATCTTCTGACAGTACACACTTGTTTGTCTCAGACAGCAGCTATGAATTTGTTGATCAAAATACATTCAAACACTGCTATATGAGAGAGTATCTAAACAAACACCAAGACTGCAACACATACAGTGATGAGGTCAAACTAAGGTAGACATATTCAGAGGAAAAAGAAAATTAAAGAAAGCTGCTTATACAAAAGGTTGCCTTAGAGCCAAAGAGCTAGGAGCCAACTTTAGAACAGTAAAAGGTATCTAAATTACAAAGCAAACTAACAAACTGGTCAAAGTCTACATAAGAAAAGTTTCTCTCTTTACCGAAGAGTGAGAGCAAGTAAAGGGGAAAAGAATGATTTTCCCCTCCTGCAGCTTCACAAACAGCAGTGAAGGACAGAGGGTGGAAATCCTGTATCTGTAAATACACACACTCAGGCCATGGACTCTCTATACACAAGTTCCTGAAGCAGACAGCATTACCTGGTGTATTTACTAACGTTCTGAAAACAACAATAGCATTCATTTTTGTGCTTGGGATTGCCCCAGCGCAGAACCTTTGCCAGGGCCATCCTAAGCACTAATACAGGCTGGGCTAGGAGTGGCTCAAGAGCAGTCTTGAGGAGAATGAGATGGGGTTGATGAAAAACTCAACCTGAGCTGGCAATGGTCATGTGCAGCCCAGAAGGCAACCACGTGCTGGGCTCTATGTAAAGCAGCAAGAGCAGCAGGGTGACAGAAGCAATTCCACCCCTTTGCTCTGTTCTCATGAGGCCCTACCCAGAGCATTGCATTCAGTTCTGGTGCCCCCAGCATAAGAGGGATGTGGAGCTGCTAGGGCAGGTCCAGAGGAGGCCACAAAGATGATCAGAGTGCTAAAGAACCTCCACTATGGGGACAGGCTGTGAGAGTTGGGGCTGTTCAGCTTGCAGAAAAGGTGGCTCCATGGAGACCTTAGAGCAGCCTTGCAGTACCTGAAGGGAGGTACAAGAAAGCCAGGAAGGGACCTCTTACTGGAGTTTGTAGTGATAAGGATAAGAGGGAACTGATTGAAGCTTGAAGAGGGCAGATTTAGATTCCAGTGAGGGTGGTGAGACAGAGGAACAGGTTGCCCAGGGAGGTCATGAATGCCTCCTGACTAGAGATGTTGAAGGCCAGGCTAGATGAGCAACCTGGGCTAGTGGATGGTGTCCCTGGCCACGACTGGGGGGTTGGAACTAGGTGATCTTTAAGGTCCCTTCCAACTTCAATCATTCTATGAACCTATTGAGCTAAGCAAACAGCATTTATTAAACAGAGAGGTTTTCTAATGCACCAATGCCAGATCATTTGGGCAAAGCCATCACACACACACACATTCTGTATGAGAGAGAACAGGCTGTGATATGCTCAGGTGCATGGAGTTTCACTGGAATATCTGTGCATCTGAGGACATTTTACTGAAAGGTCTAACCAAATAAATGGGAACATTTCCCTTAATCTCATTTCCCTTTTCTAACAGCATCAGATAAAAGAGCAGCAGATGGGAACATACTTCTAAGTATTTTAGGGGACCTCAAGTGTAACACACTTAAATACTTAATCTGATGCTTAAAATGATGGGTTAAAGTTATTTAAATAAGTCAATTGGGTTTTTTAGTTGTGTTAAAGCCAAATTGTCTCCATTTTTAGTAATGAAGGCATTAGAAACTCTCTGTAAGCTGATGGCTTTTCTGTAAACAACTGCAGGACTTCCATTTCTTCTTTATTTCATGAAATGAATCTAACTCCCCTTCAGGATCTTGGATCTCAGTAATGTATTTCTGCACATTCTGAATTGTGAGAGGGTTTTAATATTAATAACACCATTAACTTAACCTTACCTTTAACCACCTCTGCCACATTACAATTAGGATCAATACTTCCAATATGTTTGGGATGAGCAGGATTAATGTCTCCACCAAAAAGAAGTGCTGAAAGGGAAAAAAGAGATGGCAGTAAATCATCTGTTACACTCAGAGCAGCCCAGAAAGTTGATATCTGAGGGTACCTGAAACTTATTGTTTCAAAAAGATACTCTAAACAATGACCAGCATCCTTGGTCAGGAAGACAATTTCCCTCCCTCCCTTCCCTTTTTTCATGTGTTAAAGCTGTGACTAGTTAAAACCTAAGCTGCAATTTCACACCTGGCACAGAGGTCTCTCTCACTCATCTTTCTCCCTGACTCGCAGCAGTCACTCCTTCCACTCTCTCCTTTGCACAAGGGTCTGGCACTTGACAGTGGATCAAGTAGAAAGGTTTTACAGGTTTTTTTTGCAGAGGTTATTTTCTGCTATTTTAGCAAGCTAGTCAGCTCTGCTATGAAACAGAAGGTAGTATGAGGTGAGCAAAAGGCAAGACCTGAAAGCTTTTCCTATTCAGTCACAGTGAGCTAACAGGCAGGCACACTGGCACAGTGCAGAACTGCACTGTATGAAACACAAATGCAAACTACAGGGAAAAAAAAGCCCTTTTTCTCCACTCTTTTTTTCTCTGGATTCAAGATCAGTATCTGCTGTCATGGCCAGACCAGTAACTTTGCTCAGCACAGGCAAATTGTACAAGGTTATCTAAACTTTAAATGTCTACAACTGCTTTTAAGCTGCAACTAAACCAATGCTTGCCTATAGGAAAAAAAATCAATTCAGTTATGCTATCACTTGGCCCAAAAATTTTATAAGGAAAATTGCATAGGAAATTTTATGTAAATATGAGGAGGAATTTCTTCACTGTGAGAGTGACAGAACACTGAAACAGGCTGCCCAGAGGGGGTTGTGGAGTCTCCCTCTCTAGAGATATTCCAAACTCACCTGGATGTACTCCTGTGTAACCTGCTCTAGGTGCTCCTGCTCTGCAGGGAGTTGGACTGGATGAGCTTTTGAGGTCCCTTCCACCCCTGACATTCTGTGAACATTTTTACTCACTGAAAGAACTCTGTGAGAGCCTTTCACCTTCACTTGGTTTTATATCTGGCATTTGTCTGCCCAGGCAGAAGTGAAGGACAAGCTGCACATTTATCGCCACATTAAAGTTATTTGTACATACAGAACAAGAGATTTGTTAGTAAGATAAAAGGTTAGTGGGAAGACACACAACTGGTAGTAAAATACCTTGCACTACAGGAATGTAGTGTCTGCATTATCAAGTGTATTAGATAATGAAGATATAGTGTACTACAATTTCTAAGAGCTCATAAAAGCAGAGGACTCGGCAGAGAATGAAGCTCTAGAACTAAAAGACACAAGACACACTAAAAGAGACCACAAAACAGTCCTTAACTTGATACAGATCATTTTCTGCATAGTTGCCCACATAATGGTGAATGGGAGCTGTGCAAGTAACTCCTTTCTTGCTGTAACATCAATGTAACAAACAGAACCTAATGATGAAAGATTACTAATTCTAACCTTCAATGGTGAATAGGAAATAAAGAGAGAACAAGTGATGGAATGTAAAACTAAAATTATTTCTAACTTCATTAGGAGGCAATAAAGTCTAAATCAGTTGCTGAATCATAGAATCAACCAGGTTGGAAGAAACCTCCAAGTTCATCCAGTCCAACCTAGCACACAGCCCAATCAACTAGACCATGGCACTAAGTGCCTCATCCAGGCTTTGCTTGAACACCTTCAGGGACAGTGACTCCACCACCTCCCTGGGCAGCCCATTTCAATGCCAATCACTCTCTGGCAAGAACTTCCTCCTAACATCCAACCTAGACCTCCCCTGGCACAACTTGAGACTGTGTCCCCTTGTTCTGCTGCTGGGTGCCTGGCAAGAGAGACCGAAAGCCACCTGGCTACAGCCTCCCAACTCACAGTGCATAACCTAGTCAAAATCTGTGGTATCTCTGCATTTGATTATGGAATGTCAGCTCTACAAAGCTATACTTAGAGATTTGTGAGCAGAAAAATACAGCTATTTTACTACTATCTAAAAATACTTCACATAGCACTGTGCAAGCTGCCTCTGCCAACAAGATTAAGAAAGTGGCAGCCAAGCTGACAAAGCCATACAATTCTAAAAGAAAACATACTGCTGGTTTGGATTTCTTTCTGGGAACTGCAAAATACCAACTTAACCAGTTGGCAGAGTATCTTTTACCATAATCAGGCCAGAATGTAAGATGTTGAGGTGCTGGAGCATGTCCAGAGAAGGGCAACAAAGCTGGTGAGGGGCCTGGAGCACAAATCCTATGAGGAGAGGTTGAGGGAGCTGGGCCTGTTTAGCCTGGAGAAGAGGAGGCTCAGGGGTGATCTTATTACTGTCTACAACTACCTGAAGGGGCATTGTAGCCAGGTGGGGGATGGCCTCTTCTCCCAGGCAACCAGCAACAGAACAAGGGGGGACAGTCTCAAGTTGTGCCAGGGTAGGTATAGGCTGGATATTAGGAAGAAGTTCTTCACAGAGAGAGTGATTTCCCATTGGAATGGGCTGCCCAGGGAGGTGGAGGCACTGTCCCTGGGGGTCTTCAAGAAAAGACTGGATGAGGCACTTAGTGCCATGGTCTAGTTGATTGGTTAGGGCTGGGTGCTAGGTTGGCCTGGATGATCTTGGAGGTCTCTTCCAACCTGCTTGATTCTATTCTATTCTATTCTATTCAGTCCTGACTATGAAAACAAACAAGAAAACCCCAACAATGACAAAAAAAACCACACCAAAGAAAAAAAGACCACACAAAAAAAAAAAAACCAAACCAAACAATACAAAAAACCCAAACCAACACCACCCATTAAAAAAACCAAACATAATCAAGCAACTCCCTCAGAGTTTGCTTTATGTTTCCAAGCAGTAAGTTCTCAAACATGAAAAAAGGCAGTTACTTACTGTGCTGGTTAATAAGCATGCGGAAGGAGATGCGGTTGGTGTAGAATCTGTCTAGAAAATACTGGATGTTACTGCTGACAAATGGATCAAAGCCATATTTTTCCTTGTATTCAATCACCCCTTGAGCCATGGTTGGAACCACATCATTGTGTCTGTTCCTGACTTTAATTAAAACATCTAAAAAGCTGGAGGAGACAAAAGGAGAAACAGATTGTTACAAGGGTAATTCAATTCAGGCTGTCACTTCTGTTTTGAAATCCCCACAGCATAATCACTTTATCTGTTTACTTTCCCTACCAGTTCAGTATCAGAGGGAGAAGATTAAAACATAGCAGTACCTAAATGAAGCTATTTCAAGAGAAGTATTTGGTCAACCTCTCACTCACAAGATCTATGAAATATTTAAGGTCTCAAATTAAGTTATTTCCCCCCTCCAAAAAACCAACATTCATTCATCTCAATGTCTCTTTGCCATTAAAATCTTCTTTTTCCTCTCTGTTGCTGCTGCAGTATGCACCATGGCAACTATCCCCTGGGCAGTTCTCCTTGGAGAGATAGAACCACAGATTGTCAGGGCCAGAAGGGACCTCAAGGATCATCCAGTTTCATGGCAGGGACACCTCAAGGATCACCCAGTCCCATGGGCAGGGACACCTCACACTAGATCAGCTTGCTCAGAGCCACATCCAGCCTGGCTTTAAAAACCTTCAGGGGTGAGGTTTCCACCTGGGCAACCTGTTGCAGTGTCTCAATACTCTTATGGTGAAGAACTTCTTCCTGACATCTCTCCTCTTGCACAGGATGTTTGGGGTTGGAAGGTACCAAAGGAGATCATCTTGCTCCATCTTCCTGTTTGGTGCTAAAATTCAGTTGAGCTTGGCCAGAGCAACATAGCCCCTGAGGGTAGAGAGCTCTGCCCAGCAGCAGTGGAGCTGCTGAGAAACTCTGCTGCCATCCAGAAAGTGCTCTGGGTGCTTCCAAGGAGTAAACCATTTTAAATCCTAAAGGATAATGCCCAGGGATACAGCTTAGTGGTTGACTTGGTCGAGCAGGGTTAATGGTTGGGCTTGAAGGTCTTTTCCAGTCTAAATGATTCTATTATTCTAGCTTCTATTCTGCAAGCACCAGCAGCTGGGAAGTCAGAAAGGAAACTCAGGAAAACACAACCTGACTGCCCTTCATGATTTGCACTTCACACTTCCTTCCCAGCAACTCACCCCATGCAGTGTAGCTTTTTTAATGGATTTCCTTTACCTCTCTTCTGGTCAATTTGATCAGCACAGGAAACGATCAGTGTGAGTGCTGCTCAGTTTCCTTTTACACCACTGGATGGCAGAGCACATACAACGGTGCTCTGAAGGGCTCTTTGTGGTAGCTCAGCGAATTTTAAGGTACAGAATGATAAAATCATGGAATCATTCAGGTTGGAAGAGGTCAAACCATTAAGCTTACCTTACCAAGTTCACTACTAAACCATATTGGTACACTCGTGTCACTTGAACAAGCACTTTTGAATCATCAAAACCCCTCCTGAGGCAGCTCAGCATCTATGCCCTTCCAAGTGCTCATCCTTTTTTTCCCCGCCACATATTAATGACTAATAGCTTTCTAAATCTATTTTTTCAACAGCAAAACATACTCGAGGGATTTGTAATTAACACTGAAAACTTATTTATGCAAAGTAGAATGTAATTTCCATATAAAGGAGTCAATGAGTGGCTTTATAGACAGCTGTGACAGAACACAGGTAAATCTATAATCCTCTAAGGCTGCTGCAGGAGACCAGCTGCAGAAGGAATCACAGAATCCTTCACATTGGAAGGGACCTTTAAAGATCATCTAGTTCAACACCACCCCGCAGTGAGCAGAGGAAAAAACATTAAGACCACCAAGAGTAATAAAAAGCCCTTTCATTCCTCTTAAAAGCACATTAAAATCCACTTCAATCCATATTTAAGGTGGAGTCAGAGATTCATAGAATGGTTTAGGCTGAAAGGGACCTCAAAGATAATCTAGTTCCAACCTCCCCACATAGGCAGGGACACCTCCCACTAGAACAGGTTGTTCAAAGCCTCATCTAATCTGGCCTTGAACACCTCCTGGGAGGGGACATTGAGAGCCTCCCTGGGCAACCTGTTCCAGTGTCTCACCACCCTCACCAGAAATAACTTCATCCTAATCTCCAGTCTAAATCTCCCCTGCTCAAGTTTCAATCTATTCCCTCTCATCCTATCATTACAAGCCTTTGCATAAAGTCCCTTCCTGGCTTTCTTGTAGCCTCCTTCAGGTACTGGAAGGCTGCTCTTAGGTCTCCCTGGAGTCTTCTTTTCTCCAGGCTGAACAGCCCCAACTCTCTCAGCCTGTCCCTATAGAAGAGATTCTCTGATCATCTTCATGGCCCTTTGCGGGACCTGCTCCAGCAGTTCAACGTCCCTCTTACACTGGTGACACCAGAATGGGACTCAGTACTCCAGGTGGGTCTCACAAGAGCAAAGCAGAGGAGAAGAATCCCCTCCCTTCTCTTGCTGGTCACAATTCTCTTGATACATCCCAGAACACCAGATGGAAGAAAAAATATACTTCCTTCATTTTCATACCCACTCATCCAAGACAATCATTTGATAGTACCCCACACCATTCTTAACAGGGGGTACACTTAAAATTACTTCTCCCACTCTACACTACCTGCTCCAAAGGAGCCTAGGATTCATTTGTAACAGTTTTTTCACCCTTCTCAGTCCAGCAGGTTTTGCCTGTGTGTCAACACACAGCTCAGCAATCTTTCAACACTGTTTTGTTGCATAGAATAGGGGAAGTTTTAACTCCCCAGTCCAAATGCTATCACACTACAAAATGATTCTTCTCCTTCTTACTGATCTGGCTGATCAGACAGCTTAAAATGTTTGTGATCTGCATGCACTGAGATCTGACAGTAGTTTTGGAGACAAGACTAGAGCCCATCTGTACCCATGCTGCTTCTCTCTTTCAGAGCAACCAGACACTGGCTGAAAACAGAGCTAGGATGCAACACTTACAATCTTATCTAAAAGACAGCTGCCAGCAATCCCTTCTAACTGCCATCTGCTGCCAGCTTTGCTATTTGTTTTCAAATACCTCCACTATCCACAGTTGGAGGCCTAAATGTTCCAGGAGGGCAAGCTGCTCCATGACATCTCACCACTCAAGTGCTAAAATGCGCAGACCATGCCAAAGGTCAAACAAAAGATTAGGAGGTTGATCTATGGCAGACCCACAAATCATAGCTACAGCTTCTATGTAAATACAGACAATAAAGATTTTCTTCAAACTTCCCATTCCTCCTTTAAAGATAAGTGTCTTCACTCCAGTGCTGCCATCGAGCAGGTGCTTTTCAAAGTGCTGCTACTCAGTGACACCTAAACAGGCTGGAGGTTTGGGCAGAGTCTTGAATCTGGGGAAGAACAATCCCAGGAACCAGTATAAGTTTGAGACTGACCTGCTGGAGAGCAGCGTAGGGAAAGGGACAAGAGGGTCCTGGTGGACAGAAGGATGACCCTGGGCCAATAATGTACCCTTGTAGCCAAGAAGGCCAATGGCATCCTGAGGTGGATCAAAAGAGCTGCGTTTAGTAGGTCCAGAAATGTTCTCCTCCCTCTCTACTCTGTCCTTGTGGGGTCACATCTGGAATATTGTGTCCAGTTCAAGAAGGACCTCAGGGAACTTACTGAAAAAGTCCTGCAGAGAGCCACAAAGCTGCTGAAGGCAGTGCAACATCTCCCTGCTGAGGGGAGGCTGCGGGAGCTGGGGCTTGGAGCAGAGGAGTGACTTCATTCACGTTGATAAGCATGTGCAGGGCGGTGTCAGGTGGACAGAGCCAGGCTCTGCTCAGGGATGTCCAGCGACAGGACAAGGGGCAATGTGTGCAAGCTGGAGCAAAAGAGGTTCTATATGAATATAAGGAAAAAACTTTTCCCTGTGAGGGTGCCAGAGCCTTGGAACAGGCTGCCCAGAGAGGTTGTGGAGTCTCCTCTGGAGACATTCCAAACCTGCCTGGATATGTTCCTGTGTAACCTGCACTGGGTACTCCCACAGGGGGGGTTGGATCAACCCCTAATATTCTGTCATTCTGTGTGACCAAACACATTAAGCATACAGCTACCTTTCAAAGCAGCAGGACAGAAATCAAAACACATTCCCTTCATCTTACCACTTATCTGTTGCCACTCCCCTTACCCCCAGAAAATACAAGGGTTTACTGTACTCAAACTGTGAGAGATCACATCATGGAATTTGCAAAACGCTCCTGAGATGAGATGAGAGAAGGAGATTACTCCAGAAGAGCTTTGAAAGTTTTATTTAGCAATGACTGTTTTGACAAAATTCACTGCATTATTTTGAAATCCACAATGAATAAATAATGCAGTTGGTTTGACAGATAAAAATGATTAAGTTATTTTAGTTAAGTGAGCTTCTGTATTAACAATAGACTATTTAAAGCATTACCATTGATGTTAAATAAACCAAGCCTGTAGACTTCTGCAAAGACAATTAATAAGTGTCAGAACACAAGTTATTATTTAACTCCAATTACTGCACAGAGTATCCTGTTTCAATCTGTCACACTGCAAGGAAAGAAGTCCTAAGAAGGTTAACAGAGACAAAGCAAACATTTCCTTTGTCTTTTGTGGATAGTATTCTCTTAAAAGATTAAAACCAGGAAAGTGATGAGTAGACTGGAATAAGTAAAATCCACTTAAAGGCAACAGGTATGCAGGTCAGGTCAACCTGACCTCAGTGCCAGGTGAGGTCATGGAACAGGTCACCTTGAGTGCCATCAGAAAGCACCTACAGGATGGTCAAGGGATCAGGCCCAGTCAGCATAGGTTTAGGAGGGGCAAGTCCTGCCTGACAAACCTGATATATATTTCATAACATATATATACACACACACACCATAACACACATACACACACCAATATACAGTACAGACAAGAGAGTGCTGAGCTCTGTCTGAGCTCTATGTGTTTGAGATGGGAATATGCTCTCACAAGCATCCTCTTATCAATACAGCCTCTGAGGAAGCATTTCAGGCCATTTCTCAAACTATCAGACTGTATAAATGCAAAATATATATTGTTCAAAAGCACTTAAGAGTCCTATATTCTACTCCAGACTACAATTGTGGCCTTTACTGCACAAATCCTACCATATGAATAAGGCCACTGTTATCCTGTAGTAAAAAAAATAGCCCAACCCAAACCACACAAACAAAAGCAAACCACAACAAGACTTGTTTTATGAAACAGATTCTTTTCCAATGAACCAGCACAAGAACACAAATTACTCACTCGTCCAGAACGTGAGGATCCTCAGGACTTTTATTTTCATATTCTAAAAGCTCAAGGAAACTTTGCATGTACCTGAAAAGCAAAAATTATAAAAGGAAGAGTTAAAATACTTAAACCTAAATTATTTTTTAATATTTTATTAAGATTAAGGCTGCAGCCTTGCCTGTAACAGCAGAAACACAGCACACAGTTCTCTGCAATGACTAAAATGAAGTGAGGCACAGCAACAAAGGGAAAGAAAGGGACTGCAGTATGCTATATTGAGTTAAAAAGTAGTTTTTAATGAGCCTACAAGTCCATAATTCAGGAAAACTTCTATATAAATCAAGGTGAGGCTAAGAGGGGGTCTGCAATTTCAGGTAACTTAGTTCAAGGGATGAACTTGTTTTCTGGTCATACACTTTGTACACATTGCTCTGCTCCCAAATTCCTCAGAGTGACCCAATCTTCCTTTCAGAACAGAGCTCAAGGGAACACTTGCCAAGAGCTGTGCTGTAAGACTGCACCAGAGCACTCCAGAAGAGTACACCCCTTCACACACTCCTATGTCTCCTCACACTGTACCTCAGGCCATGCAACACAACCCTTGGTTTCATAACTCCAGCCTTGCACAACACACTTGTCTCTAGTTCAGACATCCATCACACACAAGATACTCACTGAGGCTCACAGACACACAAGTACTACACAGGGCCCAAAGCACCACTCAATATGAACATGGCCAGCCTGATCTGCAGGAAACTAGCACAATAGCAGTATAAATGCCACCATCTCACATCAATGGGTGTGGGGACCAGCTATCATCCACTGAAGCAAGTACATAAAAATGACAGAATTGGGACTTACTACCTGAAATAAATTAGGCAAAGTATTGATATGTAGAAGGCAGGGTCTGAATGTTACCAGGAGCCAACACTCCTCTCTCTTTTACCCTCCCTTCATTCTTGGTTAAAGCATTACTACTTACATTATAATAGCAATGCCAATACTAACAGCTCTAACTTCCTGCAATGTCAAAACAGATACAGAAGATCAGGAGTTTTTTGATCACTCTTTGATATGAAAACAACTCCTAGAAGGGTCTAATCCACTGAAGCTAGCACAAAAGAGGAAAGACAACAATAAAGCTTACATGGAAAAAAAAAACAGAACACCATCCAGTAGCAGCAACCCATTAGAGCAGCTCAACAGAATGATTTATGAGCAAGTTCACTGCCTATGAGGTTGGCCCCAGACACTAAAGCTTGGACAACTTCACACTGCAACAATATCTCTTTTGGCAGCAGTTCTACGTTGAGATCAGCTTAAGCAGGTTATGAAACTTCACCCTTCAAGCTAAAGACAGAACTGCTGCCTACACAACTCCCTCCAGAACCACAAGCTGCTGCTACTCTTCACTGAGAGAGTCATTGGACACTGGAATGGGCTGCCCGGGGAGGTGGTGGAGTTGCTGTCCCTGGAGCTGTTCAAGGCAGGATTGGACGTGGCACTTGGTGCCATGGTCTAGCCTTGAGCTCTGTGGTAAAGGGTTGGACTTGATCTATGAGGTCTCTTCCAACCTTGGTGATACTGTGATACCCCACCTCCATCTCAGCTGCAGCAATCCCAGGTCACTGTGTCACCTCTTCAGGGAGACTGACGTTCTCTACATGGTCAGCACAGTAATGCAAGCTCCTGTCCCTGCATGCCTCTGGCCCTTCTGTAATCATCACAGAACTCAGATTGCATTGGGTTGGAAGGGACCCTCAAAGGTGATCTTGTCCAAAATGCCCTCTTCTGAGCAGGGACACTTCCAACTAGGTCAGACTCCCCAGGGGCATAGTGAGTCTGATGTTGGATGTCACCAAGGAAGGGCCCTCAACTGCAGGTTTGTTTGTTGAGACAATCAGGCAAAACATTAACTTGCTTCTGCAAAGAACAGAAGTTTACTCTAAAAAAAAAAAAACACCTGCATGGTTTCTGTGAGTCTTATTCTTCAAGCAGGCTGACCTCTTGCCACTTAATTACTAAGTCCACATGAGCATTTTGATTTCTAAATCTAAACTTGCAGCATTCCTCTAACAATCATTCAGTTAACTCATGCTGGTTGTATTTACAAAGGAGTTTTGACACTTCTCAGAAGAAACTGAACTGGAAGCTGCTGTAGATGTAAATCAGATGTACCAAATCCAAGTCAGAGATCATGACCCAAACCCCTATGATTTCTTCAGCACAGACAATACATGCCAGGAGGCAGAGTAGGGACTGTCACAAGTGCCATCCACACTGTAAAGTGTTTCTCACATTACATAAAATGCTGTAGGCACCAACAACCACCTCTCTACTCTTTATGTTCCCCTTTTCCATCCTTTCAAACCTTCCTCCTGGTTTAAATCCTTTCCTACTTTAATTTCTGTTGCCATCCTCCCTGTTTGAAGAAGGCCGATTTTTTCTCCCCTTAGCCTCTGCTTTTCAGACTCACAGCCCACTCTCACACAGCACTTTTCTTAAGAGCAACACCAGCCTTTTCCATCTGCCTGAACACCCAGGGCTGCAAGTCAGCTTTGTAAGGAAATTCATGATCACCCTACCCTAGAGCAGGCTGCCCACAGCCTCAGCCAGCCTGGCCTTAAACACCTCCAGCCATGGGGTCTCAACCACCTCCCTGGGCAACCCATTCCAGGTTCTCACCACTCTCATGCTCAACAACTTCCTCCTCACCTCCACTCTGAACCTACCCACCTCCAGCTTTACTCTATTCCCCCTAGTCCTGTCACTCTCTGATATCCTAAAAAGTCCCTTCCCAGCTTTTTTGTAGGTCTTCTTCAGATACAAAAAAGCAGAGAGTCATTTAGATTGGAAGAGATGTCTCCAAGCCACCCAGTCCAACCTCCTTGCTCAAGCAGTGTCAGCTCAAGCAGACTATCCAAGACTGTGTTCAGTTGGGTTTTGAACACCTCCACAGCCAGAAACTCAGTCTCTCCAGTCAACCTTCCTGTGATGTTTGTCCACCCTTACTGCTTTCTCCTACATTCAAATGCAATTTCACGTGCTTTGATCTGAATTCATTGCCCCTTGTCCTGTCACTGAACACTACTGAAGTCTGCCTACCTCATCTTCATTCTCTCCCACTGGGTATGTACACACACTGATAATAGGCAACCCCTCACCCACCCAAGCTTTCTGTTCTTCAGGTTGAACAGTCCAGATGGCTTGCTGAGTATCTCTGAGGAGACATTCAGCTGTATCAGCTTCTTCCCATGTGCAAGATTTTTCAGTAACTGTGTGGCAGCTTCTCTTGTGGCAAAGTCAGTCGGAGGAGGCTACTAAGAAGCTGCTCAACCCCATCTGTCATCCAAAGCCCTGTTTCTGAAGATCCAGGACCACCACCCACACTTGAGAAGCAACACAGCATGTGCTTCATACTACAGAAACTTTAAGCATCAGGAATCTTATGCCTATACTGAGGACAAAGCAGTAATCAGTTATTCTGGTACTGAAGGTAGCAGACATCTGACTTGTGTCCGTGTAGATTTGGTTGGCTGCCTACTATTACTGCCATGCTGTACTGAGATCTCATCTATCTCAGGAGGACATCTCTCTTAGCTTACTAGGACATTGGTCCTAAGACTGCAGCTCCTGGACCAGTCAAACATGCCTGAAGGATCGGTACTTGAATAAAAGTATTAGGCAGTGGTAAGCCAAGTGTTTCATCTCATCAGGAAGTAATCATGCAGCAAATTGTCTCAGTTAAAGACTAAAGCAGGTCTCAACCAGAAAAAAGTTGCCCAACATGGTCAACAGTCTGCATCTCAAAAGCTTTCTGAGGTCATTATGTTACAAGCTCAAGATACACCAGTGAAGAACTGAGAGTTTCTGAACCAAAGGAACATTATACAAATTAAATGCTCTAGGGACATTTATCAATGTGCTAAAGCAATTTCTCTTTAGTCTCTGTGGTGACAGAGAAACTATGGAAATGCTTTTCCCTCAGACAATTAACAGCATTCAGAGGTCTTTTTCTGATTCTGAAGTAAATTGATCCTACTTTAGAAATCAAATTCATTAGTACAAGCACTGTATCCACCAAGTTAGAGGGACCAGCTCAGAGAAAAAGTCATTAAGTTCAAAACTAACTTATGAACCATTTTTTCCACCACTTTGACTACTTGTCCCAAGCCCTTGACTTAATGAAGCTGGAAAAAGTAACCTTACCTCAAACTTAGTTAACTCACTGTCCAGTGTCTACCACCATACATCACCCAGTCTGGATGCTGTATATATCCCCCTCAAGTCTTCAAATGAGAACTCAGAAGTTGTACATCCCTTTTATTTTATCCAGTTGTGATTTCCAGGTTTTATGTAAAAGTCATCCCCTCTTTCCCCAACATCTCAAAAGTAATCAAGTAAAAACTTGTTTAAAAGGAAACTTTTAACTCTGATTAGCTGTAACAGAAAATTTGCAATGCCATTTTCATCACCACCAGCAATACAATCTAATGGTGAGCAGTCAGCAATGCAGTTCACTCCTCTGTGTGTGTAAAAAAGGTCATTCCCCTTTCATACAGTTCACCTATTTCCTTGAATTTTTGTTTGCTTTGAAAGGTAGGTGCAGATATGGAGAAATCAAGGTGGCAAATAAAGCATTTATCAAGCACTGACAAGCAACCTCTTGTGATGTTTAAACACACTTCACACAATTACCAGCCAGCTAAAGGTCTTTTCCATCTGAAACAATTCCATGATGCTATGATTCAAAGATACTGAAATAATGGATCACTTGCTCTATTATTAGAAAATCAATATAATTGTACAGGACTATACTGGAGTATTGCATCCAGCGCTGGAGCCCTCAACACAAGAAGGACATGGACCTTATAGAGTCAGACCAAAGGAGGACTACAAAGGCCACCAAAGGGCTGAACAACTCTGCTATGAGAACAGGCTGAGGGAGCCTGGAGAAGAGAAAGCTCCAAAAAGACCTCATAGTGGCCTGCCAGTACCTGAAGTGGCCTAAAAGAAGGCTGCAGAGGGACTGTAGTACAAGGAGTGCAATGGGATACGTGCGATGGTTTGAAAAGGAAGAGGTTAAGATTGGATGTAAGGATCAAGTTCTTCACCATGAGGGTGGTACAACACTAACAGGTTACCCAGGGAGGTAGTTGAGATTCCATCCTTGGAATTTGAGGTCAAGCTAGACAAGGCTCTGAGCAACTTTATCTAGTTGAGGATGCCCCTGTTGACTGCAGGGGGGTTGCACTAGATGACTGTAAAGGGTTAACCCTCCTGGGGGTGGTCTGGGGGTTAGCCCACTCTAACTTCTTGTCTAGACTCCCTATCAAAACAGAAGAACTTTCTGTTTCTCTTTCTTTGCCCTCCCTGTCTGCTTGATAGCATCATCCTTGTTCCTGCTGCTCCTGTTTTGCCAGGTGGCCATCCTACCACACCGTGGGACCACCACTTCCTGAGTCTACCTCCATCTATTGCCATCAATCTGGTTGTATATATAATTTTGTATCTCATTTCCCTTTCCTATACCTCTTTGTAACTCCCCTGCCTTAAATGTTTTTTATTTGTTGTTTAAAGTTTTTCTTTCAACTTCCAAATCAAAGGAAGACTCTTCTTTGGGTGTTTTACCTCCTTTTTTCCCCTCTCTACATCTAATTCCTTTCTTGCTAAAAGGGGGGCATATAATGTATTGTTCTATTAGGTATTTGAGTCTGGGAAGCTTAAATCAGACTAACACATTAATAATGACCTTTAGGCATCCCTTCTATGACACAAATCTAAAAAACAAACCAATCAAAATACCAGTACATATTTTAAAAAAAGAGGCTGTTAGTTGTAATTTGCCATCTTCAAGGAATCATCAAAAGCAAAAACTTGGAGTTGGTGACCTTCAAATCTGTTGTCTCTCTGGTGTTTCATTTTTTTCATCACAATACATTAGCATCCATTGGGCAAGCTCTGCTGTTACAAGCACTCTTTAGCCTTGTTCTTTTGTTAATCACTGCCTAGTAGACTGAATTCTTGTTAGTCTGCCAAGTGTAATAATTCTAGAATGGCACATTTCATACATGAGATCACTGTAAATGCTCCTAATGTCCACAGCAGATTTTACTGTTTTGTTTTTTTAGCTGTGTTGTTTCTCTGTATGTATTTCATTGAGATGTTCCTTTAGAATCTGTGTAACACTAAAGCACTGAAAAGATAAAACAAGTCTCCATGGCAACACAATCTTCTTAACATAGCCTGAACATAAAAATAGAGGAAAACCAATTATTAATCCCCAAACTACACTGACTTTCCTAAAGGGTCTTTCAAAACAGATAAATAGAAATTTTCAGCCTTTTCCAGGGAAAACTACTGAAAAGAAGCAGAGAAATTTGGTCAGAGTTAATTTAAATGTGACTCTTAGATACGATCACATCGCATATTCATACATTCATAGAATCAACCGGGTTGGAAGAGACCTCCAAGATCATCCAGTCCAATTTAAGGTTGGAAAGGATCTTAAAGATCATCTAGTTCCAGCCCCCTTGTGATGGGCAGGGACACTTTCCACCTCACACTCTTTAGCAATCTCTAACCTTATCCATTACAAGATTTTACTGTAACTGTTTCCCATTTTAATATCACATTAGTGATGATATCCTTTATTATGAAGTTCAGCCACATGTTGAATATCCTACCTGGTTAAAGTGCCCTCTTCAAAGCTGGCCTACAAAGCAGGCCCAGTTCTATGGAAACAGAAGTTGCCCACTCCTTTTGAAAAACTGAAAAGAAGTTGCTAATTTCTAGAATGCAGATTGTTGATTTGTTTGGATTCACTGCGCAGAATAATAGATCCATAGAATCAACCAGGCTGGAAGAGACCCCCAAGCTCATCCAGTCCAACCTAGCACCCAGCCCTAGCCAGTCAACTAGACCATGGCACTAAGTGACCCATCCAGTCTTCTCTTCAACACCTTCAGGGACTGCAACTACACCACCTCCCTGGGCAGCCCATTCCAATGCCAATCACTCTCTCTGACAACAACTTCCTCCTAACATCCAGCCTATTCTTCCCCCTGCACAACTTGAGACTGTGTCCCCTTGTTCTATTGCTGGTTGCCTGGCAGAAGAGACCAACCCCCACCTGGCTACAGCCTCCCTTCAGGTAGTTGCAGACAGCAATGAGGTCCCCCCTGAGCCTCCTCTGCTGCAGGCTGCACACCCCCAGCTCCCTCAACCTCTCCTCATAGGGTTTGTGTTCCAGGCCTTTCACCAGCTTTGTCCCCCTTCTCTAGACACACAGTTCATACCCAGAAAATACTAACTGTGTTACTATTTTGATTCACTTCATTCCTTCTCTTGCTACTCCATGCAAAATACACATACAAACTAAGTCATAAACGCCATCTGGGACAGAGCACCATTGCACAGACTGTAATGCAAAGCCTTTTTGTTGTTATTCATAGTTCCCACTGTGGGGAATGCCAGCTTTACTCAAAGTAAGCACAGCTGAGTAGGACAAGGAAGGGCAGCTGTCTCGCCTATCCTCAATGCTACACACATCAGGCTAAGGAACCCACAAAGGAAGGAGGAAAAAACCAACAACAAACAACACAGAGAGAGTAATTTCCCATTGGAATGGGCTGCCCAGGGCGGTAGTGGAGGCACCATCCCTGGAGGTCTTCAGTAAGAGACTGGATGAGGCACTTAGTGCCATGGTCTGGTTGACTGGATAGGGCTGGGTGCTAGGTTGGACTGGATGATCTTGGAGGTCTCTTCCAACCTGGTTGATTCTATGATCCTGAGAGCAATCAAGCACCCAGTTGTAAAATCTGCTAGGCAGCACAGTGCAGTCAAAGAGCATGGTACAGGAAGCAGAGTGCCTACAGCACAGCCACAACTATAGATTAGAGAAGCAAGAGCAGGGCTTTGCCTGCAGCAGAAAGCATATTCTCAGAAATGACCAGAAGTGGTTGCTTCCCAAGGGACCTGTAAGAAACTAGGAAACCCAGCATGTCATTGCCTGGCTGGCCACAGGATTGTCAGCAAAGAACCCATGCTGTACAGCAGGCAGAGTTAATTTCTTTTCACACTCTACCAAAGCTAAGTCCCATCTCTTCACAGAGCCACCTTACTCTAATTTAGAACTTTACTAAAACCTGCTTTAAAGATTAAGTACTTTCTGTATTTTATGGCATGCTGACACTAAGGAATAGACTGGGAAATCAAATTTATAAAGCTCCAGCTAATTTGGAGCCTCACCAAGAAGACGAGACTGAGAGGAAACCTCATTCATGTTGATAAACATGTGCAGGGCAGTGTCAGGAGGATTGAGCCAGTCTCTGCTCAGGGATGTACAATGACAGACAAGAGGCAATGGGTGCAAGCTGGAGCAGAGAAGGTTCCATGTGAATATAAGGAAAAACTTCTCACTGTGAGGGTGTCAGAGCCCTAGAAGAGGCTGCGGAATCTCCTTCCCTGGAAATATTCCAAACCTGCCTGGATGTGTTCCTGTGTGACCTGCTCTAGGTGCTCCTGCTCTGGCAAGGAGGTTGGACTGGATGATCTTTTGAGGTCCTTTTCAACCCCTGACATTCTGTGATTCTGTATAATTACACCATGAAGTCACCACAGAACAATTTTCTTCTCTTCATTCACCTATCTGCCAACATTTCACCCAAAGCAGCTCCACAAGTCACCTAGACTGGAACAGCATAAAAGACCTGCACATTATCCACTTCTTCCTGCTTGCCATACCAGCTTCTGGTAACATCAGACACATCACAGCCCTTCAAACCTTGCAAGCTGCCACTTAACAACCAAGTGACTGTTATTGTGTGGCTCAACATTTACATTTATTTGAAGCACTTAATCACTGTATTTGAAGTGGTCATCAAGACAGCCACTGTTACTCTACACAGACAAGTGGATTTAAACCAAAGTATACAGTATCACATATCCTAATTTATATTTTCAAGTCTAAGGCACAGATAAATATGAGACCCAATCCAGCAATCAATGCACAGTCAACAGTGGAATTTCTTAGCTCAGAGGCTCTAACTGAACTTAATAGAAGCTTTCAACATTAGTTGCTGTTACAGTTAGATGTTCTATTTCTTATATACTGTGAAGGCATTTTTACACAAACTCTTTGGATCAAGCATTTGCAGGTAGAGACAATGACTACTCCATAAACAACAGCTTTTTAGAGCTTAACATATACAAGGTAGAAATCTCCGAAACACACTGAACATGCAAGTAGAATCATAGAATCAACCAGGTTGGAAGAGACCTCCAAGATCATCCAGGCCAACCTAGCACCCAGCCCTAGCCAGTCAACCAGACCATGGCACTAAGTGCTTCATCCAGGCTCTTCTTGAACACCTCCAGGCATGGTGACTCCACCACCTCCTTGGGCAGCCCAAATCACTCTCTCTGTGAAGAGCTTCTTCCTAACATCCAACGTATAGCTCCCCTGGCACAACTTGAGACTGTGTCCCCTTGTTCTGTTGCTGGTTACCTGGGAGAAGAGACCAACCCCACCTGGCTACAGCCTCCCTTCAGGTAGTTATAGACAGCAGTGAGGTCACCCCTGAGCCTCCTCTTCTCCAGGCTAAACAACCCCAGCTCCCACAACCTCTCCTAATAGGGTTTGTGTTCCAGACCCCTCACCAGCCTTGTTGCCCTTCTCTGGACATGTTCCAGCACCTCAACAGCTCTCTTGAATTGAGGGGCCCAGAACTGGACACAGCACTCAAGATGCGGCTAGAAATTATTCACTATGGAAAAGATGAGAGGACTTTGTAGTAACTACTGTGTACCCAAAGTGATTCAATGATGACTTTTGTCCCTTTCCATAACTGTCACTGAATGGCAGAGGTTATGTCTTCAAATATTTAGCAATGAAAAGAATAGTCAATGTATAAATTTTCTCTCAGTATTTTTGATAAAGGAAGAAAGGAGAAATAATAGATATTTCAAGAATGAAATATGGGTGCAACCCAGTAAAGAATATATGAAAAGCTTGCTCTTGGAATTTACTGACTGATTCTAATTATCTGGGAGATAAGAGTTTGCTTTTACTAACTAACAAGTCTAACTTACCAATCCATATCTCTAAGATCCACATTAGAGTATTTACATAACATTAGACAGAAGAAAACAAAACCTTCATTTGACATGAAACAGATTATAAACAATCCAAGGTAAAGGTTAGAGCAGCTTTCCAGTAACTAAGGGGAGCCCATGAGAAAGCTGGGAAGGGACTTGTTATAAGGGTCTGTAGTGTTAGGATAAGAGGGAATGGATTGAAGCTTGAGGAGGGGAGACTTAGACTGGAGATAGGAAGAAATTCTTTGCAGTGAGGGTGGTGAGACACTGGAACAGGTTGCCCACGGAGGTGATAGAACAGCATCATAGAATTATCAGGGTTGTAAGAGACAAAGATCATCATCAGGTAACCAGCAAGAGAACAAGGGGACACAGTCTCAAGTTGTGCCAGGGGAGCTATATGCTGGATGTTAGGAGGAAGTTCTTCCCAGAGAGAGTGATTGGCATTGGAATGGGCTGCCCAGGGAGGTGGTGGAGGCACCGTCCCTGGGCGTGTTCAAGCAAAGACTGGCTGAGGCACTTAGTGTCATGGTCTGGTTCACTGGATAAAGATAGTTGATTGAATGGGTGATAGGTTGGACTGGATGATCTTGGAGGCCTCTTCCAAACCGGTTGATTCCATGATCTAGTTCCAATCTCCCTGCCATGGGCAGAGACATTTTTCACTAGAATGCACCCTGCCTGGAGGTGTTCAAGGCCAGGCTGAATGAGGCCTTGAGCAACTTGGGCTAGTAGAAGGTGTCCCTGCCCATGGCAGGGGGCTTGGAACTAGACAATCTTCAAGGTCTCTCCCAGGCTAAACCATTCTACAAATGTCTGAACTGACGTTGGTACAAGACAATTCAAGCTGAGTTTCAAGTGAAGCAATTCCCACAGTGTTAGTTTCACAGTCTTTTTAATACACCTTTCACAACTTACCAGCTCTGTACTAGACCAACTGAAGGCCTGTTCAGTAAGTTATCAGGCAACAAATTGACTTCTCTCATGGTGTTAGCCAGTCGCACTGGAAGCTCTTTCCGCAGAAACATGTATGAAGTCTTCTCACACGCATTGTCACGACCTGTTGGAAGGAAAAGAGCAGAAGTCCATTGCAGCAGATCAAATTTTAGACTCCAGGTGCTAGGTGATTTAATAAAAAACAACAAAACAAACAAAGAGAGAAAAAAAA
Source organism: Pogoniulus pusillus (assembly GCF_015220805.1). NCBI lineage: Eukaryota > Metazoa > Chordata > Aves > Piciformes > Lybiidae > Pogoniulus > Pogoniulus pusillus. The sequence goes on from NC_087275.1 coordinate 29,973,898, forward strand.
AACAATCCACCAACAAACCAACCGAAAAATCCAACACTTAAAAAAGTGTGGAAATAAAAAAAAATTTAAAAATACAAATTAAGGGAAAAAAAAAACCAATTAAAAACATTTTAAAAATCACAGAATCATAGAATCAAGCAGGTTGAAAGAGACCTCCAAGATCACCCAGGCCAACCTAGCACCCAGCCCTAGCCAATCAACTAGATCATGGCACTAAGTGCCTCATCCAGGCTTTTCTTGAACACCTCCAGGGACAGTGACTCCACCACCTCCTTGGGCAGCCCATTCCAATGGCAAATCACTCTCTCTGTGAAGAACTTCATCCTAACATTCAGCATACAATCATTTCTTCTACCACCCATCTTCATTTTGCTCTCATTCTTCAGACACATATTATACTTTTATCTTCCTATAGAGCTTAACCTCTACTATCTGCCTTTCATCTTCACTTTGCATCCTCTCATGAAGTGTTTTAGATTTGAAGAGACCTCCAAAGGTCATGTTAGTCCTCCCCCCTCTACAGTATCAGGGACATCCTCAACTAGATCAAGTTGCTCAGAGCCTTGATGAGGCTGACCTTAAGTATCTCCAAGCGTGAGGCCTCAGCTACCTCCTTTGGCAACCTGCTGAAGTGTTCCACCACCTTCATAACTGAAACTTGTTCCTCACAATCAGCACCTCCAATTTCAAGCTATTGGCACTTATACTATCACTAGAGGCCTTTGTAAACAGTCCCCCTCCAACACCATCTTCTTTCCTATAAATACAAACTTTATATATATGAAAAGCCCCTTATAAGTGTCATGAACTTTGTATTAGATTGTGATGGTTTGGGTGTTACCTCCCCCTCCCAATACTTATATAAAATCACTCAGACTAGACTCAGTCACTGGAAATTGAATAAACCTTTCTATTTACACCTTAGCACAATATACAAGCAGGTATTTGCAATCTGTACAGCTATAGACAGAAATGTAGATGTTAAAAAGTAATACAGAAACACAACAGCCCTCCCAGAAACCAGAGTCCCCAGGAGGGACTCTCAACCGCCCTTTCAACTTCTTCCCATCCCTCTACCTTACTCCAAACTTTGCTTCATGTTCAGGGTCAGTTTGAAGGGTCAGCCAGAGGGTTAAGAAGGAGAGGGATTAGTCAGGCAGCAAGTTAGGTTAGAGAGAAAAGTGCAGCCTCAAAGACAGCAAGCAACTGCATTATCTGTGTTTATGCTCTTGTTTTTATACATCTCAGCAAGCCTATGAGTGAAGCAGGCATCACCACTGTTTCCTTTTCACAGCCTAGAATCTAATTCTTCTCACCAAAATATCCCAGCTCGGCTCAAACTAACACATAGGTGAAAAGAAGACAAATACATCCAAATTTAACACGTTGAAACTCTTACCTAAGGTGTTCAGATAGATCAGCCCTGACTTGACACACACTTTGGTATTTTCCAGCCCTTCATAAGAAGGGGAACTCCTCACCACAGCTAATTTCTAGAGTCCAGGTAAATTAAATTTTGAAAAAGTCATTTAAAAAACCATCCCTGGTTTACTTGTACTGAAGAGGCAGTATTCTGCTTTTGTCTGAAAAGACAGCATATGTCTTTTGTGATGATAACCAGTAAAGCTGCCTGCAAAATTTATGAGTGAAGGCATAAGAGCTATAAATTATGTTCAAGCAAACTAGAAAGTGTTAAAGCACTGCTGGGCACATAATCACCGAGATTTGCAATTTGAGAAACTCAAGTACAATGCAGCCAGCACAATCAAGGTGACACTTTTTAAGATGGTCCCATTATAATCAGCTGAACAGCAGAGTTTTCACCTCTTTTGCATAGGTAACATTCACTGATGGAGTCGTTTCCAAATCACAACACAGGCTTGGGGATTATGGAGTAAGGATTAGGGCTTCCCTTTTGGTTATTTTTTTTCTCCTCTCATTTAGATATCATCAATCAGCAAATGATTAAATTCTATTAGTGTCAGCAATTCTATAATTGCTCTTTCAGCAAACATTTAGACCTATTCTACTTGCACTTTTACATCTCCAATTACAAATACACACATCCTGTCGAAATTAGACAGAGGAAATAAGACATTCCACTGTTGTTTCCTGTGAAGCACAGAAATGATTGCAGGGTTCAGTCTTTCAATTAAGTTAGACACCAGTTCACCTACAATAGAGGTCAGGCACTTGCTCATTCACAAGTCATTGCATGCTTATCATAGGTCTTTCAGAAGACTGTGGCTGGACAGCAAGAAAGACTCAACAAGCTCACTCTACACCTTCATGGATGAAAATATCCTCAGGAACAAAGGGATCAGTGCTTCTTCTCAAGAGTCACTGAGAACAAGCTTTGTTCTTTTCTAGGCAATAAAAAGCAAAAGACTGAAAATGAGGAAATGGTGACCAAGAACCCACAGTCTGTGGGAGGCTGTGACAGGGCATGGGGGCCCTTCACAGACACAGCTCCTGGGTTTGTGCAAGGCAGATGACAAAAGCTATTAGACTGAAAAGCAGAACTGGCAGAAGAGACTCACTTCCTCTCCTCCCTTTTTTGTCTTGTCTCCTTTACCAGTGCTTCCCATCTACGTTTTTCAAAATAAAAGGATTTCCAATTACATAAGAAAATGTAACTAAGTAAAATCATAGAATCAACGAGGTTGGAAGAGACATCCAAGATCATCCAGTCCAACCTAGCATCCAGCCCTATCCAGTCAACTAAACCATGGCACTAAGTGCCCCATCCAGTCTTTTATTGAACACCTCCAGGGATGGTGACTCAACCACTTTGTTTCAAATAAGAAGAGTTAACCTAACACCAAATGCTCAATTTTCAAACTCTTTGATTCAACTTCATCCCAATGCTGGATGTGCTGGATGAGCAACCTGGTCTAGTGGAAGGTGTTCCCACCAATGTCAGGCACGTTGATCTGTAGATGATCTTTAAGGTTCCTTCCAACCTAAACCCTTCTATGAATACCAGAAGACTCAAGGTGACACAGTTCTTATTCACAAAGCCAAAAAGAGGTAATATACAGAATAGTATCTTGGTATCTCAATTTCACACATACCATTTATTTCTCTGTGCCTGTAATACAGTAGTACTTGATTTCAACTGAACAGTAATTCATTTCTTCTTTTGAAAGGGGAAAAACTGCAGGCTAAATTTTCATGTCAGGTACTCAAACAGGTTTCCTTCAATGAAGAGTATCACATTACAGCAGTATAAAGAATAGACCTTCACTGAAGGTCCAACTCTGCTGCAGGGAACAAAGCAGCTCTGTACTCCTCTTTACGGCAGAAAATAACCCTAAGAAATAATTCTGTGTTTTAAAGGATGTGGTTTTCATTTTAGGGTCAAAGGCTAGACCATCCTTAGATTTTTTTATTCATCTTAATCAAAGGTATATATGAAGGGACATTGTAGCCAGGTGGGGGTTGGCCTCTTCTCCCAGGCAACCAGCAATAGAACAAGGGGACACAGTCTCAAGTTGTGCCGGGGGAAGTATAGGCTGGATGTTAGGAGGAAGTTGTCAGAGAGAGTGATTGGCATTGGAATGGGCTGCCCAGAGAGGTGGTGGAGGCACCATCCCTGGAGGTCTTCAAGAAAAGACTGGATAAGGCACTCTGTGCCATGGTCTGGTTGACTGGATAGGACTGGGTGCTAGGTTGGCCTGGATGATCTTGGAGGTCTCTTCCAACCTGGTTGATTCTATGATCTAAATATACACTTAATCAACATTATACTTTCAACCTGATGAAGAAAAGCCCAGATCCTATCTACAGTGCTTACAAAATAGCCTGGAATTTTACCAAAGAGGACGAAGGAAAAGCTCATGTGAAGTAACCCACTTCACTCAGAACCAGTTAATCACATCAATTTCTTAGCATCTCCTAAGAGAGTAGATGGTACCTGCATGAGCATGGTGGGTGGGCCAGACAATCTCCAGACCTTCCTTCCAATCCCTACCATTCTGTGATTCTGTGATCAAGTAGAAATTCAGATGACCACAACAGTAAGAGTTTGTGACAAAGCCATGAATGCTTTTGCCTAGATTTACTTAAGAATTAGATTAAGGCAGCAGTAGCCTTCAAAAGCTTACAGTTCACTACAGAGAAGGCAGCAATAACCCAGTTCATGAAGCATCAAGTATTAAAGACTCAAACTGCAGATTCAAGTCATAACGGGACAGAAACTTCCTGATGGCAAACACTAAAAGACAGTAACCTGCTTTGCTTTTTTTTTGCCATCTCTTTTATAAGTGAAGTTAGACATCTGCCCAAAAGGATATTAAACTCTCTCTGCACTGGAGAGCAGACTGAATGCTGCTTAACATTCTTTGTAGCCCTAATTCCTTCACGACCCCAGAGGAAGGAAGTGATCACTAGATTATCTTGTCAATCACCTGCAAAAAGAAAGCAGTGGCATTTCAAACAGGGAGAGAAAGAGGCAAGCAGAAAGAACTCTGAAGCAAGCCAGAGTAAGTAAAAATGCAGCAGAGATTGCTTAAATTAAGTTACACAATAGAAATTAATTTGACAGAAAAATAGCAATAGAGAGTAAGGTATCTGTAAAGGAAGCAATCTCCAGATTATTACTCTTGCATGCACACCCAGTGTGAAAACTGAAAGAAATGTTAAGTGCCATCACAGAAGATCTTTAAAAAGATGGTTTAAAATGCAAGGGAGGTTGTCTAATAAATACTCTACCATCTTCAATCTTCTGAACAATCTTACCTGCATGGTCTACTCAGTGACCCTACACAAAAGCCATCTAGAAAAGCATATTCATGATCCCTCTGCCACCTTCATTTTCAGTTCATAATAAGCAACAAAGAGATTATGATGCCAGTCTTAAGACACTTGTTTAATTACAAGTCAGTGTAACAAACTGACAGCAGATAGAGCCTTCAAAACAGTGAAGATAGTGGATAGACAGGATTGATGAGCCAGCATTAGTGGGATGAGATTCAACAAGGCAGAGTGTCAGGTCCTGGACTTGGGTCACACCAATGCCAAGCAATGCTTGGGCCAGTATGGCTGGAAAAGGCATAGGGGTTCAAATCAACATGCAGCTGAATATGAGCCAGAGTGTGTCCAGGTGGCAAAGAAAACAAATGGCATGCTGGCTTGGATTAGAAATGCTGTGTCTAGCAGGAGTAGGGAGGCGATTGTCCCCTTGTACTCTGCTCTTGAGTATTGCATTCAGTTTTGGGCACCCCAGTACAAAATAGATGTGGAGGTGCTGGAGATATGAGGGCAGCAAAGCTGGTGAAAGGCCTGGAAAATAAATCTCACGAAGAGCTACTGCAGGAGCTGGGGCTGGTTAGTTTGAAAAAGAAGAAGCTGCCGAGAGACCTCATCGCTGTCTACAGCTACCTGAAAGGACCTTGTGGAGAGCTTGGTGCTGGTCTCTTCTCACAGGTAATCAGTGATAAAGTAAGAGGGAACAGCCTGAAGCCGCAACAGGGTGGGTTTAGAGTGGACATTAGGAAACATTTTTTCACACAAAGCAGTCAAGCTTTGAAACAGGCTTCCCAGGAAGGTGGTTGAGTCACCAACCCTGGATAAGTTTAAAGGTCATTTGGATGTGGTGCTTATGGATATGGTTTAGGGGTGAACCTTGTAGGAGTAGGGTTATTGGTTGGATTTGATTATCCCAAGGGTCTCTTCTAACCTGAACATCTGTGACTCTGTGAAAACGAGAAGATACATTAGTCAAAAAACGATCTAAGCAGTGATCCCTTGAACTTTATGTCAAACTATGGTCACTGAAGAATACCCTATGGACAGTCCTTCATATAAGCACCTTAGACATGGTAGGAACAAGCCCTGGTTTGTAATAGAGGGGGAAGAATACCTACACACATCACTGCATTTGGAATGGTCACCCTTCATGAAAGAGAGTTTCTCTAAATGATGGATTGATTTATTTATGCAGTGAAGTATAACACACCTGAAGAACTGACTTGACTGACCTCACTTGAGGTTCAGAGTACAGGTAAACTTTTATTTATAAGACAGTGAGACATTAATGTCATTAATAACTCACCCAGAAGGTGGCATTTAATATTAAAATCAATTTCCCTAAGACTGTAATCAAAAACAGTTTCACATGTGAAAAGGTGTTAGACATTTCCACTGAAAATATATCAAGCCATTTATTCAATCAAACAGGTATCAGAAGGGAAAAAAGGGGTAAGAAAGCATATAAATAAAACATCATCCAGAAATAAAGGTCACAAAATGCTCTTTAACAAATTAGGTCTTCTAAATGTAACACCAACAGAGGTGAGAAGAGTAAAACTGTAATGTTTTAGGGTTCTAGAGCAAGATTATCACTGCTGGACCTAGTGATTAGGTCTTAAGTGAACACCTAGTACAACACTTAGTTAATCTAGCAGAGTCGTGTCTCCAGATAGCTTAGTAGAGAAAACTATTTTCTCTTCTATCAATATTTAGTCCTCTCTTCTCTGTTTTTCCACCTTTTAATCCATAGTGCTAAGAAATGGAAACTAGTGTAATGATAACAAGGCCCACTCTGGCTCCAGGGATCATATGCCTTTAACAAGTAGGTGGAAAAAAGTCTTTCAGTATGAAGGAAAATTCATCACAGTATTCCACTTAACCCAGTATCTTTTCAGTTCTTTCCACTGCAATAATGGAATTAGACAACTAATACAAAGCTGGATCCAGAGGAAACTTCTGTTCTGGATCCTCTAACAAGAGGTTATTCACTCACATGCAGCAGACCTCAATTAAATTCTGGGAAACTGTACAAACTGCCAAGGCAATACCATTCTGCCCAAGATTCAGATTACAAAGGGATTAGTTCCATACAGAAGGCTGTACTAATGCTGAGCTTCTTCAAAACCGAAGTCTAGGACCACAAACTCTGGGTCCTCCAGAGCGCTATCAAATGCTCAGTTCAAACTGCCCGAGTCCAACATTCATAAGTAGTTATCTGAGAACAGACCACAGGAACAGATCTTCATAGAGGATGATCAAATTCATCTGCTTCAGAAAACCTGACACAGTTGTCACACTCTTAGCAGGCACTGGACTGCTGGGGTCACATCATAAAAGCATCAGTAGTTTGAGTACTACCACTCACCTGTCAGAGAAGACAGAAAAGAGAAGAAACCAAGCACTCATTTTAGACTTACCACTGCACCCTAAGGCCCAGTTCTCCCTCCTACCTATCCAAAACCAAGCCAAGACCACACTCAAAACCAAGAAAGTGTAGTATGAGAGGAAGGACTCCATTCAGAAACCACAAAAACAGGATTGGAAGCCTTTTGCCTCCTGTGAAACCACTACTACTGCTTTTAACTTGGGTAAAATAAAGGAAGACAGACAGGAAGGGAGAGGTAGAACCACATCTACTCCCTTTTCTTCAGCTTCCAGAGTATCTTTAAGCTTCTGCACAGGCAAACAAAACAAACCACAGACATGAAGCAGAGTGACAGAGAATTTTTCAAAAGGATATGCAAAAAGATCAAGGCATCAGAGTGGACTGAGCAAAGGCTAAAAATAGTAACTAGCTGCTGAAGCTAGGAAAGCAGAACTGGTGAAGGAACAGTGAATTCCAGTGATTATACACCACTTCAGGAGCAACATGTCAAGCAAACAAAACCCCAAACTCAAACCAACTTCACTTCTAAACTATTCCCATTCCCCAGTAGAGAAAAAGGCATTTTCAGCACAGTCTCTAGGTATTTATCTCACCAACCTCTAAAAATACCAATCCCACAAAAAGCAGACAGGGTTTGTTTGAGGCTTTGTAAAACCCAAGTCAAATGATGAAGCAAAAGGAAAAAAGAACACACACAACGTAACTGGAGACGCTGAATCTTGCTGACCATACTCTCTACCACAGACTCCAACTCAGAAAGCTTTGTGTTGAAACTGGCTTCCTTCTTTGGACCTACCACATCGCGCTCCAGAGCAGCAACCCTAGGCTGCACAGCTGTTCAAACACAGGTAGCCAGCAGATGGCAGCATTTAAGGAGCCAGCCCACATTAACCTTGGCTATTGAGCTTATTTTTCCCCTCTCCTTCCTTCTTTTTTAGACATCTCAGACCTAAGCCTCAGACCAAGTTCATCACTGCACTCTAAGGCCAGGCTACTTCCACCAACATCTACCACAGTTTCACTGAAGTGCCCTGTTTTAAGGGCACGCTGCTACTTGGTAAATAACATCAACAGGCTGCCCAGGAATGTGGTTGAGGCCCCGTCCCTGAAGACATCCAGGATCAGACTAGACGTGGCCTTGGACAGCCTGATCTACCACAGTATCATCAGGGTTGGAAGAGACCTCACAGATCATCAAGTCCAACCCTTTACCACAGAGCTCAAGGCTAGACCATGGCACCAAGTGCCACGTCCAATCCTGCCTTGAACAGCCCCAGGGACGGCAACTCCACCACCTCCCCGGGCAGCCCATTCCAGTGTCCAATGACTCTCTCAGTGAAGAACTTTCTCCTCACCTCCAGCCTAAATCTCCCCTGGCACAGCCTGAGGCTGTGTCCTCTTGTTCTGGTGCTGGCCACCTGAGAGAAGAGAGCAACCTCCTCCTGGCCACAACCACCCCTCAGGTAGTTGTAGACAGCAATAAGGTCACCCCTGAGCCTCCTCTTCTCCAGGCTAAACAATCCCAGCTCCATCTAGTTGGAGATGTCCCTGATGTCTGCAGAGAGGTTGGACTAGATGACCACTGAGACCCCCTTCCAACCCAATGCAATTTGTGAACCTGTGGTCGGGCTACTAAAAGACTGATTCTTTGTCAGAGAGGAAACTGAAGGAACTCTGAAGTTTCAAAAATACAAAATCAACCTGAAAAAAAGATGGAAAAATATTTTACTGTCCTTAATTATGTAACCACAAAAAAAGTATCATTCTTATTAAGTCTGAACAGCTAAGTTTTGTTACACAACTACTGCCAGCAAACCAGCTCAAACCGAAGGAATTTAAAGGTGCAAGGGACCTTTCACACCTTAACTTGTTGCTGTTCTTCAGTCGAGTTCACTTCACCAGCTGGTCCTTTGCAGTCTACAGGAAAGCACAGTGACAGAGCTACAAATCTAACCTGTTTATATTCACAGATAATGTAGCTGTTAACTGGATACAAGCACCCTGGAGGTGTTCAAGAAAAGCCTGGATGAGGCACTTAGTGTCATGGTCTAGTTGACTGGATAGGGCTGGGTGCTAGGTTGGTCTGGATGATCTTGGAGGTCTCTTCCAACCTGGTTGATTCTATGATTTCATTGCCAAGTGCCACCCAAACTAGCAAGCTCAAGTGCTAGTGAGCTTTCCAGTTACATTTTCCAATAGTCATGAGACACAGCATACAGGTAAAATACCATAGATTAAGTACAGAGACTGTTGAGTTTAACAAACCATTTCTGATTTATGCCATTTAATCAACGACAGATTCAAGCACTCTCAGACTGGAAGGCCAACTGCAGCAACTACTTTTTATTCCAAAAAGAAGACTTCAGGACACTATTCACTAAGAATGCATTAGTTTATATTCTGTTGTCTGTAAGACCAGTTCAAATCCCGTTCACAATCATGGGTTTAAACTTTAACTTCAGTCCAAAATTAAACAACTACTCTTCAATTTGTATACAGAAGAAACACACTGATCTCCATTTACTTCCAAAAATCTCTGATATAAGACAGAAACAAACTGACTCTGTATATTAATTACCAGGGTACCAGTAGTACCATGAGAAAGTCAACTCATTTTCATGCAAAGGCAATTTAAGGACAAAATGACAGCTGTCTTAGCACAGATGGAGGAAATACTTACATTTACTACTGAATTAGGTACAGACTAATCATAGCATCATTGAGGTTGGAATAGACCTCTGTGATCATCAAGTCCAGCCTATGACCTTATACCACCACATCGACCAGACCATGGCACTAAGTTCCACATCAAATCTTTCCTTGAACAGCTCCAGGGACAGCGACTCCATCACCTCCCTGGGCAGTCCACCCCAGTCTCTAACTACCCTTTCTGTGAGGAAGTGGTTCCTAATATCCAACCTAAACCTCCTCTGGCACAGCTTTAGGCCAGGCACTCTCATCTTTGTCACAACTTGCCTGAGAGAAAAACCTGATCCCCACCTTAATACAGCTTCCCTTCAGGTAGCTGTAGAGTGTGATAAGGTTGCCACTGAGCCTTCTCTTCTCCAGGCTGAACATCCCCAGCTCCATCAGCCTCTGCTCATCAGACTTTCCCTCCATGCCTTCCCAGTCTTGTCATTCTCCTCTGAACCCACTCCAGCACCTCAGTATCTCTGCTGCACACAGTGTTCCAGGTGAGGCCTCACTAGTGCAGAGAGAAATAATTGCATCCCTAGTCCTGCTGACGACACCATTCCTGACACAAGCAAAGATGTCACTGGCCTTCTGTGCCACCTGGGCACACTGCTGGCTCACGTTCAGTCAGATGTAATACTCAGTAACATTGTAATCATGTTGTAATAGGCTACAAAATATAACTTCTGAACTCCAGTAAGCCTGCTTGAAGTAAATGGTGCTCCAAATGAAGCTGACTGTGCTGAAAAGCGACTTAAAATGATTCCTCAACTGGAACAGACAAACAGAAGGAGTTAATAGATGCACAATACCCTGTAGATCTACCAAAGTCTTAGTCAAGCTGCAATCTAATTTTAACTCAAAGGCCACAGCCTTCCTGTCATAGAAAAGACTCAAGGAAAGGCAAGACTCTTTCTTGGGAAGAAAGGATTAGCAGGCAAACACTTTTAAAAGCTGTAAACTTGTACTATGTATTACACAGAACAATCCAAATTAAAGCAGTCATTCTTGAAACAAGCTTCCCTGATCTAAAACTAATGTTCAGCTGCTTACCACTCAGTTTCAATGCAATAACTTTTTCAGTCTTTTAAAGCAGCTGCCAAGAGAAAGCACAGTCATCAAAAGGATTTATAAAGTTTAATGCAATTACCCACAGGCTGTAATATTTTTTAGACATGAAAGACCAAGGCTGACCATCCTTGGGGCAATTTGGTGGTAGGCTGAAAGTCAGATGAATCATTTCAGAAGCTAAGCTTTTTCCTGCCATTATCACAGGTAACCCTCTCAGTAATGTTCAGGAGGGGGCTAGATGAGGCACTCAGTGCCATGGTCTAGTTGACTGGATGGGGCTGGGTGATAGGTTGGACTGTATGAGCTTGGAGGTCTCTTCCAACCTGGTTGATTCTATTCTATTTAACAGACAAAGAGCTGGAAGCCATGGCCTGAGATCAGGTTCCTGATCCTAGAACTATTCCTGCAACCCAAACATTCCCTCCCTAACCAAGCACAAAGGACACAAAAAGTGGCTCCTCAGACATCAGCTCTACTTCCACTAACACTGTGGAGAAGTAAGCAGGAAATAGCTTGAGAGCAAGAAAGAGGCAAGCATAGTGTGCAGTAGATCCATCACCTACACTGTGAAGAGGCTCCATGGCTTTCAAATGTGGAGATCCTGAACAAACAGGAGATCCTGAACTCAACAAATAAAGTGTTTTGTGCTGGTGTGACTTGATTATTTCTCATTTAAAACTTATTTTTCCATGTAGATGAGGCTTAAAACATCAAGGCAAAGAAATGTTATTCTCCCTTTATCGTAGCAGAATCTGACCAGTGGGCACCAAACTGATTAGCAAAGACTGAATTCTGATCCTTTGATCTGATCATCACCTTTTCCTCTCACAAAAGACGAAAATCCAGTTCAGATTGAAGGTCATAATTACATATTCCAAAATTTTAACACTCTAAGCTCTCACAGCTTTGACATCATCCTCCCTAATCTTTATGGAAAACTTCCCTAACTCCCACCAGCTGTTCCAGAAAAATATAAATCCCCACTTGATCCTCCAGTCTCTGTCACCACACTTGTTACAAATCTCCTGCATAAATAAAAACCAACATTTATGAGGAAAGACTCAGACACTTCAATATCAATTACATAAAAATACTGCCAATACCACGTAGTCCAGTTTCCCTTTCCTATCTCCATGAGGTATAAGACCACTAAACATCTCTTTACAAAATTCTCCTGATGATTAACAAACCACATGGCAAAAAAAAAAATATTACAGGACTCCTCTATGCCACTGCTACGCTAAGCTACCAAGATTTGAATCACAGAATCAACCAGGCTGGAAGAGACCCCAGGCTCATCCAGTCCAACCTAGCACCCAGCCCTATCCAATCCACCAGACCATGGCACTAAGTGCCTCATCCAGGCTTTGCCTTCAACACCTCCAGGCACGGTGACTCCACCACCTCCCTGGGCAGCCCATTCCAATGCCAATCACTTTCTCTGCCAACAACTTCCTCCTAACATCCAGCCTATACTTCCCTTGGCACAATTTGAGACTGTGTCCCCTTCTTCTGTTGCTGGTTGCCCGGCAGAAGAGACCAACCCCACCTGGCTACAACCTCCCTTCAGGTAGCTGTAGACAGCAATGAGCTCTGCCCTGAGCCTCCTCTTCTGCAGGCTGCACACCCCCAGCTCCCTCAGCCTCTCCTCATAGGGTTTGTGTTCCAGGCCTCCCACCAGCTTCATCACCCTTCTCTGGACACCTTCCAGCACCTCAACATGCAGCCTATAAAATATATAAGCACAAACAAGGACTAAAACCAAGTAGCAATTAAAATATTTCGGGGTGGGGGTTGTTTGTTTTCAAAATTTTTGTTTTGTCACTTTTTGTCTCCTCTGTTTACACATTCTCAAACTTAACTCTGAAAGATATCAACCATTTGCACAAGTCTAATTCCTTAAAATAGTAAAGCATCTATAATATCGTGTTGCTTATTTTACAGTGAATAGGAACTAATGTGCCAGTTTAAAAAAAATACAGCTAAATAAAGACATATGCACACAGACAGACACAGAAACACAGAGCAAGAGTAGCCACTTCCCAGGCAGAGAAAATAACTGAAACAAATAGGGCAAAGAGACACCTAAGGGCCAATGGCACATTTACAAAGAAAGGTTCAGAGGAAAACAAAAGGTCAAACACAAGAACACACAAAGCATTCAGAAAAAGGAGAAGAATTTTATCTCTCAAAGACATGGTTCAGTTCTCTAACCCAACTTTTAATCTACTATTCCAAGAAGAAAAAAATAAATACATTTACCTGACTTCAAGGACACACATAAAATCATAAACGTTTTTAAAAGGATAAGCAGCAAGCTGAAAATTTGAGTGACTCTGGGGAAAAGGTAGATCTTAAAAAATCACTATGAAGGATAGCTAGCATCAAGAAAAGCTTCTTTCATGTTATAACTATGGAATTAGAAAACAGTTCCTAAAATGATGCCTTGTTCTGCTATGGATTATACCATTTTGTGCCACGGAGAACTACAGTAACACTCACTCTCCACAGAAGAGTACTGTGAAGATCAATGAGTGCTAGTGAAAATTAGAGTATATATAGTGTTCTTCAAAAACATGTACTGAGTCTGCCTGGGATGGAGTCAGCTTTCCCCAGAGCACTCTCTAAGGTGCTGTGCTTTGGGTTTGCAATTAAAAGCATTGAGGGCACATCTGTGTTTTGGCTTTGCCTATTCCTTGCACAGCAAGAAGGCTTTCTTCCTTTAACCCCTATTCAGCCTCCCACACCAGCAAGCAGGCCAAAAACCAAATATATCTATGGTCTTCGTGATCCAGTTTGACCATCCAAATTCATTTATGGATTTTGTTATATATATATATTCTGATTTTAATATTTTAATAAAGTCTGAGTCACTCATGGAGATAGAGATTCTTTTACTGGATGATCAAAACAGTTAAAAATTGAAACCAAAACTAACAATGAACTTGGTAGAACTGCACTACAGATTTAACTAACAGCATAAAGCTTGAAAACAAATCTCCTGAAAAGCTGACTACCAAACAAGCACAATTAATCCCTGAAACAGCCTCCAAAGGTGACCAATACAGATAAATTAAATGCACCGTGAGTGCTGTGTCCAGTTCTGGGCTCCTCAATTCAAGAAAGATGTTGAGGTGCTGGAATGTGTCCAGAGAAAGGCAACAAGGCTGGTGAGGGGCCTGGAACACAAACCCTATGAGGAGAGGCTGAGGGAGCTGGGGTTGTTTAGCCTGGAGAGGAGGAGGCTCAGGGGGAACCTCATTGCTGTCTACAACTACCTGAAGGGAGGTTGTAGCCAGGTGGGGTTGGGCTCTGCTGCCAGCAAACCAGCAATAGAACAAGAGGACACAGTCTCAAGCTGTAGCAGGGGAGGTATAGGCTGGAAGTTAGGAGGAAGTTTTTCCACAGAGAGACTGGATGAGGCACTTTAGGGCTGGGCTGGATGATTTTGGAGGTCTCTTCCCATCTGGTTGATTCCATGATTCTAATATTACATAGCACTCCCCCAGAAAAAAGGTCTGTCATATCACAGGTCAACAGACTGTTATGTAACCACAATGACTCTGGCAGACCTTCACAACAATCAATATTATGCTTTATTAAACCCTTCAATATAGTATTGGAATATTAGCCCTGGGCAGGGACTGGCAGAGTTGTAAATAGTAACAGGTTATAAATAACACCAACTTGCATCAACCCTAGGCTTCCAGCTAGTTGCTGTGCAACAGCTCATTCAAAAAGAAAATAACAACCCACCCCTTTTTTACATTATGAAATGCAAACTTCATCCATGCTCATATCTAGAGAATGATGAACTGAATACAGGAAAGCAGTAACCCAAAAATAATTCAAGGACATAAAGCAGACAGATAATCCAGCTTGCACATCCATCTCTTTTAGCTTGAAAAAGCCTTCCAAAGTAAAAACAGAACAGCAGTAAACTGATTTTATTCCCATGTTAAGCAAAATCAGGATTCTATTTAAACCTCTAACAGACATATTTGAAAACAATACTTTAAATTCTGGAAAAAATGGGATAATTCCTTGGTATTTTCATAAAGCTTGAAATAACTCATTTAATAAATGCATTTAGCTTTACAAAAATCAAGCCAAAATACTCCACTGCAATGTATGAATACTTCATAGTCAAAAAATTTTAGGCATCAAAGGATCCTGACCTCCCAATGAAAGCTGTAACAAAATTGCTGTCTGGAAACTGAAGCCAGTCAGATGAAAAGAAAACAGTAATGTCTGACTAGCATTCACTCTGATTCAATTCAGTGCTTAGCATACAAATGGTTAACATTCATATGAAGAGGAAAAATTTTCTGAAGATGCATTTAAATCAAGCATGAAGTTTTAAGGTCAATGCACAGACAGCAAGAGAAACAACACAGCTGCAGGCAACAAATGGCAGGCAATTATTTAATAGTATCTTTAAGCCCTAAACCTTGTGAATATCTTAGATGAACAGTTTCATCACTAACAAGGTCTTAAAAATAACAAACTCACAAAATTCCTATCTTTTTTAATTAAAAAAACTCCAACATCTTCTGATAGTCATTTTCTATCAGAAGATTAACAATTATGTTTGGAGACATAAGGTTGCTTTTGATCTCCATTTCCCTGCCCCCTCATCTTTTCAACAGCAGGTTTCCAGTTCCAGTGCCCATGCATGCCTGCTGCCAACAAGACAACGCAGTGTAAACACTTGCAGAAACCTGATCTAATGCTGCACATACAATTGACAGCATTCAACAGCAATGCTGACAGCTTGTTTACTCTTTATATCAGTTTTGGAAGAGGCCTACTAGTTTCACTCAAGACAGGTTAAGTTTAATAGGTACGACAGCAACAAAACAATTTCACACTAAAACTAGGGTTTAAGAATGAGGAGGATCCACTGCTCATTTTTTCTTTCAGATAGAGCCCAGGACACAGTTCCCACACTGCATGCACTCACTGTGATTGTCTGCTGCATGTTCTGCTTCCACAGTACAGTAAAATTACTAAATTGCAACCTTTGGGATATTTTTCAATGCCTGTAGCTGTAGCAATTGCCACAGATATTTTGATTATAAGCTATGAAATCAGGATCTCCTAAACCACACTCCACAAGAATTCACTATGATTCACAACCTTTTATCTGAAGTATATTTATGGCTTTTTTTGTTCAAACTCATCAGTGACTATGTGGTACACAAACACCAAACACATGACAAAGTGTTGTTTTGTTAATTTTTTTACCTATATGTATTAAAGAGCTAATAAAAAGCAGAGTTTAACTCCATAGGAACAAAATTAATCCAAAACACTTGGTTGGAGCCTTGAAGCAGAGAAGGCTGGAACATAGCTAAGTACAACTCAACAGGATAACTTTAGTAGTGAACAGGCTCCAAAAGCAGGCAGTATTTGCTTTTGATAAAACAAGCCCCAGGCACACAAGAGTCTCAGTGAGGCACTTCCATCAGCTGAGCAGCCGCAATGAGAGCACTACAAGAGGACAGCACACTGGCATATACTAACAATATAGCACTAATATAGCACTAGCACCACTTCAAATGACTCTTCCATGTATGAGCAAAGGACTACACAATTTGTATCTCACCTAGGTCTTTATTTGTGCTTAATTAGTTTACATGTAACCCTTTCAGTACAACCATTCAGTCTGTGAAATGTTCATTAATATCTGCACTGTCAACTGAGGTACCCCAAGATGATCAGAGTAAGCAGACTGCATGGAGCTTGCCAGCTCAGGCAGAGTTCAGCATTAGTAAGGGGCATCAGCTCATACCCAGCACTTTATCAAACCAGGGTGTAGTACAGGCAAGAACGAACTCAAGTCTCTGTGTCTACTGTCCTCATATGGATGTGTCTGATGCACTCTTTGTTCACTTCTAGCACACATGATCAGACTGGGTACCCATGTATATAGATAGCTACTGCTGAAGATTATTATGCATTTGATATGAACCTGTCATCCTCTAAGGCCCATCTTTATCAATACAGATTGCCAGTATGAGCTTTTTTTTTCTCCTCAGCCCGTCTGGTCCCCATAGTGCACAAAGACTGATGTACCTAAATGTTAAACTACATCTCCACTTGACAGTTTCTTTCAGAAGCTGTATTTTACTAATTATATCAAACTGAGTCATAGGATGGCTTAGGCTGGAAGGAACCTCAGAGATGATCTACTTCAACCTCCCTGCCTCTCAACTAGACTTGGCTGCTCAAGGCCTCATCCAACCTGGCCTTGAACACCCTCAGGGAGGAGGCATCCACAACCTCCTTGCACAACCCACTGCAGAATCCCACCACCCTTGTGCTGAACAACTTCCTCTTAAGATCCACTCTAAACCTACTCGCCCTCAGGAACGTCTGCACTTGGGAGATCTACTAAAACAACTTCCAGTGTAACTACCTCGTTTGGAAGCATATAGCTGGATCCAGTTGGTTGGTTGTGGGGTTTTTTTTTCCCCTTCAGGCCAAAACAGGTATGGAAATCTGGATAATCCTGGAGTGACATGCTGACATGAAACAAGGTGAAAACACATCTACAGAATGTCATTATTATTTTGCAAAGGAATAAGACTGCACAAGAATCTCGGGAAGCGCACTCCACAAGAAAGAATATGATGAACAGTACTCAAGAAAAGAGAGCAAACAGAAAATGAACACATTAAAAAGCAACATCCACACTCTGCAACACTTAGGTCCCAAGCCCATGGCACAGTAACCTCTGACACAGTTGCAGCAGGTACAAAGATAGCTGCAAGCCTTGTGAAAGTACATCACGTATAAGCAGAACATGGTATATAGACACAGCCAGCTGTAAAAACAACTGACAACCTCTGGTTTGCTTCACAGGTTTTTGCTTCTGAGTGAGCATAAACAGCCAAACTGTCTTTTATATTGGTTGAATTAAATGAATTGAGGTACCTGAGAAAGTACCATTAATTTCTATCACAGGAAAGGAACAGACACTCTACAGCTCCACTATGTACACAACTGTATTCCACACAACCCACGCTGTTACTCAGTAATAGGGCTAAGCTGTGTGTCAATACACATTGCCATCAACTATGTTTGAAGAGAGTCCTCAGCTCACAAGAATAAAGTTTCTCTTTCACTGCTCACCAGGATTTCACACTTAGGCAAATTTCAAAGTCAGTTGAGTCTAAACCAGTGTAAGCCATAGTAAAAAATAATATATATATATATGTATGCATCATTATTGTCAGAAGGACAGGGAACTGCTTGAAAGAATTCAGCAGAGACATGTAAATGTTGAAGGGTGTGAAACATCTTCCTTACAAGGAGACTGAGGGAGCTGGAGCTCTGCTGCTTGGAGGAGACGGAGAAGCAACCTCAATAAATGTTTATAAATATGTAAAGGGTGAATGCTAAGAGGATGGATCCAGGCTCTGCTCAATGATGAGCAATGCCAGGACAAGGGGCAATGAGTGGAAATTGAAGCATAGGAAGTTTTGTGTAAGCATGAGGAAAAAGTTTTTTCCCTGTGAGGGTGACAGAACACTGGAAGTACTCAAGACCTGCCTGGATGTGTTCCTGTGTGATCTGCTCTAGGTGCTCCTGCTCTTCAGGGGGGTTGGACTGGATGATCTTTCGAGGTCACTTCCAGCCCCTGACATTCTGTGAAATAAATTCACATTACAGGAAGTGCAATTATTTTATTTAAAATGCATTAGGCAACAAAATTAGACTTCCACAAGAAAGTTATTCACACATTTCTTTGGGGCTTCTCCTTCGGCAACATTTGTTGAAAACTTAGTCATGTCTTCATGACACACTTCAGTACCACACTTACACTGCTCATCAAAAATACCATTTCTTATTGAGACATGAGTTAGCCTCTATAAGCTGACTACAAAACATTGTCTTCTTCAAGCATTCATGTTAGGTAAGCACAACTATTTAAACAACTGTAAGCACAACTCAAGCACCTTGAGTATTATGCTCCACACAATAGCCACATTTGCTCTTGAATAGTTGTGTCTTGTGCCACCAGCAAACTCTTTAGTGGCTAATTCAGGTATAAGTAAGGTAGCTCCCTGATACAGTGGGTGTATTCTGTCCAGGCCTTCCATGCCTCAAGTGGTCAACTTCTGCATCAGCATCTTTTGTCTCATCACTAATTTCTCCTCTAGGCCTCTGAAGTCTCATGCAAAACTTGAAATTACCCAAAGCTGTCAACATCTAGGATCCAGAAACAAAGTTACTACATTACTTCAAATCTATTTGATTAAACTGTTGTAATCTTAGTTTTCCTAACTAAATACAACACAGACAATCAAAATAAATTCAGAGGATGTATAAAATAAACCTTAAGTCTGATAGTTTTAGCAAGGCTGATGTAAGACTACAGATTCACAGACTGCATTGAGTTGGAAGGGACCTTTAAAGGACACCTTGTCCAACCCCTCTGGAGTTGGTAGGGACACCTCCAACTAGATCAGCCTGCCCAAGGCCACATCAAGTCTGATCTTGAATGTTTCCAGGGCCAGGATGTCAACCATATCCCTGGGCAGCCTGTTCCAGTATTTTACTGCTCTCATTAGAAAGAACTGCTTCCTTATGTCCAACCTAAATCTACCCTGCTCCAGTTTAAAACCACTGCCCCCTTGCCCTAGCACCATAAGCTCTTCCAAACAGCTCCTCCCTAGCCTTCACCTCCCCGACCTTAGAAACCTAAACAACAGGCATTTTTTTCTTTAAAAGCTTTAAACATCAACAAGCACATAGTTTCCTGTCAGTCTTAAGGCATGAATATGCTTAAACACACAGCCTATATCCAGTAACAACAGACTGGAGCACATCCAAAGCGCAAGGCTGACCAGTCTGTAACATACTATTCTTACTCTCTGTGTTGCAACTAACGTCAACAAGGCCTAAAAATCACAAAATAAGGCTACTTCTTCCTGAAGAATCACAAGACAAATTTCAAACCATGCAGTAATACAGGTACTACAACATCAGAAAAAAATAGTGTTATTAAAACAGTGCCACATGACAGATGGCCAAATGCAAGCAGTAATGCAGGGGTAACTTAGAATGGTAGAAAACCTTACCAAAAAGCAAAGTTTTGTCAGACCACCCAAACCATCAAGGCAAAGACTGAAATCTTTTTTCCCTTGAGTCACAACCAAAAAGGCTCACAAACATTACCTCCCCAACCACAACCAGAACTTTCAAACAGACAATGACAAAATGATTTGGTTAGTGCCAGGAATGAAGTAAAAATATCCCCAGTTTTAGGCCACTGCCTTTGCCAGTACAGGCAGACAAGGCAAAAGTAGCAGAAATGCCAGAGTGGGGGTAGGAAAACAGCAAAAGGAGGCATGGGGAAGCAAGCAAGCAGAAACTCAGTCAGCAGAAAACAGAAAGGAAGAATGGGTTTTAGTCAGGTCCTCCTTTAAAGGTAATACAGGGTAAGGTGCAATGTTGGGGGGGGGGTTATAAATGGTATAAAGATGCAAGTAACTGAGATGCAGTAACAAGCCCAGTCTTGGTTCTTTACACTTGGAGCATGCTTTTGCTAATACCCTGTGCGATTGTTTCCACTTTTAATTACTTTCTGGCTGATCACCTCTGACTCACTTTTGTCTTCTTGTAATGCTGGAATGAAAGAACACTCTATTCAGCTCCACGGTATTACATGTGGCCTTTATATTTACTCATCTGCCAGCATTCTTAGGCTAATAAAAATCTAAACAACTCTTGTGTCAAAGAGCAGGAGCCACATAACCTCTGATATGATACAGACATGAGAAGTTTATTGTCATCTAGACCAAACTATCGGTTTTCTAACAGCAACGCTTTCAGTCCTGTGCTTCTGACAAAAACCAGCTATTCACTCACCAGCAATGCTTCCCTTAAGCACATGGATCTGCCATGAACAGGTCTCCTATGTACGTACCGTCAGAGTTTATGGCCGAGGTTTAACTAAGCCAACCTCTTCGTGGCAGCTTAGAATTTTCACATTCAAGATCAGTAACTCGATCTCTCCTTCACGCACTAAACTCACAAATTTTCAAGTCAGAAACCCTTATTGTGACTCTTTCTCAGGGTGCTTGCTGTTTGGCAAGAACGCAAGGAAAGAACGGTAAACCTGCCTCTCCTGCCTCCCGGCACCTCAACTCAGGAGGCCGAGGTGACCAGAGAGAGCAGCGGTGGTGTTTACCATCGGCTGCAGACGTGCACGCACAGCTGGCTGTCACCACAGGACTCCGCCACGCACAAGACGGTCCCCAACAGCCTGCGGGGCCTCCCGGGATGGGAAAGCCTCGGCCAGGCTGGGCCGGGCTGAGCCGAGCCGGCCCCAGAGCGGCGGCACGAACCTCTCAGCCGCCCCCCGCAACGGCCCCAGCCGTGACTGCGCACCCCGGGCTCCCCAGGCCGCACGCAGGGCCGGGCCCCGCAGCTCGGATGCTTGGCAAGAAGACGAGGCCTAAGCGCCGGCCTCCACTGCCGTTCCCCTCGCCAGGGGAGGGCCCTCGCCACTCTTGCGCGGCGGGAAAGCCGAGGTGACCCTTACCCATCACCCTGCCCCCGAGCCGCAGATGGGGGGAGGCCGGGACAGACGCGGCGGACGGCTCTACCACTCACCGAAGTCGAGGAACTGCTTGATGGAGAGAGGCGAAGGGGAGAAGCGGGAGTAATACTCGATCTGCTTGGGGACAGGGCTCTTGAGCAGCGCCCCGCACAGCCGCATGGCGCGGCCCGGCCGGCTCCTCTCCGCCGCACGCACTCTCTCCCGGTACCCTGCGGCAGCACTAGGGCGTTGGAGCGGCGGCGGCAGCGCAGCCACCCGCGCTCATGCCAGGGAAGCTGCCGGCCCGACGGCGCCCATCGGCCTCTTTGCGGCCCGGCCCGGCCCGGCGGGAGGGGCGAGCGCAGGGACCCGCCCCCGCGGGGGGGGGGGGGAGGACGGGGCGAGCGCGAGGGACTGGCGCGTGCTGCCCGCCCGCCGCCCTTTCCGCCGCGGGGGGCGCTCTAACGCGCAGGCCTGGCGGGGCCGGGGCGCGGCGTGAGGCGGCTGGCGGGGGGCGGGCGGCGGGCGGGAGCCGGAGGGCGCTGAGGTGACCGGTAGCGACGCGGTCTCTTCCCGGCGTGGCAGCGCACCCCGACTTCTGTTGTGTGTAGCTGCTTTCCAGTCTGTGGCACTCACTCCACTGCAAGCGTTAGGCTGGCACTGAAACTGAGATCGGTTAATCTCGACTCAACCAGGCCGTGAAGTGGTTGGGCATCACTGGCTTCAATCGGATTCAGCCTTAGTGCTCTCAGCATTCACCGAGGGCTGCTGTTTCGGCAAGGCCTCCGGAAGAAAGACCTCCTGCTCTTTACACAACAAAGCAAGTTTTAAGCAATGGGGAGAAGAAAGTTTCGATGTGGAAGACCACCACACTGTAACGCTATGCCTACCGTGGCTGTAGATGGGGGCCTTACTGAATCTCACAACCCTATCCTCCCTGTGAACACAAGTCTCTGTCAAGTTTCCACTCTGGTATTTCATGCAACTTACTGAAAAGCCCAGTTTTATTTGAGAAAGCAGCTCAATACAATTAAAACTAACTTTGATTGCCAAAATCCAAAGCGAAGCCAGGTATCTGTGAGCTGAAATGTGCCACCAAATGAAATCCCTGTCTGTCGTTTCCTGCTTTGCTCTGCAGTGGTTTAGGTACATTTGTGACAACTGCATCTGATGGCAAATAACTGGTCACAAATTGCTCTTCTTTATTTTTTCCCCTTCAATTAATTCAGTATAAACAAGGACAGGAGCAATGGATGTAAGCTGCAGCAGAGGAGGTTCCAGCTCAACACAAGGGAGAACTTCTTCACTGTCACAGAGGGCTGGAATAGGCTCCCCAGAGAGGCTGTGGAGTCTCCTTCTCTGGAGACTTTCAAAGCCTGTGTGGATGTGTTCCTCTGTGACCTGAGCTAGATGGTGTGGGCCTGTTCTGACAGGGGAGTTGGACTCAATGATCTCTTTGGGTCCTTTCCAACCCCTAACATCCTGTGATCCTGTGATAAACTTCAGCCTGTGTGGATGTGTTCCTCTGTGACCTGAGCTAGATTGTGTGGGCCTGTTCTGAGAGGGGAGTTGGACTCAATGATCTCTTTGGGTCCTTTCCAACCCCTAACATCCTGTGATCCTGTGATAAACTTCAGCATGTACAAGATAATTTCATAACTCACAAAAGGAACAGCTCTTTTCAGTTACTGGAAGCCTCTTTTCATCCTTCCTATTGTGATTGTCCTCACAGAATTTGAGACTGAAAAATCTCGACCTTATGTACAAAATAACTTAGAGCAGATGGAAAACACTTTAAAATCAATCCAAACTGCAGGTCTTAGAAATGACCACCTTGAGGCATGGCGTGTAACCAAGGCTGACAAAAAGAGACATCTCCTGTAATTCTGAAGCTTTTTTTGGCAGGTGAAGAAAAGTGTTTTAAAACTTTTGTTGGACACTCTTTAGGATTTTTGCTTGATTTCATGCCCTGGTCCAGGCTCCTCCAAGGATCCTCAGCCTTTGCAGCACCTCGACACATCGAATCAATTTGTGTTGGGTCATCCCTGTGACAAAGGAGATGGATAATTTAATGTGAGTAGCCAGTCTTGCCTTAATTATTTTTTCTTGGGCTTCTCTATTGGAGTTGGTGTAAAATCAATGCTCTGACTTCACAAATGAGAGAAACTTTTGAGAGTGAAAAGCAGTTAATACCAGGGTTTGCTGCAGAGCGATTCCCTAAGACAGGGGATCTGATGTAGAGTACAATTACGTAACCAAAAGCTTTTTATTGTTTCCTAGCCACAAAAGTTTTGAATGCTGATTACCTCCCACTGAATTCAGTGCTGATATTTAAAAACTGGCTTCCCCTAGTTTTGTGTTTTGGCTGTGATGAGGAGGTGGAGTGGTGTACCCTTACAGCAGAGTGTACATGGCAGAGAATTTGCTGCTCTACAGACAGGACTAGGTCTTCTGTATTAATTCAGTAGAGCCATAGGGATGAAGAAGGATCACTTATGTGGCTAGTAGTCAAAAAATAAAGTTACTGTTTAAACAAACAACAAAAAAAATCTCCCTAAGGTTGAGTTTTCTCTGCAGTTAGAATTAAAGATTCGCTCCTTGTAGCCAAGAGAGCCAGTGGCATCCTGGCCTGTGTTAGGAATAGTGTGACCTGTAGGACAAGGGAGGTTATCCTCCTGCATGCAACACTGATCAGGCCACACCTTGAGTATTGTGTTCAGTTCTGGGCTCCTCAATTCAAGAGAGATGTTGAGATACTGGAAGGTGTCCAGGGAAGGGCAACGAAGCTGGTGAGGGGCCTGGAGCACAGCCCTGTGAGGAGAGGCTGAGGGAGCTGGGGGTGTGCAGCCTGCAGAAGAGGAGGCTCAGGGCAGAGCTCATTGCTGTCTACAACTCCCTGAAGGGAGGTTGTAGCCAAGTGGGGGTTGGCCTCTTCTGCCAGGCAACCAGCAACAGAATAAGGGGATGTAGTCTCAAGTTGAGCTGGAGGAGCTATATGATGGATGTTAGGAGGAAGTTGTTGGCAGAGAGAGTGATTGGCATTGGAATGGGCTGCCCAGGGAGGTGGTGGAGTCACCGTCCCTGGAGGTGTTCAAGCAAAACCTGGGTGAGGCACTTAGTGCCATGGTCTGGTTGATTGGACTAGGCTGGGTGCTAGGTTGGACTGGATGAGCTTAGAGGTTTGTTCCAACCTGGTCAATTCTATGATTCTGTGAAAACTTTGTCTGGACAATTTAGAAGACATGTTTTTGTTACATTTTCAGGCCTTGTTCTTTCTGGACCTTTATATTATAGATGCACTTCTGTTTTCAGGAATCGAAGGGTTTGCATTTGATGTTTCATCCAATTAAGATTTATTCACAGCCAGCATTTGAAATCATTAAAACACCAGAGCCATAATCTCCTTTACAAAGCTTGGTTTTCTTTGCTGCAGAATAGTCAGTAGCTCTATGAACTAGCTGCAGGGAATTCAGCATAATGGACTTCTTTGTATGGGTGTCAGATGAGTGAAAGAGGAATGTTAAACAGTAAACAAAGAAATGATGACTATTAGTGTTTTCAGGACACATTGACTTTGTGGAATTCATAGTAATTTTTTTTTTCTTCCCAAAAAACCCTCCTGCATTGAAGTTTTGTAACCCCTGTATCTTAAAAGTTCAGAGGCACTCATTGAGAATTGGTATAATACAAGTGAAACACTAACAGTAACCAATAACAGTTATTTGGGGAAAATTCACACAGAGAATTATAGACCCAAAGAACATTTTACAAGCTGACAGGAGGAAAAAAAAGGGAACAAGAAAAACTGTTATAGGGTAGTGCAATGTTTCATACAAATTCCTTCTGCTCAGAATACTAATTTTTCTCTACCACACCTCTGTGTTTTCGCACCTGCTGTTATATGCTTTCAAGCAGTGGGCCATGTAAAGCCACATTAGGAATGCAAGGAGATACAAAGGAGTAAGTTGAGTTTTTTTTAGATGAAGCTTTCCTAAACTTAAAAAAAAAAAATCTGCTTTTTTTTTTAAATTTCTCTCTTCCTGGTATTTATGCACTCAGATTTGTAATGGTCAGAAGATTGATAGCACTCAAAGGCATGAGTTTGAAGTAAATATGATCATTGCATTTGGGAATGCACGTGTAATGCTACATTCTGGGACTATCATAGTCTTTACTTTCAGCCTTTTTTATCTCTTACCAAGTTGGTTTTGTTTACCAGCAAAAGCTGTAGAATCGTAGAATCAATCAGGTTGGAAAAGACCTCCAAGATCATCCAGTCCAATTTATCACCCAGCCCTGCCCAATCAACTAAACCATGGCACTAAGTGCCTCATCTAGGCTTTGCTTGAACGCCTCCAGGGGCAGCAGCTCCACCACCTTCCTGGGCAGCCCATTCCAATGCCAATCACCCTCTCTGGGAAGAACTTCCTGCTGACATCCAGCTTATACCTCCCCTGGCACAACTTGCATTTAATGTTCCTCATGCTAGTCAGTTGACCAGCAAAGTTCAGCAGCCTTTCTAAAGGGGCCATGAGGGACTTATCAAGAGGAATCTAAGCAGTTCTAAGTGTTAGGAAGTTAAATAAATTCTTGACTGTCTTTATAATTTAAAATACCATGGCTCATCAATTTGTTTATGGCTAACTGGCCCAGATGTGTTAGGATTTTTTTAGAGTAGTCACTCCATGGCTCCCTCAATTACACAGCTATCCTCACTAATTCGTTATAGAGTAAGTGGAGCTGGTGCCACCATGGTGTCTATGTTGGCTGTCTATCAGATGACACTTTCTGGGTCTAATATTAATAGACAGAGTTACATTATTCCTTAACAACCAAAAAAAATTTGGTCTCTAGGGAAAAAAAATTTGGTCTCTAGGGAAAAAAAAGTAGGTGATTTTCTTCTGAAATTGTTCAGGCATGCAGGAGAGAAAAAATACTTGCCACTGAGATAACTGAGTGTAAATGGAAAGAAAAAGAGTTTACCACTCTTATGTAATGCTACATCACTAGCCAGGCTTTTTTCTGTTGTTTTGTTGGTGCTCTTTCTCTTCCCAACAGAGTTTTGTGTTTGTCTACTCCTCAAGTGCATTTTAGAGAAAGGAAGACAAATTTCTGTGGGCTCTGGGCTGGAGCTGGTCTTTGTGGTTGTCCAGGTGCCCTGCCAGCATCCCAAAGGCATGAGCACAATTCTGAGCTCAGTGTCTCTGTGGTAGGAAAAAATGCCAGTGAGATGGAAAGTCCCATTTTATGGCAACAGGCAGGATAAAGCAAAATATTAGTTCTCAAAAAAATTAGAAGGAAAGTGTCTTTGAGGAGTATCTTTATTACCCATTTCGTGGGATTCCTTTAAACAAAATAGTGTAGAAGTTCAGCTCCAGAAACAACCTGGAAGAGGAGCTGTCATGCTTCTCCTTGTGAAGCTTTCTGCTTATTAAAAATCTTTCAGCTTATAATTCCTGCTCCTGACCTGCACTTTGCAGAGGTATCTGTGTGCCAAAAGACAAACAAATTAAGAGAGTATTCTGAGTCCAGATGCAGCCTTTGTAATGCACTTTAGGGAAGCACAAGTGCATTTTGTGATTGCCTTCTCTTCCAGAGCAACAGAAAATGGGTTGAGAGAGGAGGCTCCGTTCTAGTAGGAGCTCTGCCCTCTGATACATTACTTTGTTCCTCCACATCGACCAGTCTCTCCTTTTCACCCCATTATGATATTTCCTTGTATCTCATGCATCAAATGCTGGAAGTTTTATAATTCAGTGTCATATCAAGTGCTTTTCTGAAATCAATAAGCATTACATGCACTGGGATGCCTTTGTATAACACACACACACAATTACAGTGGCTTTGTCTGACCTGTCATGTTTTATTAACCCTTGGCTCTTACTGTTCATTAGGCTTTCTCACTCTATAGATTTACACGTGAATTGGTGGATTTTTTTAGTCTTAGCTTGAGCCTGTGGAAAGTTTAAACTAATGATTGTAGTTTCTCCAGTTTCTCTATTTAAAAAAATATTTTCTGCATGTATTCAGTGGAAAAAACTTGTAATTGTTCCCATTTGCATGTATTTATTCAGTTTATTTATTACTGATTTGTAAATGCACGGTACAGAAACTGAAATGGTTTACATAGCACAAACTAAATGTATTCTTTAGCCTCTTTGTGACGTCCTGGACTTCAAATATACTTTCACAGCTTTTGCTGATGCTGCTTTTTGCCAGACATATTTTGCTTGATTTTCTGAAGTAGTTTGCAAACTGTAGCTTGTACAGTGGTCTAGATGAGAAAACAGGTAAACACAGTGGTCATGTCTATATGCAGTGACTTAACAAATTAGTCCTAAGCTTAACTTCCAGCAGATGAAGTTCTGTAATGAGAAAGAAAAGTAAGATTCAAAGGAAGATTTTGTGTCCTCACTAATGCAAGAAACCTTTGTCAGCGTTGCAGTAGCACCAGTTTTTGATTAAAGATAAGCTTTAGTTTCTAGTTCCTTGTGACAGTGAAGGGTCACATCAGGATCCAAGTGTGGTTGCTTAGACCACACTTGAGACTAATGCCAAATAAGAATCCCACCACATTTGAATTTGGCTTTATACACATAATTCAATGGAGAAGTAAATACATCATGGTAATTTGATGTATCCGTGTATCTAGTCGGTCTGAATTGTGGATTGAAAGCCTGCTGCCAACAGCTGGTGGCTTTTTCAGGAGTACCCCTTGGCAAAATATCCTGGGTCCCCTTACAAAGCCTCCTCAAAGAAGATAACTGGAAAATTCTGTCATTTAGCAAGAGAGGGAAAAAAATGTTCTTTTAAGTGTTCTACCTACTAGACATAAAATGCAGCTTGTTTTGTAGATTATTTGGATGCAGTAGGAAGGAACAGCCTGAGAGCTTCATGGGTGCAGACAAAACTTTTGCTTCAGTGTTTACTTGTAGATGTGTGCTTTGAGATAGCAGGAGTAATAAAATGCCACTCTTCAGGTGAAAGGTAGATTCTGTGCAGAGACCTGACTACCTGCAAGTCCTTACTTTCTCTGTGTTGCACCATCACTCATGTCTACATGTTTGTCATAGGATGGATTAGCTTTGAAAGATTAGATATAGATTTGGATGTGGACATAGAGTCATAGAATCAGTCAGGGTTGGAAGGGACCACAAGCATCATCCAGTTCCAACCCTTATCTATGTTTGGATTCTTGCTCTTATACCTCTCAGAAAGCCTGTGAGTGAAGTAGACATTACCATTATTGCCCTTTCACAGCCTGTAATCTAGTTCTCACCAAAACATTATAGCTAGCTTCAAAGTAGCACAGGGAGATACTGCATCTCATAACCAGGCAGCACTAACACCTGCTCTGCACTAATCACGATTTTCACTGAAGTGATTAGAAAACTTTTATTGCCTGGTAGGGCAATCAAGACAAACATTCACCTATTTAAAAAAAAGTACAAAAACCAAGCCAAACCAACCGACCAACCAAAAAAAAAACCCAAACAACTGTAAACATTTAATTTATTGCCATTGGAATGGGCTGCCCAGGGAGGTGGTGGAGTTGCTGTCACTGGAGGTGTCCGAGCAAAGGCTGGATGAGGCACTTAATTCCATGGTCTGGTTGATTGGACAGGGTTGGGTGCTAGGTTGGACTGGATGAGCTTGGAGGTCTCTTCCAACCTGGTTGATTCTATGACTTACGGAGTGAAGCAGTTATTGCAGCAGAGTCAGTCATTTAGCCAGAAAGGTGCACACTGACATTGCTAGAAGAAAGGAGAGCCTTGTAAGCTTTAAAGCAGCATAATATAACTGCACCTACTGCTACCTTTCCAAATGGCAGGGCAGCACAAGTGGATTTTAGTCACTGCTCTCTAGTATTGCAGTGGGAACATCCAGCTCCTACAGAGCTCAAACTAGTGTTACTTCATAAGAATACTACTGTGGTTGCCCCAAACAAATAAAAGGACTAAACCAGAAAGATTTCCATATCATTATAAAATGAAACATTGTATTCAAAATCTTGTGAATGTATGTGCAGATAAAAAGAGTCTGTGTATGGCAGAGAGCATCATATCAAGTCTCATGTGCAGGACTCAGCTCAAGAGCAGCCCAGAGTGACCCAGCTCTGGTGCTGGCAGAGGCAGGAATGTTGTGCCATCAGAGCAGACTTACTGCAAGTGCCATTGTCTGCTAAAGGAGGAACCTAAAATCAGTTCTAATAATTAATCAAAGGCAAATAAAATGCAGTGAAGGAAAGAGAACACACACACACCACTGCACAAATACAAGCATGTTTGAAACGCAGGGTGGGTTACCATGACTAATTCAGGAGAATGGAGGTGGGAGGAGAGGAGCTGAGAACACAAAAAATTACTTTAATTGAGGGACTGCATTCACAGCAGAGATTCCTGGTTTGTTTTTTTTTACTTCATGTGAGCAAAGAACATCACAATCTCTGCTGAAAGTGGCTTGCCTCGTTACAGCATGGACTAGATTGTTTGAGCTGTGCAGTTCTGGAAATGCGGATGGCTGCTTCTGCTGGAAGTATTCCTGAAGCTATCTCCTTTGTCCCTTCAGTAGGCACCGATTCTCTTGGTGTCACTGCAATCTAGCTGACTCAGCGACATACTTCTGCAAGCTTGTTTTGTTTGCAAGGAATACACCAGCACTGAAGGCAAAACTCTCTGGTGAAGCTGACAATGCAGTCCTCTAAAATAAAAGGAATTTGATGAGGAAGAAGAGAGTCCAGGCTGGTCTCCCAGTCAGATTCTTACTCTGCAAATATATTCATAACTGTCAGTCCTGAGATCCAAAAGGAGACTCAGGAAGGGGGAGAGAAAACAGGTTGGTTCATTGCCTGTTAGATGTGTAGATTATGGCTGTTAGTTAAAACGACAGCACCTGTAAGCGAATGGATACAGGCTCAAAGACTGTTAATGCACTACAAGTAACATGATTTAAGGATATGAAAAGAGAAAAATCACAGTGTGAGATTTCAGTCCTGTTTTTCACCTTGAAAGCTGCCTTTTCAAGAGGGAGAAGTCCAATATGCCCCATTCACATGCTAATTCCCTTGTTTCAACAAACTAGTATTCTTCACCTATTCACATTAGCATAAAACCAGGAGCTTGGAGGTGGTTTTTTTTTTCATATAGCCTTCAAAAGACAACTAGGTTTAAAAATTCCTCAAATGCAACTACTCAGGGGTGGTTCACACATGCTAAATGCCAGACTATTGTAAATGCAATACTCATTTGCCACCTGCATCCAGAATGTAATTTCCATTTTTATTTTAATCACTAGTGATCCATTGTTCCAACTTCTTTAAATAAATATCCCCCACTGCTGGCCATAGCTTCTGCAGAAACAATTTTGAATATTGGGTTGTTTTTTTTCTTGCAGGCAAAAATAGCAGAGGTGTTGAAATTCATGCCATTCCTCTCCAGAGTAGATGACTGATGAAATGCATATTTCCAGGCTTGTGAAAATAGGAGCCAGAAATAAATAGCAAATGAGATTATCCTTATATTGATTTCTCTGCAGTACATTCTGATTAGCCAGCAAATCAGAGTTGTGGGTTGTGGGTTTTTTCCCTCCAGCTGCCTCACCAAGACACATTCTCCATTCTCTGTGTGTGCGGCTTCTGAGAAGTCCTTTTAGTTATCAGAGAGCTGGGGGCTCTTTTCTGCTTTGCTATCCAGAAAGCTTGGTCTTCTTCCTGTGTGTCTGGACTTTCAAAAGGTGGATTCTAATATTCTCTTTGTTCTCTACAAAAGATTCCCACCACAGAATCCATTGTTCAGATCTTTTTAAGCCTGTTTCAAAGCCAGCATGTCTTGCTGAAAACGTTCTGGTGCACTTGGGCCTCCTTAAGGTGTTCATGCAACCAACCAGGACAATCTGTCTGAGCCTGTGGGACATTTTCTATCATTTGAAGATTTTTTTTTCAGAAATCAAAACCAGTATGTTTACCTGAAAGACTTTTTGTGATATAGTCAATAGTTAGCTCAAGGACTCATGCTGGTGTTGGGATGAGCTGTCTAGCCTGAATTTTGTGATGGTAGTGAAATATCCCAAAAGCTACTAGTCTAGCCTGCCCTAATCATAATTAAAAGCCCCTGTGTTGATGATCAGTCTAGGTGTCACAGAATCATAGAATCAATCAGGTTATAAGAGACCTCCAAGATCATCCGGGACAACCTAGCACCCAGCCCTATCCAGTCAACTAGACCATGGCACTAAGTGCCTCATCCAGGCTTTGCTTGAAGACCTCAAGGGACGGTGCCTCCACCACCTCCCTGGGCAGCCCATTCCAATTGGAAATCACTCTCTCTGTGAAGAACTTCCTCCTAACATCCAGCCTATACCTACCCCGGCACAACTTGAGACTGTGTCCCCTTGTTCTATTGCTGGTTGGCTGGGAGAAGAGGCCACCCCCCACCTGGCTACAACCTCCCTTCAAGTAGTTGTAGACAGCAATGAGGTCACCCCTGAGCCTCCTCTTCTCCAGGCTAAACAACCCCAACTCCCTCAGCCTCTCCTCATAGGGTTTGTGTGTTATACCTATGTACTGTATATGTTAGATGATACAGATTGTTGCTGTATACTTCTAAACCTCACAGTCTTTCAGCACAGTAGAAGGTGCCCAAGGAAAAATGACCCACCGAGAAAAGGTTGTAGTTGTGAGCCCTAGTCTTGGCCCCTCTTTCTACTCACCCTCTGCTTCTTCTTCATTTCTTCTTGCCACATTGTAAGACTTCAAGGCCCAAAGTTGATAGCACCAACTAAAATGGAGCTGGGTAATGTGCATCACCAGATGCTATTGCTCTCTAACAAAAGGGGTTGCTGAGATTTTTTTTCCTCACTAGTAAGTGCTATCAGCAGGCTCTCTCTAGCCACATTTAAAGAGAGAATAAACCAGAACATTACATTCTGACAGTGCCTCTTTAACCAAAAGTAAGGAATAGGCTCTCACTAGAGGGCACATTGAGCTTGGGTTTTACACATCTATTCCAAACCAGAACGATAAAAAAAAACAACAAAGCTGCAAACAGTCCCCCCTGTATAACTGAATCTTCCTAGATGGCAAATGGCAGCATGCCTTGAAAATGCTAGCCATGGGGTAGCACAATGGGTTGTGCTCCTTCTGTACAGTGTCCATCCATACTGCAGAAGAACAAGTACTTGGGATAATCATGACTGCTACTTCATATGGAGGCAAGGATAAAGGAGGAAAGAAAATCACATAGTAGGCATGCCATCCTAACTGATGGCCAAGTTCTCCCCAGGTTTTAATTTGAAGGAGGCAACATTCAGTATAGAGATTGCTCATAGGCAAATGCAAGGACTGTTCTCAAGCAAAGACTGGGGGAAATATCACATTTAGTGCCAGGAGCAGTGTCTCCATGTACATTTGGCAGGATGTGTGGCACCTTAGGGTTATATCTGTACAGTGCAACAGGTTGTTTTGAGGACTTGGCATCTCTATTATTCATGTTTTGGCATAGTTGGTATCTCCATTGTTCAGATTTCGGCATAGCTCCAGGCTGATCCCATGGGCTGAAAGCGAGCTGGCAGCTGAGGAGCACCAGGGGCACTCCCGAAGCACATTTTCTCCTTGAGCTTCCCACAAAGGCATCCTGTCTGAACGCTGAGAGGTCAGGCTCCTGGGCAGCCCAAAGCATCATTAGAAACACGATAAGGAGATTTGCTTCACAAATGCTAATCCGGTTAAAACCATGCCTGTAGCCACATCCTGTCTAACAAGCTGTAAAAATGCATCCCCCAGGAGTTGTTTGGTTTGTGCCTAGCGGGAGGTGGATTCCCAACACAAGCTGGAGAACCAGACCAAGGTCCCTGTACCAGTGTCTCCATTTGGAGGGCAGGGTTCAAGAGCTTTATGTCTTTATAGCTTCATGTCTCATAACAGTCTTGTGCTGGTAAGGCTGAAGGTCAGAGCAAAAGGTGTGACAGGAGTAATTTCACTGAATTTGTGAGTTTTGCAACACAAAGGTGGACTGTGTGGTAAAGGAGTAGTGCCCACCTGGCAGGTCTAATACAGTAGGATCTGAACAACTGAAACTGCCACACGGATTCACAGAATGGTTTGGATTGTAAGTGACCTTAAAGACTGAAAGAATTGGGGCTCTACAACCTCGGAGAGGAGAATGCTTCAGGGGAGACCTTAGAGCAGTATCTGAAGGGGACCTACAGGAAGGCTGGGGAAGGGCTGTTTGGAAAGTGGTAGGATGAGGGGCAATGGTTTGAAACTGGAGCAAGGGAGATTTAGGTTGGCCATCAGGAAGAAGCTCTTTACAATGACATTGGTGAAATACTGGAACAGGCTGTCCAGGGATGCAGTTGAGGCCACATCCCTCGAGACATTCAAGATGGGCTCAGTCTGGCCCTGGGAAGCCTAATCTAGTTGGAGATGTCCCTGCAGTCAGGGCAGGGCTGGGCAACATGGCCTTGAGGGTCCCTTCCAACCCAGTGCCATCTGTGAATCTGTCAATTTAACTGCAGCTGTGAAGGCAAAGAGAATGAGCTTTGTGTGCTGCTGATGATTATTAAGCATTCCTATGAAGGCAGGAAACCGCAGTAAAAATACACTCCACACTAAACGAGACTGTGCATCAAATAATCCCTTGTCTCCCGTGGGAGTAACCCTCTCCTAGACCCCAGCACCTGTAGAGCAAGGTGAGAGGATGCTGCGAGTAGTCTAAGTGTGCCATCTAGTGACTGGCGCCTGCTGGCCTGAGCACTGGCTAGGGATCAGGCGCTGCTTGCAGCCCCTGCACACAGGACACATTTCTGCTTTTCAGAAGACCTGCGTGTCCCAGGTGTTACAGAGAGCGCTTTGAACTGCACTTGCTGGTAATTTGGTTGTTGGAGAAGGTAAGACGGAGTGGATTCAGCCTTTAGCTGTTCTTTGGTGGAGTCACCGAGTGTTCAACAATGACAATCTTTTTGTCACCTGTGAGATTACTGCCCATGCCTTGTGGGTGTTGCCTTCAATTCCTCATCTGTGCAGAAACGTGGGGAAAAAAGAGGGGAGTGACACACATTTATTTTATCCTATTCCTCCCTCTTTTTTTCCCCCCTTCTTTTTTCTCTAACCAGAGTAGGGAATTACCTGAAATCACAGAATTGTCAGGGTTGGAAGGGACCTCAAGAATCATCTAGTTCTAAGCCCCCTGCCATGGCCAGGGACACTTTCCACTAGATCAGATTGCCCACAGCCACATCCAACCTGGCCTTAAAACTTCCAGGGATAGGGTTTCCACCACCTCCCTGGGCAAGCTTGTCTTGAGCAGCTACAACTATTTACAGAGAGGATTTGCTTAGTGTCAGGGAAATCTGTTTAGACTATCAGTAGAAATCCAGCTTGAGGATGGGATACTCAGTAACATTAGCCAAATCCTATTAAACTAATAAGGAGTTCAGATCCCTTCCTCAAAAAGAATCATTCAAAGGGTGGGTTCAAGCCTAGAAAACTAAGAATGATAAATCCAAATTAAATGCTTTTAATCTCATTCCCTTTATCAGCATTCTTTTTGTTGAGGGAAGGAGAGGCAAGATAAAAATGCTGAGGAGGGTGTTGGTATGATGCTAGCACTGTCTGTTCTTTACCATTACAAAAGCAATCCAGAATCCCATTACAGTCACCACAAGAGAAAAAAATTAATTCATTCCTTGGCAAGGGATTAATGAACACAGTTTTACAGGAGAAGCTGTAGGCAAGGGCACCATATGGCAGAAGCAAGGCTGACCTGAGGCCAGTTGCATGAAGTTCAGCAGGGCCAAGTGCCAGATCTTGCACTTGGGTTACAACAGCCCCATGCAATGCTACAGGCCTGGATAAGAGTGGCTGGAAAATGACCTGGTGATGTTGGTCAGCAGCTGAATACGAGACAGCAGTGTGCCCAGGTGGCCAAGAAGGCCAACAGCACCCTAGCTTGTGTCAAACAGTGTGGCCAGCAGGACTACAGAAAGGATTTTCCCCCCTGTACTGCTCAACACCAATGAGGCTGCACCACAAATACTGTGTTGAGGTTTGGGCACCTCACTACATAAAAAGACATTGAAGTAGAGGAATTGAAGAGGGGATTTAATAAATGTTTATAAATATCTGAGGGCTGGGGGTCAGGAGTAGGGGACAGGCTCTGCTTACTTGCTCCCTGTGAGAGGACAAAGAGCAACGGGTGTAAGCTGCAGCACAGGAAGTTCCACCTCAACACAGGGGGAACTTCTTTACTCTAAAGGTCCCAGAGCACTAGAACAGGCTCCCCAGAGAGGTTGTGGAGTCTTCTTCTCTGGAGATTTTCAAGGCCTGTCTGGATGTGTTCCTCTGTGACCTGAGCTAGATTGTATGGTCCTGCTCTGGCAGGGGAGCTGGATTCAGTGATTTCTTTGGGTCCCTTACAACCCCTGACACCCTGTGAAGTACTGGAGCATATCCAGAGAAGGACAATGAAGCTGGTGAAGGATCCACAGCAGTCTTATGAGGAGTAGCTGAGGGAAGTGGAGTTATTTAGTTTGGAGAAAAGGAAGATGAGGCAAGACCTCGTCATTCTCTACAACTACCTGAAAGGAAATAGTAGCAAAGTGGGGGGACAGTCTCTCCTCACAAGTAACAAACAACAGGACAAAAGGAAACAGCCTGAAGTTGTGCCAGGGGAGGTTTAAATTGGATATTAGGAAAAATGTCTTCACTTAAAAGGTTGTCAAGCACTGGAAGAGGTTCCCCAGGGAAGTGGTTGAGTTACTATCCCTGAAGGTATTTTGAAAACACATAGATGCAGCACTCAGGGACGTGGTTAAGTGGTGGACTTGGCAGTGTTAAGTTTACAGTTGGACTTGATGATATTAAAGGCATTTTGTAACCAAAACAGTCCTAAGATTCTTGTGCTACCTGGCTGCTGCTGCTTGCTGATTTGCAACATGAT
Organism: Pogoniulus pusillus; assembly: GCF_015220805.1. NCBI lineage: Eukaryota > Metazoa > Chordata > Aves > Piciformes > Lybiidae > Pogoniulus > Pogoniulus pusillus. The sequence goes on from NC_087275.1 coordinate 30,010,289, forward strand.
GAGTTGAGTTGGCTGTTCAGGAGTTGGAGGACCTGAACAAAGCACTCACCTTCCTGTTCCCTCCAAAGGGATACTGTTTGCTACGCCCATGCTTAACAACAGGTCAGTTTAGAATAGAATCATAGAATAGAATAAAATCAATCAGGGTTGGAAAGGACCACAAAGATCATCTAATTCCAACCCCCCTGCCATGGGCAGGGACACCCTACCCTAGAGCAGGCTGTCCACAGCCTCAGCCAGCCTGGCCTTAAACACCTCCATCCATGGGGCCTCAACCACCTCCCTGGGTGACCCATTCCAGGTTCTCACCATTCTTATGCTGAAGAACTTCCTCTTCACATCCAGTCTGAATCTCCCCACCTCCAGCTTTGCTCCATTCTCCCCAGTCCTGGCACTCCCTTATGGCTTAAAAAGTCCCTCCCTGGCTTTTTTGTAGCCCACTTCAGATACTGGAGGGCCACTGTAAGGTCACCTGGGAGCCTCCTCTTCTCCAGACCAAACAGTCCCAAGTCTTTCAGTCTGTTCTCATAGCAGAGCTGCTACAGCCCTCTAAGCATCCTCGTGGCCCTTTTCTGGACATGCTGCAGCATCTCTGCATCCCTCTTGTAATAGGGGCTCCAGAACTGGATGCAGTACTGCAGGTGGGGCCTCACCAGAGTGGAGTAGAGAGGAAAAATCACCTCTCTTGACCTGCTGGCCTCATTTCTCCTGATGCAGCCAAAACAGAGCATGGCTTGATAGCCTTGATGATGAGTTGCAAATACTGGTGTAAAAATTGTAGTAAAAGAGATTTTATGTTGGAGCAGACATAAATCACCCCCCCAAAAAGCCTTTATTTGGCATGCTCAGCTTAGTGTACATATGCTACTTCATATGGTTTTGAGAGCAGTTTTGGATGTCACTCAGTTAAATCCATGCAAATGGTAAAAACAGAGAAATTATAGGAGGGTATGTGTGTATGGACAGACACTGGGAGACCAACTCATGTTTAACTATTATTATGAGACTCCTGTTAGCTTCCAGAATCGTTGTAACCTCACAGCCACTTACCTGAGGGCTCAGAGCTGCTTGGGGTTCCTCAGCAGGCAACCAAACAAGGTAGCACCTCAGACATCTATTTTGATGTTAGGGGCTGTTCTCCCCAGGCTCCTCTTCCAGGAGGCTGTGGTCTTCAGGCCTCCAGGAAGACAATTTCAAAGGGAGGAGAGAATATGAGAGAAGAGGTTGTCTAATAGAAGGCAGTGTGTAAACAAAGGGATAAGAGAGGAAGAAACAAATAGTTGGTTGAGCTTTACCTCCCTAATGTTATCTATGGGCAGGCAACGGGCAGGACTTGGTCTAGCAGCTGACCTAAGGGCTTTGATCATGCTTGCTTATGCAGTATTGGTTTTTCAGCAAGTCCCAAAGCAGCTGGCACTGCAGCAAATATTATCTCCAAGTTGCCAGGTGTGTCTTTTAGGATACATTAGATGCTCAGTAAGAACCAGAATGAAATGGGCATAGTGTTCCTTGTGAAATAAGGGTTACTTGACCAGAGCTTGAAGTCTGATCCCTCTTGGATGTAAAAGATAAGGTATGTGGGGAAAATAAATAGCTACGGGAAAATAAGCAATCATCTCCAGTCAGAGCCATGAATTTCAATGTTTAGCCCCTCAGACTCAATTGCTCGTGCTTGCTTTTTCTCATTACATATGAGCAGCAAAGGGGGGTGCACCATACAAGAGTGAAAAGAAAATGTTCTCTCAGCTCTAGAGATTATCACACAGAAAATATTGCTTATAAGCAAAGCAACCAATTCAGATATGGCAAACTTCTCCTGAAGCACAGAAGCAGCAGTGGCTAATATCATAGGCAAAAGTAGGCAAGTGAACAGAAATAGAGCAATAGAAAAAAGGATATGAGAATCACAGTCCAGAATTTCAGAGGCAGCAGTAATTCATAAGCAATGAGCTTATAGCAAAATGGTCCAAGGAAAAAGTGTCCAAACAATTCAGCTCTGGAGGCCTCAACACAGAAATGAGATGGACCTGATGGAGTGGGTCCAGAGGAGGGCCATGAAAATCATCAGAAGGCTGGAGGATCTCTGCTACAAGGACAGGCTGAGGGAGCTGGGGTTGTTCAGCCTGGAGAAGAGAAGGCTTCAGGGAGACTTCATAGTGACCCTCCAGTAGCTGAAGGAGGCCTATAACAAGGATGGAGAGAGACTGTTCACAGAGGCCTGTAGTGATAGGATGAGGAGCAATGGCTTCAAACTGGAGTTCCGATATAGAGGTACAGAATGGATATCAGGAACAAGTTCTTCACCGTGAGGCTAGTGGAACACTGGAACAGGTTGCACAGGGAGGTGGTTGAGGGCCCATCCCTGGAGATACTCAAGGTGAGGCTTGACAGGGCTCTGGGCAACCTGATCTAGTTGAGAATGACCCTGCTGACTAGAGGGGGTTGGACTAGAAGTCCTTCGGAGGTCACTCCCAACCCAGACCAATCTACAATTCAGTTACTGGATATTCAAAACAAGTTACCTAAGTCAGAGATATTAGACCAGTAAGAGAATTCCCCAGTGCTGACTCATATGTACCTCAAGCTGACCTCCTATCTCCACTGCAAACAGTCACCATAGATACCCACAGACATGTGAGAAGAGCCAAGTTTCCCTCCTAGATCTCCATGGGGCAGCTTTTCTGCCTGAAGGATGCTGCTTGGTGAAGCTGTGGTAGATCAGATGGCCTTTAAAGCTACTCTGCACTTGCTGGCTGGCTTTTTCTGTGGGAGACTGCTTGGAGATCATCAGAGTTTTAAAGACAACCTGGTTACAAAAGGCACTGAAAAGCCCCACATGCTAATTATGGGCAAGGAGAGGTCAGGTGCTATGCTCTGTGTCACTGCATCTGTGCCCAAAACTGTTTCCAGACCAGACATTAGTCCAGATAGATAATGACAGAATGTATCTGGTTGAAAGAGACCTCGAAGATCCTGCAGTCAAACCTTCTACCTAGCACTGAACCACATCTCTAAGCACCAGGTCCACGCACCACTTAAACGCTCCCAGGGATGGTGACTGCACCACTGCCCTGGGCAAACCATTCCAATGTTTGATGACCCTTGCAGTGAAGAAATATTTCCTAATATCCAGCCTAAATCTCCCCTGGCACAGCTTATAACCACTTCCTCTAGACCCGTCCCTTGCCACCAAGGAGAAGAGGCTGCCCTCTCCTTGTTCCAACCTCCCTTCAGGTTGCTGTAAAGAGCAATGAGGCCTCCCCCTCAGCCTCCTCCTCTCCAAACTGAACACCCCCAACTCTCTGAGATGCTCCTCATAGCCCAGGTGCTCCAGGCCCTTCACCAGCCTCATTGCCCTTCTCTGGACATGCTCCAGCCCCTCAGTGTCCTTCCTGTAGTGAGTGACCCAGAACTGAACACAACACTTGAGGTATGGCCTCAGCAGCGCTGAGTACAGGGGAACAACCATCTCCTGACTCCTGCTGGCCACAGTGTTTCTGATGCAGAGGCTGTGCTGCAGGCTGCCTGCTCACGTGGATTGGGCTCTTCTCTGTCTGTAGCTGTCAAGTCACACCCTTCTCATCAATAAACTGCAGCACACTCACACCAGTGGGGCCAACAACACCCTTGGGTGGAGTTGACTCAGCTACCGGAGATTAAATCATGCCTCTCCCATACAAGCTTCCTGGCAAGAGGGCATTAATGCACACAGCTGTACTAGTGCCATGCTCTCGGATGCAAGGGCATCAACGATTGCCAGTCCTACTCTAAAAGAATCATGGGATGTTCTTGGTTGGAAGGGACCTTCAAATGTCATCTAGTCCAACTCTCTCTGCAACAAGCAGGGGCCCTGTCAAGTCTACACTGTAGGCTCTCAACCACCTCCCTGGGCAATCTGTTCCAGTGTTCCACCACCCTCATAGTAAAGAACTTGTTCCGAATATCCAATCTGAACCTGCACTTCTCTAGTTTGAAGCCATTGCCCCTCATCCTGTCACTGCAGGCCTTTGTGAACAGTCTCTCTGCATCCTTCTTGTGGCCCACTTCAGCTACTGGAAGGTTGTTATTAGGTCTGCCTGGAGCCTTCTCTTCTGCAAGCTGAACAATGCCAGCTCCTTCGGCCTGTTCACAGCAGAGGTGTTCAACACCATGATCATTTTTGTGGCCCTCCTATGGACCCTTTCCATTAGCTCCTTCTTGTACTGAGGGCTCCAGTCTTGGATACAGTATTCCAGGTGAGGTCTCACCAGAGCAAAGTGGCAGTTTATGATTTCCTTTTAGAGGTAACAGAAGCAAATAATTCTGGAAAAGTCTGTGTTAGCAGGAGCAAGAAAAAAAACCCAACACAGCACCTTTCAAAACAACAACAAAAAGAACCCCTTCCAGCCCTGGAAAACAGTGGTTCAGTTTTTCAAATTCAACCTATGAAACTATAACTCTGGAAAGAATCAACCTCAATAAATACTAAAGCACCCTGCACAGCAGATACTGATACTGAAAGGTTAGCAATAGATCTCTGGGGAAACCAAGCACACCATTTTCACACCAAGGAAATGAGTCCCTCTACCATTAGCCTTTACATAGGTTTGGATGTTATATCGTGTGTTAATTATTTCCAAATCACAAGTGCAAACACTCACTCTGATTGGAAAATTAGCAGATTTCAAACTCGGGTAATTTCCCCCTAATGAGGAACTTGTTGAACTGAATTTAACAATTAGCTCACACCCTTTGCTGGCTGGATATGGCAAGGCTACAAGGAGGCACAGAAACTCCCCTTTTCCAATAATTTGCACTCTCTTGCATGAGTATAAATTCAGAAGCTGTTTTCATGCTACTTTCTAACCCCTCCTTTGATTCTTAAGGCAGTGAACTCAAGGTTGAGCAAAGAAGAAGTGCTGCTCATACTGAAAGTTCTTTGTTTTGTAACCTTCCTCTTCAGCGTCAGTTAATCTGGGTGGGTTTTATTACATATCAAACCTTTGCAAAAAGGATTTCACAGCTTAAGAAATTAAACTTCTGATTTATTGGTCAATATGCACAATGTGTAGCTAACAAGCTAATGTGTTTGCCACCCCTGATAAGGCACTCAAGACTCACTGCCGGTTGGGCAGCCTTCCTTAAAGAGAGGAAAGGTTGGCTTCTGGTGCTGTTTGGAAAGGGTTGATCGCTGACATTGCTAAACTGCCATCCTCAGGCTACTTGGGTTGGTTTATGTAGGATTTTGTATGTTTTTCACGTTGTTATTTTCTCCTCAAGAACCCTGGAGCTGCTAATTATCCCTCTGTTAACACTTTTCCCACTGCCAGTAGTCTTCTCTTTCTTCTCACAGCTCTTGCTCTGCAGAATGTCTTGGAGTGCTTTCCCACAGCTTAGCAGCTCTTTGAGATGTCTGAACCAATTATCACCCTGTATCAAAACTATGCCTTAAATCCCAGAAGGCATCTGTGATCCTATGCCTGAATCTCTAGAGGGGAAACACACTTTTCAGCTGCTAAAATTGCGTTCAAGGAAACAAAAAGAGGAAGCTGAGGCTGTTTAGGCTGGAGAAGAGAAGGCTAAGGGGAGATCTTACTGCTCATTTACAGCTATCTGGAAGGAGATTGGAATGAGGTTGATGTTGGTCTCTTCTCCCAAGTAACCAGCAACAGGATGAGAAACAATGGGTTGCTGTTGTGCGGGGCGGGAGGTGGTGGTGTTAGATTAGATTAGATTAGATTAAGAAAAACTTTAGTGAGAGCGGTGAGAAGTTGGGACAGGCTGCCCAGAGAGGTGGTGGAGTCTCCATCCCTGAAGGTGTTCAAGAAGTGTGTAGATGTGGTGCTTCAGGATACAGTTTGGTGGTCACGGTAGTTGGGTTATAGTTGGATTTAATGACCCTAATGATCTTTTCCAATCTTAATGATGCTATGTTTGTTTTTCTACAAGTGCTGTGACCGTGTCTGCTTTAACTGGGCAGTCAGGTTTTTGTTTCCTTGATTGAAGACTATTCTGAGGCTTCAACAAGCTGCCTTAGGTCTGTCACAAAACACCAGTGCCTTCAAGTGCAGGCACACCAACTGCTTGATTATTTGGCAGTTAAGTGGCATCAGTATAGCCTTTTTAATGTCAAAGAGGGTAGTGAATTGAGAAATGGCAAGAAAAAAAAGAGTTCTGCAAAAGTGAGAGCTCTGTAAATGTCCTGCTTTGATCGTCTTTGTGTAGAAAGATTTTAATAGCAACTGAGATTTTGAGAAGTAAAGAACGAAGTGTTTGTGGGTACCTACTAAAATGGCTGCATACTGATCTGTGGGGAGTTAGCAGAGGAAAATAGCCTGGGATATCCCTGGCAAGTGAACACTGCAAAGGTGTGTTCTTCACACCAGTTCCACAGCTGCCAAAGAGATGCTCTGACTTGTAGCTCTTCCTCAAACGAACAGCTGAGAGCAACTGATTGTACTCTTCTGGTGGACACCTTTTCTAACCATGACCTAACTCACCTAATCATTACTTAAATCAGAAACGCTCAGTTTCATTTGTGATTTGATCACATTTAAGGAGCAGTAGTTTTCACAGCAGGGAAGTGAGAGGATGTAGCTTCTGCAGCCTGATCCTCGTCCCTGTGTGGCTTTGGGCAAATTCTCTGCTTCAGTTCAAAGAGCGTCGTGCTGAGTTCAGGTAACTGTTACAATTACCTAGTTAACATTTTTAAAGGGATCTGAAGCAGTTAAAAGGTGCTACGGAGGTGCAAGCAGATTCATGAATGGCTGGCAGTAAAAGTATTCAAGTCAGCAGAAGTCAGACTTTGTTTAAAAGGCTAAGGAAGCCAAGTGGCAATGTCCTGAATAAGTGGAGTTGCTGCAACAGGTAGCATTTTCATCAGCTGTGTGTGCTTATCTTTGTATTTTAATGGTGTTAGTACTTTTTATCATCACAAAAGACATCAATAAAATTACCTTCGCTCCTCCTCCCATGGTAATTCCACGCAAACATAACGCAAATTACTCACTCATTACTTTACACCAGGTGTATAAAATGAGTTGTAAAATTGATCTCCGAGATTTCCTTAAGTGTTTTCAGATGCTTTAACAATAAACACATAGCTGGAAGGAAAACCTTCTACTGGCCTGAAAGGAATCTTTATCAGAGCTTTCTGATTTGGGCTTTTTTTCTTTCATACTCTTGACTGCCTAAAGTCCAACCTAGAGGTTGTGATTTGTAATGTTTTAATTTCAAGAGCACCTGAATAAATGGGCTGCAATGCAGACCCCTTGCTGCCCTTGTTTTTTTAGCTCCCAGGCACCTACCTAGATGTGCACCTCTCTTAGGCAGGCTACAGCTATTAGTCTGAGCCTGGCTGGATAAGAAATTATTAATTAAAAGATGGGTAAGAAATTACTAATTAGAAAGCTGGGGGGGAGGTGGGGGGGAACAGGTAGAAGAAATGTGATGCAATAAGACAGACCCACACATTCTGCTGCAGCCATATAAGCTGCAACTCAGGAAAGCACTTAGATATGTATTTAAGACAAAATAAGTAGCAGTTGGTTGGCACAGTCTCCAGAAGGCTTTTCCCCCTCGCTGTGAAGGCATTTATTTGTACAACTTTAGATCACACCCTTTACTACCCATGCATACTAATTACATGGGTTAATTACATCAGATCTACACCCTCATTCCTTCCCTTCACACTTCCATTTATCTGCCATGGAATCAACCAGGTCAGAAGAGACCTCCAAGCTCATCCAGTCCAACCCTGTCCAGTCAACTAGACCATGGCACTAAGTGCCCATGCAGTCTTTTCTTGAACGCTTCCAGGGACAGCAGCTCCTAGACCATCTACATCTAGATGGCACAGCATTGTTTCATACTGAGCTGAAATATGTCATTCCCATTAAAAAATGTTGGTTTTTGCTCTGAAAAGAGTTCTGTGTAAGCAAATAGTTTTTTGAGAACTCCATGACTGCTCAGTAAAAAGAAAACATCTTCACTGCCAAATCTGCAGGCTGCTTAGCAATCACCATGGTCCATTTTATTGAAATATGGCACCTGAAGATTACAACAAATATTAAATCTCCATCCAAAGGCATAATAGCTGATGATACCTGTGGTTAAATCAGGCCCACATTGAAGTTTACAAGATATATTTAAGAGGCACTTCAGAGACAGGACAGATACCAGAGGAATGGCAATGAGTGAAGATTTGCTGTGCCACGGCAGCTGCCTTTGCCAGACCTAGACACTACCACTCCTCCAGACACTCCATTCACTGTCTGTGCTGTGCTGCATGGATCTGTTGTTCCATACCACAGATCTCACCCACCAAGGCATGCCCCTTTCAGAACCACTACAGAAACATTTCCCATGCTCATTTGTTTCATTTGCTCTAGAAATTAAGAATCTATTCAACGGCAATTCACAAAGATTCTTTGCCAACTCAAAACGTTTTCCTTTCTAGTTTTGAAGCTTCTTGAACTCACAGCCAACCATTCCCAATGCTGTGATGAACTTACATGCTGCTCTGCAAGTCTGCATATAGAATCACAAAGGTTGGGAAAGACCTTTAAGATAATCAATTCCAGTTGTAACCCAACTACCATGACCACTAAATCATGTCCTGAAGAGACACATCTACAGCTTCTTGAATGCCTCCAGGGATGACAATTCTACTAACTCCCTGGGCAGCCTGTTCCAACCCCTCACCACTAAAGAAGTTTTTCTTAATCTAATCTAACAACCTCCCTCCCCCAGCAAAACTCCAACCCATTGTTTCTCATCCTGTTGCTGGTTACCTGGGAGAAGAGACCAACACCAACCTCACTCCAACCTCCTTTCAGGTAGTTGTAGAGAACAATATGATCTGCCCTCAACCTTCTCTTCTCCAGACTGAGCAACCCCAGTTCCCTCAGCCTCTCCTCCTATGCCATGCCTTCCAAACCCCTCACCAGCCTCACTGCTCTTCTCTGGACATGTTCAATCACCTTAATGTTTCTTTTTTAGTGAGAGGCCTCAAACTGAACACAGTAATGTTTGTCTCATCAGTGACAAGTGCAGGGGGACAATTACTTCCCTAGTCCTGCCTGCCACAGTGCTACCCCTAATGCTGGCCAGGATGCTGTTGGCCTTCTTGGCCACGTGAACACATTGCTGGCTCATGTTCAGCTGGCTGTCAAGAGACACCCTCAGCATTCCTTTCAGTCACTCTTATCCCCATAGACACCAAGGATCCTGAATATCATTATTCCCATTTCCCTAGCAGAGAACCAAAGCACCATTAACATCACAGACCAGTGGCAGATGACATCTCAGACTCTACATCCTACCATCCTACTTTCTTTTTTCCAGGCCAGTGACAGAGAATCTGCCATCTGTAGGGAGCACATCTGCCAGTGGCATGTTTACAGATAGCAGCTGTGGATTTACCAAGTGAGGAGGTGAATTGCCAAGGAATGAAAAACAGTCTTGCCCTAAAGAGGTCATCGTTTCTGTAGGTGGAGAGCATTCAGAGGTCTGGAGATCTCACAACAAACAAATGCAAATGTATTTACTGATCAGAATTAGCTACGGTGAGCTCATGGCATAGAGTAAGAGCTGATACATTTTAATGGAGAAAGGATGAGAAAATTATGTGCTGGATATGTGACAAGAATCCAGGGTGAAGGTTTTAAACAGTCAAAGAGAAGAGCAAGAATGCCTCTGGTTTAACTCCAAATTGTAGCCATTCTAGCAGCTAAAAAAATAAATCACATTGTGAGATATTTTGGCTACCACCAAGTGCTCAGTAACAGCATAAAAATACATGGTATGAAATCTTACTAAATTACATAGTAAGGAAACACTCACACCATGTATACATCACTGAAGAAAAACAGGGTTATCTTTCCACTAGTGGTCCTTTCAGAGCTACAGCTGACAGGCATTTATGTCAGAAGCTGTTCTGACATGAACAGTAGCTGTTTGTAGTGCAAAAATATACAAGCTCCTGAAGCTGAGCTTCTGGCTCCTGCAGAACAGGCTTCTAAACCCTTGGCAATGTATCTCCACTAACTGTGCCATTCAGCATAGTCTCAGGAATCTGCTTTTTGTCCCCAGCTTCTTCAGCTGTACACTCAGGAGGCTCTAGGTCATCATATCTTCTCCGATAGACCACCCTTGAGATTAGTGTGATCAGAAACATTTCCATGATGAGGAGCTGCTGGGCCACATCTGCCAAATAAAACAGGAGACAAAGAAAAGCCCCCCCAGAAGGGGTGAAATCAGATCCCCCAAAAAAGGATCACCTGGCTTGTTAATCTTCGTCTGTGCAAAAAGAACAAACCTGACCACCCTGTCCCATTTCAGAGTGTCTCTCACACTCATCAGAATTCCAGCATTGCCTATCAATAAGCATGCAATGACTTATAAATCCCAAATGCAAGAGATTTAACAATAGCTGTGCAGGTTGGTGCATTTCCCTCTCATTTCTAATGCCATCTCTTCTCATTATCAAGTTTTCCTCTGCAATTCTGAAAGCTATAAAACCATTGTTCCTGTTTGCTAATTAAAACCCGGGATTCTCCAAAAGCTACATGATCCCAGGAAAGGAATAGTTTGAGAAAACACCAAATATCACAGGCAGACCTAGCACCATTATATGTAAATGAAGAACATCCTTCCCAAGAGAACTTACATGCTCCTCTAGCTGAAGAGGAGAGTGGTGGAACACAGGCAATGATCCTTTGCGTGGCCAACATCCTGATAACAGTTGTTTGCACATTGTTCAGAATGACAATGAACTGCACCAGAACGAGCAAACAGATGACTTAGCTACCAGGAACAGGTTTACAGTTCACACAACAACCCTCTTTTGGCTCATTTCTCCTTTCTTGTCTTCCCTCTCCTCCCAACTACCAGCAGGCTGCCTGTAGCTGTCTGGTGATACACTCTCACATTCGCAGAGTTTGCTGTCTCACACCTGGATTCACCCTAAGGCAGCTTATTGCATTTATAAGTACTTAATAATTCATTTAACAGAGACTTTAATGCAGCAGTCCTTCTATACTGTTCAAGTTCCTGATCAAGAGGGGTGCATTTCCAAGGATTCTGTTGTATTCCTTTCAGGGCACTGTGCAATAAGGGTAGCTCTGGCCCTGAGCTTTTTCAATGTAAGTATCTGGTTCTGTTCCTCACTGTTTAATGACTCCCAACCATTTTCATTAATATCTAACTCTAAAGTGCAGAATGGCTAAGGAAAATATTGTCAAAACAGAGCATTGTTACATCCTGAAGCAATTCAAAACAACAGCCACCTACACATCCTCTCCTAGTTTGTAGAACCACACACACCAGCATTTCATCACTGTGTTCCAGGATGCTACATCTACAAAGCTTTCTGCTAGCCTCACAGAAGGGGCTGTTTTGATTTCACTTGCCTAAAGATAAGTGGATTTTATGCAGCTTTCACACCTCCAGCACTCCTGAGAGGCTAGATGTAAATTGGCTCAAGCTGAAACTGAACGGCAGCCAAGGAGAGTACTTCAAAAGGATGCAGCTTTAATCAAGTAAAAAGATGCCTTTAAATAGTGTATTTAATGGAAAATAAAACACTGTAGCTTTTCAACAAAGGAAGAGCCAGAGAGACAGGCTTTATACCAGCAATTAAAAGAAATTCTTATCAGAAATATTAAACTTCTTACCTGATAAAGAGCAAACTTTGGGATGATCTTTTTACAGTTAAGGACCTTTCTAACTTGTCGAAACATGATTCCGACTGGCCACAGACCAATAATGGTGAGGACACCAACAACACAGTTAATCCATATTGCAGCTCCTTTGGGAGATAACTGAGAAACAAATTAAACAAGTGTACCTATAAAACTTAACAGTGCATTTTACTGTTTCCAGCAAGAAGTTGTGAATTGGGTGATGCAGATGTTAAAATGCTTGTTTCAGTCTCCATAAAAGCTGATGGCAGCAGCTGCTGGGGCCTGCATGGGAATCCTGCACAGCACCAACTGCAGTAGTAGTATGAGTGCTCTCACTCAGCAGGCACAGACATGTGAATCTGTTTAACCTGGGAAGGTAACAATTAACACAACCCCTCAATCTGACCTCAGAATGCTCAGCACCTCGTCAGAGCATAATCAACATTCAGTGAGGTATTTTATTTTATACCATGAAACAACATCCAAAAAACTTATTACTTTGAATCTGAGTTACTCAGGAGATGTAAAATTATCAGCAGATAGACCTCTCCATCACCTTGTGGTTTATGTGGTACAAAGCAGAAGTACTTTCTTTTCTACTCTGCACAGATATAAAAATGACCATGATTTGCAGTAGAACATAAAATTAGGCTTCCTGTTTACTTGTCAGTACACACACTTGGGCAGGTACATCCCACAGGGCAACTCGCAGTCCTGCTAATCATAGAATCATAGAATCATGGAATGAGGTTGGAAGGGACCTCATCTACTCCAACCTCCCCACCACGGGCAGGGACACCTCTCAACTAGGCTTGGCTGCTCAAGGCCTCATTCAACCTGTCCTTGAACATCTCCAGAGACCAGACATTCTAAGCACGCACACCAGGAGCATAATATTGGAGCATATTGGAACATAACCTGGTGCCCAACCCACCCTGATGCCCAGTTTCTTTCCAAGAGAAGCCAGGAAATGGAAAGTCTAAGAGAAGGCAGAATTTATATGCTTCAGGGTCCCAAAAGAATACAGTGAAAACTCACTTGGAAGTGCCCCTGGATTTCACAGTGCTAACAGCAACCCTAAAACCTGTGGATCTGGTGGACCACCTGTGATTAAAACATTTACTTACATTATAAAGAGTGTAGTTGCCATTAGTCCAGAGCACTATTGATAAAAAGATGAGGATGGGTCGAAAGCAAGCAAACTGAAAGGTGCCCAGCTTCAGCCAAAAGAGAGCTCGCCTGGCCAAAAAGTGAAACAAGAAAACAAGAATCAAAAAGAAAACAATCACATAGGCCAAGATCTTAGCAACCCATTCACAACTTTTTTTGTAGCCAGGTGGGGGTTGGTCTCTTCTGCCAGGCACCTAGTGACAGAACAAGAGAATACAGCCTCAAGCTGTGCCAGGACAGCTTCAGGCTGGGTGTTAGGAAGTTCTTCACAGAAAGAGTGATTGGCATTGGAATGGCCTGTCCTTGGAAGTGGTGGAGTCACCACAGAATCATACAATGTCAGGGGCTGGAAGGGACCTCAAAAGATCATCTGGTCCAGCCCCCCTGTCAGAGCAAGATCACCTAGAGCAGATCATACTGAAACACATCTAGACAGTTCTTGAACATCTCCAGAGAGGAAGACTCCACAACCTCCCTGGGTAGCCTGTTCCAGTGCTCTGTCACCCTCACAGTGAAAAAATTCTTCCTCAGGTTCACATGGAACCTCCTATGCCTCAACTTCCACCCATTGCCCCTTGTCCACCATCCCTGGAGGTGTTTAAAAAGAGGCTGGATTAGGCATTTAATGTCATGGTTTAGTTAATGAGAAGGTGTTAGGTTGGACTAGATGATCTTGAAGGTCTTTTCCAACCTGATTAATTCTGTGATCACACTGTGCACTTTTTTGGTTTAAATATTGTCAACTCTTAAACTTTTTCCACTGCCACAGTGTGTGGGCAAAATCTGGGGAGAACAGTTACAGGTTTCTGCACAACAATGCCACTTGCTCTTGCCTTGCTGCTGTACTGTTTCAGTTCACTGATGAAATTGGGTGATTCGGCCTTCCTGGTCAGGTACTTGTCCTGTGGTAGATGAAGAAAGGAAATCACACAGCCCTAGGTGAAAGGACTGGTAGTTTTTTTTGGTGCATCTTGAATGCTGCCATGTAGTGTGGAGGTTTGCTTCTTCATACTCTAACAGCAGGGAAGTATTACCTTTAGCTTGGCAAACTGCACAAGGCCAGCAGGACAGCTCAGGATTTTCTTACTTCTGTCGGCCTAAGTTGGGTCCAGAACACAGCCCATACACAGTTACCTGGCCAGGCAGCATTAAAAGCCACCTCAACATCTTGAGTACTGTGTCCAGTTCTGGATTCTTCAATTTAAGACAGAATAGGCTTCCCAGAGAGGTTGTGGGGTCTTCTTCTATGGAGACTTTCAAGGCCTGTCTGGATGTGTTCCTCTGTAATCTGTGTCAGATTGTATTGTCCTGCTCTGGCAGAGGGGTTGGACTTGATGATCTCCTTGGGTCCTTCCAACCCCTAGCATCCTGTGATCCTGTGTCTAGTGAAGGGTGATGAAGCTGATAAGAGGCCTGGGATACAGCCCTGTGAGGAGAGGCTGCGGGAGCTGGGGTTGTTTAGCCTGGAGAAGAGGAGGCTCAGAGGTGATCTCATTGCTGCTTACAACTAGCTGAAGGGAGGCTGTAGCCAAGTAGGGTTGGTGTCTTCTCCCAGACAACCGGCAATAGAACAAGGGGACTCAAGTTATGCCAGGGGAGGTCCAGGCTGGATGTTAGGAGGAAGTTTTTCCCAGAGAGAGTGATTGGCATTGGAATGGGCTGCCCAGGGAGGTGGCGGAGTCACCGTCCCTGGGGGTGTTGAAGCAAAGCCTGGATGAGGCACTTAGTGCCATGGTCTGGTTGATTGGACAGGGCTGGGTGCTAGGTTGGGCTGGATGATCTTTGAGGTCTCTTCCAACCTGGCTGATTCTATGATTCTATGCACTTTTCTAACAGGAGGATATGACATCTGACTGACCCAAACTCAATTTCAGTCCTTCCAGAACAAGCTGTGGCTGCTACAATTGGCTCACATTTTAGCCTATTACTGTGTGTTATTTCCCATACTGTCGGTGTTGTCTATGCTGTAGCACCTTAGACCCTTGAGAAAGCCATCAGAGGTGTGCCAGCAAACAAAAGGCTGCCATTTAGTATGCTAGAGGATACAGCACAAACACATGTGGAAAGGCCTGCAACTACCCAGCCACTTAGTGTTTGTGTGTCTGACCAAAGATTTATAATCCCCAAAGGGCTTTAAAGAGCAATATGAGAAACTGCAGTGCAGTTACTGCAACACCACAAATTGTGTCTATCTAACCATCACACCTCTTCTGCCACATCTCTCCCCACTGTGTGGCTCATTACTTTGCCTCATCTATGTACTGTATCTTGATAGCTTTCCCAGGACATCTTGATAGCATATGGCTTTTTAAAGAGACTTAATCCCTCCCTTGGAGTAGCTCCCTGTTTACCCAGGAGATACCTACCAAAAGAATATGAGACTGACCTTTGTCTGGTATAGATTGCTCATGTCTCAAAAAAATTACACCCTGTCATGGGAAAAGGCTAAAAGTCAGAAGCAGAGACAGCAGATGGGCTTCCCAGTACTACAGACACTGGAGAAGGAGCCCTAAGCCCTCTGCAGAACAAAAAAAGGCTGTTTTTTCTTTTCAAACAGCTGTCCTTCCTCCCAGCAGTAGGGACTACCTAGGTCCTGAAAGCAGTTGGCATTATTATCTAATTAGCACAAGCAGGCACTGTACTGGCCAACAGGAGAGGCATAGCAGTGGAGCCTCTCCCAGACTCTGCTGCAGTCTATACATAGGATGACAGGCATGGAAAGAAAATACATATACTGGTGACATTAAATCTACGGTCCAGCTCAGAGCTGTGGCATCTCTTCAGCTCTGACTGCTGAAGTAAACCTGAACCAATGCTGATGAAAACCAGTAGAAGTCATTTAGATCCATTATCAGTGGCTGCAGACAACCATTTCTTGGAGGTCCATTTTCAGTTAGTTTACTACCTGTTCTTCTTGATGCCCCCTCCAATGTAAACAATTAGTGTTTACTTCATTAAAATTAAATGATGGAAACAAGAATTTAGATTCTGATACTGAATGAGGCAGTTAAAGGATAAATTGTTATGACATCAACAAAGGAATTTCTGCAAATCACATCTGCATCACACACTGCTACATGTCTTCTGTTGGATGCTTTCATTTAACCAGACCATGAATTCCCTAAGGTCCCTCTGACACCAATGTCCAGGGCCTCACAGAAAAACCTCTGTCTTGCACATTCAGGCCTTCAGCTTTTGCTCTTAATGAGATAAACATTCTCATAGTCTGTGCCAGCAGGAAAGCCCTGGGAAACACATGAGGCTTCCAGACTGTGCTGCAGCGTGTAAATGACTGGGTGACACCAGCCAGAGTGAGAGCCAGGCTGTGCACAAAGAATGCACCCATAGGAACAGCTCTCCAGCCTCACTCCACTTCTCTGAGGTGCATTAAGTTTAGCAGAAGAAAATGTTTGCTTTTCCCTTACTAGACCACGCCATTTCTTTCAGAACAAAGCTTTCCAGGAATCACACCTGTTTCTTGTTGTTGTTGCTGTTCTAAAAGTTAATTTACTCTGAAATAGCTTTAAAGTCAAATTCAGAATGAAACATTTCCATTTCAACAAAGCAAGAGAAATTTTCTTTCTAAGGCAGCCTCAATCTCACAATGCTGCCTGTGGAAAAATACCCAATTCTGCCTGTGAAAAATGCCCAATTTGGAGACATTTGTTCCCTTCTGGAATGAAAAGAAATGGAAATCTCAGTTATTACGTTTCCTAGAGGAGAAATTCTCCCTCCCACATACCTCTGCTTACTATAGAAACAGTTTCTGGGAGGAGAACAGGATTAGCTGCAGAGATACTACAGCGTTCAGCATTACTGTGAGTGGGAACATGGCACTGGGTTCAAAGCAAGGGAGCTCAAGCTCTGGAGTCTTAAAATGCAGCAGAATTCTGCGTTCCGACGATGAACTAAATTAGCGGTGATGTACGGCCCCAGAGCGATGGCACTGTTCAAAACAGATGGCTTGAGAGTGGCTTTTGGGAAGTGAGGAAGCCCTTTGCTGTAAGCATGTCCTTGCCAAGCTGGCTGAATTCCAGCAGTCGTTTTCCAGCTGAGAGATCTTAAAGAGCAACTCACCTAGTGATGCGCACACGAGGGAGGCAAAGACAGCAGCAGCAGCAGGGACCGGTGCTGATCGTGAAGTGACCATTTTCAAACCTCCTGAGGAGAAGCTTTTGACCTCCACACTCTTTAATCATCATCATCAGGAACTTGTGGATAACTATAGCAAAAAATCTAGGAGAGGAAGAAAATGGCAGCTTGAATTTCCCTGCGTGTCTCTTGTACGCCTGTGCAAGGCCAGCGCTGCCTTCTGTCCGCTTTGCAATCGACAAAAATAAAGCCTTCTGCTTTCCATCATCTTGGAGGGCCAGAACTGCCCTGACCTCACTGAAAGAGGAATAAAGTGAGGCACAGAGCAGCTGTGGAGTTTCCCAAAGCTGCACTTGGTGGCTAGTGTCAGAGTCAATATGAAAGCACAGGCTTTAATAGGCTTGCCCAAGTCAATATGGCCGTATTTTTCCCTCAGTTGTCTAGTTCAGACTGGTACAAACTTTTCAAAACAAGTCCTCTTCCCCCTCTAAAAAGAGAAAACCACCACCAAAACCCAACAACAGGCATCACTAGGTTCATACATTTATACCTATGTAGCTATCATTGAATGCACAGGCCCAGTCAGGGCGTGGCTTCTCTGATCCAAGCACCGACTGCTGCAACCCCACCTCTCCCTCCTTCACCAGCTGCACATTCTCAACCCTTCCCAGATTGTGCATCCACTCTTTCCACCCTGTCCCAAACAAATTTAGGGAACTGATTCACTGAAATCCAGCTTCACCGAAGAAAAGAGTTCCTCGTCAGCTGCACTACCTCCTTGAAGGAGTTTGCAGTGCAACTGGAGACAGAGTGGTATGGATGCAAGTGAGGGGGTGGGAAGCTGTACCTTGGGCAAGGGAGAAGGGGGAATTCCGGCAAGTGCCTCAGGTCTGGATCTTTGGAAGCTTCTGTCGATCTGTGCTACCTGCACAAATTGCTGCATGCTAACACTGTCCCCTGCTACTGTATTTTCCCTCCTTTGTCATCTCAGTCTCTTAGTAAATGCAGTGTGACATGGGGTGAGGCTGTTGGTGATAGTCTGTGATACTGTCCTGCAGAATGTTTCAAAACCATCCTGAAATCAACTGTGGAGTACCCAAGGGCACAATATCCCCCTCCTTGGCTCTGCCTACCAGGGCTGTGCCACCACCTCCAGAAAGCAAGGACCACATTTCTCCCTCTTTCTCTATGCATGTCAGACCTGTCAGGCTCATCCAGAAAGTGCTTTTATCAGGACAACTGTGGAACATTTTTGCACTGATTTACCCATCAGAGGCTCAATTGCCACCATTAATAATAGATCTCCACAGCTCAACGGAAAGAAGAAGTCACAGGTCAGAATCTCATTCCACATGACATGCAGAGAGAGGAGAGAAAAGGCTGCTGCTTCAAAGCTACTGTCAATCCCAGGGATCAATTACATGCAAGTCACAGATCTTTCATACTGAGGTTCCCACACTAGGGGACTGTAGCACTGGGAACTGCTTCAGCATTTTCCACTTCCCAGAAAAGAGCTGCCAAGAGATTTCCACTCGAACCAAAAATTACTAAATTGGTAAATTTACAAAATGACTGTGTTTACCAAGAGCAGCAGATGTTTAGAGGGAAGAAAATCAGGGTTTGGGGCAACTTCTAGAAATAAGTAGAATACTCACACTGCTGCTGTGAAATCTGTAAACATTGTTGAGCGAGGAATCCACATGCCAATGCAGGAAGTAGTAGCCATCACCTACAAAGAAAGGGAGGAGGTTATATGAGGGACAGAGACAAAGCAAATTCACAGAGTCACAGGATGTTAGGGGTTGGAAGGAACCTCTGGAGATCTTCCAGTCCAACCCCCCTGCCAGAGCAGGAGCATAGAATCTAGCACAGGTTGCACAGGAACACATCCAGACAGGGCTGGAAAGTCTGCAGAGAAGGAGACTCCACAACCTCTCTGGGCAGCCTGTGCCAGGGCTCTGTCACTCTTTCAGTAAAGAAGTTCTTCTTCTTGTTGAGGTGAAACTTCCTGTGCTGCAACTTACATCCACTGCCCCCTGTCTATCCCAGGGCACAGGTGAGCAGAGGCTGTCCCTGTCCCTTCCATCCTGACCTCAGCCCTCAGCTATTTATAACCATTGATTATATCATCTCTCAGCCTTCTCCTCTCCAGAGCAACCAGCCCCAAGGCTCTCAGCCTTTCATCATCAGGCTGTGCTTCAGTCCCTTCAGCATCCTTGTAGCCCTCCCTTAGAATCTCTTCAGTAGATCCCTGTTCATCTTAAACTACAGAGCCCAGAACTGGATGCAGCATTCCAGGTGGGGCTTCATTAGGGCAGAGTAGAGAGGGAGGAGAACCTCCCTCCATCTGCTGGACACACTCTTCTTAATGCACCCCAGGACACCACTGGCCTTCTTGGCCACAAGGGCACATTGCTGTCCCATGGAGAGCTTGTTGTCCAAATTTATGTGGATTTTCAGGGAAACCCCTATTCTCAACATTCACTTTTATCTATTTTCTGGGAAAACTTACTGGAGCTGCAGCATTAATCCAAATTATGATTGATCTTTTGGAGGAGGGGATTTTCCTATAGATGTAGACAGCTTCCTCCATAAACACCAGATTAGCAATTAGCATCATCAGGGTCAAGATTGCAAAGAGAAATCTCCCTGGTAGGTTGAGGCCTGCAGAGAGAGAAAAGAAAACTGCCAGTTCTGGTTTATTTCATTTAATGTAAACTCACCATCTCTGAGGAGCTTCTTAGCCCTATTCTTGCAAAGACTTGCTCTCATCCTTAGCCACATTGATAGACCATTAACTCCATAAGAGAATTCAAAGTTCAGGAGTAAATCTTTCCAGCATCCACAGACAGCATGTGAGAAGAACAGTGTGGCCAGTAGGACGAGGGAGGTTATTCTTCCCCTGTACTCAACACTGCTCAGGCCACACCTTGAGTGCTGTGTCCAGTTCTGGGCCCCTCAGTTCAAGAGAGATGTTGAGGTGCTGGAACGTGTCCAGAAAAGGGCAACAAAGCTGGTGAGGGGCCTGGAACACAAACCCTATGAGGAGAGGCTGAGGGAGCTGGGGTTGTTTAGCCTAGAGAAGAAGAGGCTCAGGAGTGACCTCATTGCTGTCTACAACTACCTGAAGGGAGGTTGTAGCCAGGTGGGGTTGGGCTCTTCTGCCAGACAACCAGCAATAGAACAAGGGGACACAGCCTCCAGTTGTGCCGAGGGAAGTATAGGCTGGATGTTAGGAGGAAGTTGTTGGCAGAGAGAGTGATTGGCATTGGAATGGGCTGCCCAGGGAGGTGGTGGAGTCACCGTCCCTGGAGGTGTTCAAGAAAAGACTGGATGAGGCACTTAGTGCCGTGGTCTAGTTGACTGGCTAGGGCTGGGGCATAGGTTGGCCTGGATGATCTTGGAGGTCTCTTCCAACCTGGTTGATTCTAAGAATATGCATCCATGTTCCCATATTATGCAAAAGTTCCCTTCAGAAAGGTGGAGTTCCAGGACAAACATCCTTAGATGAATGCAAGTACGTAACAGAATAGAAAGTAAACACATAATATAAATCTATAGAGCAAACACATGTTCTGGGAACTTTTCCAGGCTGACAACAAGCAAATATGTATTTATTTTCCCAGTATTAGCTCTTTGCTTCCATTGAGCATTCGTAGGCATCCTTGTGCATATCTCCCTTAGTCACACAAACTTGTTAGAGGCTCAGTATGGAAGTTTGTGGAGCACACTAACAATGAAAAGATGTATCTAGCCTGAGATTAAATGATGCCTTCACTAAATTTCTGCTTCAAGGCTGGATATGAACATTAACATTTGCCCATGGCAGATGGGTTTTATGTCTCCATTTATGCTACGTATGGGTATCAACTTTTACCCACAACTAATGGCTGAGGTAACCAGCAATAGAACAAGGGGGCACAGTCTCAAGTTGTGCCAGGGTAGGTATAGGCTGGATATTAGGAAGAAGTTCTTCACAGAGAGAGTGATTGGCATTGGAATGGGCTGCCCAGGGAGGTGGTGGAGGCACTGTCCCTGGGGGTCTTCAAGAAAAGACTGGCTGAGGCACTTAGTGCCATGGTCTGGTTGATTGGATAGGGCAGGGTGATAGGTTGGACTGGATGATCTTGGAGGTCTCTTCCAACCTGGTTGATTCTATGATTCTATGATTCTATGTTTTACCCAAGAAAGGTGCTTCTGGAGACAGCAGAAAGCACTGCCATGGAGTTACACTTAATTTAGGAGAAGTTCATGTTCATCACTGGTATGAAGTCCCGCTGTGGCTGCAGCCTGTCTATTGGCAGTGCATGCAAAGGTGAACCTCTGCCCCAGCCTGCTGGAATAAAAACCCACGACGATTCTAGGCTTGGCTACAGGTGGAGCAGTCACCATAGGCAGAGGTCAATGGGCTGGGTCATCCCTCGGGATCCCCGGCACTCTCCTCTGGCCACCCTTCCCTCGCCGATCGGCCCGGCCGCGGCTGTGTGCCGGGGAGCCTTGCTATTCTCTCTCCCTCCCACGAATTCCGGCCGCGACGGGGAGCCGCCAGCCTCCTCCCGGGGGGTTCCTCGGCGGGGAAGCTCGGCGGTGGGATGGGCAGAGGTAGCAGCAACGGCAGTCACCGCCACCCCCGCCTGTGGGCGCTGCGTCCCCCACACGCTTCCCTCCCTCGCCCCGGCCCCGGCGGGCAGCTGCACTTACTTTGGAGCAGCTCCTGCGAGTAGGGCGGCTCCCTGGCGCTGCAGGACGGGTGGAGGGTCCCGTTCGCCTGGCTCTCCATGGCGCTGCTGCCGCCGGCGCCCACCGCGGTGCCCTGACAGTGCGGAGGGGACAGGGCACAGCGGGCGGCAGGCGGTACCCGCCCGGCGGTCCCCGTGCGGCGCGGGAGGTGCGATGCCGGAGCCGCCGAGGTTAATGATTAGCCCGAGAGCCGCGGCCGGGCGGGCGGCGCGCAGAGCTCGGCCTCCGAGCTTCCTCATGGCGCCTTGCGACTCCGGCCACCGGCGTGGGGAACGCTGCCCAGCCCGGGAGGCATGGCGCCCGTCTCCTTCCCACTGTGTCTGCGGGGACTCACTGTCCGCCTGCTCCCGGCGCCTCTGCCCGGCGGTGCTCTGGCGGAAGCCGCCCCCCATTCCCTGTCCTTCGGAGGCAGAGGGTGTCAGGGCACCTTGAGTGGAGTCTTGCTGCCAGCCGGGGCAGGATGGGCAACCAGCCAGGATTCCCTAGTCGGATTCTCCGGTGTCGTGCCTGCCTTCACCTGAGCCAGGTCAGAGGAGCCCTGAGCACCAGACCCTCTGCAGGGGCCTGGGGAGGCAGAAAGTTGTTTGGTCAGCATAATAGTTGTTCAAAATGCTTTTCATGGAGTCTTCCACCAAAAACTTCTCGATTTTCTTGGTGAGTGAGATGAAAAGCTGCACCAGCTTCTGCGCAGGCTGAAGGAGAGCACAGCGAGAGCAGGAATACATCAGAGGATTCTCCACTTTCTCTCATGTTTCACCGTCTGGAAGGGGCCTTTCTGAAGCTTGAGCCTTTTCAAGATGCTTCCAGGGAAAGGAAATCAGCCATGAAATGATGGAGTTTGGTGACCCACCAACTTTTTCTGGATAGTCGGTCTGAAAGCTTAGCTGCACATAGCTGCAGAGGGGTGGCTACAGCACCAAGAGACAGAACAGCAGGTGGCATGCTGCATAAATAAATGCAAAGTAGTGTTCAGGGATGTCTTCATCCTTAGCTACTTATGCAATGAGGAGCTATTGCCACTCAGGAGAGAGATCTTTGGGCCACGTTGCCTAGACCTCAGAAATGGCAGCTAAAGAATCAGCATGGGGAAAAATACAAAGGACTGACATGAATTAATAGATAAAGGAGGAAAGACAGAAAACAGCTAAAACACATCTGAAGGCCTCCATCCATCAAGGTGGTATTCCAGGAACTTGAACAAATTGAGGAAGGGCAGGGAATCCAGGGAGTGTGGGATGCTTGTAGGCAGCATGGGCCCCTGTAGAAGCTGCCTTGTAGTTTCCTCAGGGCTCCCAAAGGTTTTACTGAAAGACCAAGCCAGACACTGAAACACTGCCAGCAAGAACTCAAGGAGGCAAAGGGGAACTGATCTGCTCGGTGGAAAACTGCAGGAGACGCCGACTGAGCAAAGGCAAATCCCTTCTAGTGCGGCAGAATTTGGGAGTGAGACAGATGAGGCTAGATAACCTCGTCTGTTTCTGTCAAGAGGGCTTGCTTGCAGACCAGAGCCATTTATGTTAAATCCTCCTTGGCATTGCTGGCATTGTTTCCACTACACTAGAAGGTGAAGAGGAGAGCTTTACTGTTTCTCCAGGAGAGTTGTGTAGTAACTGGCTGTTAGAAAGTGGTATCTGCCCAGTCTTCACGGGCAGCCCAGAGCTTCCTCCATCCAGCACATCTGCTGCTGCTCAGCTGTAGAAAGATGCAGGCAGAATTCTTCAAGCATTGTTCCATCTTGATTTCTGTTTGGAACTCTATTTACTCATCTGAAGAAACGCTTGCTAGTAGAGGGAGAAATAAACCTTCACCCACTATGCATTTTCTACCCGGTTTGCTTGATTTTTTTACCAAACTAGGTGAAGATGACCACATATTCTGAAATGTAACCGAAAGCTCAAGTTGGAATCTGCTGAAATGGAAAGACTGCCCAAGGCCTTTGAAGGTTCTCCCTGAGCAGAGACAACAGGATTCCTTCCCATCTGCTGCTATTTTGGTTGCCAGCTTCTTGTATTCACTGAAAGCTAAAAATAAAACTCCCTTCCCTGTGAATCCCTTTTCTGAATGAAGCAGCTTTGTCAATGCCTGAAGAGATGCACACATTAAGTGTAGGAGTGACAAAACTCATGGCTATTATACCATATTTAAAAGAAACCTGCAGGCTGCTTTGACTTAAGAATTCCTTGAAGAATCCATACAGTAACAATTTTGGATTTGACAGTCATATTTTAGTCATTTAGCAAGTACCAGTTAGGAGCAAATACTGCAGCATGCTCTGGATATGGTGTTAGAAAATTACCTGTCTTGTATTTTAGTCATTTAGCAGTACAAGTAAGGAGCAAATACTGCAGCATGCTCTGGATATGGTGTTAGAGAATTACCTGTCTTGTATTTTAGTCATTTAGCAGTACCAGTTAGGAGCAAATACTGCAGCATACACTGGATATGGTGTTAGAGAATTACCTGTCTCCTATTTTAGTCATTTAGCAGTACAAGTAAGGAGCAAATACTGCAGCATGCTCTGGATATGGTGTTAGAGAATTACCTGTCTTGTATTTTAGTCATTTAGCAGTACCAGTTAGGAGCAAATACTGCAGCATACACTGGATATGGTGTTAGAGAATTACCTGTCTCCTATTTTAGTCATTTAGCAGTACCAGTTAGGAGCAAATACTGCAGCATACACTGGATATGGTGTTAGAGAATTACCTGTCTCCTATTTTAGTCATTTAGCAGTACCAGTTAGGAGCAAATACTGCAGCATACACTGGATATGGTGTTAGAGAATTACCTGTCTCCTATTTTAGTCATTTAGCAGTACCAGTTAGGAGCAAATACTGCAGCATACACTGGATATGGTGTTAGAGAATTACCTGTCTCCTATTTTAGTCATTTAGTAGTACCAGTTAGGAGCAAATACTGCAGCATACACTGAATACAGTGTTAGAGAGTTGCCTGTCTCAAACCTGCAGAAAATTAACAGGCAGAAGTTTAGGAGTTGAGGATTAACTCTCAGCTGATGTTGTAGAAATCCATCCTATTCTCTCTTCTACTGGAGTCTCTTTTGCAGAACACAGTCTAAAAGCAAATCCACCACAATCCCTTTTTGTTAGGAACACCACTTCCCATTTTTGGGTTGAACAGTAGATCAACTTCCTTAGAAGCTGCTGTATGTCTGGGGGTGATGTGCATCACCTCTTCCTCACATTCTGGGCTATTTCTTGACAACAATATTTTCCTGACAGTCCTTACATTTAATAAAGCAAAGTGAAAAGCATGCCCTGATCCCTCAGCAACCACAGCTGAAGGTCCACGTCTCTATGCACACTTTCTTAGACCAGGCTCTTCAGCAGTGCTCTCTCCACACTGACCTCTGAAGCCCAATGCTGGTCTCTGAATTCTCTAGAAAACTTTACTTATAACTAGGACCATAGTCCTCAATTGTAACAAGTGCAAATGGGAAAGGCAGTCAAAGAACGTTGCTGAGGGGTGGGGGGTGAGAATGATGCTCATCTGTGATGTGCTATCTGTGAATGATGCTATCTCTGATAGGACAAGGAGCAATGGATGTAAGCTGCAGCACAGGAGGTTCCACCTCAACACAAGAGGAAACTTCTTTACTGGAAGGGTCACAGAGCACTGGAACAGGCTCCCCAGAGAGGTTGTGGAGTCTCCTTCTCTGGAGACTTTCTTTCTGGATGAGTCCCTGTGTGACCTGAGCTAGATTGTATGGTCCTACTCTGGCAGGGGAGTTGGACTCAGTGATCTCTTTGGGTCCTTTCCAACCCCTAACATTCTGTGATCCTGTGATCTGAGTTCAAGCTAACAAGAAAAGTTTGTACTGGAAAAAGTAAATTAAATTTCAGTGCAACAGGACCATACCTCAGGTATCTCACAAGTTTGGAATCCTAACCAGCTAAAAAAAGTTAGTCCAGCTTCCAAAGGCATGCACAGGTTCAACAATTAAATGAAATTCTGTCTCTCATCTGTAGCACAATAAGCAGTTGAAATTAGATACAACCTGGCATCTTCCACTGTAAAACTGTTAACTTTTCACCTCACCTGCCAGTAATAAACTACCCATTTCAGAAAAGGTGGCTCATTAATATGAGAGAAGGAACACCTTGAGTAATGTGTTCAGTCCTGGGCACCCCAGTTTAGGAGGGACATTGAGCGTGTCCAGAGAAGGGCGACGAGGCTGGGGAGAGGCCTTGAGCACAGCCCTACGAGGAGAGGCTGAGGGAGCTGGGATTGGTTAGCCTGGAGAAGAGGAGGCTCAGGGGTGACCTTATTGCTGTCTGCAACTACCTGAGGGGTGGTTGTGGCCAGGGGGAGGTTGCTCTCTTCTCTCAGGTGGCCAGCACCAGAACAAGAGGACACAGCCTCAGGCTGCACCAGGGGAGATTTAGGCTGGAGGTGAGGAGAAAGTTCTTCCCTGAGAGAGTCATTGGACACTGGAATGGGCTGCCCGGGGAGATGGTGGAGTCGCCGTCCCTGGGGCTGTTCAAGGCAGGACTGGACGTGGCACTTGGTGCCATGGTGTGGCCTTGAGCTCTGTGGTAAAGGGTTGGACTTGATGATCTGTGAGGTCTCTTCCAACCCTGATGATACTGTGTGATACTGTGATATCTATCACTGCTAAAGAAGTTAAACTGGGATTGGGTTATTATTTGGATGCTGGTAGCAAATGTGAAAAGCAAGATATAAAATGATGGCAATAAAACAAACTTGGATAACAAAAATAGGTTGTCATTTTTGTGCCTGTTCAGACAGACAGATTTCTACATGAAAAAGTATTTCAGGTGTTCCAGAAGCTTTAGATCTGTGCTTAGAAGGGGCAGAAGTTAAACAAAGACTCTTAGCAGTAGAGTAGCAATAAAAGAGAAGAGAGAGAGGCTTTCATTAAATCAGAAGCTAACAAGCCTCATTTTATCTCACTTCTAAAGCAGCAAATCAATTTCTGGCAGTTGATATAGGGGAGAAATATCAAGAAGTAGGATCAAACTATTATTTTTGTAATATGTTGTCACACACTTGTCCAGACAGAGTAATTATTTGTCTTGTCTTAACCTTTTAGAAGTAACTTACTAGTAATTGAATGTGGCAGTAGAGTAGCAGAAGGGAAATTCACAGTAGAATTCAAGTTCACGGTAGAACAAAGAGCTGAAAGAACCTTATAAAATTAGGACCCCAAATTGGTGGTAAGTGGGGGAGCCAACAATCAGCATCCTAAGGGAGCATAGAGGCAGACAGTGCCATTTTCTCTGCCATTGCTGTGACAAAGTACAGATATTTGATTGCAGAGCTTTTCAGCAATGGGAGAAGTTTCTCCCCAAAGGAGCCTTGATGAGCAGTAAGACAAATACGTCTTAAGGACCAAGTAAATGCCACTTTGTGAGCATCTCATGTGTGTCTGAGGGCACTGATGGGCAAAGACAAACCTCACAGATCTTCAGCATCAAAAATAATAGATTAGGATGAAGGAGTTCTTTCCTTAGGGTGAATTTTTGGAGTTTTTTTTCCCTTCCCAGTCTTGACTTATAACCCCTAACCTCTGGAGGATGGCTGTCAAGCACTTTGAGAAGTCTTTGTGTCAAAAATGCCTGTTCATCTGAACCAGAGCTTCAGCTAAGAGGAGAGAGTTTAGAAAGATTTATTGACAGAAAACTATGCTTAAACTGTTTTTTATGTAGAAACATTTATTTGGATACTTCCTATGTGGACTGTTCTGTGGCTACTGTGCAAAGCAAATTTTGGAATCTGAAGGGTTTTAAAACTCACTGAAATTTAAAAAAAGAAAGAAAAGAAGAAAAAGGTGCTGGAAATCAAAGTGCAGTGTTTCAGAATGAGGAAACAGTGCACAAAGGACTGGCCACAACAACCCCAAGCAGAGCTACAGGCTGGGGACAGAGTGGCTGGAGAGCAGCCAGACCAAAAATGATCTAGGGGTACTGGTAGATAATAGCTGAACATGAGCCAGCAGTGAGCCCAGGTGGCCAAGAGAGCCAATAGCATCCTGGCCTGGATCAGGAGCAGTGTGGCCAGTGGAACAAGGGAGGTTATTCTTCCCCTGTACTCAGCACTGCTCAGGCCACACCTTGAGTGCTGCGTCCAGTTCTGGGCTCCTCAATTCAAGAGAGATGTTGAGGTGCTGGAACGTGTCCAGAGAAGGGCAACAAAGCAGGTGAGGAGCCTGGGACACAGCCCTGTGAGGAGAGGCTGAGGGAGCTGGGGGTGTGCAGCCTGCAGCAGAGGAGGCTCGGGGGGACCTCATTGCTGTCTACAACTACCTGAAGGGAGGTTGTAGCAAGGTGGGGGTTGGTCTCTTCTCCCAGGCAACCAGCAACAGAACATGGGGACACAGTCTCAAGTTGTACAGGGGGAAGTATAGGCTGAATGTTAGGAGGAAGTTGTTGGCAGAGAGAGTGGTTTCCCATTGGAATGGGCTGCCCAGGGAGGTGGTTGAGTCCCTGGAGGTGTCTTATTGCTCTCTACAACTACCTGAAAGGAGGTTGTAGTGAGGCTCGTGTTGGGAGATAAGTAACCAGCAATAGGATGAGAGGCAATAGGTTAAAGTTGCGCCAGGAGAAGTTTAGATTGGACCTTAGGGAAAAACTTCTTTAATGAGTGACTGGTAAGGGGCTAGAAGAGTGAGGTGATGGAAATGCCATCCCTGGAGGTGTTCAAGAATTGTGTAGATGTGGTGTTTCAGGATATGGTTCAGCGGTAGTTTGGTTACAGTTGGACCAACGATCTTAAAGTGTTTTCCAGCCTTAACAATTCTATGATTCTGTGTTATTCTGACTGGGAGATGGCTTTTTTCCACAACAGTCAGGTGCTGGGCAAGATACATCATGCATTTCCCCTCACAGGTCATAACATGACAGAAATGGGTTTTGCTCTTTCTCTATTGCTGTTACTGGGGAGGAGTTAAAAAATAACAAAGGGGGCAGAACAACAGAACATGCACACACAACAGCAAACCTGTAATATAATCAGATAATAAAAATAACAAGCCAGGACACCTTCCAAAACTAGAGGTATGTTGTTTTGTGTAGCAGGCAGACCACCCACCAGCAAGCAAGGAGAAAAGAGCTTGAGTGCAACAGTGCAAAGTGTCAGGACAGGTTTTAGTCACCATAGCAGTGTGACTGCCTGTGCCAGCAGCCTAGGCACGGGCAAAATCCTGCACTGCCGACCTACAAAATCAGTGCTACAGCCTGAAACTCTGTTCTTTACTGTTACATAAACATACATAGCTTGCAAAACTCTGAAGCTCAGTTTGTGAGTAATAGCGTGAGCTGGAGAGCTAAGGTTGTGTGTTGTGTTAGCTGTTTCTTCTTCTAAACCAAACCTTATTTCTATCTGGAGGTGCACTCCTAAGTTCTTTCTTTCTTTCTTTCTTTCTTTCTTTCTTTCTTTCTTTCTTTCTTTCTTTCTTTCTTTCTTTCTTTCTTTCTTTCTTTCTTTCTTTCTTTCTTTCTTTCTTTCTTTCTTTCTTTCTTTCTTTCTTTCTTTCTTTCTTTCTTTCTTTCTTTCTTTCTTTCTTTCTTTCTTTCTTTCTTTCTTTCTTTCTTTCTCTCTTTCTCTCTCTCTTTCTCTCTCTCTCTTTCTCTCTTTCTCTCTTTCTTTCTCTCTTTCTTTCTCTCTTTCTCTCTTTCTTTCTCTCTTTCTTTCTCTCTTTCTCTCTTTCTCTCTCTTTCTTTCTCTCTTTCTCTCTCTCTTTCTTTCTCTCTTTCTCTTTCTTTCTCTCTTTCTTTCTTTCTTTCTTTCTTTCTTTCTTTCTTTCTTTCTTTCTTTCTTTCTTTCTTTCTTTCTTTCTTTCTCTCTTTCTTTCTCTCTCTCTCTCTCTTTCTCTCTCTTTCTCTCTCTCTCTCTTTCTTTCTCTCTTTCTCTCTCTTTATCTCTTTCTCTCTTTCTTTGTCTCTTTCTTTCTTTCTTTCTCTCTTTCTCTCTATTTTTCTCTCTCTCTTTCTCTCTTTCTCTTTCTTTCTCTTTCTTTGTCTTTCTTTCTTTCTTTCTTTCTTTCTTTCTTTCTTTCTTTCTTTCTTTCTTTCTTTCTTTCTTTCTGTCTTTCTTTCTTTCTTTTCCTTCCTTCCTTCCTTCCTTCCTTCCTTCCTTCATTCCTTCCTTCCTTCCTTCCTTCCTTCCTTCCTTCCTTCCTTCCTTCCTTCCTTCCTTCCTTCCTTCCTTCCTTCCTTCCTTCCTTCCTTCCTCTTAATATTTTTTTCCCCCACAAGTAATTAATAGAAATTAAGTTCAAGTTACAACCAGGGGGAAAAAAACGTTTTCAGTTTGGTGTTATTTGAAAGCTAACTCAGATCTACAGCTTTCCCTCTGCCTGCATGGGGAAATGGATGGTTTTAAGAAGATATTGAAAAGCCATAGGCAATGTCTGAGTTTGCACTGAGCTGGGAAAGTGAAAGAAGAGCACAAACATCCTGCAAATGGCCTTCAGTTACAGAGTTTTTGTCCTGCAGTTCAGACACAAAGCCAAACAGGAGCAGTGGAGATTTTGGTAGAGAAGCAAGAGCATCTGGAGCACAGTTTGGCTGGAAAGGAAAAACAAAAAACTTCAGATAAACCAGAGGCAGATGTTTGTAATAGCTGAAATATACAGGCTGTCTGCAGATGTGTTAGGGGTTTAAGACTAGTGTCTTACTTGTAAATGGTAAGTAAAAGTATTCCAGAGAATTCCAGAGAGTCCAGGGGGTTGGACTCTCAAAGGGGCTGAATGAAACAGAAGAGATAAGTTTATCCCATTCCATTGGGCTGCAGAATTTCTATGTAATTTGAAGCACAGCTTGTCCTGGGCTCTTCTTCCTTCCTTTCCCCCCTTTCTCTCCTTCTGGCCTTGCTTGCTTGTCCCACTCTTCATTGTTTGAGTTATTGGTTAGAACACTGACTGGGAGCGGGGAGAGAGAATGTTGTGTTAGCTGGCAGCAGCCCCTAGGCTTTGTCCAGGAGGGTGTCCAGAGGGGTCTGGTCTATTGTCTAGTTGTATATGTATGTGTCTAGTTGTATATGTGTGTGAATATATATATATATATATATATATATATATATATATATATATATATATATACTTGTCTATTTTATTTATATATATATATATATATATATATATATATATATATATATATATATATATATATATACACACTTGCATATGATAATATTACACACACACACACACATATATACTTGTATATGCTTATTACCTTTTCTATTTAGCCTACTTTTGTAACTAATAATTTCATCTTGCTTCCAAACTCTGAGTAAAGCATGGGAATTCACTCTCCTGGGGTAAATCCCAAATTCCACATGGTGCAAAACCACCACAAGATGAAAACTGGAAGTTAGGCTTCAGACAAATGCCAAAACTGGAGAGGAGGAGCCAAGTGCTCTGAGAGGTTAGGAAATGGTACTTTTCAGTAAACCAGAGAAAAACCCCTGAGAAACTGGTAGCAAGAGGGAGAAGCTGCCTGCCTGTCTCCTGCACATCTCTCTTTCTTTGTGCAGCTGGCGTCTGTCCCTTTGATCTGTATGTGGAAGACAAATGTACTTCAGGCATAAGACAACTAAGCCAGGGACAGCCCTTCTCTGGAGGCCAGGGGTAGCCATTCCCTCCAGGATTTACAGACCTTGCTCAAATGTTTGTGGTTCTGCAGAAGAGAAAAAGGACCCAAACCCAATAATTTGTCAAAGGCTCTGTACCTTTCTTCTCTGCATTCTATCTTCCCCTCATCACCTTATCATTTTATTAGAATGTCTTCTTGTTTCACAGGATAAATCATTCCTGTTAAAGTGCAAGCTGCAGGATGTGTGGTCTATCAGACACCCAAACAAGCTGTCCTACTCTTGCTTGGCAGTTCCCATGGCAGCATCTCTTAGCTCTACCTTAGCCTAACGTCTTTCTGAATTACCACCACTTCCCTCTTCTATTATCTCCTATTGCCACCAATTTCCTCTTTGCTAGCATCTGACAAGTTGAGTAGCACCTTCATTTAGCAACTACCACATCTCCCCCAGCATCCTTCAGCCCATCCTGACAGATGAATATTATGGTACCTGTCCTGTCATTCCCACAGGATAATTTTCAGACAATAATTTCTCTGCTGCCCTTTGTTTCTTTTCCCTCTTTCTCCCAATTTTCCATGGTCAGTTAACATTTTCTCCAATATTTACTCCCCAGCAATTCGTTCTGACTTTGTAAGCCATAGCAGGTGGCTGAGTTAAGTTCCACCCAGGCAGACCTCATTGCTGTCTGCAGCTGCCTAGGGGGAGGCTGTGGCCAGGTGGGGTCGGTCTCTTCTGCCAGGCAAGCAGCAACAGAGGAGGGAGACACTGTCTCAAGCTGTGCCAGGGGAGGTATGGGCTTGATGTTGGAAGGAAGTTCTACCCAGAGTGATTTGCCTTTGGAATGGGCTGCCCAGGGAGGTGCTGGAGTTGCTGTCCCTGGAGGTGTTCAGGCAGGGCCTGGATGGGGCACTTGGTGCCATGGTGTAGTTGATTAGCTGGCGCTGGGTGCTGGGTTGGACTGGATGATCTTGGGGGTCTCTTCCAACCTGGTTGATTCTGTGATTCTGTGATTCTATATTTTTGGGAGGAGGTGTTCAAATCTCACAACACATCAAAAATTATCTTGTCTGACTGAGAGGGTCCAATTTTTTTTGCAGTGCAAACATTTGCATGGCCTGAAAGTAATTTATATAAACATTTGACACCAATCGTTTGAAATGAAGTGTGGCTGAAAACCTTCCTGGCAGTAAAACTAAGGCAGTGAAATGCTGGACAAAAAGCCACAGTGTAATCTCCACAGTGTAGTAGTTGGTATTTTCCTTGGAGTCTCATTTTCTGCAAGGTTCTCAGCTTTTGCTCCAAATAAAAGCCCATTTGTGGAAGATGTTTTTTTTTGTCAGGAAAACAATAATGTTTTGAAAATATGAGCAATATCCTAAATATTAAAACAAAACAAAAAATACAACAACCAGACAAACAAAATCAAACTCCAAAAGCCCCCAGCAGAATACAATAAAAAGTGGATCATAGAATTGTAGACTCATAGAATGGCTTAGGTTGGAAGTGACCTCAGAGATCATCTACTCCAACCTTCCTGCCATGGCAGGGACGCCTCTCAGCTTGACTTGGCTGCTCAAGGCCCCATCCAACCTGGCCTTGAACACCCCCAAGGAAGAGGCATCTACAACTTCCCTGGGCAGTCTATTTCAGAATCTCACCACCCTTGTACTGAAGAACTTATTCCTAAGGTCCAGTCTAACTCTCTCTCCCTCAGCTTCAAACCATTCCCCCTTGTCCTGTTGCTAGACACCCTTATGAAAAGTCCCTCTGCAGCCTTCCTGTAGGATCCCTTCAGGTATTGGAAGACAGCTACAAGATCCCTCTGGAGTCTTCTGAACACCCTCAGCTCCCTCAGCCTATCCTCATAGCAGAGGTGCTCCAGCCCTTAAATCATCTCTGTAGCCTTCCTCTGGACTCACTCCAATAGCTCTGTGTCCTTCTTATGCTGGGGACACCAGAACTGGATGCAGTATTGGAGCTGGTGTCTCACCAGAGCAAGGTGTATATCTCTTTAAATCTCAGCATTCTTTAACAGCTTAGACTACAGAAGAAAATGTATTCAACCCAAAAGCATGCTTTTAATGATTCCTGGGCTATTTTTGCCACACTTGAGGAACCTGTTCCCTTTTTAAAAGCCAGCTATAATGCCTCTGGTGTTTGAAAGTAGATAGACATGAAGCACAGCATTGTTACATGCTCAGTATGGTTCCCAGGTGCATTCATGTGCTTCTAGTTCTTGCAGTTCAGGAAGAAGTGGTGGTTTCATAGAATCAACCAGGTTGGAAGAGACCTCCAAGATCATCCAGTTTCCTTGCCTTTCCTTGCTTTCTGCCTGCAGTGGCCATTGTGGAAGCTGCTTCTATCCCACTGGAAAATATATTGAGCTGTATAAAATTGTGTGGAGGTGAGAGTGTCCCTGAGAAGCCATAATGCTGCAAGATCAGTAACCATTTCAGGAGATTAAAGCATGTCTGTGCCCAAATAGCTCACTGCTTCTGTGTACCAGTGGTGAGCATCTCTCTCTGCTCTGTTCCAGTAGCAGTTCTCCATCGAGCCCTACCTCTCATGTGCAGGACCTTGCCTTAGGGTGACATCACACTGTCATGCTGTGTTATGAAGACTTGCAGACAAGCTGAGGAGGGTTGATACCCTCAGAGATCATATGTTCTGCCTGCCCCCTGCTTAGGGAAAGGGCAGTGAGAGCAGGTTTCTCCAGGCCATGTCCATCTGAGTTTTTAATATCTCCACAACCTCTCTGGGCAACCTGTACCAGGGCTTGATCAGCCTCATAGTGAGTATGAGTGTGGCTGATGCTGCTGCACTAGGTTTGGGAAATGTCTCTGTTAAGAGTAATCCCTTAAAGTGAAGCAACGGAGCCCAGGGGCCAGAGCCAGTTGATCTGCCAAAGTGGCACTAAATGGATGGGGAGATAAGCTCCAGCACTGGGCACAGCAGTGCAGCCTGCCCCAAGGAAGGAGGAGCTGAGAAAGCTCAGAGTGTCTCTGCTGCCTGCTTGGGCTGCAGCTTCTGATCTGAAAAATTAGAGTGGCAAGCAGGTCTGTTTGGCTGAGCAGCAAAGTGTGGCTAACAGCACGAGGGGCCTAGGAAAGGTCCCTTCACACATCTGTGCTGCCAACTTCAGTCACAGTACTTAATGGTCCCAAACACCCAGGCTAGGACTGACCTGGAGGACAGAGAAGGTAAAGAAAATATCTATCTATCTAAGTAAATGTAGATTGTTTACTGTTGTTCTTTCTGCTGGCCTGGCAAATGTTTGGGGTTTTATCCTCAGCTAAAACAATGTTGTGAAGGCAACTGGTTTATGTCTGAAAATGGGCTGGGGAAATGACCTTCCTGAGCACAGGGATGGTTAGGTCTCATTTTATCATGGAGGATAAGAAGTGGAGGAAGTAGGTACTGATAGATAGTAAGCTGAAGATGAGCCAGCAGTGTGCCCAGGTGGCCAAGAGAGCCAATGGCATCCTGGCCTGCATCAGGAACAGTGTGGCCAGTAGGACAAGGGAGGTTATTCTTCCCCTGTACTCAGCACTGGTCAGGCCACACCTTGAGTACTGTGTCCAGTTCTGGGCCCCTCAATTCAAGAAAGATGTTGAGGTACTGGAACATGTCCAGAGAAGGGCAACGAAGCTGGTGAGGGGCCTGGAACACAAATCCTATGAGGAGAGGTTGAGGGAACTGGGCCTGTTTAGCCTGGAGAAGAGGAGGCTCAGGGGTGATCTTATTACTGTCTACAACTACCTGAAGGGACATTGTAGCCAGGTGGGGGTTGGCCTCTTCTCCCAGGTAACCAGCAATAGAACAAGGGGACACAGTCTCAAGTTGTGCCAGGGTAGGTCTAGGCTGGATGTTAGGAAGAAGTTCTTCACAGAGAGAGTGATTTCCCATTGGAATGGGCTGCCCAGGGAGGTAGTGGAGGCACCGTCCCTGGGGGTCTTCAAGAAAAGACTGGATGAGGCACTCAGTGCCATGGTCTAGTTGACTGGCTAGGGCTGGGTGATAGGTTGGACTCGATGATCTTGGAGGTCTCTTCCAACCTGGTTGATTCTATGATTCTATGATTCTATGATTCTATGACCTGATTTAAATACGTCCCTTCATCCTCCCAGGCAAGCCCTGGCAGAAGAGCTAGGAGGAAAAAGAGGCAGCTTTAGCTTGCCTACCTGCAGCTCTTGGCCTGATTTAATTTTGGCAGGTTCCTTGGGTATCACAGGACAGAACCACTCCCTGCAGTCAGGGTTGTTCCAACAAACCCGCTGCAACCCCATTAATTGTACGATCCTGTCTGACTGCTTCTTTGGCAGTGTTGCTTCACTGCAGTGAGAGCCCATGAACAAACATTTCCTATCAGTTGTGCAACTGCCACAGTTGCACATCAGTTGTGTGGGGTAAGTCCCAAAATGGAAGGTGTTCCATAAAGGGCAGAGAGGCTCCAAACAAAAGCAAGCTCCCTGTCAGTGATGCTTGAATCTCTGCCTGCCCTGGTAGGATTAAACCTGGGTGAAGGGGAAGTTGCTCTGGATGAACCTGCCTGAGCCAGAGTAGTTTCATGTGCCTTTAATCACAGAATTGTCAGGGTTGGCAGGGACCTCAAGGATCATGCAGTTGTAACCCCCCTGCCATGGGCAGGGACACCTCACACTAGATCAGCTTGCCCAGAGCCACATCCAGCCTGGCCTTAAAAACCTCCAGGGATGAGGCTTCCACCACCTCCCTGTGCAACCTGTGCCAGTGTCTCACCACCCTTATGGTGAAGAACTTCTTCCTAATATCTAATTTACATCTCCTCTCCTCTAGGTTGGATCCATTCCTCCCAGTCCTGTCACTGCCTGACACCCTAAAATATCCCTCCCCAGCTTTCCTGTAGCCCCTTTCAGATAGTGGAAGGCCACAATAAGGTCTCCTTGGAGCCTTCTCCTCTCCAAACTGAGCAACCCCAGCTCTCTCAGCCTGTCCTCATAGCAGAGCATCTCCAGCCCTCTGATCATCCTCAGGGCCCTTCTCTTAAGCCCATAGCCAAGCTGTAGGCTCTGCTGCCCTCACACCAGAAGACCAAGGTGCATTTCTGGCACAGCAGGAACAACAACACAGAGACACCTCCACGCCTAACTGGGCATTTCAGCATGGCAGCCACCACAAGCATGCAGGCAGGACTGCACTGCCTCCCACAAAGGGCGTCCATGATGGTGCTCATCACCCTCACCACGGTGATTATCATCTGTTGTGGTGATCATCATCCACTGGCAGCAGGATCAGGG
This sequence comes from Pogoniulus pusillus, assembly GCF_015220805.1. Lineage (NCBI taxonomy): Eukaryota > Metazoa > Chordata > Aves > Piciformes > Lybiidae > Pogoniulus > Pogoniulus pusillus. Next base: position 30,046,809 of record NC_087275.1, read on the forward strand.
CAGGGAGAGATGGAGGCAAGGAGTTTGGCACTCTGCCGTTCCTGCCTAGTTCATAGAGATTCATACCCCCCACACACTTCTAGCCTCCATCCAACATCAGAGATGTCCCTTTTTGCTGATGGAAAGGCCCTGGGCACTCTTGGGGAAGCAGAAGTGTGGAGAGAGGAGCTGCTTGCTCCATCTAACTACAGGAAAGCCCAGGAAACAGCTACACAAAACAAGTCACTAGAAGATCTCCGTGGGAAACCTGGGTACCATTGTCTCACTTACCAGTACCTCTGTGAAAATGGGAGCACCTGCAGTCTGCCCAGGGCTTGGGTGAAGGTGTGCTCCCCAGGAAAGGTATCACCTGGTGCTGTGCAGGTACTGCTAGAAGTAGCACCCTACTTGGCCATACACTACTATCGGGCTCTGCCTGGCTTTTAGCCCTGTCTGGATGTTTGCAGAATGAAGAAGGTAGCTTATGTATTTTTGCATCTTTCTTTCCTTTTCCCTTCCCTGCTTTGACTAATATTTGAGCATGTTGGCATTTCACATCATTGTAAACATTCTTCATACACTGTTTTTCCTTGAAGAGTGCTTCTGTCTGATCACAGTTCCTGGATCTTTCTTAGCTAAGCATAGAATCGTAGAATAGTCTGGGTTGGAAGGGACCTCCGAAGGTCATCTAGTCCAACCCCCTCTGCAGTCAGCAGGGACATCCCCAACTAGATCAGGTTGCCCAGAGCCTTGTGAAGCCTCATCTTGAATACCTCAAGGATGGGCCCCCAACCACCTCACTGGGCAACCTGTTGCATGGTAAAGAGTGCACACTCATGGTAAAGAATTTGTTCCTAACATCCAATCTAAATCTCCTCTAGTTTGAAGCCACTGCCCCTTGTCCTATCATTCCAGCTGGAATTGTTCAGCCTGGAGAAGAGAAGGCTCTGGGGAGACCTAGTAACAGCCTTCCAGTACCTGAGGGGGGCTACAAGAAGGCTGCAGGAGAACTGTTGACAAAGTCTTGCAGTGATAGGACAAAGGGAAATGGGTTGAAATGAGAGAACAGCAAATTTAGATTGGATGTTAGGAACAAATTCTTTACCATGAGGGTAGTGGAACACTGCAACAGGTTGTGCAGGGGTATAGCTAAGGCCCCATCCCTGGAGATCTTCAAGGTGGGGTTCAACAGGACAGCCTGATCTAGTTGAGGATGCCTCTGCTGACTGCAGAGGAGGTTGGACTAGATGGTCTTTGGAGATGTCTTCCAACTCAGACTATTCTATGATTCTAAGATTGCAGTTGTATTGTACTGCCTGATGTGTAGTAACCCTTTAAAAATCTAAAAAGGCTGTGCTGCCAGGTTGCTGCTTCTGTAGGAGTAAGGAAAATGAACCTAAGCTGAACAAACTATTTTGGTGGTGCTGTGATTTATAATGTTCATGCTAGGCAATTTGGTTATGATGTTCAACAGTTTTTTACCTATGAAAGGATAGCACATTCTTCCCTCTTGAAAGAAAAATATTTCTGTTTGATACCAAAAGCTAAACAGCAGAATGTGAGGAGTAGAGCTGAAAGATCAGGAGCCCAGAGCATTTTGCTAAAGGAGGACCAACCTGTGCCCAGTGTTGGAAAGTAAGGGGCAGGCAAAGCTGAGGCAGGGTGGGGAAGGAAGAATGGGCTGATTAACCTAGCATGGGTACTGCAGCTGCTGCAGGGGTTTCTTTGCAGCCAGTTCTAAAGCTGCATGTGATTTTTACAGGTGGGTTACAACCCAGGTGGAATCTCTGCAGAGCAATATGGTTTACAAATTACTTCAGAGCCATAGCTAAAAGGGATGTGAGATAGGCAAAGCACACACACAAAGTGTGTTTCAGAAGGATAACTGGTGCAGCTAGAGACAGCCAGCTAGATGGATGCCCAGCCAAGTGGTTTGTTCTTGCAGACTGTGTGGAGAAAAGCAGGACTGTAAATCAGAGTCCCTTAGGAACATGTTTCATGGGTATCTGCTGAGAAATGTTGGCTTCTGCTTACACAGCACTGCCCATGTTTACTGTGAGGAGGAGAGGCTTCCCAAGGCTCTTGGGCTCATTTGACACATCACTTCTTTAGTGTCTTACAATGACAGTGAACCCATCCGTGCATCAGGTACTACTCTTCTCTAGAAATCTATACTGTAGTTTAAATTAGCAAGGTGCTTCTGAACCCGTGTTTAAAATGTGTTTGCACTGACATCCCAAGGGAAGACTTCCTTTGTTTAATTGTGCTGTCAGTGCCAGTGCTTTCATTGTGACCCATTTGGAGTCAGACTTCTTTAATAGAAAGTGACAATTTAAATTGCCACGATAGCAGCATAAATGGTGCTTAAAGTCATTGCTAACCTGATGCTGCAGCTGGCTCCGGACCAGTTTATTAAAGCAAAAGAAAGGTGGAGGGAGCAGGGGAAGAGGGAATTAAGTGGTGAATCATTCATTCCTTTGTTACCCGTGCTAACGACAATAGCTGGGGATGACTGTATTTGCCTGCGTGATGGAGGCGACCTAGAATCCCCTCCTTGCTCTGCATTAACAGCATCCCTCGCTACTGAGTTGGGCTTGCTTTCTCGTGGGATCATAGAGTCACAGAATGTCAGGGGCTTGAAGGGACCTCGAAAGATCATCTGGTCCAGCCCCCCTGCCAGAGCAGGATCAGCTAGAGCAGGTCACACTGGAAGGCATCCAGATGGTTCTCGAATATCTCCAGGAGGGGTCCTGGTCTCCTTGCTCACTTCCATGGCCCATAGAATGGTCGTCTTTGTTCTGTCCACAGTCTCTCTTGGGCAACCTGTTGCAGTGTCTCAGCACCCTCAAAGTGAAGAACTTCCTTACAGCTAATTTAAGTCTAACCTTTCTTTATCCCTTGTCCTTTTGCTACTCCCTGACAAAGAGTCTGTCCCAGTCTTTCTTATAGGCCCCTTCTAAGTACTGGAAGGCTGATACAAGGTCTCCCTGAAGCCTTCTCGAAGCTGGACAGCCTCAACTCTTTCAGCTGTCCTCACAGGAGAGGGGTTCCAGCCTCGGTCACCTTGGTGGCCCCTCCTCTGGACCCGTTCCATCAGATCCATGTCTTTCCCGTGTCGAGGAGCCCAGAGCTGGAGGCAGTACTCCAGGTGGGGTGTCACCAGAGCAGAGCAGCGGTGCAGAGCCACCTCTCTCGACCTGCTGGCCCCGTCTCTTTCGTGCACCGATTTAGGCGCGATTGGAAGGAGGCAGCTAAGCGCTGCGGGGCCGCAGCTCCTGTGCCGTGCGGGGAGGTCTCTGCGGCTGGCGCCCCGAGGCGCCGTGCGGCCGCCGGCCTTATCCGGCACCGCCACCTAGCGGCAGCGCCCCCCGGCCCCAGCCGCCCGCCCCGGGGCGGGGGTGCCCGGCGTGCCCCGCAGCCGCTCGGCCGACCGCTGAGCGCCTGAGCCCGGGCGGCGCGGCCGCGGAGGAGGGCTGAGGTGGCAGGCACGGGAGAGGGAGACGAAGGGCTCCGGCCGTGGCGGCGGGCGGCTTGCTGGGTCCCGCAGGCCCCGGCGGGAGGCAGGTGGGCAGGGAGCGCAGCCACTGGGCTGAAAGCCCAGGTGGGAAGACCTCAGGACGCCGCAAGACCCAGCACTGCAGCCATGGGCGATCCAGCGAGGCTTTGTCCCTGAGCACACAAACGGCTGCTGCCCGTGGCCGGGATCTGTTTGGCACTGTGCAGCCGGCGAGTGCGGAGCTGTTGCCGTGCAGGGGCACGGCGCTGTCAGAGGGGCTGCTGCCGCTAAGTCCCTCACAGGGGAGGGAGTTAGGGCAAGCCCTGCGTGCATGGGCATTTGCCTGCTCCACTGGAAGAGTTCTGCTTCTTGTCCCTTCGGGGCAGCAGATTAGGGGACTTGAGCATCTCCTCTGTGAAGAGAGACTGAGAATCTTGGGGCTCTTTAGACTGGAGAAGGCTGAGAGGAGATCTGATCAGTAGCTATGAATACCTGAGGGGTGGGTATCAAGTGGAGGGGGCCAAGCTCTTTTTGGTGGTGTGCAGTTACAAGGAGCAATGGATACAAACTGGACAGAGAAGGTTTCACCTCAACAGGAGGAGAAACTTCTTTACAGTGAGGATGCCAGAGCCCTGGAGCAGGCTGCCCAGAGAGGTTGTGGAGTCTCCTTCTCTGCAGACTTTCAGAACCAGTCTGGATGCATTCCTGTACAGACTACTTTAGGGCATCCTGCTTTGGCAGGAGAGTTAGACTCAGTGATCTCTGGAGGTGTCTTCCAACCTCTAATGTGCTGTGGTTCTACCTCTTGGTTGTAACAGCTCCAAACAGAAAGGCTCCCAGCAGCAGGGACGCAGCACAAGCAGGTTAGAAGCACCACAGGCTTTCTGAGCACCTATCAGCCAGGAAAGCTGCACAGTCATCTCCTTTGGAGACAGCCCTCACCACCTCTGCCCTGACTTCTCAAAGCATTGAGGTGGATTTCAGGGTTGGTTTGGTGTTCAGATCCAATCTGCATCACATGCTGATGGAGTCTTCTTGTGGCCTTCCAGTGTCTGAAGGGGGCCTACAAAAAAGCTGGGGAGGGACTTTTTAGGCTGTGAGGGAGTGACAGGACTAAGGGGAATGGAGCAAAGCTGGAGGTGAGGAGGAAGTTGTTGAGCATGAGAGTGATGAGAGCCTGGAATGGGTGCAAGACCCACTGAAAGCATAGACATGATGCCCACAGCATTGACACTTTTCCCCTGCATGTCCTCTCCTGCCTCCCCAGGCTGCAGAGCCTTTGGGGCTAGTGTGTGTTGCATGCCATTTGCATTACACACATTGTATGTTCTGCAGAAAAATACAAGTAATAAATGAAGAGGAGAAAGGGAATTCTCTTTTTTTGGCACTTGAAGCTTAATCCTCAAAGGCTTAATCCTCTGTAACCTCTTCAAGTTTTAGAGCCAAGATGAAGGTAATTTAGCTTTCTTTTCAATAAAACCTGTGGCACACTGAACAAGTAGCACTTGCCAAGTGTTTTTACCTCTCAATCACTGATCCGTGTCATGGGTAGGTGCATGTTCTGGGGAACGTCTCTTACCTTCTTCCACTTGTATTTATTTGACCATAGATAATAAACAAAGTGCTTTGCTTTCCTGAGAAGCCAAGGATGGTTCTTCAGGTGGGGGGTGTGTGTTTCTTTTTACTAGGAACACCTCTTCTGAACCAGGAAATGAGACACAGCTGGTGGCTAACTGATGGTGTCTCCTCCCCAGCCTCCTGTCTTCCTGCAGCAGAAGGGAAATCTCTTTTTTAGCCAGTCTCTTCATAGAGTCACAGAATTAACCAGGTTGGAAGAGACCTCTAAGGTCAACAAGTCCAACCTATCACCTAACCCTTCTAATTAACCAAACCGTGGTACTAAGTGCCTTCTCCAGCCTCCTCTTAAACACCTCCAGGGATGGTGACTCCACCACTTCCATGGGCAGCCCATTCCAATGCCAATCACTCTTTCCATGAAGAATTTCTTCCTAATGTCCAGCCTAAACCTGCCCTGGTGCAGTTTGAGGCTGTGTCCTCTTGTTCTGTCCCTGGGTGCCTGGCAGAAGAGACCAACCCCTACCTGGCTACAGCCTCCCTTCAGGTAGTTGTAGAGAGCAATAAGGTCTCCCCTGACCCTCTTCTCTAGGCTGCACACCCCCAGCTCCCTCAGCCTTTCCTCACAGGGCTGTGCTTCAGCCCCCTCACCAAACTTAGTGTCCTTCTCTGGACACATTCAAGCACCTCAACACCCTTCTTAAATTGAGGGGCCCAGAACTGGACACAGCACTCAAGTTGTGGCTTTACCAGCGCTGAGTATGTGGGCAGAAGGACTCCCCTGGTGCTGCTGGTCACACTGCTCCTGATAATAACCAGCCTCCTCCTAAGCTGCCAAGCCTGTACTTGGGTTCCATTTGGTCGTGTGCAGCTCGTTTCAAAAGCTCTCAGCTGTGAAAAAGACATCTAATAAGAAAAAAGAATTGCTGCCCAGTCCCTCTTGCCAGCCCAGTTGGGCTGTTCCTTCCTCCAGATGGAGCCCGAGGAGGTGAAGTGGCCATCAGGAGGCCCCATTACCCAAGCAATTTGGACTCCCAGGAAGGCAGCCAAACAAAGATCCTGCTTGCCAGCTGTGCAGCAGCAGGCACTTCATCCCTACCTTACAGGACAGGTTTTGGTCTGTGTTTCCAGGTAAGAGCTATCTGGCCTCAGCAGTATGGCTCCATCATGCCTCCTGCCACGGGTGAGAGCTAATCATGTTCTTCTTCCGTGGTTCCCTTTAGACTTGCATGGAAATCCTAGTGCAGGGCACTTGGAGCACAGGCTGTTTGCCTTTGTGCAGTAGGACAGCTCCTCCTGATGCTTCCAAAGCTCTGTACCTGCACGTGAAGCATTTCCCAGAGAGGTTGTGGAGTCTCCTTCTCTGGAGACTTTCAAAACCCTCCTGGACACGTTCCTGTGTGGATTACCCCAGAGGATCCCACCTTGGCAGGCAGCTTGGACTGGATGATCTCTGGACATCCCTTCCAAACCCTAAGGTTCTGTGATTCTGTGATCTGAATTTGTGGTGACAGCCCTGATCCCCAGAACTGTTCTAAAAGGAGGAGGGTTTGGGCTTCTCTTGTTCTGCAGCTACTGGGCATCTTAGTGATGCCCAATGCCAGGACAAGGGGCAATGGGTGGAAGTTGAGGCATAGGAAATTCCATGGAAACAGGAGGAGTAATTTTTTTCACTGTCAGGATGACAGAGCCCTGGAACAGGCTGCCCAGGGTGGGTTGTGGAGTCTCCTTCTCTGGAGATATTCTAGACTTGCCTGGATGCATTCTTGTGTGATCTGCTCTAGGTGCTCCTGCTCTGGCAGGGGGGTTGGACTTGATCAGCTTTGGAGGATCCTTCCAACCCCTAACATTCTGTGATTCTGTGATACCATAGAATCATTGAATCAGTCAGGGTTGGATGGGACCACAAGGATCATCTATTTCCAACCCCCTCTGCCATGCCCAGGGACACCCTACCCTAGAGCAGGCTGTCCAGAGCCTCATCCATCTTGGCCTTAAACACCTCTAGGGATGGGGCCTCAACCACCTCCCTCGGCAACTGATTCCAGCCTCTCACCACTCTCATGCTCAACAACTTCCTCCTCACCTCCAGCCTGATTCTCCCCACCTCCAGTTTTGCTCCATCCCCCCCAGTCCTGTCACTCCCTAAAAAAATCCCTCCCCAGCTTTTTTGTAGCCCCCATCAGATACTGGAAGGCTGCAAGAAGGTCACCTGAGAGCCTCCTCTGCTCCAGCCTGCACAGCCCCAACTCTTTCAGCCTGTCCTCATAGGAGAGGCAATACCATGAGGCAATATTGTCAGCCTGGCTTGCTGGCTATGCTATAGAGAGGTCTGCATAGGGCTGTGAGGTTTGTTTTCCTGAACCCATGTTAGTTTTATTGTGAGTCTGGTCAAGTGTCCAGCGAGGTGACAGCTTGGTGGTGCAGCTGCAAAGGGACTCAGTGAGTCTCATTAAGTATCAGCATTGCTCCAACTGCCCACACAGAATTCACATTGCTCCTAGCAAAGCTGCTGCATTGAAAGCCTAACGAGTAAGGCAATGAAACTACTCTCTCAGCAGGTCCATGATAGAGAGACAAAATGGTATTAATGAGACCACAGTTGTAATTTTTGAGTGCAGTGAGTGTATAAAGCAGACAGTAATTTTCTCAGTTTCAAGTACTTTGTGCTTAGCACTCCTGCTTCTGCCAGTCACTTGCCCTACTGTAACATCCCAGCAGCCCTACCTGTGAGCACTTGTTAGTCATGACTCATCCTTTCAAATCCTGGCATCCCTTGTTTTCCCTGGTTATGTCAGACAAAACATGTCCCAGATTTTTAAAAGCTAACTTTACAGTATTGGCCTTAACAAAGCTAACTTTACAGGCACTTAACAAAGCTCTTGGTACATGCCAGTGCAAGAGAACAGTCAGCTCTCTGTTACAGCTCTTTTCATGTGCCACTCACCAGGTGTGGGCAAGGCCCCAGCACGTTGCCATGATTGGTGTCTCTTAGGGCTTGCCAGGTTGAGAATGTACTTTTCCCCAATTATTTTACTAACTTATCAGGATTCTGCATCTGTTCAGGGGTGAAATGGCAAAGCAGTGGAGGTGACCACTTGTCTGGGCACTTCCTCATACCTCACAACCTGCCGCTCATAACTATCCAGCCCTGGGACAGATGCATCCAATGATTTAGGCTGCATGGGACCTTAAAGCTCATCTACTTCTGACCCCCCTGCCAAAGGCAAGGAACACCTTCCTCTAGACCATGTTGCTTGAGACATCATCAGACCCAGCCTTGAACACCTCCATCCACAATCTCCCTGGGCAACCTATTCCCAGGGAGAATTCCTCACTGTAAGGAATTCCACAGAATTCCTCGCTGTAAGGAATTTCATAGAATCATACAAGCAACCAGGTTGGAAGAGACCTCCAAGATCAGTCCAACCTAGCACCCAGCCCTATCCAGTCAACCAGAACATGACACTAAGTGCCTCATCCAGGCTTTGCTTCAACACCTCCAGGGACAGCAACTCCACCACCTCCCTGGGCAGCCCATTCCAATGCCAATCACTCTCTCTGCCAACAACTTCCTCCTAACATCCAGCATATAGCTCCCCTGGCACAACTTGAGACTGTGTCCCCTTGTTCTGTTGCTGGTTGCCTGAGAGAAGAGCCCAACCTCCCTTCAGGTAGTTGTAGACAGCAATGAGATCTTCTCCTCTTCTCCAGGCCTACACAACCCCAGCAACTTCCTAATCTCCAGTCTGTCTGCACTCCTCAAGTTTAAAGCTATTCCCTCTAATCCTATCACTACAAGCCCTTGTAAATATCCCTTCCTAACTTTCTTGTAGGCCCCCTTCAGCTACTGTAAGGCTGCTGAAGCTGTTCCCTCTCACCATGGCAAGAGAGGTTGGAATTGGATGATCTTTAAGGTCCCTCCCAGCCTGAACCATTCTGTCAATGTGCAAATGCCTTGTTCTGTTCCCTTCAGGTTCCTAGTCCTAACGATTTTTTATCTTGATATTTCACCTGGGCTCATGCCAGGATGACCTGCTAAGTTGTGTCTTTGCTAGAACAGTAACATTATTCCAGATGTGTGGAGTTTCTGTGGGATTATGGTAAACATTAGAGAAGTTTGTATGTCCCGTGGCCTGCGAACGACCTGTGCTTGCTCAAGTCCTCACTTGCCACAGAAATTAACAGCAGGTCTGGAAAAGAACATCCCCAGCTTGGTTTGCTACTTCTGCTGCTTCTAGAAATGTAGAAAGGATCCAAATCTTGCCTTTTTTCTGTGTCAGCATTGCAAGGAACAGCAACTTCTTTGCTCCTGACCATCATGCTGATGTGCCTATCAGTTCTAGTCGGCCACTGCTTGCTCAGTTTTCTACCTGTTGTAATTTTGAATGTATTAATTGTTTCCTCTTGATGGCATATTATTTAATGTTAATTGCTACCTTTAATAAGCTAGAGAACCAGGGTGAGCTGTTAGCCTGCTACCGCTTTCCCTCATTAGTGACACAGCCTTTTGGCTTGCAAATAAGGCTGTCAAAGAACTCGTAGGTTGGCATCCAGGCTCTGAATGCCTTTGCTGCCGCCTGCCAGCAAGGGGGACATTGCCTGTGAAGGCTGCAGGCACCTGGGCAAGCTGGGGAACTTTCAGCAGGACCTGTCAGTAAGTCAGAGAATCAGCCAGGTTGGAAGAGACCTCCAAGATCATCCAATCCAACCTATCAGTGAGGACATTGTGAGGAAGTGAGGAAGCAGTGAGGACATCCAAGAGGAAAGGGGTTAGATCCAAGGGGAGGGTGAGATTTGTTAGTCTGCATGAGCTGGAGCTGGTAACTTCTCCTGGCCCCTCCTCAGAGCAGCCTGAAATCGGTGTATTTGTTCTCCAGTGACTATCTCTAGTATTCTGCATTTGGTTTCATGATGAGCAACTGAGGACCATTAGGTAGATGAAGAAAACAAGACAAATGAAATCAAAAGCAGCTTGCTGTCAGCTTGGCCTGACAGCTTCTTGCTGTGAAGAGTTGCCCAGTGCCAGTCTGGCTGCACAATGAACCAAGACGAGGAGTGAATGAGTCAACATTTCCTAAAGGTATCCAGCGAGAGTGAACTAATTGGACTAAATACCCTGACACAGCAACTCCCTTCTGAGGCAGTGACACCCAACAGCACTTCTGGCCTTCAGTTAGTGGAGGGCAATGGGTTGACATTAGATCACATGCACTGTTAAAGTGGGGTGGCCTGAGCTGGACGAGGTCTTACCAAGACTCTTTAGTTTAATGGGGATGAAGCATTCAGAGCAGTGAGAGAAACTTCCTTAGGTCTTCTCCAGCCCCACCACCGGCCAGTGCCAGCCCCATCAGAGAGCAGCAAGTGGAGGAGCTGCGGCAGGGGGTGGGCAAAGACCCAGCCTGAGGGTGGAAATAGACCCATCCCAGGCATCTCCTTGCCTGAGCTTCTCTGAGCTTACCCATCCCGGCAGGAGGGGAGGGAAGCTCATATCCCACCAGCTTGTGAGGGCTCAGTGAGCCAGGGTGAAAGGGTCAGGGAAACACACTTTAATCATTAATTTGTTCTCAGTGACAGCAGTGCCCTTCATTTGCCTCTAGTTTGGTGGGGGCTTTTGGGGACAGTAGTAGCACTTAGTAGGTAGCCCCTTTACAGAAAATCATTAAGACATTATAGGAAGTGTATCCTATATATGTGTAGCCTTTGATATAAACCCAGGCATTAAACTGGGTGTTGAAGACCTGCTCCCCAGCCTCACACTTCTGCAGGCTTTCTCAACCAGGAACAGGTTGCCCAGGGGGGTTGTGGAGTCTCCTTCTCTAGAGATATTCCAAACTCACCTGGGTGCATTCCTGTATGATCCTGTGCCCCTGCTCTGGCAGAGGGGTTGGACTGGATGATCTCTTGAGGTCCCTTCCAGCCCCTAACATTCTGTGAAATGAGGAACTGAATCACCCCAGTACTACACACAATGAGCTAAGGATGGGGAGCAGAGAAATATGCTTCATCTGTACCATCCTCCCTGTACTCAGCCCTGGTGAGGTCACACCTTGAGTGAGAACAACTAAGCTGATGAAGAGCCTAGAGAAAGAGTCTGATGAAGAGCACCTGAGGGAACTGGGACTGCTTAGTGTGAGGAAGAGGAGGCTGAGGGGAGACCTTATTGGCCTCTGCAGCTACCTGAAAGGACAATGCAGTCAGGTAGGTGCTGAGTTCTTCTCACAGGGAATTAGGGACAGAACAAGAAGCAATGGTCTCAAGCCACACCAAGTGAGACATTAGGAAGCACTTTTTCCCTGCAAGAGTGGTCAAGCATTGGAACAGGCTGCCTGGAAGGGTGGTGGAGTCACCATCCCTGGATGTGCTTAAAGGTGGTTTAGATGTGGTGCTCAGCAATAGTTTATTGATAAACTTGGTAGAGCAGGGTTAATAGTTGGACCTGATGATCTCAAGGGTCTTTTCCAACCTAAAGTGCAGGTTTCTGCACTTCGGCCACAACAACCCCAAGCAGCACTACAGGCTGGGGACAGAGTGGCTGGAGAGCAGCCAGGCAGAAAGGGATCTGGGGGGTACTGGTAGATAGTAGCTGAAGATGAAGCAGCAGTGTGCCCAGGTGGCCTGCACCAGGAACAGTGTGGGCAGCAGGACAAGGGAGGTTATTCTTCCCCTGCATTCAACACTGGTCAGGCCACACCTTAAGTGCTGTGTCCAGTGCTGGGATCCTCAGTTCAAGAGAGATGTTGAGATACTGGAAGGTGTCCAGAGAAGGGCGACAAAGCTGGTGAGGGGCCTGGAGCACAGCCCTGTGAGGAGAGGCTGAGGGAGCTGGGGGTGTGCAGCCTGAAGGAGGCTCAGGAAAAGACCTCATTGCTGTCTACAACTACCTGAAGGGAGGCTGTAGCCAGGTGGGGTTGGTCTCTTCTCCCAGGCAACCAGCAACAGAACAAGGGGACACAGTCTCAAGTTGTGCTAGGGGAGGTCTAGGCTGGATGTTAGGAGGAAGTTGTTGGCAGAGAGAGTGATTGGCATTGGAATGGGCTGCCCAGGGAGGTGGTGGAGTCATCATCCCTGGAGGTGTTGAAGCCAAGCCTGGCTGGGGCACTTAGTGCCATGGTCTGGTTGACTGGACAGGGCTGGGTGCTAGGTTGGCCTGGATGATCTTGGAGGTCTCTTCCAACCTGGTTGCTTCTATGATGTGCAGGCATAGCTGAGCTCATGAAGATTTGTGTTTTGTTTTTTTTTTCCAATGGCAATTTTCTGCTCTCTCTGGAGTTCTCTGCTCTCAGTAACGGCATCAAACAGACCAAGCCTTCAATTAACAGGAAAATATTCTGAATTTTATTTTTTTGTTGTTTTCCACGTTATTATCAAGTACACCATTACAATAATGTCACACATCCCTATATGATTCTATGTACTTTGTTGGTTTTTTTTTTTTCCTTTTGCCTTTTTTACAAAGTGTACAGAGGGAAGGACGTATACAATATTTAACAGGGTCTTTTCTACAGAACAATAATTTATATTATGTCCTTGTAAAAATCTGTACCTTTTTTGTTGTTGTTGTTTTGTTTGGTTTTTTTTTTTAAACATTAAACTGAAACATCCATTTTATAGCATTTGCTAAGCAAATCATTTCAGAATTAAAACTAACCTGTAACTAATGTCAGTACATTAACAATAACTATAATTCCATTTTTTTTCTCTTTATACAGACAAATACATTTTACAAAATCCACTTGACCAAACCCTTAATTATTAAAAAAAAAATGTTTTTTTTTTTTCCAACATTGTGCTTTAAAACAAAGGGGGGGGAAAGAAGGAAAAAAAAAAGTGTGTATGATTCCAGGCTATGTAAGAGAAAGAAAAAGATGTAAAAAAAAAAAAAAAAAGGTGTTCTTTGTCTTTCAGCTTATTTAAAAACAAACAAACAAAAAAAATCAGGTTCAAAATGGCTAAAATCCTGGGCAATGCCATGGGGAAATTGGCATTTTTGGGTTGCTAATTAGAAAATGCTTAAGGGGAAGATAAGAAAAAAAAAACAACCCAACCAAAACGAACAACCCCAATGTCACAGGAGGGTTATGCTGCAAGACACGGAGAGTAAAAAAATCTCTACTGGGTTTTACTGCATCCCGTTTGGCAATCGGTAGGCAACGGACAAAAGACAGCTACAGCCATGTAGGAAATCCACTGAGTTGAGCGGGGATTTCAGCCAAGGCACAGTGCAGCACACTTAGGGTATTACACACTGAAGGTTCACGGGCCACGAGTAGCGATGTCACACAAGAGCACGCTGGACAAAGGCTGGGGGCACTGTCAAGCAGGAGTCCAAAGGAAAAAGAAATCATGGAAGGTGGTGGTGACATGGCAAGAGACTGTCCTGAGCTGCAAACTACACACAAGTAGTTCAGCTTAAGGAAGGGCTGAGGGGTAAGAGCTGGGGTCAGTAACAGAACACAAAAGGCTTACAAGATGCGCATCTGAAAGGAAACCTCTGTCCCTTTATCACCCCACACCTGAAATCAGGACTAGAATTCCTGTTTGGTTTAAATAGGAAATTTACCTGCCTGGGAACTAGAGCTAGCACTGGGCCAGGCTCTGAACTCTTTCCATTAGCAAATTGTTGGCTACAAATCCACCCTAATCTGGCAGGCAGCTGGGCCCAGATTCTGCAGTCCATCACCAGCCAGTAGCTTCGGTGGGAATCTGCGTGAGGGGAGGAGGGCCAGGTCCTGACATCTGGCACGTAAAGAAATGATTTGGGTTTTTCACTCCAGAGCTGCTGCTGAGGCACACAGGGCTCGGTGCTCAGGAACAGTTCCGCTGCAATCAGCAAACAATACAGCGCTAGTTTGTAATAGTCTTCAGGTGGGAAAACTGCATGTAATAATTGTCATCTTCTCCCAGCTGTTTGCAGAACAGATTAAAAGAACTGGGTTAATTCTGGATACTCTACTAATTAATAAACAGCAGCTTAACACGACTGCTAATGGCTCAGGAAAAAAACCCAGTTTAGAAAGAGTTCTGTTACTGTCCTTGAGTTAACTTCCCTAACTAAAGTTTTCTACGTTAAGACACTTCTACTTCTTATCAACACTTCTGCTTTGCTCCATCCCCCTCGGAAGCTCTCACTGGAAGTATCTCAGTTCCAAAACCGAGGCACCTCTTGGTCTTAACATTTTATTCTGAAGCAACTGACATCAAAGTTGTGACTTGAACCACAAACTGTTTGTCAAAGAAATGCTAACACACACACACGTACAGACGCACAGAGAGGAAAGCATTAAGCCTGAGGTACGTTTACCAGCACGTACAGACAGCCGTCACCGAGTAACTCTGCAAATGGAACAAGAGCATTTCATGTATCCAACATTTAAGACAGTAGTAAACTGAAAGAAAAAACAACCCAACAATTCATTTGTAACACACAAAACCTTTTCAAAGACAAAGAAGCACGGAACAATAAATGTGGTATTTTGAGCGTACATTGAAACCAGGCAAATAAAGTGAACAGATTGCCCCAAAACAGCTTTTTTTTTGTTGTTGTTTTCTCTGAAACCTGAAATTAACGAGGCAGAAATTTTCTGCGATAGAGTAACTCCTCACACGGAAAATAGTTAACCTGCCACAAAGTCCTGCAGAGTCAAAACAAAGACAACCAGGTGGGCTTGAGTGACTTTTATCTTTAACATCACAATCCCTCTTTTAATACAATTTTACCAAGAGAAACCTAATAAGGTTTCTTTTGTCTTTTAAACTCATGACAAAACTGCATTAACATGGACACGGTTGAGTTACCAACGAGGTCAGTTAAATATACTTAAATAAAACTATTAGGGTTGAAAAATTCAGTAAGAGACAGGGGTTTACTTTTTATTAAATGCAACTTTTATTGTTGCCACCTTTGCTTCATTTATTAAACAAACTGAAGAGAATTCAGAACACGCTATGGAACAAAAGGGTATAAAAGTCAACTAGAAGCGAGAATCCTATTTTTATACAGCAACAAATCAAACGCACAGTATGTTTTGTTGGGTGGGTTTTGTTGGTGGTGGTTGTTGTTGTTGTTGTTTTGCTTTTGTTTTTGTTTGTTTTGTGTGTGATCCTGGGTGAGATTGGCTTTAAAATAAGCTAACTGCCCCAGAGGCAAAATTCCTTTCTAATTCCAGCCCCGTTAAGCCTTGTGAAAGAGACTTTAGCCTGTGAAAGGGACTTTAAGGCAGGCCAACATCTTTGTGATGCCGCATAATGTGTTGGTTCTTCTCTGAAGGCCTTCGGAAGCCTTTCTTGCAGTACTCACACCGGTGAGGGTAGTCTTTTGTGTGAATGGAAATGACATGCCGCTTGAAGCCCGAGGCGTCTGTAGTGCTATACTCACAGTACTCACACTGATAAACTTTCCTGCCGCTGTGTGTTTTCATGTGTTTTTTCAGCTCGTTCTGTTGCCTAAAGCCCTTCCTACATCTCTTGCACCTGAAGGGAAGATCCTTTGTGTGAACCGAGAGTATGTGGCGGCTCAGGATGAAGGGATCTGCAATCTTAAAGTCACAGTGTCTGCACTGGTGCAGTTTTTTCCCCTTGTGAGCCGCCACGTGTTTTTTCAGTTCGGAAGGCCTGTGAAAGCCTTTGTCACACATGTCACACTTGTGAGGGTAGTCTTTCGTGTGGACCGAAATGATGTGTCGCTTCAGGTCGCTCGAGTTGGAGCTCTTGTGGTCACAATGCAAACACTGGTGCGTTTTACTTTCTTGATGCATGAGCGTATGCTGCTGTAGCTCTTTGGTATCTGAAAAAGTCTGGAAACAAATGTCACACTTTAAAGGGGTCTCCTTACTGTGCTTAGTCTTTACGTGGGTTTTCAAGTTGGAAGAGTCAGCGGATCGGTACTCGCAGTACTGGCACTGGTAGGGCTTCTCGCCGGTGTGGATCCGCATGTGCTTCTTCAGCTCCGAGGGGTGGCGGAAGCCTTTGCCGCACTCCACGCAAATGTGAGGAAAGTTCTTGCTGTGGACAGCCAACAGGTGATGACTCAGCAACCCTTGTTCTGCTGTCTCGTAGTCGCAGAATTTGCACTTGTGCATTTTGTTAACTCCTTTGTCCCTGTGCACCATCTTGTGAGTAAATAAAGTGCCCGCGTGAGAGAAGCTTTTCCCGCACTCGTCGCACTCGATCAGCTTTTCGGTTTTGTTGGTCAGCTTGTGACTCTCCAAGTGGTTGTGTAAACTGATTTTTTTATTCGTAGTGTAATCACAGTCTGTGCATCTGTATTTCTTCTTGGTGAGAAGGTGCTCCGGGTGGTTTTTCATGTGCCTTTTCAAGAAACCTCTAGACTTAAATTTCTTTCCGCAAATCATGCAGGGGTAGACTGTCAACGGATGACCGTCGGGGCCGATGATTATTGCTGGCAAACAACAATAAAAAACCCTTCATCAGTATTACACAGCAACACTGCACTCCAGTGAATGGCAGATTTCAACCTAAACAGTGAGCTGAGCTGTTAAGTAAGATCAGACACTTACGCTTTACTGCACAATAAAACGCTTGTTACTGACACAGGTGGAAGGAATGGTGGGAACTTGCAGCCCAGAAAGCCAACAGCATCCTGGGCTGCATCAAAAGCAGAGTGACCAGCAGATGGAGAGTACTGCATCTAGCTCTGGAGCCCTCAACACAGGAAGGACATGGACCTGATGGCACAGGTCCAGAGCAGGGTTATGAAACTGATCAGGGGGTTGGAACACCTCTGCTATGAGGACAGGCTGAGGGCTTGTTCAGTCTGGAGAAGAGGAGGCTCCAGGGAGACCTCATGGCAGCCTGCCAGTACCTGAAGTGGGCTACAAGAAGGCTGAAGAGAGACTATTCATGAAGGCCTGCAGTGCCAGGATGAGGGGCAATGGTTTGAAATTAGAGAAGAGCAGAATTAGATTAGATGTTGGGAACAAGTTCTGCACCATGAGGGTGGTGGAACACTGGAACAGGTTGCCCAGGAAGGTAGTTGAGACCCCATCCCTGGAGTTCTTCAAGGTCAGGCTTTGCAAGGCTCTGGACCACCTGACCTAGTAGAGATGTCCCTGCTCACTACAGTGGGGTTAGAATAGATGACCTTTGGAAATCCCTTCCAACCCAGACCATTCTACGAATGGCTACTTCCATTCATCTTTACTATCAGGAGAAAGGAGACACTGCCTTTTGCCAGAGACAACCAAAGAATCACCCAGCTGCTGTTCACCTCAAATAATTCTACTTTGAGGATCTCTAACCAAGTTCATACATTACATACACCCAGAAGCTAACAGAGGTGCTGAGAACAACCACCTACACATGTTAAACTGTGCTTTACACAGAAAGCACAGCACATGATCTTCATCTGGAAGTTTAACCACCTACCACTGACTACAACTCTCATTTTCCATAGCTAACACCTCCTTCTTCTGCCATCTGTCACAGTCACTATCTGAAGAGGTACCCAGCAAGAATCAATGAGAACTCATCTCACACCTTAAGATTCTGGAACTTATTTGCACTCCTCCGGCAACCTGATTTGTTTACCCTGACTTTGTCTTGGCATGCTAAGAATCTGTTTTTCCAACACTGTTTTAGCAAAAGAACGGACTAGGCAGCTGGAAACAGAAGTAAACTTTTCCAGATTAAGATTTGCCTAGTTTACTGATTCAGTGCTAGACAAAACAGACCTCCTACACTTAAGTCCCAACTTGGAGAGAAACTTTTACTGTCATTTAAAGAAAGAATAAAGAAAATCAGCTGTGAGCTTCTTCAACTTTATCAGCCCAACTAAACCTTTCGGAATATAACAGAGTAACAGCAGAAACAAAAATAATGCCAGAACAGCTCATCCCTTCTTACAGATGCAAGTAAGAACGTTGGCCTGAATATTAAGTCAATTTATTTCACAACTGAAACAGAAAAGGGGATAGCACCTACACTACCAAATGTAATACATGTGATATCCACGTTTTCCACTTACTTCTGCTAATATAATTACATATATTTATAATAAAGACAAAAAAGGGCTTTTTAAAGGCACTATTACAGAACACTGTTTCTCTAAAATCACCTTCTAAAAAGTTACACTCAACATTAAAATTGCTGTGGCAAGTTAAGTATCTAACTTTTTGCTATGATACTGATTGTTTCCTATGCCAGAGACAGTCTCCATAAAACATCCCTCCTGCCCTCAGCCCAAACTTTAAAATAAAACAGGCATTAAAAATATATATTTAATAACATTTATATTTATTGTTATTTATTAATATAAAATATGTGTTTATGATTCATAGAATGGTCCAGGCTGGAAAGGACCCACAAAGGTCATCTAGTTCAATCCCCCCTGTAGTCAGCAGGGACATCCTCCACTGTATCAGGCTGTCCAGAGCCCTATCAAGCCTCACCTTAAATATCACCAGTGATAGGGCCCCAACCACCTCCCTGGGCTACCTGTTCCAGTGCTCCACCACCCTCATGGTAAATAACTTGTTCCCTACATCCGATCTAAATCTTTTCTTCTCTAGTTTGAAGCCGTTGTCCTGTCACTGCAAGCATTTGTAAACAGTCTCTCTCCATTCTTCTTGTAGCCCCCTTCAGCTACTCAAAGGTCTCCCCAGAACCTTCTCTTCTCCAGGCTGAACAAGCCTAGCTCTCTCAGCTTGTCCTCATAGCAGAGGTGTTAGAATCATAGAATTATAGAATCAGCCAGGTTGGAAGAGACCTCCAAGATCATCCAGGCCAACCTAGCACCCAGCCCTGTCCAGTCATCCAGACCATGGCACTAAGTGCCTCATCCAGGCTTTTCTTGAAGACCTCGAGGGACAGTGACTCCACCACCTCCCTGGGCAGCCCATTCCAATGCCAAACACTTTCTCTGGCAACAACTTCCTCCTAACACCCAGTCTAGACCTCCCCCAGCACAACTTGAGACTGTGTCCCCTTGTTCTGTTGCTGGTTGTCTGAGAGAAGAGACCAACTGCCACCTGGCTACAACCTGCTGATCATTTCCGCAGCCCTCCTCTGGACCCACTCCATCAGGTCCATATGCTTCCTACATTGAGGGGTCCAGACCATCATTTATGATGTAGATGTATTGCCACCAAAATCATTCCCTAAATAATCACTCCTTTTTACAAGACACTGCACATGCTATCAAGCAAAGCACATCTGTTTCTGGGTGAACAACTGGAGGAATGAGCACAGACAGACACCAGATACTCACCTGTTTGATACTGCCTAGACTCAGGTCTCCTCTTCTTCTTTGGTTTTTGCTTAGCCAGTCTCCCAAGTCCAGCTGACTCATCTATGTGCAAAAGAGCACTTGCAGTGCCATTCCGACTCTCTATGCCATCGTTATTATTACCTAAAAAGATGGCAAGAAATTACTTATTGCCATCACTCTACAGATTATTTCAGCAACAACCTCTACTGTGACAATTAAAGAACTTATAAACTAGTATCTGCACAATTAATCAAACCATAATAATGTACAGGGTGAGCTGGAAAACTTCTCTGTACGTAACTCAGGGATTATGTTTGGTGTAATGAACCTGGAAGCTACTGGCTTTGTTAACCTCATTTTACAGGAGTACACAATTCACAGGAATTCATTAATTTCCATTTCACTAAGACTTCTCCTTTTAAATGGGGCTTTGTATTTTCCCAATTGCTAAGCTATGCTCAAAATGTTTTAATACCAGTAAACAACAGCATGTCCTGAAATACATTCATGTGTGAGCTCCCATTCACTCTGGACATTTGAATTCACCTGACTGAAGTTTCTCACACACCAAGTTTCAGAACTGGAACTGTGATGATAGAATTGTCCTGAACAGCCCAGAACTTGAACACAAAGTACACTACTCTCTATTTGCACAAATGATGCTTTGACACCTACAAATTCTTCCTACTGGGAACAAGGACCATGCTCAGTCTTGCATAATAGAAAGAAGGAAACAATTTTTGCCTCACAAGGCATTGAGTTTAATACACAAAAGCCATCACTGAATGTAAAACAAAGATGAAAGACACGAATAAATAAATCTATATATTTGGAAAAGTATTGATTTCCAACCAGTTTTTAACACTGTTAAATCAAGGGCATAAGTAAATTTTGATGACAGATTTTGCAATTAAGTATTTCAAAGTAACAGTTCCTAGTAGAAGTAAAGCAGACAAGTAAGAAGTGGAAGAAAGTGAAAGACATTCAGTAACTGATCCCTTTGTGGAATGCTGAGAATTCAGAGCCAGGAGCAGGCGTATACAGATCCTGAAGACTCAGCCTGAAGACTCTGATCTGTACACCTGCTCAAGTGCTGCACAGTAAAAGTGGCAAGTGACAAACACTGAAAGTTAAAAGCCAGCTGACATCTTACACGTAGAAAGCGCAGTTTGCATGAAGAGTCCTTTCTGGCACACAACAAAAAACAGGCTCCAAACAGTCTCTAAATACAAGAGTAAAATTGTGGAAACTTTCTGGAATATAAAGCACAGTGGGACTGGGCTTTGCTACAATCCAGCAACTAAACAAGTTAAACATTCCAAGACACTGTTACCAGTTCTTAATCATTCCTCAAGTGGGGAAGACTTCCGAGAAGTGTGGATGACAAACATCTGCCATTTTTGTGCCTTCTTGCTTCGTTATTTCATCCCTACCTGATTGCTTCTCACATTACATGCAGAGGTTGTTTACTGACAGTGGATTCACTCCACTGTTTCCCACATTCTACAATTCTCTTTTCAATTCCATCTCTCTGTTTCTAAAACATTCTGTTCAACTTTCTCCCCCTTCTCCAAAATCACCGAGTATCTGCCCTACATCTGTTGAGTCAAGTTCACTTTGTTTCATTTTTAATTCCCACCCAACCTGCTTCTGTCCTTTCCTCTCCACCAAAACTCTGCTCACCAGTATAAGGCCTGGGTGCACTGCTGTCCATCTCCTAAACAACACACATACACACACCACTCTGCAAGATCTTGCTCTCCCTTGACTTACAGCTATTGATTCCAGCCTCCATCGCACTCTCAGCACTTCCCTGCCATTTATCTTCTGGCACCATCACCACAATTCCCATCATACAGACATATAGCCTAGGTTTTGTCCTCCACTAATTCTTCAGCTTCACTCAGAATGAGAAAGGGCACTATGGAACCAATTCTGAGATGAGATTTTATCTACCAGCTTCTGTAGGTTTTGGAAATCACTTTGTGTACCAGTTGGTGCTCAGATACCATGAGGAATGGTTCTGCATTCTGGAAATATTCTCAAGGTTCTGCTGTAATCTTAAGATGTCTCCATCTGGCTTCTTTTTTGTTAATCAATTGATTACTGCTGTTAGTGAAATCACATAATCATACACCCCTTCCAGAAAGCACTTAAATCATGCTAGAGGTTACTGCTGCTTTTTGCTGTTAACTGAATCTTGTATGTTCCCATCTGCTTCCCTTCCCCCTCCTCGCAAATAAAAATATTCAATTCTATTCCCAAGCCAGCTCTTACTGTGTCCTGAAACTGTGAAGGACAGATGTACTTGAGATGCAATTTTTCAGCTGAAAGCTCCTGTGCTTCCCCTTCTACATCAGGAAAATATGCAGGAAAATGTCTACTAAATCAGGAGGAAGAAGAAGCTTGCTTTACAGTTTCTCTCTTCTTCTCTTTTTAAGGCAGAGGATAGCAAGAAACAATTCATCAATTAAAAACTTTAAAAACAAACAGAAAAGCACAACCTGCAAAACACAGTCCCCAACATTTTGCTACTGGCAATGTCATGAGTCAATTCTTTTGAGTATTACCTACCATAAGCTGCTGCCCAAGCTATAGGCATGAAAGTTTTGATTTCATTGTCGTCAATTTGCTGTTCATGGGCTACTGCTGCATCCTCCTCTCCTACAATCACTTCCATATAAACCTCATCAGCTATTTCTGCAACATCTAAGAGGAAAACAAACAACAACAACAAAAAAATCAAGGAAAAAAAGATTAATAGAAACGTTGCACTACTGAAAGTGAAATCCCTGCTCCCAAACGAAAGCCACCTACTTACTTAAGTCTTCATCTTCGTGCTGAGAATCATTTACAGTCATGTAAACCATTTTCTCCCTTGGAATCCGAATACTGCTGTTTTGATCGAGCAATCCAACGGTGTGGTCATTCTCTGGCTCGCTCTCCACAATGTCTACTGTGCCCCCTAATTGGGAAGAACAGAGCAAAGGATTTTCAACACATTTGCTTCAACTCCTGTGCTAAACCGCAGAAAACTGAAAGTTTGTCACTCGTTAACATTAGACCTACAGCTCTTTACAGATGACTTTGAGAGAAGCTACAGCCTCTAATTATGCAAAGTTTCAAATGTCGGGTTGGAGTATTCTAAAATGAGCGTATTTTACCTAAATCATCTTCTCCAGGATCTGCTTTGAATATATAGACCTTGATGACTTCTGGACAAATGCCATCCACTTTACAAGAGCCACTTTCTGACTCTGCTTCCATGGTCATTTCAGCAGAACCTTCATGTTCTATCTTACCAGCATCATCCACTACAAAAACAAGTTATTACAATTATCCAGTCATATACAGACAGACATATATGAAAGACTGCATTAGTTTATTACTCAAATTTGGAAGCAGTTTAAAGTTAAAAAGCTATGATTAAGAACCTACTCAGAAATATTTTTTTTTCATATCCTTGCAAACAACGACAATAAACCAGAAAAAGTAAATGCAAGTCTTGTCTTCTGCTGGAGTGGGAAGTGCTGCAGTGCTGTGACTAGAAGCATGAGCACCACACCAGGCCATGCTAATTGGGAAACAGTCAGCAGCAGCAAGATGATGGTAGGAGGAGACTGCACGTTGGTACTTACTCTGTGGCATAGTTCCACTTACTCTCAGTTTTAACTGCTTTCTCCTTTGCAATTAATAAGCTAATAATGGGTTTGTTTTTTTTTAAGCAGCATTATCTGTTGCTCAATTCTGTCTCAAATGCAAGCAGTACTGCTGCTGCCAGTCAGACCTGGTTCCTTGCAAAGTGGTGTTAATGATGCTTCTTCAGCAGACTAGAGAAGAAACCTAAATGCGAACTATGGGAAGAAATCCTTCTGCTCTCCTCATCCACTCAACACCTGAGGGTTCAAGTCCAGTGTCCAAGAGCTGCCCTGATGCTCCAGCACTGGTGAATCCATTCAATTGATCGTGGTGCCCCTTACTGAAGGGGATTTGCACTGGATTTTAAGCCTGTAGCCCTACAGAGTCTTCTTTCAGCTCCGATCTTGTTCTCACCAACACCACACTTCAGTTTGAATTACCATAACTTGCCCAGGCCTCCCACAGAAACATGGCTAACATCCAGCTTTATGAAGAACACACTTCTGGTTTTTAAGATACAATCATAGAATCAACCAGGTTGGAAGAGACCTCCAAGATCATCCAGTCCAGATGTGCTCTACACAAGCACTGCACACTACCCCACATCTTACCTTACCAAGCATGAGGTTGCCAGAAAAAATACAAACACCTAAATATGCAGTCACAAATAAAATCAAACCCAGCATCTCAAGACCGTCAGTGAGCATCCTAATTTTGGAAGCCCCAGGAAGCTTCTCAAACACTGAGATCACTTAAAAGAAAATCTTAAAATGACAGCATGCCTTAGTAATTGTGGCTTTCTTTTTCACAAAAATCACTTTTGGAGGCTGACACAGCTCCCTCAGAGGCCATGCATAACTTCAGTTCATGACAAGAAGACATGAAAATTATACTTAAAGGAAATGTAAGAACCGTCTCATAAACGCTGTAGAATTTTTAACCACCCTGCCTAGCACATCCAAAATAATAAAGTAGGCTTATTTTAATGGCATCCATTAAACTGCCCTCATAACTAAATCATAGGTTTACCACTCAGTAACTGCAACTCTTCCATTTAATTTAAGGTCTTAATTTTTTCTCCCAAAAGCTCAAAATGTTATTACTATTATTTTCCTGCCAAGAAGCCAATAAATTAGCTTTTAAATTAGATAAACCAGAAAGTGTTCTGTCTCATGTATCAAACACAACTGTATTTAAGTGCAGTTTCTCAATCAGGAATCATTAATCATAAAAATGTAATGAACAACATTAAATTACAAAGCACTAAAATCAATTAGGCTATCTGCTCACCAAAAGAGCAGCAGAAAAAAAAGCCAACATTAAATAGTCAATGGCCACCATAAACAAGGTAAGATGATTAAAGAAAATAAAAATCACAGGCCAACATCTTGTAGCTGAAACTCCAAAGTGAAAAACTTGGAGATGTTGTTGTGAATCATGTTAACAACATAGCTTCACAGTAAGGATCTTCAGTTACTGAGGAGACTTTCATGAATTCTTTGGTATGTGCATGAAACACCACAAGTCACTGGAACTAATGTCCTACACCAGATCTATGTAGTCATTCTCCTTTAAGTTGACACTTTCCAATGTCACACACATGCACTTGGAAAGCTTTCAAATGAGCCTAGACTGATTTTACACCATTGAAGCCAAAAGGGAAGTCTGCTACCAAGCTCACTGATGCTGGAATGTAGTCGAGGAAAGAGAAGCATGACTGAATTAATCAGAGAGAACAAACCTACAAGCACCAGGTGAAACAGGCTGGTTTCTTTTAACCAAATCTGAGTTTTTTACTTCCATGCATGTATGGAAGTATGCATTGATAACATTCACAACAGAAGAATTAGAGATCTTAAAAATCCATTGATAACATTCACAACAGAAGAATTAGAGCTCTTAAAAACAGGCTCCAGTTACTCTTTGAAATAAATTATCCAGGGTTCAAAGTCATCTTTTAAACAGTATGATTTAAAAAAAAAGTAAATCATTACACAAGTTAGTGTTTGTTTAGCCCTGATTTGCCTCTATATTCAATAGTAGTGTTTTTAAAATGTCACAACTGCTTTAGATGTTTATTAACAGCACAATTAAACTACAAAGAAATTGATGTGTAGGAGTACTAGGCCGAGTTTTCACATCCAAGATAAAAAAAACCAAGGAAATCACTCTTGACAGGTGATAATACTTGAAAATCTCAAGTCCCTGAAGGGCTAAAAAAGTAATAGCATTTGCAGAACAGTAGGAAACAGAAGAGTGGTAGGATGGAAAGAAAAAGGGAGAGACCAAGATAAAAGTCAGAAGAGACAAACAAGGTGAAAGAAAACAGTTCTCTATCACACAAAGTACTATTTCCATGGTAGTTCGTCCTATGGTACATAAGCATTTATCTCTACTGATTCCTGGTCTGGCTGCATTAAAGAAATGTGATTTCTATTTAACACTTTCCCTATGTTTCTGCATTCTCCACATATTTCAGTCTCACAATGAGAGAAAATGATATTCATAAATACTTGGCTGATCAATGTTTCAAGCTGGAACTCTGATGATGTTTGAATTTTTCATTTGAATTCACAGCCCATCAAGGGATCCCACAAATACTATCTGTGACTTTTCTCCTACATTGTTCCTCTTGGAAATTACAACCACCACCTCTCTCCCCCCAAACCATACCTCCAAAAGTACTTAAAATAATTAGTTAAGCTTGTTAGAGACCACTTCCTTTCAAGTACAAATGCTGGGGCACGAAAATGATCAGAGGATTGGAACACTTCTGCTATGAGGACAGGCTGAGGGAGCTGGGGTTGTTCAGCCTGGAGAAGAGAAGGCTCCAGGGAGACCCAGTAACAACCTTCCAGTACCTGGAATGGGCCTGAAAGAAGGATGGGGAGAGACTGTTTATGAAGGCCTGCAGTGATAGAAGGAGGGGCAATAGATTCAAGAGAAAAGAGTGGATTTAGATTGGATGTTAGGAATAAGTTCTGCACCATGAATACTGGAACAGGTTGCCTGGAGAGGTGGCAATGTGAGACTTGACAGAGGTGTGAGCAACCTGATCTAGTGGAGGATGCCCCTGCTTACTGCAGAAGGGGTTGGACTAGATGATGTTTGGAGGTCCCTTCCAACTCAGACCATTCTATGATTCTACTAAACTAATCACAAGTCACATGCTAGATAAAAGTCCAGTCATTATTCATTCAGTTACAGAATCACAGAATAGCTTTCATGTAAAAATAATGCTTGAATTTTTATTAAGAGCACAAGCAGATGAGAAAGGTGTCACACAACATGGAAAATGTGGTATATTTAAATCCTGGCTAGTAATCATTTACATTACAAGGAAACAATAAGAAACCAGACCAACAGATGAAAGAAATAAAGAGTAAAGCAAAGAAATAAAAGCTGCAGGCAACACTAACAGCAGACTGTGTCCTATCATGAGAACAGGATTTGTCTCCTAGAAAAGATTACATCTAATAAAAAACACCCCAAACACAACAAACTATAACATCCAACAAATAATTATCTCCTATATCTTTACTCTGCCATTAAAATGACCATTGGCATTTGGGGAGCATAAACAAGCTTCCATGCACTGATACTAAAACCAGTATTTAAAACCCATCTGGGGCCAGTTTCCCCATACAGGAGCATAAATGCTAGCCCTGGATCCTGTATATACTGTGTTTGCTTGAAAGGCACAGCTTTAGTTCAATTCTGACACATACACTTTCCCCAGGAAGCTGGGGTTTAGATGTTTATATTCACTATTTAATGGATCCTCAGACAGACTTTGTAGCCTTGCAGTCTTTTACTATTTGAAAAACACAAATACTTGTAACTTTTTTAAGTTTCTATAAGCTTTTGTGTTTGTTCTTTCCTACAATTTCTCCTTTATATAAGATTAATGAGGGAAATAAAAAGACTGTAAAGCACTAACAAATCTTTCACTGCTAAATTCTGCCCCTCTTCTCTGCTCTTCTGAGACTGTTTTCACTTCTGGTGCCCCTAGCTTAAGAGGGACATAAAGCTACTGGAGCAGGGCCAGAGTAGGGCCACAAAGATGACCAAAGTGCAGGAGAACCTCCCCTGTGGGCACAGGCTGAGAGAGTTTGGGCTGTTCAGCCTGGAGAAAAGAAGGCTTAGAGCAGCCTTCCAGTACCTGAAGGGGCCTACAAGAAAGCCAGGAAGTGAATTTGTACTTTTAGGTTTGTAGTGATAGGATGAGGGGCAGTGGATTGAAGCTTGAGGAGGGCAGATTTAGACTGGAGATTAGGAAGAAATTCTTTGCAGTGAGGCTGCCCAGGGAGGTCATGAATGTCCCCTGCCTGGAGGTGTTCTAGGCCAGGTTGAATAAGGCCTTGAGCAACTTGGGCTAGTGCGAGGTGCAATAAACCCCCCATGTCAGGGGGTTTGAAGCTAGATGACCTCTGAGGTCCCTTCCAACCTAAACCATTCTATGAAGATATGAAGTAATGCACCAAAACTATCCTCACAGACATTCTAACAGGTCTGTCTCTATACCAGTTTAGCACATCGTAAAATCTGCCTATGGAGCAATTAGAAGAGAATCATCTCATCTACTTTGTCAGCTTTTATGTTCCCAAATGATTTCTCCTCCTTCCAAAAATAAAAATGCATATCAGGGGATAATTGCCTGATTACAAAATAAACAACCCTACTGAACCATTTGTGATGAAAAAGGCCACTGCTAACTGCTCTGTTTTCTCTGAAATGGATTAAAAGCCTGCTCTATTCCCCAGATAGACTTTGTTCAGTCATCTTGTGATAGAAACATTTTCCTCCTATGTGAGAGCAGAAAATTTGTAGTCCACTGAAGAAGTTATTTTTACATCCACTTATTTCTTAAATGGCACAGCAAGTTTCCTAACTTGTGAGAAAATAGAAATCTATTCTATTTTTATTTTAATGCCATTGCCATTACACATGAGCAACAGTATGAGTCTGAAACTCGCCTCAGGGCAGCAATCTAGCAGAGAAGAACCTCCCAAGCTCCAAACATTTTATCTATCACTTGTTCTTCTTGTCTTACTCATCCCAGCACATAAATCAGGGCTAAGTTCTGAGGCAGAGGCATCACTCAGCCCAAGAGAACTCTCAGCTCTGTCATCTCTCACAGTGACCTCCTGAGCAGCCTTGGCTGCAACTCTTGGTCCCATTCCAGTGGCTGGAGAGAAGCATGGCAGCAATTTCTACCTCAGAGAAAGCAAAACATTATTTCTAACACTTTTAAGAACATCTAGGGAGAAAAGAGGGAGGTACTTATTTATGCTAAAAAAGTAAATAGGAAGCATTTGGTTTTCTTGACTAGAAGTTTACTGTATGGCCTTAATGACGGCATGAACTTTATGACTTTGTTGATCAGATCCATTGTTGCCAACTTCAACATCCACAAAGGATGAGTTTCACCTAGACCTGTGAAGAGATGCAATCATTATACTCTCTTCCTCTCAGTACCCTGGGTTCTGACTCCTCTAACGAAAAGTGTTCATTTAAATGCAGTAAACAAAAGACACATCTAACTTAAAGTAAGGATGTGGATGGACTTAAGTTAGTCTCTGGATTTGTAAACATCACATCACTTCCTAAAACTGCAGCTTAAACTTTGTGAGGCTACTCCTTCCTCTCTCCAGATTCCCTTTGTCAAACCACCTTTGTGCCTTACAACTTTTACTGCAGTTAAATACATCAGAGGACACCTTTTTGTCTTATGGAATGAGTTCATGCTAGAGAATGTGTCCTACCTTGCCAAACTGAGTAAAATGAGACAAGTAATAATCCTAATCTCCGTCTTATGACCAGGTGCAAGGCACTGCATTCCTTGGTTAATAAATGCAAGGAGTTTCTATTATTGTTTTAACAAACACTTGCTCATCTCACCAGTACTGTTTCACTTACAGAGAAGTTTTCCAGGCCTTTAAATCCACTATCAAATAACCAGTACCAGTGTGAGCCACTACACAAATAATTCTTTTCTGATTAGACTCCTCAACTGTCTTGTTACAGCACATGTGAAGGAAAAATTGATTTATCAAACCACCTTGAATCATTTTCAAGCTACTAACTAGAAGCAGTTTGCATTCTTTGTTGTATAAATAGCTGAATCTGCCCTGCCATGAGTATCCCAAACCTACTATGCACCAAAAATAAGCTTGAGGGCAAAGTATCCAAGAAAAAAAGTGAGTACATCAAAACCTAAGTAATAATAGAAGCTGTGCCAAGAAACATTATCTTGGAAATTTAAAAAGCAAAGGCATATCACTGGAGAAGCTAAATTAAATCTAAATGGGGAAAGTATTAAAATACTGAGTTTACTGGAATAGTCACAGAATGAAATTCACAGGGACTGTACTGTTTGAAATGGTCATGAACGCTGGCTCCCCTGGAGGTGTTCAAGGACAGGTTGGATAAGCTCTTGTGCAACCTGGTCTAGTGGAAAGTGTCCCTGCCCGTGGCATGGGGGTTGGAACTAGACTATCTTTAAGGTCCCTCTCAACCCAACCATTCTATAAATCTATGCATCTGCCCTAGCATTCAAATAAAGTTGCCAAAATCATGAATTCACAAAGTAGGATGAAAAAAAAAAACAACCCAAACCCCCAAACTAGGCTGATATCATTATCTTTTACAAGCTACTAAATTCAGCTGAAGAACTGAGACAGTCAACAGCCCAAACAACTTACATACTGCTCATGAAACACAAGGGAAAAAAAAACAGGGGGAAACTAATTCAAATAATGTTTTCCATACAACAAAAAGATTACTTGGCAAGTTAAGTTTTTTCTTGATGGAAAAGCACTAGACTCTGCCTTCACAACCAGAAGAACTTGTTGTGCAGGCTTCAGACGCAGTAGGTGGTAACAGGGAACTTCCCTTTAAAATGAACTGGAGAACATACTTAACATTTTAAATACAAGCAGAAGGATGCATGTTTTGTAGCATGACTGTTTCAAATGCTGCCTTATCTCAGGTTTTGAATCTAAAGTAGATTGCCAGACTATCAAGAGGTGTTTAATATTAAAGCATGAAACTGCAGAAATATATGGCTGAAAATTAAGAACATCCCAGCACATCTGAACAATTAAATTCCTGTGTTTTCTTCCAGTCACCATCTGGAGATGACTGGTAGATGTAAGGAGGCTTCCTAGCTGGGTGATTATATTGGGGATCATGCAATATGGCATCTATCAAGACATTCTGTCCTCATTCAGCCACTGGTAATGGTTGAATTGGACATGCATTACTTGAATTTATAGCCACAGTATTGCTTTGGTTGGAAAAGACCCTTAAGATCACTGAGTTCAACCATCAACTACAGACATAGTTTGCAAAGTGTTCCTATGGCAGCAGCCCCAGAGACTTTACTCTGCTGCTCATGCTGCAGAATGGCAACCTGCATAGGAACAGTGAACAGAGAAACAGGAGCAACAGCATCTTAAAGTGACAAGTCAGGGATAAGAAACAGAGAGGGATCACTACTGGAGTCTTTACACAGTCATGCCTCATAGAATCACAGAATGTTAGGGGCTGGAAGGGATCTCACAAAAAGCATCTAGCCCAACTCCCTCTGCCAGAGCAGGAGCACCCAGAGTAGGTCACAATTGACTGTGGATGGGTTATCCACTTGGTTCCCTATGTTGCAGGCAGCGAAACATTTGAACTGCTTTCATCTGATCTACCTGGGTCCAGAATCAGGAAGTTTTATCTGCAGTGTATTGCAAAGAGTGCAATTCCTTGTTCAGGTGAATACTACTTCACAGAGCAGCATTCCTGACCTATTTCACCTCAGTGTTATCTTGTATCTCAATTTTACAGTACTTTGTCTTATCCACACTTTGCCATTATCCCATTTCATTGCTTTCCCAGATAATAGAGAATTAACTGTACCTCATATAAACTCAAAACATGGCTGCACAAGGTTACTCAAGGAACTCAAGTGGTGATAAATTAAGAAATGCAGTGATCCTAGGTAAGGAGAAGCAACATTAAAATCCATAAGTACAGGATATTAAAAAAATCAAGCCACATTATTACATATTCAAAAAAAAAAGGGCGCCCAAAGAAATGAAAAATAAGAAAAGTAAAAAAGTTAACTACAGCAGAGCATGAAGAATGCCTCATCAATTGAGTCATTTAATGCTAAGCAAAACTGTGAAGTGCAGGGCCTTAAATGGCAATTAAACACTGCAGCCTAACAAACCTTTCTCCTATGTGTGACACTCCGTTCAGCTGTGACATTCTGATCTTCCTAGGTGCTGCACTGAGTGATCATTGTAAATAACATACTTGAGAGTAAGCTCTAGCTCACACAAATGGCTATCCTGAGCACAAAAAGGGTTATGATACGATCCTTTTTTCCTCCACCCTCTACTTTAAGTCTTTTGAAATGCGATTCAAATGGATTGTGCCATTGTTCCTAAGGAAGATTAAGATATTCATGGTTGCTTCTCGGCTACAACCAACAATAGCTACTCTTTTTATTAGCAGCACACCTCCATACTTTGCTTAATCAAGAGAGGAAAACACATCCCAACAGCAAAGAAAACCATATTTTTGCCTGTATCTAACTGCAAATAGGATAAAAGGGGTGGGGGCTTAGCAAAAAAACAAGACAAGGATAACAAATTGTCATTTGGACTTGCAAGAGAATAGGGTTTTTTACTTTCGCTTTTCAATTCAATACTTTTGTTTGTTTTCTTAACGTCTTGGCAGTAATCTCAGTAACCTGCACACATAATGTGTTTTCAAACTATGTCCCATTTCCTTTCTTTCCATTTTGACTAAACATTTGGCATTTGGCTTACTGGAATTCTTCCTGGTTTGTTCATGTGCTGTAAAATGCTACAGGGATCATTTCTAACCACTGGCATTTGCCAGTATTTATCTCCACTAGCTTCGCAGGAGTTTTTAGCTGGTACACGTTCCTAAAAACACTCCCACATCTGAGCACATTTGTGAGATCTGCATTTCATTAAAAAAAAATCAGAAAAATCCAGGTTTGGTACTGTTGTAAGCCCTCCCTCACATTTCAAGCACCACCCAGGCCCATACCATTAAGAGTTTTGATGGCTTTACCCAGACACTTACGGGAAATCATAAGGTAGTCTTCACAGTTGCCCTTCTCATCTTGATGTTCCACAGGGATTCCATTGGCATCGATCACTGCTTCTGATGCGCAGTCTGCCACCAAGACTTCTTCAGAAACAACATCTGTTCCCAGAGTATCAGTGACAATATCTGCTTCTTCAACATTATCATGAACTACATGTTCTACATGTCCAACTTCAGGCACATGCATTGACTCGCTCGTCAGCACATGTTCTGGTATAGACATTGCTTCTGCTGTTATGTCAGAAGCTAAAACATCATCTGGGACAGTGCAATGAGCCAAAGAAACCTCTTCAGCTACGTCTGTGTCCAGCACTTGTTCAGGAATAATGACAGTTTCAGATACGTCTGGCTCCTCCATGATATCTGGGCACTGAACATCCTCGATAACAACATCCTCAATGACATCTTGGATTACTACAGAATCTGGATCATCAGGAACAAAATTATGCACAGTTATATCTGAGTCGACTACATCTGAAACAAATACTGTTTCCTGTACTTCCACAACAATCTGATCTCCATCCATATGTGCGGCATCCGCTCCTGAAAAACATAATTATAACAGCAGTTGAATTGTAAAACTACCTCAGGTTAGATGGTTAATAATTGAAATTACTTCTATTTTATTTCAACTTTCACACTATGCTGCAATTCAGTAAGAGATGCATGATAGCCTATGAGCAATTAAGATAGGCATATATATGGGGAGCTGATAAAGCCAGTCCTCTGCAGAGGATAAAGGAGCTAACACAAACAACATTTTCTCCCCTGGAAAAGCTCATGAATTTTTAGACTCTCCCCCAATCCCCAAGCAACTATTACTTGACAGAACAGTAGCTCATTCACATTGCTCTGAGGAACAAAACCAACCAAAACTCAAAAGCAGCTACTCTGTACAAAAACAATGATGCAGTACAGCGCTTTTATGAAAAGATAAAATTAACAACAGTGAATTGCATCTAATGTCAATACTTCCATCTACAGATTATCTCCTGACAGACCTGTTGGATCAAAAAATGCATTTGGCTCATGTGGCTGCAATTCAAGCCCATCTTCATCCATGGCCTTTAACTCTCATCAGTCGCAGTGTCTGTAGAAGGTAAAGAAAAAAGGTTAACTTGCATTGTGCTATGAAAGTGGCCTCTGCCCGTGCACTGAAAAGCAGAACTTGTAGGAAGTTAACAGCTAACACTTCCACTTTTAGACTGCCCAGAGTTCACTTAGGGTACCTCTCTTTGGAATTCCATAAATACTACTCTAGAACACAAAACACCCAGGGGATCTGAATATGAGGAGGGTGAGCTCCAGCGCTCCATGTCCACTTCTTAAAAGCTCACAGCTCCACAAATACAGAAGCAGCTGGTAAAGGGATATGAAAATATGAGTTCCTCATAATCCTACAAAGTGAAGAAAAATAAGGCAAAGCCTAGGCACATTCAGACTCAAGTCTTTTTTGGCTAGTGGGAAATACAGGTCACCTATTTCACCTCAGCGTGATCTCACAGCTTCATTTT
This sequence comes from Pogoniulus pusillus, assembly GCF_015220805.1. Lineage (NCBI taxonomy): Eukaryota > Metazoa > Chordata > Aves > Piciformes > Lybiidae > Pogoniulus > Pogoniulus pusillus. Next base: position 30,080,371 of record NC_087275.1, read on the forward strand.
ACAGTATTTTGTGTTATACATATTTTGTCATTATCCCATTCCATTGCTTTCCCAGACCATAACTAACTGTACCTCACATAACCTCAAAATAGGGCTGCACAAGGGATGATAAATTAAGAAATGCAGTGATGCCAGCTAAGGATGTCAATGAAGCTCAATAAAGTAAGTTGAAGGTAGACAGATAATAATCTGAAATGTAGAGTTTTCATACTAGGCCAGTCAGAAGGAACTTACTCTTATGTCACTTCAGGAATGGTAATCATCAATGTAAACTGCTTTCAAAACCCAACTTTCATAGGTTTTCACCCCCCAGATGTGTAAACAGTTTTAAAACTCCTGTCTGAAGACAAAGAGCATACTTGCTTTTGTATTAAAAGCTCTCCAAAATTACCAACTGTCATGTTCTACCCAATTCCTTCAAACAGGATGCCAACATCTTCTTAACCAAAGAACCAAACGAGACCAGGAAGTTAAAATACTTACTAAAATCTGAATTTTTGCTGCTTGCCTATGAAAATATGCATTCCAATTAGGATCAAGCAATCCTTGTTGTGCAAACCATGATCTAACAAAGACCTGCACAACTCCCTTGCACTTAGTCCAACCAGTTTCCTAAGCAGAACCAGCAAGATGCAACAGAATGTTGCTACATGTTCCTGCTCATGCTTCTGGAGGAGTGAAAGATGCCATTCTCCTTCCTCCAAATATTTTTCACATTGACAAGCAAAAGTCTCCCAATTCCTGTGGTACTTTCACAAAGGACTAGAGAAAATACAAAGATTCTTCCCAAAGTTTCCATAAGAATCACAACCCTTACAAATTATGCCAATTAAGTCTTCATGGAAGAAACTTCTGCATGAGGGAAAAAAACAGCAATTACTCTGAAACACAAACCTACAACCACAACCTGTAGCCCAGATTTCAGGATTTTTCTAGCTCAAGTTTTCTCAATACTTCATAGACAACCACCTAATTTATATATTAAAGTAGTTTTCACAGAATCACAGAACATTACAAGTTGGAAGTGACCTGCAGAGATCATCCAGTGCAACACTCCTGCCAAGGCAGGATGACCTAGGGTAGTTTGCACAGGAATGCATCCAGGTGGGGTTGGAAAAGTCTTCAGAGGAGACTTCACAACTCCCCTGGGCAGCCTGCTCCAGTGCTCTGTCACCTTCACTGTAAAGAAATTTCTCCTCATGTTGAGGTGAAACCTTCTATGTTCAAGTTTGCATCTGTTGTTCTTTGTCTTACTACTGCACATCACCAAAACAGAGATTTGCTACATTCACTTGACACCCACTCCTCAGACATTTATACACATAGATGAGATCTCCTCAGTCTTCTCTTCTCCAGACTAAACAGCCCCAAGGCTCTCAGTCACTCTCCATAGGGCAGTTGATGGAGAAATATAGCCAGAAATTGAACTAGAGGAAAAGCAGCAGCAGTCCAATGATTTTCCAAGGGGTCACATACTTGTGTGATGCTCAGCTGGAAGGCTCCTATACTTACAAGACAGCTCCACTAACAAATAATTGTGGTGTCCAGCTGGGCATAAACCACCTCACAAATATTCTGACTGTCAAACGTTTCTGTCAGAAGCATCCACTATTAACAGCAACTGCTCTTCACAAGTGCCTTTTTCAGAGTCAAGGGCAGAAAACAGCCTCAGGTACAATACACAGCTTGAGTGAAGACAACCAACCTAGCCATGCCACAGAAAAAAAGAACTGAATAACCAGGTTTCATGCAGTCATTTAACAGGAGTAATTCCTACTCAGACTCGTTTACCTCCATCAGTAGTACACCTAGCCACTCTATCACAAATGTCTTTCCTATTCATCATAACATCTTTTCTGTGTTGGCTTCAGTGTTTAGTTTCTTCCTTTCTGTTGCTTCTTCTCTAGTTTGTCTGTACCTATGCTATGCTCATTACCTGCTCACTTTGTCTCTCCAGCTGTACCCACAGCACACTCCCATCACTCCCAAAAAAAACAGCTGTATTATCATAGATAGCAGGACTCGACCAGCTTGAAGTGTCAGTTCACCACTAGCTACTGGAAGAACTGGCATTCGTTTTCTCCACTTCCTGCTTTCATCATCCACCTGACCGGCACTCCACCACAAATTCCTACTTCTAATGATTCATGCCTATACTTTCTCTACCCTATCCTTTCCTACACCATCCTCAAATTCCTGTCTCTATGAGTAAGGCTTCCCACCGTCCTTTTGTCTGTCCTCTTCACCCACGACACTCAGTGGCTGCCACCAGTACTTCCCCGCTTTCTGAATACGCCTGCTGACACCATCACTTCACTGTTGCTCTCGCTGCTGCCTGGATTCCAGGCGACAGATGTAAAACCAGAGAGTCTCTGTGGTGTTCCTGAGAATGCAGTTTCATAAAGACAATGTCACCAGTACTGACAGTCCAGTGGACTGAGCCTCCATTCTCCATGTGGCCTCTTCTATGTTGGCAAAGGCTTTTCACCTCCAGGGGCATAATATGCTGCAAAATGAAAGCTCAAGTTCTGCACTGAAGAAGCTTTCTGGGCACATGACTCTTCAAGACAGAGTTTTTAAATGACCACAGATTTATGTTTTGTTAACTGTTCCAAAGAAGAAAAAAACACCAAACCTCTCACTGAACGAGTTTCTTCCTAAATAAGGTTTCTCACAACATGCTTTTGCATCCACATTCAGCCAACAAACTCATGTACACGAATGCTTATTCTTGCACAAGACCCTAAAGCCTTGAAAAGTGCTCCACTGGGGCACAGACCCCACCTTCACAGAAATTTGCTGTGGAAAGAGGACCAGAACAAGATGCAGGCATTTAAAACAGGATTTAACTCAACTGTCTAAATTGTCAAGGTGTCAATATCAAAATCTGCAGTCCAAAAAGGCATCAAAGCATGTGGTCCATGCATACAGTGGGGGAAATCCTTCTGAAATCTTCTCAGGGTTGGAGTATTCTAACCAGTAGATGAGAAAACACTGTGTTTCCTCCTGCTTGCTCTTCTTCTGAGCAGCATGACAGCACAGGAGCCCAAGATTCAGGCACACAAAGGAAGGTACGCCACATGGTTCTGTATGAACTGGCAGCTTTGTGATGAAGGCACCGTTCTGCAACATACCACAGCTTCTTCTTGCAAGCATCACACTGAACACCTTCCTATTCCTTGGCAAGCACCCTAAGCTCTGTGGCACCATAAGGCCAAGATCCAATTCCAGCAGCTTCTTTTCCAGCAAGATTTTAAGATGGGCAGAAACTTCTCTCAGTTCTTCCAAAAATAGTCCTGCTGACACTTACCTTGGGAGCAGGTTCTGGCACTGAAGACAGAATCCATTTTCAGTTTTGATTTGGGAATCTCAACTCTCAGAGAGGCCAAGTGTCCATCCAAGCCTCTACCCTTAGTCCTTCTCAATGCCCAAATCTACATGGTGTTGACTGAAATCTCTGTTCAAATCTCAGTATACTGGGAACTTGTACCACTATGACAGAAAGAAACCTAGGCACCTAAACCTAGATTTTATACCTCAGAAAAGAACTGAATACCTACATGACCTTGGTTTGAGCTTGTGCCAACCTCAGATGGCTCTAGAATTAATTAGACTCTGAAATACACCCAATTCTGTTTGTAAAGTTAGTTCTTGTAGACTGATTTTTATCTGCTTTGTTTTGGTTTTACAAATAGCAAGTCAGTATTTTCAGTGGAAGAATAGACAAATTATGTATTAATGGGAAAAAAATAAGCTATTAGCAATAAAGTAGCTTTCCAAAATATTTTTCCTGTAAGTCTGATCTTGAGTACAATCAGTTAGGCAAAGCAACACAGACAGTGCACTAGTCCTGCCACATTACAAATCCTTGACTCAATAGGCCTAGCCAGGTAATCAAGATGAAATAATTGAAAAACAGATAAGCCACCACATTTTAAAGAGAGAGCAAGAGAGGTCCTTAAAAAAGCTTTATTATGCCACAGTCCATTTCTCTAGTCTCACCAAAAAAGAAAACAGGGGGAAAAGAACCCAAAACAATGAAAAAGGAAACTCCAGAAAAGTCATCCTCATGAAAAAGAAATACAAAAGGCAATCCTCTGCCTAGTCCTAAAGAAAGAACAGTGTATCTGTTTATCTGCAGCAAGACCCATAAACCAAAATACTCATGAAGCAGCAACTCGGATGCTTCCCAGAAAGAAACAAAGCATAAACAGCCAAAACTCCATGTCCGAGCCCCAACCTACACTTACTGTACTACCATAACCAAGTTGCCATCACGCCTTGCTACATCACATTAACAATTGCAGCATGCCTTGCATGTCCCAATCGGATTAGAGCCCCGAGCTACCCCAGGTTTCGTTGTGGTTATGAGGACTACGGGTTCAGTCTACACGATTGCTGCAGTGTCATAACTCTCCCTATGTGACCCACTTAAGGAGAATGTGATGTCCACACACACACACTCTCAATCACACACACGTGAAAGGCAAAAAAAGAAATTATACTCCTAGAGTATCTAGTTCCCGTCTTGGAAACAACCTCCATCGTTACCAGGTGAATAAATGGAAGGATAAAAGCGATGTTACAAATGTGACAGCGTTAATCATTCAGCTGTTTATTTCGTGATGCATCTCTCCCTCAGTTTTGGCAGGGAAATGCCTTTTTTTTTCATAGCGATTTCGTAAAAAAATCTCAAGTCTTTTCCTCTTCGCTGTAGTTCGGCGGGGTGGGTATCTGCAGGCACCGGTTAAATAAATGGCTTTTCTCCGGATTTCATAACAATGCTGCACGTCAGAGAAGACCTAAGCTAATTCTTCACAAAACCTAAATGAGGGAAATAGCCAGTCCCTAGCGCCCCTTTGAAACTACTTTCCACTCAGCAGGAGACAGCATAGCCAGGGGGGAGGAAAAGCCAACACCAAGGCGGAGGACCCCAAGGGAGTTAGGGGGGCTCCGCGCCTCCGCACCCGGTTCATTGCAGAAATGCCGACGAGGCTAAGGGCGAGCCTCCCAGGGCTGCCCACATTTGCTGCCGGCCGGGCGCCGAGGAGATGGCGGGGCTGGCGCCGAGCGCCGCGGCAGGAGGGAGCGCGGCTGGCAGCTCTGCCGCGGCCGCACAGGAAGCCGCCACCGGCCGGAAAACGCCGAGGTCCCCTGCGACTCGCTGGCTCGCAGGCGCCGAGGCGGGGAAGAGGGAGAGGCGGGGATGCTACGGGCTCTCCCTCTCGGAGCCTGCGGCCCGGCGCCGCGCTGCGCGGGGCCAGGGGCTCCCCCCTCCGGCCCGGCCCGGCCTGCGCGGAGCACGGGCAATGGCGAGCGATTAATTCAAGATGGCGGCCGGCGCCCGCCGCTCCCCCCCCCGCCCGCGCCGCCATTTTGTCTCCTCCTCCAGACACTCTCCGAGCCCCCCCCGGCCGGGCCCGGGGCCTGGCACCCACCTCGTTCGCCTGCCCTCGGGCCCGGAGCCACCCCTCCCTGCTTCCGCTGCCCTCGCACGGCCGCCCCCGCTGCCCGGGGCCGCGTCGGGCACGCGGAATCCGCCGGCCCGGGCCCTGCGGCCCGCTCTTTCGCCTGAGCCCTGGCGCGGCCTAGCTGCGGCCTCCTCGGGGCCTGTGCTGCGGCCTGGTGCGGGCAGGGGAAGGCCCGGGCCCGGCCAGGCGGCGGGGCCCAGCCCCGGGTCTGCTTACCGTGCGGGTGGCAGGCGGCGGTGCTCGCCTCGGCGCGGCCTCTCTCAGCGCGACTGGGCCGAGCGCGGCGGCGGCGGCGGCGGCTGCGGCGGGGCGGGCGGGCGGGAGGGGAGGGAGGGGCCGAGCTCGGAGCTGAGTGGAAGCGGCCAAGCTCCCCGGGCCGGGCCCGCCGTCAGCACGTCACGTCACTGCCCGAGAGAGACCCAGGAAAGGGCGGAAGGCAGCGTGCCGCCGCCGCCGCCGCCCGCTGCTTCGGGCCAGCCGTGCGCCGGGGCCGGGGCGGCCGGGCGGGTCGAGGCCGCTGCCGGGCGAGGCGAGCCGGGCGGGTAGGGGTGGTGGCGGCAAGGGAGCGGGGGGGGGGGGGCCGCGAGGCGCGGCGGCGCCCGGCTCCCTGCAGCTCCTCCTGCCGCCGCCTCCGCCGCAGCTCGGCCGCGAAGCGCCGCTCGGGGCTCGGCGTGCGCTCTCGAAGCGGATCGGCTGCCCCGGGGACCCCCTCCCCTCCCGACCCCTCCATGCTGGCGCCGCCCGGGCGAGCCTCCCCCCTCCCTCCGCCTCCCGCGGCCGCCATCCCGCGATGTCGGCCGCCAGGCCTGCGGCCCGGCCCGGTACTGGCGGGCAGGTGCGGGCCGGCGGACTGCCCGGCCCTGGCGGCATGTTGTACTCGGTTCTGTGCGCCAGGGGCGGGGGCAGGTGCGGATTGTTAGAGTTGGGAAACTCGGCGCTGGGGCGAACGCGGGCCTTGGGCCGGGGCTTCCATGGCCTCGAGTCACCCCGGCGCGGGGCGCGGCCACCGCCACCGGTGGGAATTACTGCGAATACCGGGGACGGTACAACGGCGGGCGCGGCCCGAGCCCCGGGTTCCACACCGAAGACGGCTTCTCCACGCGTGACGGGACGCCGCTCCCTGCGGCTGCCCGTCCTTATGTAAGCGACATCCGCCGTCCCTGGTCCCCGCTGCGCCACCCGAGAACGGCAATAGCAGAGCAGGGGGGAGTCGGTTAGAAAATTGGAAATGATGTGGCACTGAAGCTAAAGCCCTGGCTGGCAGTGGCTTCTGACCCGTGATGTGGAAGTTTCTCACAATCTAACCTTGGTTTGTTGTTCTTTGGTTGGTTGTTTTTGAGGAAAAAATTGCTGTTGATCCATGAAAGGCACATCCTAAAGTTTTGAAGGCATCAGGAATGACATACCAGGAGTAACCTCGTGGGGATAAAGTACACCCAGTTTGCTTGGAATTCTTGCATAATTGCGGGATCAGGGCTTGAGGAGGCTGCTTCATGTGTTGTTCTTACCAGTTAAGTAAACTGTGAGGGAATTGGCTGTCACACTTATCAAAGGATGCAAATGTGACTTATCTGGCCAAGAACAGCGTGTGTGCAGTGTTTGTTGTGAACGAACCCTTGGGTAGAGCTTTGACTCAGCTTTAATTTATGTGCAGTAGTCTTTTCTGTCTTAACATGCAGGCTTAGAAAGTCATTCTGGCTACCCTGATGGTTTACTTCAGTATAAGGTAAACATGTAGCCTGCACTGTGCAAATTTTAAACATAGAATCAACCAGGTTGGAAGAGACCTCCAAGATCATCCAGGCCAACCTAGCACCCAGCCCTAGCCAGTCAACCAGACCATGGCACTAAGTGCCCCAGCCAGGCTTTTCTTGAACACCTCCAGGGATGGGGACTCCACCACCTCCCTGGGCAGCCCATTCCAATGCCAATCACTCTGCTAAGAACTTCTTCCTAGCATCCAGCCTAGATCTCCCCTGGCACAACTTGAGACTGTGTCCCTTTGTTCTGTTGCTGGTTGCTTAGGAGAAGAGACTGACCCCCACCTGGCTACAGCCTCCCTTCAGGTAGTTGTAGACAGCAATGAGGTCTGCCCTGAGCCTCCTCTTCTGCAGGCTGCACACCCCCAGCTCCCTCAGCCCCTCCTCATAGGGCTTGTGTTCCAGGCCTTTCACCAGCTTTGTTGCCCTGAAAGTCCATGTCTTTTCCATGTTGAGACCTCTAGAGTTGGATGCAGTACTCTAGGTGAGGTCTTACCGGGGCAGAACAAAGTGGCAGAATCACATTTCTCCATCTGCTGGCCACACCGCTTTTGATCCCCTTGTATTTACTACTCAGGAGCCAGATACCAGCAGCCTTTGAGTCATTAGAGAGACATTTTCTTCTGATGCAGCTATCACCTAAATGTTGTCCACAGCCATAACGGTTTCCAGCAGGCTACTGTGGAATTATCAGGAGCAGAGTAGCTGCCATCAATGGAGCTGCAAGAAAGGAAGACATGTTTGCACCCACCACAGCCATTTCTACTCTCACAGCTAATGGAGGAGTCCAAGGGCAGAATGCACTTGAAAACTGCAGGTACAGTGTGTGTGTTTGCACCATTTTGTAATGACATAGATGAAGTAATTTGCAAAGATGTTTTTGTGACTTTCTGGAGTGCAGTAGGCAAGTGGTAAAAGTACATTATAAGCAATAGGATTTCTGACCTTAGACTCAGTCCTCTTTGATGCACCAGAGACAAAATAGAGCTTGTATTTAAAAGCTGAGTTGTTCAGAGTCCTGTGAACAGAGCCTTTACCTTTCAGCTTTACCTGTGATCCAGTGTTTCTCTGTACTTTTCCCTACAGGTTGATTTAGCAGTAGGTATCATGCTGTATCTCACTTAGTCCTCACAAAGGCCAATGAAACTGGAGGCTGAATGCCCTCTTAAAATTATACTTGGGCTTGACAGTTACTGAGTTACTTTAGAAGAGTAAGTTTTGGAGAGGTACTGTTTACAGAGGCCTGCAGTGATAGGACATGGAGCAGTGGTTTGAAATTAAAGAAGAGATTTAGTTTGGATGTTAAGAACAAGTTCTTTACCATGAGGGTGGTGGAATGCTGGAACAGGTTGTTCAGAGGTAGTTAAGGCCACATCCCTGAATGTCTTCAAGGTCAGGCTCAACAAGGCTGACTGCAGGGTGGTTGGACTTGATGGCCTTGGGTGGTCTCTTCAACCCAAACCATTCTATGGTTCTATGACTGCTGGTAATTTGGACACTTAGTTATCACGTTGGCTAATTATGATGTTACAATGAGGTTCCATTTAGGTAGTCTTAGATACCTCTTGTGCCCTTTAAGTCAACCAAAATTGGTATGGCTGATAAAGTTTGCATCTATCTTACTGATAAATGTACATGTGAATATGTTGTAAAAAGCCATTTTCAGTCACAATTCCTGTTTATCTTGTGACTTATTCATCTCCCTTTCCAGGTACTGGCATTGTGCTTAGCAAACACAGTGTGCTGAGTCACACTGCCAGATGCCACAGAATCAGAGTGTTAGGGGTTGGAAGGGACCTCAAAAGCTCATCCAGTCCAACCCCCCTGCCAGAGCAGGAGCACGTAGGGCAGGTCACAAAGGAACACATCCAGGCAGGTTTTTAATATCCCCATAGGAGACTCCACAAGCTCGCTGGGCAGTCTGTACCAGGGCTCTGTCACCCTTACAGTGAAAAAGTTTGCTTATGTTCTGTGCTCCAGCTTCCACCCATTGCCCCTTGCCCTGTCATTGGACATCACTGAGCAGAGCCTGACTCTGTTCTCTGTTGCTAGCAGCCCTAGGTTACAAGATGCTAAGTTGAGAGTTGTCAGCTTTGGGGTTGAAGGCCTTTAGGTAAACGGTTTTGCTTCTTAATTTACAGTGAAACTGAGTTATCACCCAGTTCCATTACCATCTTTCCTTCCACAGCAGCAATTTTTCAACCTTGACAAACCCATCAGCAGGGGATGATTGGTCATTTTGAGTTGAATCAAGGTTGCCTTCACTGTACTGTAAACATACTGAGCCTGCTGAAATGATCTATTCATACTTTGCAGCCACAGTGATAGAGGGAAATTAGAGGTTGGTTAGGAAAGAAAGTGTGTGTGTTGTTTTAATTTCTCCCAGAAATAGTCTTCTGTTAATTTATTTTCATGGAGATTCTACAAGTAACTTTTAGGTTCTATTTAAAACTTGCCTATAAAGAAAGAAGATACTCTTGTCTTGTCCAAGGGTCTAAAATCTTCCATTTCTTTCTCTGTTTTAGTTGCTAATAACCTTGTTTGTGCACCAATATTTACCTGCAATTATCTGAATAAAAAGGGATTACTAAGAAAGATTAACAAGATGGTTTGTAATGGTGGTAAAAAGGTTAACTTCATAACTGTAGTAGCTGCTGACTGTTTCTAAGGAAGAGCTGGGGAAAGCAGCTTATTTTTGAGCTGGCTGTGGTCCACCTTTGAAACTAACTACACAAAAATTACACATATGACTGAGTTGGTGCTCTTGGTATTGTTAGCCACTAAACCATTTGTTACCTTTACTAATAGCAGGAGTTAGCTTTACTGATAATATCTCAGCTATTCATTCAAGCAGTCCATGATACATATCAAAGACCACATGCATTATTTTACAAAATAATGGATTTCAAAAGAACCCAAACACTTGAGTGTTTAGTATTCTTGGTTTCATGCTGCTTGAATCACCACTAAAACTGCCCTTGGCAAGGGCCATAGAGGACAAAGGGCTTTGTAGTAGACTAGCAACAACAGACCCCACCTGGAGTGCTGCGTTCAGTTCTGGTGCCTCCAGCATGGAACTGCTGGAGTGGGTCCAGAGGATGGTCACAAAGATGATCAGAGGGCTGGACAAGCTAAGGGAGCTGGGGTTACTCAGCCTGGAAAAGAGAAGGCTCCAGAGAGACTTTAGAGCAGCCTTCCAGTACCTGAAGGGAGTCTACAAGAAAGCTGGGAAGGGATTTCTTCCAAGGGCTTGTAGTGATAGGATGAGAGGGAATGGACTGAATCTTCAGGAGAGCAGATTTAGACAGGATATTAGGAAGAAATTCTTTGCAGGGAGGGTGGTGAGACACTGCAACAGGATGCTGAGGGAGGTTGTGGATGGCCCCTTCCTAGATGGCAGGTGTTCAGGGTCAGGTTGGATAAGACCTTGAATGACCTGGTATAGTGGGAGGTGTCCCTGTCCATGGCAGATGGGTTAGAAGCAGATAATCTTTAAGGTGCCTTCCAACCTAAACCATTCTATGAATCTGTGAAATGTCTGTTTCCATCAGCAGATGAGAAAGAGGTGGTGGAGTAAATGTTTCTGGTTTCTGTGTGCTAAAACCAAAATGTGTGGTTCATAAAGATTAAGTAAAGGAGTTTTCGGTGTACAAGCAGCTCTGCAAGGTTTAAGTTGTGAACTTGTGCTGGGGCAGGTTTGCAGCAAGGTCAGGTCCTTTGTTAGAGTTGATTTACTCAGGAAGAAAGGAGGGTGGCATAAAGCATGTCAACCAAAGTGCTTTATGATACAAGCTGCCCACGTACTAGGAGAGTTTTTCATGGGCTGTGTATTTGGAGTAGTTACACTGAAAATGAGGCCTTATAAAAGTATGGCCCCAAGTGAAGGAAGCATGAGGGATAAGCAGTCATTCTATTGATGCAGTTTAATCTGCTGGTCCAGATAACCCTGAAGTCTTAAAAGCAAATGTAACAAAAGAAAATGTCAGCCCACAGGTCTGTTAGATCTCACAAAACTGTTTCTGGACAGTAACCAGTAGAAAATGACTGCACACTCAGAGGGAAAACGTGGAGTGGTGCATGCCTCAGAATACACTCCTGTGTCAGCAGAGGAGGTCGCTGGTCCATTTACAGTGATAAGTGCAAGTCTCAAAGGGCTTGAGCCATTTCAGAAAGAGTGAGATCAGGGCCAGTTCCCATCTGTCTTAGGATGAGTCAGGTATTAATAAACCAGCCCAGCATCTCCAAGTCAGTCCTTAGCAAAGGAAAGGAAAGAAAACACAAGATATCTTTGATGAAGAGTTAAAGGACAACAAGTTTGCACATGAGGCCAGGCTGAGTGGTGCTGTTGATATGCCAGAGGGGTGGGATGTCCTGTGGAAGGACTTGGACAAGGTGGAGAGGTGGGACCAGGTGAACCTCACGAGGTTCAACAAGACCAAGTGCAGTATGCAGGACCTGGGTTGAAACAATGCTCATCAGTACAGGTTGGTGGCTGAGATGACCTATGGAAAAGGACTTGGAGGTGCTGGTGGATGAGAAGCTGGACATGAGCAGCCAATGTGAGCTTGCAGCTCAGGGCTGGGCTGCATCAAAAGCAGCAGATCAAGATTCAGCCACTTTGCTCTGGATAGACCTCACTTACAGTACTGCACCCAGCTTTGGAGCCCCCAACACAGGAAGAACATGGACCTGATGGTCTTTGCTGACTGTTTTAGGTAATGGGTCTTTCTGTGGCCACCACAAGAGAATATTGCCACCACATTGCTCTCACCAGCTCCTCATTACCTGCTGGCAACCACTTCTTCCTTCACCAAAATTGACCCATGTTAGACAGTCTCAAGGGTTTCCATGCAGGACCTGCGAACATCCAGTGAAGAATAGGCTGTACCCTGCAGAAGGAAATGCACCAGAGCTTATTTGATGCCAACCAGCATGCCCAAAAATGGGTCTAAAGAGGAGGTTTTAAAACTCCTGCTTGGGGAACAAATCCTGGCAAGGAAGCAGTTGCTGGAAAGTCCCAAAGCAGTGATGATTATTGCTGTTTGCTGTGACACAGGCATGTGGCCATGCACAAAATCTCAGTGGATGAAACAAAGTCCTTTGAAAGTGCCTGCAGAAAAGTGAAGAAAGCTCAAGTCTCCTGGAACTGACAGGCTGTTTTATCCACACTGTGAAGCATTGAATCATGTTAGGGCCAATGAACCAACATCATCACATCCAACAAAATTTCAGCAGAGGACAGATGCAGACAAAAAGGACACAGAGCTGCAAGGTGTAGAGTGTTGTTGCGAGGAGTGAGGGCTTGACGTTCCTGCTGTACAAGGGTAAGAGAAGTGTACAAGATAAATCTTTCTTGCAGATAGATTACAAGCCTGTAAAACTCCTCAGGTCTCACTATGCATGTGTGCTTCATGGACACTAAAGGGCAAGTGGTTTGTAACATCCCAAGGCATGGTTCAAACAGTTTGAATTTGGTGCTAAATTGATCAGAGGCTGTGCACAAGCAGAGGTTTGTCTGTTCTCCAAGTGGCTCTATTAGTTCCATGCTTTATTAAAGACAGGATAAAATCAGCACAGAAATCCAGGACAGTCACCTGCCATGTCCCCTAGATTCAGCAACTAGCAGGCCTGTGTTTGCCACATGACCTGCTCCCACCAGACAGTCTCCTTACCATGGAGCTCAAGCCCTAGCTAAGTGCTGCCCATCACCCTCCCCTGAGAGGCTGTGGCAGGGCATTAACCTATCCATCTGCACTTTCCAGTCACTGCTAGTCTACTGAATGCTTCCTGGGAGACCTGAAGAGAGAACTGGCTCAGTGTTGACAGGAAGTTTGACACAGATTCTGGGAAACAAGGCTTAGAAGACACAACCTGGGCTTGAAAAGTGCCCATGCTGCCATAGTGTCTGGGTTTCAGATAGTGTCTGGCCCAATGTTTATCAGAACTAATGACTAGGCCACTGAGACAAGACACATTACAGCCCATACTAAAGTGCAGCTCACTTCAAGCCAAGGAACTCAGGGATGGAAGTCTGGAGAAGAGGAGGGTAGGAGAGGCCTCGTTGCTGTCTATGACTACCCGAAGGGAGGTTGGAGCGAGCAGGGGGCAGCCTCTTCTCATTGGTGACAAGTGACAGAATGATAGAATGGTCTGGGTTGGAAGGGACCTCCAGAAGTCATCTAGAACAACCCTCTCTGCAGTAAGCAGGGATATCCTCCACTAGATCAGACCAAGTGTCAGTAACAGCAGCCAGGCTGTAGCTTTTGGAACAGGCTGCCCAGGGAGGTGGTGGAGGCACCGTCCCTGGAGGTCTTCAAGAAAAGCCTGGATGAGGCACTTAGTGCCATGGTCTGGTTGATTGGACAGGGCTGGGTGCTAGGTTGGCCTGGATGATCTTGGAAGTCTCTTCCAACCTGGTTGATTCTATGGTTCTGTGATTCTATTCAGCAGCACAGGGGCTACCAGCTCCTGATGTTTGTTGCCAGCTGTGTGTATGCTGGTGTTGAGGCACTTCACCTGAGTTGTTTGCCACACCTTAGAGGAGCTTGCCTTGGTTCCTGTGCGGTATTTCACTGGTGTTTCACTGCTGGCTGCTGTTCCCTCCAGAGCCCCTGACTATTCTCAGTAAGACTTCTGGTGTGCTGCATTGTCCTCAGCACACCTCAGAGCAAAAGGCGAAGGGCCCCCATTAACACACCAACCCTCTAGCCATGGTGTGTCATGCCGAAGCTTGTCACCAGCAAGCCTGATAATATCTCCCTCCCACTTCACATCTGCTTTTAAATCTCTGTCAATGAGGCTGACAGGCAAAGCCCCTGAGCAAAGACCATTTTCCCCCACTCTGCGATTTGCAGTGCAGTGTCACTTATTTTGAAGCTGCCTGACATTATACAGGCTTGTAGTTGCTCGTAAAACTTTGCCAGCTTTCACAACTCTGAAATTTTCCATAAGGGGTGTTGGCCTCAAACTGATTTCTTTCTTTTTTTTTTTTTTGAGAGGAGAAGATTCCAGACACTTTTTTTTCCTTTTTTAGCTGCCTGAGATAAAAAAAATGCAGTTGTTAAAAATGCAAAATGCATTTGTTAGGGGGAAAAACCCCAACAAAACAAAACAAAACAACAAACAAAAGCAAAACACTTCCCCCCCCCCCAAAAAAAATACCCCAAACAACAAAACAAGCCAAACCAAACAAATAATTAAGAGTTAAAGAAAGAAACAAGGTTGAAAAAATACTTTCTACTTAAACAGCAGAGTTGTCCTTGTATTGAACAGGAGCCCCTAGCATCCTCTAGGGACTGGCAAGTTATTTGACTGCATTAAAACCTTGGAAGTGTCTTGCTTCACAAATGGTAGTCTTAATATTTAGTTGTTAAAGGTAGGGGTTTGCAGACTGTTTTACTTCTAGAAGGTCCTTAAGTGCTGTGCAAGCTTAAAGGAATTTTAAATTGGGTAGAGAAGTTAATTATTTGTTCTACAGTTTCAGGTAACTTCCTCTTAGATTACAGAATCATAGAATTGTCAGGGTTGGAAGGGATCTCAAAGATCATCCAGTTCCAACCTCCCTGCCATGGGCAGGGACGCCTCACACTGGATCAGGTTGCTCAATGCCACATCCAGCCTGGCCTTAAAAACCTCCAGGGAAGGGGTTTCCACCACTGCCCTGGGCAACCCACTCCAATGTTTCACCACCAGCATGGTGAAGAACTTCTTCCTAATGTCTAATCTAACTTTTCCCTCCTCTGGCTTAGATCCATTCCCTCCAGTCCTATCACTACATGACACCCTAAAAAGTCCCTCTCCAGCTTTCTTGTAGCCCCCTTCAGATACTGGAAGGCCACAATAAGGTCTCCTCAGATCCTTCTCCAGACTGAATGACCCCAACTCTCTGAATCTGTCTCCTTGTTTCTTGGGGAGGGGAGAGGTTTAAAAAAAACCCCAATATTTACCCTGTAACTCTATTAAATTCACATTTAATTTGCCTTATTTATGCATGAAGCAAAGATAACCACCTCCAGAGCTGTTGGTGGGTACATGTAATAAATGCAAAAGGATTAGTAAATATTTAACCCAATGCACTGCTGGAGGTCAGATCTTGAAAAAGAAAGGCTAGAGAAGATTCCAAAAGTTAAAAGGTACTTCTATTTTTCTCTTCTTGGCTAATAAAGTTGTAGGTGGCCCTGAGGGCTGTCTGCTTCAGTGACTACGTAAGCTCTGTTTTGAAATAGGACTGTCCCAGCCCCTCCCTGTTTCTCTAATAAATAGTTTAAGGAGACAGTGGGGCATTGCAAAACAAACCATTACAGTGAGGGACAAACCCTCTTTTCAGTGAGGCTTTCATAGGAAGAAAAATCTGCTGCTAGAGTAGCAGTAAAGACAACACTGATTTTTAGGGTTGTGTTTGTCGGTTCAAAGCTGTGTGGTTTGCTCTCTTTCCAGCAAAACTCTGCCATAGCTACTTTAGCTGTGCTGATAGGTTTAAATCCTCAGGTGAAAGACCCTGTGTAGCACTGAAAACCGAGTTCCTCCAACAAAGATAGGAGCAATCTCTCTTGATCTTCAGGTAAAAATACATAAATGTCAAATAGAAACAGACCGATGAGGCTCAAGCTAAGAATGGGGTAAAAGTAGGAGCAAAGTGTAATTACATTTAAGCTGCTAAAAGTAAAGAGTTTTCAGTTCAAAACTCTGTTCTTTGCTCTCTAGCAAAACTCTCTGTAGCACTGAAAACTGAGTTCCTCCAACAAAGATAGGAGCAATCTCTCTTGATCTTCAGGTAAAAATACATAAATGTCAAATAGAAATGGACCAATGAGGGTCAAGCTAAGAATGGGGTAAAAGTAGGAGCAAAGTATAATTACATTTAAGTTGCTAAAAGTAGAGAGTTTTCAGTTCAAAACTCTGTTCTTTGCTCTCTTTCTAGCAAAACTCTGCCATAGCTATTTCAGCTGTGCTGATACTTTGAAATACTAGAGTCATAGAATCAGTCAGGGTTGGAAGGGACTACAAGGATCATTTAGTTCCAACCCCCCTGCCATGGGCAGGGACACCCTACCCTAGAGCAGGCTGCCTACAGCCTCATCCAGCCTGGCTTTAACCACCTCTCTGGGCAACCCATTCCAGGCTCTCACCACTCTCATGCTGAACAGCTTCCTCAGGCAAAAGGTCCTGTGTAACGCTGAAAACTGAGTTCCTCCAACACACACAGGAGCAATCTCTCTAGGTCTTTATGTAAAAACACATGTCATATGGAAATGGACCAATGGGGCTCAAGCTGAGGATGGAGTAAAAGCAGGAAACAAAGCATAATTACATTTGAAAGGTAAAGAGTTCTCTGAAGAAGCTTCTCACCTCTTCTGTCCTTACTTAACTTGAGGTGTGGAGTCCACATTCTGCTTAAACCGATAGGAGGTTTGTGATGTTTATCTGTGGAGCAGCTTTCCAGCAGTCCATAAGCTGCCAGGTTGCATTGGGAAGTACAGCTGTGACATTACTTGTCAAAACAGAGACTTTCCCAGAAAGCTCAAAATCCTTCCATAGGCAAATGTGGAGGTTTAAGTGCAAAAATAAATTCCCAGCCTGAGTACACAAATTGATTGAACAGCAACAGCAACAGTAAGGTAAAGGAAGAATTAGGCCTTTGGGGCAATGGAAGCTATTTAAGACAATGCTTTCCAAAACTCTCAGAGCAGAGGCTTACTTTTAAGTGGATAATGGTGCCACTGGTGTTAAGAGGACAATTTGTGTGCCCACAGGTACACTGCACCGGTGTTCACTGGCTCAGCGTCTTCAACACGGATTGGCAGGCAATGAGGCAAGAGGTAAGAGGCCAAAACCTCGTGGAGAATACATGAATGCTTGTGATTGCTGTGGGAGGCCTCTTTACACTCCATACCTGTTTTTTTTCTTGGTGCAAAGCATGGTTCCACGTTAGATTTAGAAAGCATTACATTGTAGACAATTACTGTAAATGAGAGGTAGTGGGAAGAAGGAATTGAAAGACTTCTTGCTGAACTCCGTGTTGCAAACAGTGTTTTGTCTTTAGCCAGGAAAAGGCACAAAAGAAAAAGTATCCTACTTCTGTACTAGTCACTGAGGGGTGGGGGGAAAAGCTTCTTTAATGAGAACCTGGAAAAGCTGTAGCTTAATTTTGTATATAAAGTAGTTAGGACAGTGCTGCAAATGAAATACTTTGAGGTTTGCAATCAATGAAGTAATCAAATAATGAAGCAAAAACATGAGTGAAAATGTATCAGGGAACATTAAGGCACATTTGCAGGGGAAAATGTTTGTCAGGTCTTCATCACAAACTAAATAAACTGAAATGTGGGGGAAACTGGGAGCAGCCCTGCAGAAAAGGAATTTGGGTTGGAAAGGATCTCCAAATGTCATGTAGTCCAACCCCCCCCTGCAGTGAACAGGGACATCCTCCACTAGATCAGCTTGCTGCAACCCATGTTGAGCCTGACCTGGAAGATCTTCAGTCATGAAGCCTCAGCTACCTCCCTAGGCAACCTGTTGCAGTGTCCCACCACCCTCATGGTAAAGAATCTGTTTCTAGGTTCCTGATTCCAGGACATCAAATCTAAAGCTCCTCATCTCTAATTTCAAACCAGTGCCTCTCATCCTATCACTGTAGGCCTTTGTAAATAGTCTCTCTCCATCCTTCTCTTAGGCCCCCTGCAGATACTGGAAGGCTTCTCTTAGCTCTTCCTGGAGCCTTCTCTTCTCCAGACTGAACAGCTCCATCTCTTTCATCCTGTTCTTGTAGCAGAGGTGTTCCAGCCCCCTGATCATCTTCACGACCCTCCTCTGGACCTGCTCCATCAAGTCCATCTCCTTTCTGTGCTGAGGGCTCCAGAGCTGGATACAGTACTCCAGGTGAGGTCTCACCAGAGCATAGCGAAGTGTCAGAATTCTCTCCATTTGTTTGCCATGCTGCTTTTGATGCAGCCCAGGGTGCCATAGGCTTTCTGGGCTGGAAGTGCACACTCTTCTCATGTCCAGCTTCTCATCCATCAGAACTCCCAAGTCTTTCTTAAAAGGCTGCTGTCCATCACCTCATCCCCTATCCTGGATTGATAATGAGGATTGTTCAGGGCCCTGCAGCACTTGGTCTTGTTGAGCATAATTCCTTCAACAAGATGCTCATTCCTTGGCAC
The DNA here is from genome assembly GCF_015220805.1 of Pogoniulus pusillus. NCBI lineage: Eukaryota > Metazoa > Chordata > Aves > Piciformes > Lybiidae > Pogoniulus > Pogoniulus pusillus. Next base: position 30,098,761 of record NC_087275.1, read on the forward strand.
TAAAATTCTCTTGCCTACTCCTTCTTCATTGTTTGGGTTTGCATTCTTTCAGGGTAAGAAAGGAAGAGAACTTTCTTACATACTTGTATGACTTACATACAGGTTCTGACTGCCACAGTTCAGTTATTACTCTCTTTATGCCAAAAACGCTCATGCAACTCTCAGAATCACACAGAATATTAAGGGTTGGAAAGGGCCTCAGAAGGTCATCCAATCCAACCCCCCAGCCAGAGCAGGAGCACACAGGAATGCATCCAGTTGGGGTTTGAATGTCTCCAGAGAAGGAGACTCCACCACCTGTCTAGGCAGCCTGTTCCAATGTTCTGTCATCCTTACAGTGAAAAAGTTTTTCCTCATCTGCTCCAGCTTGCACCCATTGCCCTTTGTCCTGTCACTCAACATCCTTGAGTAGATGGAGGTTTACAGAAACAAGAGCAGCAACAGGAAGCCAGAGTACATTTCTAACTTCAGCATCCTGGTAAGTGACTGTCAGCTACTAAGTCAAAAGGCAATGGTGCCAAAATAATTACGGCAGTGGAAGAACTGACTGAACGACTTATGTAGGTAAAGTCTGGGGGGTTGCAGTAAAAAGGCGACTGAAGATCGGCATGCACAAGCGCCATCGTATGGTTAGAGGGTGACAGGGTCTGGAAGCCAGCCGCTTGTGCAGTGTTGTTTTTGTTAGGCACCTCTTTGAGGCTTTGTAAATGTTTAGCTCCAACCTTGCAGCAAGAAGTGACCCAGAACCGCAGGGGCTTGATGTAGCCGGGGCATTGTGCTGGGGGGGAAGCACTGATGGGAAACTGGCATGTGAACAGGATGGGGACAGAGGTTTCAGTCTCTCACGCAGGGAATGCTGAGGCTGTTGCCAAGATGACTCAGCATGGAAAACCAGTAGAAACTCACAGAGTCACAGGATGTTGGGGGTTGGAAGGGACCTCTGGAGATCTTCCACTCCAATCCCCCTGCCAGAGCAGGACCATAGAATCTAGCACAGATCACACAGGAACACATCCAGGCAGGTCTGGAAAGTCTCCAGAGAAGGAGACTCTACAGCCTCTCTGGGGAGCCTGTTCCAGTGCTCTGTGACCCTTACAGTAGACTCTTTTTTCAGTAAATTCCTTTCCCAGAAACACTTCTGAAAGTGCTACAGACCTCATACAAACCCATAATAAATAAAAATAAACCCAACTTATTTAGTATAGACTAGAACAAAATTGGCAAAACTATGTGAAGTGAAAATGGATGCTTCAGTGCTTCAGACAAAAAAAAGAAAACTGAGATTTGGCTGGAGATAGCATTTCCCTAACACATACTGGTCTCAGAAATGCTTACTGCCACAGCTCCTTAACTCTCTACCATTGCACAAGAGATCTCCTTATTTGTAGTAGAGCAGCACGATGTGTTACACCACACTGCCCTCTTCAACGTTGGAGCAATGCAGGCTGGCACAGCAACGGCTCCAGTCAGCATTGTGTCCTTCAACAATGCTTCAGTTCAACTTCTGCCAGTACAAAATACTGTAGGATGGGTCAAGCCTCCTTCCCTCTCACACTGTTCAGAACCACTCAGTGCCTGAAGCACAACACCATGCAGAGATAGCAGATGATGTAATGACTGTTAAACTAGCAGAACCACCACTCTCATCCTCCCCATCCCCCCATCCAATTTTATTTTGGCTAGTTTGAAGGAATTTCCTATAAGACACTGGAGAGGGGGTCTCCTCCTCCTCTACTCTACCTCAGTGAGGCTGAGTATTGTGTCCAGTTCTGGGCGCCTCAGTTCAAGTAGGACCTCAGGGAACTGCTTGAAAGAGTTCAGTGCAGAGGCACAAATAGGATTAAGGGAGTGGAACATCTTCTGAGGAGAAACTGAGGGAGATGGGGCTCTACTGCTTGGAGCAGAGGAGCCTGAGGGGTGACCTCATACTGCTCCCAAAGCATGAAGACGCAGCATTTGAGACAGAAACACTGAAAGTTGTATCCTGATCAAGCACTAGAATTAGAAAGAGCTACAGCTGACCTTCTTTCTTGTACAAAGGCATCACAGAATCTGTCTGGTTGGAAGAGACCTTCCAGCTCATCCAGTGCAACCCTTGACCCAGCACTGAAGGGTCAACACTGAACCATGTCCCTAACCATCAGGTCCACAGGCTGCTTGAACACCTCCAGGGATGGCGACTCCAGCACTGCCCTGGGCAGCCCATTCTAATGTTTGACAGCTCTTTCAGTGAAGATTTCCTAACATCAATCCTGAACCTTACGTGGTGCAGCTTGTAACCATATCCTCTAGTCCTGTCTCTTGCCACCAAGAAGAGGCTGCACCCTCCGTGCTCTAACCTCCCTTCAGGTAGTTGTAGAGGGCAATGAGGTTTGCCCTCCTCTTATCGAGACTGTACACCCCCAGATCCCTCAGGTGCTCCTCATAGGCCAGAAGCTGCAGGCCTTCTGCAAGCATTGTTGCCACTGGCTGGCCACACTCCAATACCTCAATGTCCTTCCTGTAGTGAGTGGCCCAGCACTGAACACAATACTGGAGGTGTGGCCTCAGCAATGCTGAGCACAGGAGGATGACCTCGCTGTTCCTGCTGGCTACAGTGTTTCCAACCAAAACCATTGGCTTGCTTGGCTGCCTGGGCACTGCTGACTCTTGTTCAGTGGACTGTCAACCAACAGACCCAGCTCCCTCTCCAAGTTGGAAAAAACACTATACAAAAATTAACGTGTTTACTCTCAACACCATGTGAGGTAGAAGTACTTTACAAATGGAGAAACCAAGTACAGGAAATGCAGATGGCAAAAGGGAGCACAAAATACAAAGTGAAATCAGGAATAAAACTCAGGCTGCTTCAGTGAAGTCCACTTGGATGAGTGAAATGATATTTACCTTTAGGATACTCTTGAAGATATTAAATACAGCTGAAGTTGGGCTTTGGAAATGAACACAGTGCTTTGTATAAAACCATGGGAATTAACATGACTTCCAGTACATAAAATGCCTAAAACTATGTACATTAGTACAAATGAAGTGAAACCTAAAGGGATGAAACTACTGGCACTCTATGGCAACTTTATTACATTATAATTTCTCCTGAGGAGTATGATTCAGGCAGGATTTATACCTTTCTTCTCCTCTCATTCTGAATCCATGTCCCTTTCTCCACCTCTCCCCCCCCCTTTTGCAGCCTTTTCCAGCTATTTTAGATTTCGCAGCTAATATTTGCTCAATATAACTTTGAAAGAAGTAGTTTTTACCCAGGGTAGGAAAGAGCTCCCAGGTCACCCCCACAATAATCCACGGTGACAAATGCTTCACATTAATCACATTTGTTTCATAAATGCATTCTAAAATAAGGTCAAAACCAGTACTGCCAGTTCAGATCCAGTTTACTTGTACTTTCTCTTTGGAGGTTTAACCAAAACTCATAGTATTGGAAGTGACAAATGTAAGTCAGTCAATATTTCCATCCTAATTACAAAGTGTAGTTAATACAAGTATAATTCTAAAGTCAGAACCATACAAAGCAAGAAGGCTTTTTGCTGTAAACAGCTGTCTGAACAAAAGATATTGTGCTGAAAGGGCAGCAGTCTTCAAGAAGGGGTTTAGTTTGGGTTTTTTTAGTTCTTGCACTGGTTGGACAATCACTGCAGCCTTTTGTTACTCAGGAAAAAGAATGGTGTGAATTCATGAAAATAGCAACATTTTATTTCAATACCAGATTTATGGTTTGCCTGTCACACTGGGGCTGGCTTGGCTGATATTAAACAGATATGTCTGAAACACAAAGTAACTTAAATTAGACATGCCAGGAGACATGTACAGTTAATTTCTGCTAAAATGTGGATCATTAAATCCACTTCTGAGCCAATTCTTGTATGGTTTTCATGGTGATAGTGAGTAGTATTTTAGTAAGAGGGGTAAAATTCAATAAAATGTATGAGGGCAGCCATACAACTCCAAGATACTGTTTGCACAGCTTCCAATTCCACTGGGTAAAGATAGCCCCTCCAAAATAGAAATAGGCACTTCATCTGTAAAAATGAAGCACTTTCTCTTGGGTTTCAGTCATCATCAACAGTTGGCTTGATTGTCACTCCTCTTCTGATTTGACCCCAGCCAATTAAACTGCAACAAGAAAAAAGAAACACAAAGCACTTTAGATGACTTTGAACAGTAGTCAGAAATCTCCGGGATAATCAGAATCCTGTCATACCTAAGCCTTCAGTTTTTGCCTTTTGAATTTTCTCCCCTTGTTTCCCACCCAAATTCATAGAATAGTTTGGGTTGGAAGGGATCTTAAAGATCATCTCGGTCCACTAGGCCTCATCCACTAGGCCAGGTTGCTCAAGGCCTCATCCAACCCAGGTTTAAGAGTGGTTAGTGGGAACACAGAAGGAAAAAAGGATGAGGGACAGAGAATATTTGTGTGTTTGCAATCTGCTAACGATGTACCTCTGAACAATAAACTATGCTGTAACTTACACTGTGCTGGTGGACTATAAATCTGTTCACAGCTCCATCTCTTTCACCTATGCCTGATGTTCTCCATTGCTTTCAAACAGCAATGAAAGTGGGAGAATGCAGACAAGACAACAGTAGGATTATAAGCAGAGTAACTCAATGATGAACAAGTAACCCATACAGACAACTCAATCCTCTGCTAAGCTCTTATTTATATCCAGTGAAATTAAGGTCCCTTAGATCTCCAGATGTCCACTCCAACCTCTAACACCCTATGAACTTCTTATAGGTCACTGCTGTCCCATAAAAATGCACTTTTTGAAAGTGATTGAAGATGATATCCATTTCCCTAATCAGCAAGCAGGCCACATTATTAATCTATCTGCCTTTGAAACACTTCCAATTTCTGGCAAGGGAGTAACACAGGAACCACGAGTGCATCCCTGTTTTATTTGCTAAGTAGTAAAGCCTGTCTCTGGACAACACAATAGAAACTAAAGCATATTCCTCCAGCACTTGCCATGTTTTAGCACCATATCCTTAAGTTGTAACTAGTTCACCTTTGAATTTATGGTTCTTTACCAGGCTAGACGTGGGTCTGGGCAACCTGAGCTAGTGGAAAGTGTCCCTGCCTGTGGAAGGGGGATTGGAACTAGATGGTCCTTGAGATCTCTTTCAACCCTGGCAATTCTGTGAATCTGTATCCTGAGAGGCCATTTGCTGTTAAACATTTATAATGTCTACTTTCTATTTAACATCTCCTTCTTGTGTCTTGCTTTCTCACTTTCTTCCATCTTTCCAGCACTCCACTGCCTTGGGCTACAAGCTCCTTTTCACAGTACCAACAGTACATGATCTTTACTCCAGCTGGAGTTTATCAAGTTGCTCTTCCCAGTTTGTCTCCTTTCCCTTTTCTCAACTTCCAGTTTCCTTATGTTGTCTCTTTGTCCTTTTAATATAGCACAGAAAGCAACTTCTTACTAACAGAATCTTTACAGCAGGCTGCCACTACTTGCCCACCCCATAATCTAGAGACAAGTGGACTTACTGGCAAAAATGGCTCATATTTTTCTAGTGGGAAGTAACCCACAGCGGAAACAAAACTCATATTACATTTTGCATAGGCTAGCAGTCTACAGCTAAAACCACTCCATAGTTTCCAGTATAAGTTTCCTCTTTTCTCCTCTTCCTTCTGCTTTCCTTGATGTAATTTGGTTTCTGCCTTATGTTTTTCTTTTGTTCAAGACATGTTGTCTTTTTTTTTCTTGTTTTTTTTTTGTCAGGGAATAATCTCTTCCCTAGTTGCCAGCTAGTTCTGAGACAGCAAGCACTAAATTCTGTCTGTGCATTCTTGTTGCTCAGAAAAAGAAACATGCCTCCATGGGTTTTAATGTCAGGCTTGGTTCTTTTTCATACAGTAACCACTTCCTATAAAAATGGCCATGCTCCCTTATACTTAAGATCTGTGCAGAATCAGTGAATCTAAACACCCTTTTGCACTTAGCAGATTCATGTGTAGGGAACACAACAGGCACAGGATGCATAATCATTTAGAAGGAGATATGGCACTGCGTTTTAAGTGAACCATCAACCAATTCTGTTCATCACTGTCAGCCTCTGCAGTCAGACATTTTGTATCTGTAATTTGAACAGGTAAATCCCATTGGTAGTTTTTCATTTCCTCACAGTACACTCAAACACTCCAATCCTGCTCCATTCCCCTGCTATTACTTCAGGGTTGCACTAGAAATCACATACATGGGCAGAGCTCCACTGACTTAGGTGTGGATCAAGAGAGGCTTAACACTACTAGCATTTCCGAAGTGCTGTACCAAGATTGCCCACTGTTAGATCAACTTACAACTCAGCAGTTTTGACAACAAACCATGAAGCTTCCTTGTCTGTTAACTAGTAGCTATCTACTCAGTTAGAAAGCTCCATTTGAAGGAGTCTAGTAATGAAATGAAGCATTTGACAATAACAGTGTCCACCAGTTAGAAGAATCCAGAAAAATTTTACAATGGGACACACTTATTTCTAGGACAAAATAGCCACATTTCAACATCTGAAATGGACCTACAGGAAGGCTGAGTAAGGACTGTTTACAAGGACTTGAAGTGATAGGCTAAGGGCAGTGGCTTTAAACTGGAGCAGGGTACACTTAGGCTGGACATTAGAAAGAAGTTCTTGATAACGGCAGTGGTAGAATCCTGGAACTAGCTGCCTAAGGATGTGGTTGAGGCCCCATCCCTAAAGACATTCAAAATCAGACTTAATGTGGTCCTGGGCAGCCTTGTGTAGTTGAAAGTGTCCCTGCTGACTGAAGGGGGCGCTAGGCAAGATGGCCTTTGAGGGTCCTGTAAAGGGTTAACCCTCCTGGGGGAGTGGTCTTGACCCTGACCCCAGGTCTTCCTGACTCCTCCCCAGAGGTGGATGTGAACTTTCCTCCAGGTGTAGTGGTTAGCTCACTCCCGCTTCCTGTCTAGACCCCTATAAAAACAGAGAGACTTCTGTTTCCCACTCTCTTGATCTGCCTCCTTGCCTGCCAGCACCACCCTCCTGTTCCTGCTGCTCTTTGGTTTACCACGTGGCCATCATTCCAAGGGGTGTACAAACCCACTGCCATTAATCTGGGTGTATATATGTATTTTATATCTTGTTTTCCCTTCCCTATACCTCTTTGTAACTCCCCTACCTCAAATACCTTTTATTTATTGTTAAAGTTTCCTCTTTAAACTTCCAAATCAAAGTGAAAATATTTATTTGGGTGTGTTTTACATTTTCCTCTCTACATCTAATTCCTTTTCTTTGCAAAAAGAGGGGGAAGAGGGAAAGGCATCCATTAATTGTTATTTGTTCTATTAACTCTATTTGAATCCCTAGGAAATTTAAAGTAGAACCAAGACAGGTCCCTTCCAACCCAATGCAATCTGTGAAAAATCAGTCACCTACTTCTTTGTTACCAATCTAACAGGCAGGTTCTCTGCCAAGGTAGCACCAACTCACCGCCAGTGTTTCTCAACTCTTCGACTCAGGGCGATTTTTTCTCCCACTTCTGTGCATACTGGGTTAGTAAGCACAATCTTCCCCAAGTCAGCTTTAACTGCACTGACTCTCCCTCCAGTAGATAAGGATCCTATGTTCACCATTAAAACTTCATTCTTTGATAATTTTTGCACCTGAAGAAAAACACACAAACCTTTCAAGTATATGCCTTAGTATTAAACCCCCCCAGCAAAACAAACCCACAACTCTCCAACCCCACACTAAATATTATCTTCTGTACCTACCTGAAACCAAAGATATAGCTATGTAAAAACTATAAATATCCACACACAACAATGTCAGTGGGTGAAGTCTGCATGTGAAAGGACAAATCTGTAAATATGTTGTACATGTTGCAGGTTCTTGGGATGATAGAAAACAGAGAGAGTCCAACTCTCTATAGTCCAACTACAGAATCGTAGAATCAACCAGGTTGGAAGAGACCTCCAAGGTCAGCCAGTCCAACCTAGCACCCAGCCCTAGCCAGTCAACTAGACCATGGAACTAAGTGCCTCATCCAGTCTTACCTCCAGGGATGGTGACTCCACCACCTCCCTGGGCAGCCCATTCCAATGCCAATCACTCTCTCTGGCAACAACTTTCTCCTAACATCCAGCCTAGACCTGCCCTGGCACAGCTTGAGACTGTGTCCCCTTGTTCTGTTGCTGCTTGCCTGAGAGAAGAGCCCAACCCCACCTGGCTACAGCCTCCCTTCAGGTAGTTGTAGACAGCAATGAGGTCTGCCCTGAGCCTCCTCTTCTCCAGGCTCCACACCCCCAGATCCCTCAGCCTCTCCTCATAGGGTTTGTGTTCCAGGCCTTTCACCAGCTTCGTCACCCTTCCTCATAACTGCACATCCCATACTGAAAGTGTGAACCATCTCAGATATTGCTGCAGGTCAGAATGTTACATCATTTAAAATCATCTGAATATTCTCTCATTTTCCTTATATCTACATACAGTAAAATGATTTTTCAGCAAAGTAATTCCTTTCACAGGATAAAAAGAGCTCTGAAGCAATTAATTTACTGAGGCGTGAAGCAGATTATAGAGATTTTAACACTACCAAGGAAAATCAAGGATCTTTTAGTTTATTTTCTGTAAAACAGAACATAAAGTTCACTTTTCTTTTCAACTACAGCGTTTCTAAAATACTTAACTTTAAAAGCTCATCTACAAAAAGCATGCAATTAGGAAGTAGATCAGTTTGTGTATAACAGCAATTATTGCACAAATGGGCAGGCCTATATCAAAGTGAAACAACTGCCAGTATGTTTAGGAGCCTAACATGGAGATACTGCCCCTGTACTCTGCACTGGTTAGACCACACCTTGAGTACTGTGTTCAGTTCTGGGCCCCCCAGTTTAGGAGGGACATTGAGATGCTTGAGTGTGTCCAGAGAAGGGCAACGAGGCTGGGGAGAGGCCTTGAGCACAGCCCTACGAGGAAAGGCTGAGGGAGCTGGGATTGGTTAGCCTGGAGAAGAGGAGGCTCAGGGGTGACCTTATTGCTGTCTACAACTACCTGAGGGGTGGTTGTGGCCAGGAGGAGGTTGCTCTCTTCTCTCAGGTGGCCAGCACGAGAACAAGAGGACACAGCCTCAGGCTGCGCCAGGGGAGATTTAGGCTGGAGGTGAGGAGAAAGTTCTTCACTGAGAGAGTCATTGGACACTGGAATGGGCTGCCCGGGGAGGTGGTGGAGTCGCCGTCCCTGGAGCTGTTCAAGGCAGGATTGGACGTGGCACTTGGTGCCATGGTCTAAGCCTTGAGCTCTGTGGTAAAGGGTTGGACTTGATGATCTGTGAGGTCTCTTCCAATCCCAATAATACTGTGATACAAATGGCTCCTGCTGCTTGAAACTCGTCTGATATGAATTCCTGCTCCTCTCTATTGAGAAGTACTCTTCTGTAATACTAAATACTGCATCCAGCACTACAGCCCTAAACACAAGGACATGCACCTGATGGAGCGGGCCATGAAGATGATCAGGGGATTGAGGACAGGCTGAGGGAGCTGGGCTTACTCATCCTGGAGAAGGATCCAGGGAGACCTAAGAATGGCATTACAGTACCTGAAGGGGTCCTACAAGAAGGCTACTGAGGCCTGCAGTGTCAGGATGGGGGACAGTGGTTTGAAATTACAGGAGATTTAGCTTGGATGTTAGGAACAAGTTCTTTACCATTAGGGTGGTGGAATACTGCAGTGGTTTGCCCAGGGAGGTAGATAAGGCCTTGGAGATCATAGAATCACAGAATCAAACAGGTTGGAAGAGACCTCCAAGATCATCCAGTCCAACCTAGCACCCAGCCTTATCCAGTCACAGATATTCAAGGTCAGGCTCAACAAGGCTCTGAGAAACCTAATCTAGTGGAGGATGTCCCTGCTGACTGTAAAGGGGGTTGGAATAGATGACCTTTGGAGGTCCCTTCCAACCCAAACCATTCTATGATTCTATGGTAATTCTAAACAAGCAGGGACAAATATATAGGAGCAGGCAGATATGTAAACATGAAGAATTTTTTTTCCCTCTGAGGCTAACAGAGCACTGGAACAGGCTGCCCAGAGGGGTTACAGAGTGTCCCTCTCTGGAGATACTCAAGACCTGCCTGCATGTGTTGCTGTGTGATCTGCTCTAGATGCCCCTGCTCTGGCAGGGGAGTTGGATTGGATGAGTTGTGCAAGTCCCTTCCAACCCCTAAGATGCTGTGATTCTGTGAATTACTGGGTAAGATCAGGAAGTGTATACACTGATAAAACTCAGCACAAAAAGACAATCAGGAAACACAGACAAAAAAAAAGGGAGTACAGACCTTTGCAGCTTTCTTGTCTCCTTCGGTGCGGACACCTAATAGACGTCTCAGCAAGAAGTAGGAAATTTCTAGCTCTGTAAATATTTCTGGCAGTGCTCCAACTGCACCAAGAACTTGGCCTACCATTCGGTCAGCCCGACACAAAGTTGGATCAATCTTAGTTCCAACACCTAAAGCACAGTAAGGAAAGCCACATGGAGTAACTAAAGGGTAGCTGTTATGTGTTAAAGTGTTTTATGAAGATCTAAACCAAACAAACTGAGGATGTATTGGGAATCCCCTGTTACCTGAACTGCACTTTCACTGTGAAGGTGACCAAGCTCTGGAACAGGCTGCCCAGGGGGGTTGTGGAGTCTCTTTCTCTAGAGACATTCAAAACATGCCTGGATGCATTCCTGTGTGACCTACTCTAAGTGATCCTGCTTGGCCTGGATGATCTTTCAAGGTCCCTTCCAACCCCTAAGATTTTGCAGTTCAGAATGTAAGCAAGTCTGTGAGAGCTCTGTCTAACAGATGAAGAAATATTCTGCTGTTAAAGCGGGTAGTTAACAATGCAAGCTGAACTGCATTGGCCAGTAGTGCTCAGAAATGCATCTTACTTACTAAATATCTACTTTTCATAGAATCAACCAGGTTGGAAGAGACCTCCAAGATCATCCAGCCCAACCTAGCACCCAGCCCTGTTCAGTCAACCAGACCATGGCACTAAGTGCCTCATCCACTGTCTTCTTGAACACCTCCATTGACGGTGACTCCACCACCTCCCTGGGCAGCCCATTCCAATGCCAGTCACTCTCTCTGGGAAGAACTTCCTCCTAACATCCAGCCTAGACCTCCCCCAGCACAATGTGAGACAACTAAGTCCCCTTGTTCTGTTGCTGGTTGCCTGGGAGAAGAGACCAACCCCCATCTATTTTTATGCCCTGTGAATTGTTACTGAGGAGAACAACACCCACTTTGCTCCAGCCTCCTTTCAGAGAGTTGTAGAGAGCAATGAGGTCTCCCCTCAGCCTCCTTTTCTCCAGACTAAACAACCCCAGGTCCCCCAGCTGCTGCTCACCAGCCCTATTCTCCAAACCCAGGTTGTACCTCTCCACACCTATCAGTGTAAATTCCTCACAGGCTTTTTGTTTTCCACAATGAAATAACACTGTTGGAAGTAACCGAGTGGATTCAATATGCATAAAGAAATAGATCCTTTCATAGGAGAATACTCTTACCTATAAGTCCTCCTGGAGCAGCATATTGCAGATCATTGTGTTCAGCAAAGAGTGACACAATTTTGGAAAAGATTGGCTTGCACATGAGTTTTCCTTCGCTGTCCTTGGATACAATACCAGGCCGGACCTCAATTTCCTGGCCCACCTAATTAAAAAAGTGAAAAAGTGATTAACTGATTGCTTCAGAGGAACATAAAGCTAACTACTAGTCACAGACAAAACCTACTATTTATACAAGTGTGGGCTCTGGGCTGCTGTAGAACTTCTGGGGCTGTTGCCCCTGTTCACTGCAAACTGAATGATACTTAAAGTTCCATATCTCACAGCCAACATAACAAGGGTTTTGCTTTTCAAAACTATGGATGTTAGGAGGAAGTTGTTGCCAGAGAGAGTGATTTGCCATTGGAGTGGGCTGCCCAGGGAGGTGGTGGAGGCACCGTCCCTGGAGGTGTTCAGGAAAAGCCTGCATGGGGCACTCAGTGCCATGGTCTGGTTGACTGGACAGGGCTGGGTGCTAGGTTGGGCTGGATGATCTTGGAGGTCTCTTCCAACCTAGTTGATTCTATGATTCTATTCATAAAACTCCTTTACCAAAGGATCTTTGTCAGCAGTAATTCCAACATTTAAAATTGAGTTTAATTCTGTAAATGATTTCATTTAGAAATGTTACAGCACTGAGAAAATTTGAGTTAATTGGAGCAGTGCAAGTGACCAGCATCGATAAACAAGACAAGTACAGGCTATATAACTGTTTGAAGATGCAGTTTGCTTTGCAGTCTAGCAGAGAAACTTTTCAATTCTCCATTGATTGACACTATCACACAATCAAGTATCAAAATAGAGAATACCTAAATGGAGAAGTGGAACCTGTGGGAACATACACATCCAAGGTACTTTAAAAATCCTTTTCTTTCCCTCTTCCTCCCAATAATTCAGGAATTAAGTTGTAGTACAGAAAAAAACACAACAGCTCCCTCAGTTTTTGTAAGCAATGAAATCAGTACTGCTATAAGCAAAAGATCTGAGTACAAAAATTGATTCAAAAAATAAAAAGCAGTGTTTCTTGCTCTGGTGATTTTAGAGAAGTAAAAATGAGGTAAAGACAGAAAGGATAAGTGCCATGTGACTTTAAAACAAAACAATAAATCAATTACATAGACTCATTTTACACTAAGCAAGGAAACTCTAATAATTATCATGACAAATCTCCAGACAAGAAAGGGAAAAGGTTACCTTTAAGACACCCTTTAGAATACTGCCACCAGCTACACCTCCCTTAAGGTCATCAACTTCACAGCCAGGCTTGTTGACATCAAAAGATCTAATTACTGCAAAGAATAAAGCATAACCAGGCTTGTATTTAAGATCAGGTTTTTAAAGCACTAGTGTCTTTATCACCTTTGACTGCTTCCCTATTCTTATGAGAGCAGACAAATACTTCTCAATATTAGAAAAACGTAATTCAGGAAGAAGACTAAAATATGAAGATTATTTTCTTCCAGATTTTTAAACATATGGTTGATTTTGTTCTCAAAAAAAACATTTAAGCTGCTCATATGCAAGAATGGCTTTTAAAACTGTTTCTACATAGCAGAAATTAAAGATCAGTTTCTGAAAAAAGAAATAATTGTAGTTGTGAATATTGGAAGTGGTTTTGTAAAGCAGTTGGACCTTGTATTAAGGTGGACCTTGTTTTAAGATGGTGAGCTTTTAAGCATACTGAACACATTCTGTAGGTCTCCCATGCTTTATGTGGAGAAAAGGGCAAACAAATCCTCATGCAGCTGAATTTTATAATATCCTGGACATGACCAGAGACTTTGATGATTATATCCAGGAGTTAAGAGACTACTACAGAAAATCTAACTAGGCAACCTGCAAGGTTTTCATAGAAATCACTTGATTTTCAAATTCAGCAATTTGTCAGTACTTTGTTAAATAGACTTTAAATTCAGAGCAGCTAAAGGAATGTTTTTAAGACACATAAATATCACCTCTTCGTTGCATTTTTGTGCTGTCATGTAGACAGAATGTGTACAAAACCCAGCAAAACCTCAGACAGATTTAACTAGAGCAAGTAACTATGAACAAAGAATACTGGTCTCAAAACAACATGCAACTTTTTAAAGTAAGAGCACACTAAAGGCTCCTCTTACACCTACCTCTTTAGAGCATGCAGCAACATGCTATTCTAAGTGTAGATACAGGTAGCCAATGGTTAGCAACAGAAGCCCAGATCCAAGCATTTACATACCAATAAGCCTCGGTTCAGATGTGAAGTCTCGCAAAGGGACTGGGATTTTCTTCACTATATACTCACAAACCACCTCGATGTTGTATTTCAACTGTGCTGAGATTGGAATTATTGGAGCTCCCTCTGCAACTGTACCTAAACCAAAATCAAATTCAAGATCAAGTCTTAATGCAGCACTCCCAGCAATGTGACCAAGGGTTCTGTTGTTGTTAAAAATACCTCTGAATTTCAAGTCACAATTTCTGTGTATTTCCCAAAGTGGTATCAGAGTATTCACTCTTCCTTTCAACATTTTAACTCAAACCACTCAGACCTACTTTTTGAGGCTTTCTGAAACAGCCCTTGTGTTGCCTCTGGGCAACTGTGTACTGAAGAAGCTTTACCATTGCTCTCTGAACACTCTGCAAGATAATCTTGTGTTCTAAGAGAGAATTAATTTCCTATATTGTGATCTGAAATATTCTTAAGATAATTTCCTCAGAGAGATGAGATAGCTCAATATTTGATACATCAGTATTCATTTTGCAGCCAGATTTTCTCTACAACTGCCTGAAGGGAGGTTGTGCTGAGGTGGAGATTGAGAGGAAATGGCCTGAAATTGTGCAAAGGGAGGTTTAGATTGGATGTTAGGCAAAATTTCTTCATGTAGAGTGGTTGGGAATTGGAATAGGCTGCCCAGGGAGGTGGTGAAGTCACTGTCCCTGAAGGTGTTCAAAAAATGTGCAGGCCTGGCACCTGAGGACCTGGTTTAATGGCCATGGTGGTGTCACGCTAGACTTGATGAACTTAGAGGACTTTTCCACATGAAACAATTCTGTGATTCTAAGGAAGCTCAACATCAGTGAAAACTACTCTCTAAAACCTATTGCTATTCATTTTACATGAAGAGCTCCCAACAGCCTCAGCACTATTGTACCCAGGTTGTCTGAAACAGCAAGCACAGCTCCAATGATCCATTTTTAAGATCACCAGACTCATCTGTTAGCATCTTCTGAATGAGAAAAGATTTTCTACAGAGAACCACTATGTCCATCTCCCATCACTAACTGGATTTCTGCTGATGAAAGCTTACCTTGTACAAATGCAAGAATCTGTTCATATTGTTCTTTAGCCTGGCTCTCTTTCACCAAATCAATCTTATTCTGTAGAATCAAGATGTGCTTCAGTTTCATGATTTCTATAGCAGCTAGATGTTCTGAGGTCTGAGGTTGAGGACATGACTCATTGCCAGCTAAAAGAAAAAGTGACTACAATATAGAACTGTAGGCAAAACTCTTGCAGTTAGAACATCTACTTTCCATTGCATCTTTATTCTAAAAGACAGTCACCTTTCAGTGATCTACATGTGGAGCATCCAAATTACTAAGCACATGAAGCACCCAATAAGCACCTACTCCTCCCCTGAACTGCTAGCTGTAGTATCCCCAAGTATGTGAACAGGGAAGCTATCAGCATGGTTTGGATTTCTGCCATCCAAGAAGCCAGCTTTTGGCTGATGTGCCATCATGGTGGTTAATCTCACTTCAAGTTTGGTCTATTGCACTTTCTAGATCTAAACAGGCAGCAGGACTGACACCTCACAGCTATCTCAGACTACCAAAGCTGTTTTTCTTGTTTGTTGACATGCCTTACACAAGTAAGATAAATGATTTTATCACTGCAGAGCACTGTATTGTTCTACTGGCACACAAAAATCAGTTTTACTTACTTCCTGCACCTTGACTTTGCTTATGTTCATCTGGGTTTACTGTTTATATTGATGTTTGTGGACTCTCCTGCATGGCAAAGGCTATGTACATATTTAAAGCAAACTGAAGCTTCAGAGAAATTCAAAATGTACCTGTAGGTAACTGATCTCCATGGAGTGGATATAATTTTTACAGTATTGTATCACCTACAAGGTTTCACCTTACCTAAATAATCTATCAATTAGGCCCGTTACCAAACTAATGAGTATGAGTGCTGTTTAACAAGCCCAGCTTGTTAGGGTACATTTTTATTGCAGCATCACTTTATTTTCCTCAACACATCAAAAGAATTCACTTGTTTTAATCAGTCACCCCACACCACTATATTTTAAAACCCATATAAAGCTGCTTCACAATATAAAAAAACCCAGAGCTCTGTTCTTTTGTAGCAATCATTACCTATCAACAGTAAAGCTGCATCCATTACTGCTGCACCGTTCAACATAGTAGCCATCAAAATATCATGGCCAGGACAATCCACAAAAGAGACATGCCTGTTGTAGAAAAAGGTTAAAAAGAAGTCCAAAAAGCCAGTTAACAGCTTCCCTGACAAATTTATGTCAATGGTTAGGTAGACACAGAAGTTAAAAGCATCCTTCAGTTGATAAACATTTCAAGACAGGTGCTGACAAGTAACAGCTTTGAAGTCATATGGCTTGGATTACCCCTTTGGTCAGATGGGAGTAAGCTGGTCCAGCTGTGTCCCCTCCCAAGATCTTGCCCACCCCTTAGCATAATCTTAGGACAGGAGAATGCTGGAAAAGCAGAGCCTTGGTGCTTGGCTCAGCAGCAGAAAAAACACTGCTGCGTTATCAACACCCAGCTACACCACTGCAAAACACAGCACTAGGATGATGCTTTTGGGTGAATCAACTCCAGCTCAGCCAAACCCAATACAACAGTTTCCTGAATAGCTTTTCTGAGTTTCAAAACTTGATGCCACTTATGTATATTAGGTACTGCTTTAGTATTTCACAAATGTGCTTGTAGACTACATTTGAATGCAACAGAATAAAACCCAAGCAAACAAACAAAACTCAAACACATGCACACCACACAAGATTTTTCTCTTTTGAAGGATGTGTCCAGTTCTCCTATGTTAGAAAATGATGCATCTTTAATTACATGGCTGTAATTGCATTTGACTTCAAAGACTTATCTATATTAGTTTCAAGACCAAGCTTGACAGGGTGCTGGACCATCTCATTTAAACTATATTCTTACCCTGGACCAGGTGATCCTTGAGGTCACCTTCCAACCTGGTATTTTATGAACGAATCTATGAATGTTACAGCTCCTTGTTCAAATTTGCTGTTGTGCAGTGCCTAGCAGTTGCTTCACTACATTCTTGCCTGAACCTATGCAATGTGGAATCCTTGGTTCCACCAAAAAGCAAGGGACTAATTTGCTGCTTTGCTGACATTGTGAAAAATCTACTGTAAGTAGATAAATCTACCACAGTAAGATAAAGAATCCAAAACATTTAACCAGTAGTTTGCATGTCACAGTCCAGAAGTTATTGTTAGAATGAGTGTTTTATTGGGAATCTGAGGAAAGGAAGGAAAGGTGTGATTACAGCACTATGTGTATTTTATATAGAGCAGGAATCTCATACAAGAGTCTTTGTGACTATTCTCAACTGAAGAATCACTGCAAAGACCCATGGGACAACTGTTGTAGTTATGCCTGCATAATGAGCATGCTATGCTTTATGAGAAATTAAGTATGAAATGAACATCTGGCCTCCAGTTACAGTCTTGATCTCACATTAAGCATCAGGCTTTCATATACTTAAGAACTTGGAAAACTTTTCTGCTTTTAGGAATCAAGTTTAACAGAAGTAACTCTCCAGGAAGGAATTTTGAAGAAGGTGAGGTCCACATTAGTTCTCATTCTAGTGAATTTAGAATATAGTTGTATTATTAATAGCAGAAAAAAATCATTTTGGAGTCCTGCAAATACCAGAGGGCAGAAGACACAGTTGTGCTCTACCATAAACTGTGTGTCACAACTAACACCAAGGCAGTTTAGAGGATAACTTAGATCAGGGGTTTAGATGATACCTTAGATCAGGGGTGCCATAATAATTTTGCTTACAGCTCAGCTTTGACTATCTTCAGTTTGTAAAAGGATGATAAAAAAACCCTGACAACTATACCATTCATTTCACAGCAGTTACCTGACTAGTTTAAAGTTCCCTTTAGTGCCAGGAATATCTGTAGGGAACTCATCTGGGGTGCTACTTCCACAGGATCGGTAACACTCTGGCCGGGAACAGCTTGGGTCATCCAACTTGTAAATCTGCAACAGTTATTTTTACAAATTGAGGAGTTAACTCGAGAAGGATTTGTTACCTACAAGCTTACATCCACCTTGAAATACATTATCAACATCTTTGCTAGATTTCTGGTAATGACTCACCTTTGCATTAGCATAACCCAGCTTGATCGTGATATTTCTTTCCAGTTCATTTTTAAATCTGACAGTGTGAACTCCAGAAATAGCTTTGACTACTGTCGATTTTCCATGGGCTACATGACCAATTGTGCCTATGTTTGAAAAGCAAACATTTGTCCATAAACCACTGTTTCATTTTGTGCAACGTTCCAATAAGATCAACACTTAATTACCCCAATTACTCTCTGTAAACACTAAGTCCTGAAGTGCTGTATGAGTTTCGTAAGCATTTTTGTTTGAACAAACAAGATTCTAAATTGAGCTCCTGACAGAAAGATCTTTGCAATTTCATAAAACTCATTTCAGTGTTTAATGTTAAGGTAAAATCAGCTTTGCTTTAGCAACCATTTCCCACTTCATTCAGCAGTGTTCTTCAGGTAGAATTGGTGCTTTTCAAATTAAAAGGGCTCAACAAGCTTCTTCCTTTACCTTGATAAAATTTGTAACAAACCCACTATTATTACTGTTTCAGTGCAACAATTATTCACAACGTTCTTGTGTAGGTACCATCTGCTATTGCAAGAGCACCAAAGTCACAT
Organism: Pogoniulus pusillus; assembly: GCF_015220805.1. Classification (NCBI taxonomy): domain Eukaryota; kingdom Metazoa; phylum Chordata; class Aves; order Piciformes; family Lybiidae; genus Pogoniulus; species Pogoniulus pusillus. The sequence continues at coordinate 30,117,294 of NC_087275.1, forward strand.
TAATGCAGCCTTTCTTTCAGAAGTTCTTACCTATATTAATTGTTGCTTGTCTGCTGATGACTTCTGGTGAAAGAGGCGTCAGCTTGGTAACATCCTGTATGAGGGAGATGAAAAATCTGTGTTTATTTTGCATCTAAATGTTTACAAAGCACCACAAGTATTTTCTTAATGATTAGCCAGCAATTCTGTTGAGCAAAAATCCAGCTATGCTAATTAAAATAATCACAGATGAGCATTCTTGTCTTTTAGGCTTATGAAATAGGATGAAAAGTGAATAAAATTGTGATTGTACATCAGTATAGGGTTGCAAATCAAAACCCTGATTGTAAATTGTATAGGCTGAAAGGTGTTAAGGATGAAAGTAAACAAACCAAAAGCCCTCAAAAGAAGTTGACACACAAAGCAACCTCCTTTTCTCCTTCTAAACTTATATTACACATAACAGGCAAATTCAAATTAACTTTCCATGGGCTCCACATTGGGAGGTGATCTGCTGGAGAGCAGCCCTGTGGAGAGGCACCTGGGAGTGCTGGTAGATAACAAGTTAACCATGGGACAGCAAGAAGGCCAATGGGATCTTGAGGTGTATTAAGGAGACTGTGTCCAGAAGATCAAGGGAGGTTCTCCTTCCCCTATATTCTGCCCTGCTGAGACCTCATCTGGAGTACTGTGTTCAGTTTTGGGCTCCCCAGTTTAAGAGGGACAGGGATATGCTGGAGAGGGTCCAGCGGAGTGCTACGAGGATGATTAGGGGACTGGAGGGCATGGCTTACGAGGAGAGGCTGAGGGACCTGGGGCTGTTTAGTCTGGAGAAGAGAAGACTGAGATGGGATTTAATAGATGTTTATAAACATCTGAGGGCTGATCAGGAGCTGGGGACAGGCTTTTCTCACTTGCTCCCTGGGATAGGACAAGGAGCAATGGGTGTAAGTTGCAGCAAGAGATTCCACCTCAGCACACAAGGGGAAACTTCTTTATCGAAAGGGTCACAGAGCACTGGAACATGCTCCCCAGAGAAGCTGTAGAGTCTCCTTCTCTGGAGACTTTCAAGGCCTGTCTGGATGCATTCCTCTGTGATGTGTGCTAGATTGTATGGTCCTGCTCTGGCAGGGGACTTAGACTCAATGATCTCCTTGGGTCCCTTCCAACCCCTAATATCCTGTGATCCACAGTGAACTGCACCTATGTTTTAAAACCAAATTAAACAGCTGCTTAATTTGTGTAAGGTTCCACTACATTCAATACATAATTACAGCAAAAACATTGGAGTCAGCAGGTCAAGAGATTTCATTAGTGCTGTCAATTTGAGTTCTGGCTTGGTTCTGTTTTCTTTTTTTAGCAGCTACTTTTTTTTCCTGAAGTATTCTTATTGCAACCATGGATACCAGTCTTCAAAAGAGTTGTTTTGGTATTTTTCTAAATCTATTTGGACAAATGTTGAAATCCACTGAAATGTTCCTCTGCACTATTTTTGAAACAGTTAATTTTCACCCTGCACTGATTTCATACAGACAAGCTGCTCAGTTCAAGCAAAGGCAATGACATGAGAGTCCTCAGTGTAGGCCAGGATACAAATATCTTGCTAATACAGAGATAACACACACTAATTTACATGAAATCATATATTGTGTATACCATAACAAGCACTGTGATTAGCAATCAAACTTAAAACATCTCCATAATCATGAAAGATTCTGTTCTTAAACATTACATGAATAAAAAGCTCACACCCAATACAAAATCAAGTTTTGTTCCAGAGGCAGTTAAAATTTCTGTTTCTTCTGTATCTTAACTTAAAATGACTACAGGCACAGGAGTCAGCGACCTGCAGATGGCATCCTGTCGTAGGGTGACAGGCACGTAAGCATGATGAAGATCCTGCCATCAAGATTTTTGTTCCTGGTGTACAAATATGCACACATGCAATTTTTTTTCCCCCTCAAGACTGGTCTAAGTTCAGCTGTAACATTCCCTGCATTAAAAGGCCAACTAAAACATACAAAATAGGCCTTAAAGGCAATTCTTACTGACCTCTCAAGTTGGCTTATCTCTTTCCAACTGGTAATGTCACGGTCAATAAGAAAATCAAGGAAGGAAACTTTCTGAACATCCCTCACTAATGACTATCACCATGCTTAGCTGCAACACAAAAAGAATTCTTGGCTACAAATCCTAGTAGTTAGCATGGATTTACCAAGGGGAAAGTCATGCTTGACTAACCTGACAGCACTCTATGATGACACAACTGAATGGGTAGATTCAGGGAGACCAGTGGATGTAGTCTACCTTGACCTTAGCAAGGCCTGTGACACTGTCTCCTCCCATGATACTCTAGTGAGCAAGCTCAGGAAGTGTGGGATGGAAGAGCAGACAGTGATGTGGATTAGGAACTGGTTACAAGACAGAGTTCAAAGAGTGGTGATGAATGATGCTGGGTCCAGCTGGAGAGCTGGAGTCCCCCAGGGATCTCTGCTGAGTCCAGTCCTGTCCAACATCTTCATCAGTGACACTGATGAGGGGAGAGAGTCTGCACAGCAAGTTTGCTGATGACACCAAACTGGGAGGCTTGGCTGACACAGGTGCAGGCTGTGCTGCCATCCAGTGAGACCTGGACAGACTGAGAGCTGGGCACAGAGAAACCAAATGAGGTTCAACAAGGACAAGTGCAGAGTCCTGCACCTGAGGAGGAATAATAAACTGCACCAGTACAGGCTGGGAGGTGATCTACTGGAGAGCAGCCCTGTGGAGAGGGATCTGGGAGTGCTAGTGGATAACATCCATGGGACAGCATTGTGCCCTTGTGGCCAAGAAGGCCAGTGGGATCTTGGGGTGTATTAAGGAGAGGCTGAGGGACCTGGGGCTGTTTAGTCTAGAGAAGACTGAAAGGGGATTTATTAGATGTTTATAAACATCTGAGGGCTGATCAGGAGCCGAGGACAGGCTCTTCTTACTTGCTCCCCGGGATAGGATAAGGAGCAATGGGTGTAAGTTGCAGAAAAAGAGGTTCCACCTCTTTACAAGTAGGAACTTCTTTATTGTAAGGGTCCCAGAGCACTGAAACAGGCTCCCCAGAGAGGCTGTGGAGTCTCCTTCTCTGGAGCCTTTCAAGGCCTGTCTGGATGTGTTCCTCTGTGATCTGTGCTCGATTGTGTGGTCCTGCTCTGGCAGGGGGTTGGACTCGATGATCTCCTTGGGTCTCTTCCAACCCCTAATACCCTGTGATCTCAGGAACGTCTCGTTTGCTGAATACCAGGGAGGCAGCAAGAGGATTTTCAACTACTTTTGCCTGCATACGTGTGTAATATGTGAGGCAGCCCAGGCGAGACACGTAAAAAGGAAGATCACCAAAGCAAGAGACCACCGCGAGTGATTTCTGGGTGATTGAAAAAAACGCCTGCATAGCCCAACTAAGGTTCGCAGCCCATCGAACTTGCTGGGCAACAGACAGCCAATGTACGGTTCTACTTTGGGGCGGAAGGAGCCTTCAATAGTACTAAACAAGACAGCCCTTATAAGGACAAAGCTCCATGTCTCCAGCACTGTCACACAAAGATTTTACTCTAACAGCCGGGACGACATCTCATCGAACCTCACGCTCGCCTGACTAACAAGCCGAGAGCTTCATCCAGCCAACTCAAACAGGCTGCGACCAGCCTAACCAGCTCCCAACGCCGCCGCTCCGCCCGGCGCCTAACTCCATCTATGCTCTCCTTCGGCCCCGGCGTGCTGCAACCCAGCCCTTCGCAGCACCGCCGCCTTCTGCGGCCTCTCAGACCTCACCAGGTCCAACGGCCGCGGCAGGGCCTGGAGGAAGGCACAGATCCCGTCTGCCTCCGAGCGCCGCCACCACCCCCACCACCCCCACACCCCTCAATGGCTGGTCCGCCCAACCGCCCCAGCACCGCCGCCCGTATCCACCGCTTCTGGGCGCTCCCACTCGCGGCCACCTGCCCCAGTCTCACCAAGGTGGCAAGGTCCTGCCGGCTGAGGTGCGGCTGCCCCAGAGTCACTCCCGCCTCATCCCCCGCCATCTTGGCCCGAAGAGGAAGCGAGGCAGCCCGCGCAGCTGCCTGACCCCCGCCTCCGCCCGGCACCGCCGACCCTGGCGCGCAGCCCGGCACTCGCCGACCGGAGAGCGAGCACCCAGCTCGGGGGCTCGCCGCGCTGAGCGGACCGAGACCGGCACCAGCCCCGCCGCCGAGCCGGCAGCGGCTCAGGCACGTCGAGAGGCAGCCTAGAGAAGGACCCGGCGAGGCCCTCACGCCGGGTGATGCAACCGAGGCTGCGGCAGCGGCGGTCCCGCGTGTGCCGCCGGGCAGCGAGCGCGCTGCGCCTGCGCGGGCCGGGGCGGATGGCGGCGGCGGGAGCGCGCTGCGCCTGCGCCTGCCGGCGGGTAACGGCCCAGGGTGGTGAGGGGTCGCTGAGGGAGGGGGTCGGCGTTGGAGGATGCGCTGCTTAAGCCTCACCGCCGGCGCGTCCGTGCGGGTGGTCTCACACGCAGCTGTCAGTTACGGCTGCAGGAAGGAGCGTCTGGGGAATCCGCTCTAAGAAATAGTCGTGTGGAAGGGGGGATTGTCTGTGCTCTCCGGCGGGGCCCGCGGTTACTGTGCGCTGGTTACGTCTGTGAAATACTGCTGTCGCTTCGGTAGGGCGGGCAGGACGGGGACCTCGTTGGGTGCGAAGATACACTCTAAAGAGGAGCCCGCTCTTGTGTTTGTGGTTTATGCATGTCTGAACAGCAGGGCACTGTAGTTTTATTTGGGGCAGTGAGTGGGAGTGATGCCGAAAGGGAGATGGGGGTAGAATTAAAAGGTAATTGTGTGTGTTCGTTTCCAGTTGTCACATCTGCCTTGATACCAGCTTACCCGCTTGAACAGTAGCATTTCACTCTCTCTGTTAGTAATCCTTGCTGTCCATCAGTCTGATAAGGTTTTAAATTTGCTGTCTTTTGTAGGCTTTTTTAGTGCTTAGTATTAGGGACACCGTATGAATATAAAACCCTGCCCTAAGAGAAATTTGTACCAAATGGCTAAAAACTCCACCACGTGTGTACTGTCTTCAGAGCTGAGCATAACATAAATGTGGTGAGAGACAGCACATAGGTTCAATAGAGACCAAAGGACACATTTACAGCTCTTCCCTGTGGGCAATTAAATTAGTCTCTCCTCATGGAAACTTCTTAAAGGCATAGGTGATGCTACTAGTAGGTCTCCTATGATCAGAGAAACAGGTTTAAATAACCAGTTACACCAACTACATGAACATTCATCAGCAGTGGCTTTGCTGGGAAAAGTGATGGGTTTCAGATCTTGCCTGGCAAAGTACTTACAGAATCATAGAATCAACCAGGTTGGAAGAGACCTCCAAGCTCATCCAGTCCAACCTATCACCCTGCCCTATCCAATCAACCAGACCATGGCACTAAGTGCCTCAGCCAGTCTTTTCTTGAAGACCCCCAGGGACGGTGCCTCCACCACCTCCCTGGGCAGCCCATTCCAATGGGAAATCACTCTCTCTGTGAAGAACTTCTTCCTAACATCCAGCCTATACCTACCCTGGCACAACTTGAGACTGTGTCCCCTTGTTCTATTGCTGCTTACCTGGGAGAAGAGGCCACCCCCCACCTGGCTACAATGCCCCTTCAGGTAGTTGTAGACAGTAATAAGATCACCCCTGAGCCTCCTCTTCTCCAGGCTAAACAGGCCCAGCTCCCTCAACCTCTCCTCAACTTCTCACTTTCACAAATACTACTATTTCCATTCGTTCCTGCTGTGAGAGTTAGGAGTGAATCCTGCTATAGTGTAGTAAATACATAGCTAACGTTCCCGTTTCAAACAAATTCATAGCATGCTGACAAACGTTATGTATAAACAGTGTTGCGGATGACAAAAAGGTGGTTTTGTTTTGCAGCCCAATAATTTTGCAGGTTGGTCTGGGAAATAAATGTGCATATCTAATCTTTCACCCAGCCATGTGATGTTTTCCAGTTTTGTATAAAATATCGCACCTCTGAGGAAAATAACAGCCCAAGATACACCAAGTGTAGTGGGAACATGATGCAATACTTGCTTGTAGTTGCCTCGACATCCAGGCATGTATAATCACTCTCAAATGAGCTGAAAATACTAGACTCTTGTAGTTACTTAGCCATTTAAATTATGCAATAATGCAGTGCAGTGTGAAATTATGGAAACTGCTCTCGTCGCTTTTGCGGCAGCCTTCGGAAAGGATTTAATCCTTGCCAAGAACCCTGTCAGGAATCTGAAAGATTAAAACCCAAGCCCCAAACTGTTGCTTCTATTTTAACAATGAGGTGACACATTTTACGTGTTCTGAAATAGTATTTGGAAGTATTTGTAGTACGAAGACAAACCAGAGAAGTTTAAATGCTTCATTAAAGTAGGTCAACACATTCACACGAGTTACTGAGTACATATAAGTATAAATTAACTGAAACTATTCAAATTCGACAGTAAATAACATTTTGAGGTTATATTAAAACTCTTAGGTCCAGAATTGTATTTATTGCAAGCCTCGTGTCAGTGGGCACTGCTCAGTAACCACCTTTGTACAGATGCTCAGCCCAAATCTCTGTGAATGAAGATAATGTCGATGCTGCTGGCCATTGTTGAGGGCCCACATGTAACAGTTTCACTTCTTTGTGTAGGAGATTGGAATTGAGACATCATTCACATGATTTTTTTTTGGGAGGAGGGTCCTATGTGAAAGGGGTGGAGGGAGAGGGTGGTGTCTGCTTTTATATGTTGAGAATAAGTATGTCAAAGCTATTGGGCTTTTTTTTTTTGTTGTTGTTTTGGCCAGGTTTGAGGTCACCTTCCCTGGCACTGTGTAGGAGAGACCTGAAGATCGTCTTGTGCCTTAGCTTGCCACAAACTGCAAACAGCAAAATGACAGTCAGGTAAAAGCAAAATAGTCCTAACAATTCTGCTGAGCTTTTTCTGTCCTTGCTGACCAGTGAAGAGGGCAGAAGGAGTTTTGGTTGGATTATTCCTGTATATGAGAAACTTGCTTTGGCCTCTGTTTTTTTCTCTGCTGAAGCATGACGTGCGAGTGGGTATGTGCTTGTGCAGCAGCAGACATAGCCTATAAATAAAGGAGAGGATGTCTTAGTTTGAGACTTCAGTGGCAGGAACTGTAGCTGTCTTGGCAGAGTCACTATGTAGAGGGATGGTTGTTGCACTCCCAATTGCACAAGTAACATGTTTTTAAACAGTGACTGGGGAGACAGTGTATTTACTGCATAAGTTGGTGAGGTGGAATAGTTTGCCCACTGGTGAGGGTCAGGCTGTTGAAACGAGAGAGTGAATGGGAGCAGGTTGGTTGTAGCGTGGAGTAAGTGGGAGCAGTAGGAGGGCAGTAGAGCAGAGTGGGGATACCAGTGGGAAGTCTTTTGTGAAAGATGCATAGAATAGCTGGTTCATTATTGTGTGATGCTGTGAAAGGTGGGAAACGTTGAGCTTTGAGGGTGGCAGCTATAGAGGAGGTACGCTCTTGTTTTATACATCAGGAGTATGGTGGGGGTGGTAATGAGAGACTGAAAATAGACAGTGAAGGGGATGGGAACAGCATTTAACAGGGAGAGGATGGCAGCCTGTGGCCTGCTATTTAAAGCAGTGAGTGACATAGAAGGTGATGGGGAAGTACGTACTAGGCAGCAACTGTTTTTGGGGTGACAATGGCAAACCAGAGGTCCATGTCATGTACTTCTTAAAGTAAGAGTTTGACAGGTAAAGGCAAGTTAGAAAAAGCAAAGGTGTGTGCACCCTGTGCTGGGCTGCCGTTCCCTGTAAGGAGCCTGCGGTTTGTCGCTCGAGGGCAGCTTCACTGAGCGCCTGTGGCCGGCAGCCCTGACCCGCCGCACTCTCCTGACCTGGTTCCCACGCTGGCTGGGAAGGCCGCCCGCGGCGAGTCGGGAGCTCAGATCTGGCCGCAGCACCTGCGAGGCCGGACCCGGCCTGGATGCAGAGTGGAAGGCACAACCTTGAGCCACCAAAAGTGCCTGCCTGTGTATGAGCGTTCTCAGGAGCCTGACGCAGACCATGCTCGTTGGTGTCTCTTTCCCAAGCCTCGGCCATACGCGGCCTCCGCTAGGCACCGGTGAGGGACTCCTCTCCGAGGGTGCGCCTTGCCTTCCCGCGGGTGCCGGTGCGGGTCGGCGGCGGTGGGAGCGAGCCGGCTGTGGGCTCGCACAGCAAGGGCAGGGAGGTGCTGGCGGGACGGGGCAGGCTGCGGGGCGCGGGGCGGGGGCTGGCGAGCGGGGCTGGCCGTCCCGCGGCGGCGGCGGTCTGCTGTCCCGGGCAGCCCCCCCGGCCGGGCTCGCAGGTGGCGGCGGAAGTGACGGCCGGCGCGGGGTGCCTGTCGCGGGGGAAGATGGCGCCTGCGGCCGTGCTAGGCATCGCAGAAGGTAAACAAGTGTGAAAGGCGGGGGGCGGGCGGGAGCGGTAGGGACCCCGAGGGCGAGGCCAGATCAGGCAGGGCTGGGAGCGCCGGTGCCCGGGCGGCGCGGTGCGGCTTCCAACCTCCCCAAGAGCACGGACCGCGGGGAGGAGGGAGCCCAGGATCCCCCCCCTCTTCCTCCGCCTCCTCCTCCCGGCTTTGCCTCAGCCATTGCCCCTCTCTTCAGCCCCCCGGCGCCTCCCTCCGCCGCCCCCGGCTTTATGTTACACCGAGGCCCCCCTCTCCGCCGTTCCAGCGGGAGGAGCCGCGTCTTCAGCGCCGCCGCTGCCGAGAGGTAGGTGAAGCCTCCGTCGGGGTTCGCCGGGCCCTTACGCCGCTGCGTACCCTACCGAGGGTGGCCCGGGTTCCCTCCTGGCCTCCGGGGGTTCTCCTTCCCCTGTTGTGCCGACCGAGGCAGCGGGGGCGGCTCGCCGGGTGCCCACGGGCGGCAGGGATGGAAGCGGCATCGGGAGACAGGCTGAGGCGGGCACGGCTGGCACCGCGTCAGCCTTTCGCGCCCGCGGGGCGGGCGGTTATCGGGAGGCCTCTGCTGGGGCGGCCGCGGTCCGGAGCCGGGCGCCGCGCTCTCCTCAGGCGGTGCGTCTCTAACTCCGGGCCCGCCTTCCCCTTTCGCCGGGGAGCTCGGCCGTGGAGCTCTCTCACGGCAGAGCGGTGCTAAACGTGTCAAATCGACCAGCTGAAGTAGGTCATCTGAGTTCCTACCCTGAAAATGGCTATTTCGCGATTAGCGATAGTGGGGAAGAAAAAAAGTGTGAGCTGAAAGGTGAAGCTGCCGCCCAGGAGTGGTACTGGAGCTTTGACCATTTTGGCAAACGCTTACATGTCGCTTGAAAATGTAAACTTATTTTGTGGAGGGGTGCCTCTGCGGTTTGTTTGTTGGTTCCTCCCCCTCCAGAAGTAATACGAGAACTATAAAGCTATGACTGTATGAAAGGGCAGAACTTCTGAAGTCTGGCTTCCTGTTGACTAGTTGGTCCCAAAGATAACCACCCAACTTTTTCACCACCGTTGCCCCAGCTCACATTCTGAGCCCCTCGGCATACATCAGCTTCCTCTCTGTCGTTTTCTTTCCAACACCTAGCCGGACATGTTTAATTTCTACCACATCCTATCAACTTTCCCACTGTCACTCATCTCCTTTCACTTTCCTTAATTATAGCCTTGTGGCTGGTTAGAATCTACACGCGTTGATTTGCCTTTCAGCAAGCAAAGCAGTACAGGTACTGTTGAGCTCACATTGCAGACGCCAGATCATTTTCATTTATTTTACTGCCAATTTAGGACAAGTTTGCAAAAAACTGAATTTGAGATTTCAGTCTTTGTGACAAATGGAGCTGACATTCAACAATCAGGTCAAAAGCTTCGTTTCTTGAACAAAAGGCTCAATCTCATTAATACAGTTTTCTTCAGAAGATGCCAAAAGTATTAACTAAATTAGCAGTAAATATACAGATAACAACAATTATTGTAAAGGGTAAACTGCCTTCATTTAGATTACAAGGAGTATTAAAATTATATTTGTAAAAGTAATTTTAGAACGTGGCCTTTTTTTGGGCTAGAACTTTGACAGGTCAAAAAAAATGAAGGTTATATTTTTGCAACCAAGAAATTCTTAACCTGCTACTTTTCTGTATAAATCATTATTTTCTTGATAAATGTCTTCACAGTGAGAAAAATCACTCTTACTATTAATTTTTTTGTTCTTCCCGTTGGAAAATTCAGTCATTATAGTAGCCACCAAAAAAAAAGAATGTTGGCAGACAGAGTAGTTCTGTCCACTTTGAGAGCAGTGTCAAGTCTCTGTTTTTCAGCACTACAATCATTATACTTTTAAATATTAGTGATCCATCAGCTTTTCCAGCTATGGACAATTCTCATGGATGTATTACAATATTCTATACTGGACACCTGTTATCAGTAAGTGTAATTAGAAGAGTCTGGGGCTGAGCTTGGCTCTACATTCAAGAGTGTGTTTTTTCCATATAGATGTAGTGATGCAATGTTTTTTTGGCCAATTTAAACTGTCTGGGAAGTGCTGTTACATTGTCCACATAATGGACTAATATGATGATAAATTAATGAATATCTCATTGATGTTCATTTATGAGATAGGAGCTGAGTTTGGATTTGGTTAGGTGAAGTTAAGAGGTGATCTGCTGGAAAGCAGTCCTGTGGAGAGGGACCTTGGGGTCCTGGTGGATAACAAGTTAACCATGGCACAGCAGTGTACCCTTGTGGGCAAGAAGACCAATGGGATCCTGGGATGTATTAGGAAGAGTGTGTCCAGCAGATCAAGGGATGTTCTCCTCCCCCTTTACTCTGCCCTGGTGAGACCTCACCTTGAATACTGTGTTCAGTTTTGGGCTCCCCAGTTTAAGAGGGACAGGGATCTGCTGGAGAGGGTCCAGCAGAGGGCTATGAGGATGATTAGAGGACTGGAGGGCATGGCTTATGAGAAGAGGCTGAGGGACCTGGGGCTGTTTAGTCTGGAGAAGAGAAGACTTAGAGGGGATTTGATAAGTGTTTATAAATATCTGAAGCCTGCCAGGAATGGGGGGGACAGGCTCTGCTCACTTGCTCCCTGTGATAGGACAAGGAGCAGTGGGTGTAAGCTGCAGCACAGGAGGTTCCACCTCAACACAAGGGGAAACTTCTTTACTGTAAGGGTCCCAGAGCACTGGCACAGGCTGCTCAGAGAGGTTGTTGAGTCTCCTTCTCTGGAGACTTTGAAGGCCTGTCTGGATGTGTTCCTTTGTGATCAGTGTTAGATTGTATTGTCCTGCTGTGGCAGCGGGGTTGGACTCGATGATCTCCTTGGGTCCCTTCCAACCCCTGATATCCTGTGATCCTGTGAAGTTAGACTAGATGAATAACTACAGCTGATGCCTGTGTCTGGCAGCCTTAAAATGCTTGTCAAGTGTATACTTACATCTGAATCATTTTGATAGTCAACCTAGGCTTGATTTCTGAGCTGGAGAGCTTATTTTTTTCCCCCTGATGACTAGTGTTGTAAAGGGAAGTTTCTGACCTATAACTGATTAGTGATAATCTGCATCAGATATCATCTAGATCAAATGCATGTGAGTGTTTCAACAGTATTAAGAAAAGAGATGGTTCTGACCTTTTGTGTGTGTTCTTGTAACGTTTGCATCCTTCTTTGCAGAAAGACTAAGTTGAGTTATAGTATAATTGTTTAGGAATAGAGAGTTATATGATTAAAGTATTCATTCTGAATATATACTTAAGAGAGCACCAACACATCGTCTTGAACTAGAGGTTTTTCCAGAGGAAAACAACAAAACACTCCACATGTTGTACTCTATGGAGGCATCTAGAGACTACTCAGCAGGGTTCTAATATACTTAAAGAGTGACATATAAGCATGCTGAGCTGTGACACAATACATACTGAGTTCTAGTACAGTTGGTTATAACTAGTTCCAGTAATGCTTCTAGCATAACCGTGGTGACCTTGAAGACAGATGTTTTGTAAAGATGCCACTGTTGTTATATACTGCTGCAGACAGGTAGCATCATGGGTTGAGACTGAGAGGAGCTGTCATGGTTAGATTCATGCCCCTAAGAAATTTTTCATGGAGTGTGGACAGTTTTCAGGAGAAGCCATGTTTCAATTTCAAGAGTTCTAAGAGTCTCATTCCCTTGATTTGACTTTGACATTGGTTAGGTCCTCCTTGCTTCTGAAGTAACCCAGTGATTTTGTAATTCTCAGCACGGATTGTGTGAAGTCTTTAGTGTGAACCTACTGACTGTTAAGAGAAATTGTTTCCCAGACTTAGCATACAAATTAGAAGGAATTTTAGATGAAATACATGCGAGCTTTTTGTGTTTCTTTGTTTCTCACATTAGCAGTTGGATAGTTTTGATCTCTGTGTGTTTCTTTGTTTCGCACATTCGCAGTTGGGTAGTTTTGATAGCCACGGGTTATTGATCTATTTTATTTTTAGTTCATTCGTTCTGTTGCTGTTAGTGGGGAGTTGTGATGAGAAATGGTAGTTGGTACAAAATTGAATGGTGTTAGTGTCCAGACACGTAAACAAGGGTTTCATTTTGGGGATAAATTATTTGCACTGTGTATTTGTACACTCATTGCATTCTCACACATTCAGCACGCTGCAGTCAAAGGCCCATTTTTTAGTGTTGACTATGTGCAGTTGTGAATGCTTTGCAAATACCTCTGCGTATTGTATTTCCATACATGTGTATAACATTTTACTGTGGTGAAATATCCTATTTGTGCAGGAGGGTGTTCAAAATTAGAGTTGTAACGAAGGTGTAACAGAGTTAGAGTTGAAGAATTCTGCTCAATGAAGTCCTTGCTGTGCACCTTACCACATAAAGCATATGTAGTGGCTTGAAAGTTTGCATTTAAACACTCTAGGAATGGGATAGATGGAACACATTATTGGATTTTAAGCTTTATTTCAGTGCTTTGTAAGTATGGTTCTGTGTGTCTGGTGAAATAATCTTTTCATGTAGCTTGTAGATACACTGTTTTGTGTGAAAATTCCTTGTTTGGCTGTGTTCTCATAGGTGCTTTCTCGGAATTTCTATGAGGTAGGGTGAATGAACAAGTACTTCATAATCTCTGAACAAAGGAACTGGCTAGCTGTGTTTTCTGTCTCAGCATCTCAAATGAGTTATTAAGGAATAACAGTAAAGGAGAGCAGAAATCTATCTTTCAACTGGTGTGTGAAGTTGGTGTTGTCAGTACTTGCCTAGAATAATACATTTCTATTCCTAAAAAGTCCACATAAGGTTACCTATTACATAAACCACACAGCTATTTAAAATAGGCTTTTTCAGGAAGATCTGCTTCTGTATAGGTTTTTAAAACAAACAAGGCATGAGCCCCAAAGAGGGTACTCCAGAACTTCCTTCTTCAGTAGCATGTGCGTGCGGACTCCATTTCTTCTTCTTGTGACTGAGAGTCTCAGACACCCTGAGGAAAGAAGGTTCTCCTTGTTTGGCAGGAAAAAGCAGTCTGGAACAGCGTTTTCAGACTTTTATTACAGCTGCAGAATAAAGATGAGAAATCTGTGTTCCAAGTAAGTGCTTTTACAGTCACAGACTCTGTAATGCATTATGTGCTAAAAGAGGAAGAAATGTCAGGACAGAGCTAATAAGGTTAAGCGTATTTCTCTCTTGGCTTTTCAGCAGAAAATGTTAGTTCCTGTGCTGCGTTATACTGTGCAGAACAATGCAGAGCATCAACTTAGATATTTTCCTGTATTTTTTCTTTTACTCTTTATATATTGAAATGTTTTTGTTCCAGTTTTCTTGCAGACTACTGTAGGCTACGTGCCGTCTTTTGGATTAAGTATGCTGTCGTGTTTTGCATGCAGAGGAAAATCAAACTCTGAATTTTGCATTTTTATTGAAAATAGAGGGGAAAAATCATTATATTATTGTCCTCTGGGAAATAAGCTGCAGCATTTGAACAGAGCATAGAATTACATCTAAAATTGCAAGTGTGTGTATGTGGGAGGAATGGCATAGCTGTGCTTTAGAAAAAATGACTTCATTTGAGAGTATTTTATATTAGCTTTTTAATATTTGAACTACTGCATTGCTATTTGCTTTTGGCTGAGGATATTAGCTATAGAAATGAAGGGTTTTCAGCAGTTGATCATCATACATGTTTAACAGTCTCCTTTCTTGGTCTCTGTGCTTTTTTAAACACTTTTGTGTATTTGGACTGGCCAATACATTTTTGTGTTACAAAGGGAAATATTTCTGCTGATACTGTGTATGGCTTTATGCCAAGAAAGGGTATTTACTCCTTTTATTTCTTGCAGGAAGACAAGTAATCCTTCTCTTTTCACTCATAGTACCAGACTTGGTAGAGTCAGATAATGGTTGCACTTGATCTTAAAGGTCTTTTTCAACCAAAACAATTCTGTAATACAGTTCTGAAGCTCCTTTAAATGGTGTTAGGGAGAAGTTTCACTGGTTTTGTCTGATAATGCATTAAATGCTGTGTGATGTTTGGGAAGAAAAATATTCCTGAGATGAAAACTGTAGAGTTACTTAAAGTAATATAATCAGAGATATGAAAAGAAGATGAAGTGACATAAGCTCCCACATACTTAAAGCATTCTGAAGTTTTGATCGCTTTGTTACCATTGTAGGCTTTTGTGGTTGACTTCTGCTTTTCATATATTTTAATGAAATAGACATTTCTAGGGAGATGTGAGAATTTGAACCTGAAAACATGCCTCTGTAATGCACTGAGCATTTAAATGTGTTTTGGAGATTATTACCACTTTGTTTTTTGATAGATTTAAAATGTGAAGTGTAGTCATTTATGTCCGATGTTGTGCATTTGTTTCTTATTTCTATTAAATCAGAATTAAAAGGGTAGTTGTAAAAAACAAAGTGACTTCATAACAGAACCACAGTGTGGTTGTGGTGGGAAGGGACCTTTGAAGGTTACTTGGACTGGCCCTGTGCTCAGCAAGGCCACCAAGAGCTGGTTGCCCAAGACTGTCTCTGGTGATATTTTTTTTTGGGGGGAGAACAGGGCAGGCAGTGAGTTTGTGTAATATTTATTCGGGTTTATCCTCAAAAAGAACACTGGAGGTTCCCCTCTGGATTTGGTGCATTTGTCTCTGCTTACTTCACTTGCCAGCTTTTTGTTTTCTGTGTCTTTTAAGAGTGATGAAAGAGGCCTTTTAAAGCCATCCTATGGAAAAATTAATTTCTCCTTTTATTTGCAGCGTACCTATAATGTTAGCTATCTTTCTGGTGTTAAAGACCCTAATGTGTGTTGGGAACTTATTGGTATGGTTCTTCTGTGTTGCTCATGTGTGCAGTAATGTATATACTATTTTGAAGAGATCCCTTCCCTGAGATTGCTGCCTGTATGATGGGAGATCCCATTCTTTCAGATTAATATGTGTTGCTTAATTTCTGACCTATTTTGTTCCCCCAAAAATATTGTTGTGTTATTCTGTTGAGATCTCTCATTTGCAAATTCCAGATGTCCTGTCCTGTTTTTTTCCATTGATCTTGAAATCAATGGCTGAGCTGTACCTCTTGGTTGGTAGAAAGAAACCTCTGTAATGTACACAAGTTATATGGTTTGAGAATCCTAAGAGCCTTTGACCTCTGGGCCAATTTCAGGCAAATTTGAGAGAGCTCTTTCAAGTAGCTGTGTGTTTTATGAAAATGGTTGGCCCATTTAAAGGCCATTTAATCTCTTAAACAGGGAAGGGTGAACCATGAATTCAACTGTTATCAAACATCAGAGAACTGGGGTAGGGGGGATTGTGTGGTATAAGAGCTCTACTGAAAGAAGAGAAAAAGCTAATATTAGTATTTACCTTTTTACCTCATACCAGAAATGCAATTATATTAAAAAAAAAAAATCCTGTTAACTCAGGCTTTATGTTTTCCCTTCAGTTTGCTGCTTCTTTTTGAGGTGGAAAGAGTTAGTAAAGTAATTCTTTCCGTGCCTGGTTTTGTAAGAATTGGCAACATCTAAGAAGAATATTGAATGGTAATTTTTCTTTCTGGTAGGTATGTGCTATGATCAGGGTAAGAGACACATGATAAAAAGCTCCAGAGCAGTTTGCATTTCTCTCTCTCTCTTCAGTGCACTATCTCACATACTGGTGAGAAGGTGACTGGATTATCAGCTTTGTTCTCTTGCTGCTGCTCTTACTTTCAGGAATTTGATTTTTGTCATAAGGCCTTAAATGTCATGTGAACACTCCCAGGATCGTCTCTATTGTGCACAGAACCTGTCAGCAGGCTTCAACGGTGTGGGAGCGGTGCTAATTCCATGAGGTGTGGCTACAAACACCCACTCGGGGTTTTAGTTTTGCATAGACAAAAGAGGATCTCCAGCTTTGTTTTCCAGGATGTGTGCTGATGAATTAAGGAGAGGAGATGACTATTGATAGCGTCTAATATAATACATTGTCGTTACAGAGGCAGCAAGGATGTGGTGCTTCAGGAAGTGGGAGTATCTTAACTATCCTCTGAAGTTGTGAGACGTGGGCTAACTTATAGCAGCTTCTGGGTTCTTATACTGCTGTAAAGTAACCTGGAAAATCAGGTCTTTCAAAATGTATTGGTATGATATGTAGGTTACCAGTACCAAAACACTAACCTTAATTGATACAGGAAATTCAGAGGTAAATGCACGAAGAACTGAGTGAATGTTGCAGTGTAACTTAAGAAGGGATAAAACAGCAAAGATTGAATCAATTCTAATAACTGATCAATGCCAAAAGCAGAAAGTGTTACTCTTGCCTTTGCCTTTGACTAGCGTGTTTCAGGCTGCCTTGTGCAACTTTATCATAGCTAAACTCTGGGAAGTTGACCAAGATGTTGATAAATTCCTGGCTTTTGGAGAAGGGAGAGGAGATTTAACTGCTTTTTTGAGGGAAGATTTAACTGCTCTCTACAACTATCTTAGAGGAGCTTGTAGTGAGATGGATGGTGGTCTTTTCTCTCAAGTAACTAGCGATAGGACAAGAGGAAATGGCCTTAAGTTGCACCAGGGAAGGTTTAGATGAGATATTAGGGGAAAAAAACCTTTCCTGAAGGAGTGGTAAGGCACAGGCTGCAGCCCAGGGAGGTGGTGGAGTCACCGTCCCTGGAAGTGTTCAAAAAACATTTAGGCCTGGTGCTTCAGGGCAGGGTTCAGTGGTCATAGTGGTATGGAGTTGATGGTTGGACTTAATGATCTGAGAGGTCTTTTCCAGCCTGAATGATTCTATGAAAAGTTTCTGGTACATATTTTTATTGAATATTTATCTTCCTTAACTTTAGCAGGGATCTTGCTAATCTTTAATTTCTTCTGCAGCTTGACTATAGCTTGCATGCAGGTAACACTGCATCTGCAAATGTTCAAATGCTTAATAAGCAATTAAGCATCTCTAAACCTAGTATACAGAATGTTCTTTATCATGACCTAATCTTACCAGGGCTTCCTATTGCCTTTGTGTTTTGCACTTCATAAATCTCATCACCGATTAATCCCTAGAGCAAGAAACAGCTGAGGGAAGGAACTATGATGTTGCAGAAGTGAAACAAACAAATAGTGTTTCTGGAAATGCCATTACTCAAAAGAAATAATTTTTGAATAAATTGATGCAGATTTTCAAGAGACTTTTTTTTTTTTAGGATATACCTTGTACAGATCTCCTGGAGCTTGTTTCTGAAGTTAAGGAAGTTCAGCTTCTTTTCTGAAACCTTTGGTATTTTTTTAGGTTATACCTTGTACAGATCTACTGAAGCTTGTTTCTGAAGTTAAGGAAGTTCAGCTTCTTTTCTGAAACCTTTGGTATTCAAGAGTGGGTGTTTTAGTGCTCCCTGAGATAAATTCTTTAGAAAGTTTGAGAGAGGGGAAAAAAGCTATTAACAGTCTTTTTAGCATTTCATGTTAATTATCTGACCAGTAAATAGCTTGCTTGGTGGTATCACATAGTTATTTTCGCTCATTTTTTGGGGGGGAAAGGTATCTAAAGTTTGTGTTTTAAGTTGTTTCTTAAATTGGTTTTTCAGCTGAAAATAAAACAAAAAAGGCTGGTGAAGACATTGAATTCTTCTTTGAGCAGGAAGGGCTTGTGATGTATTATTAGAAAAAAATACTATTTTTATTTATTTATGTTTTCTTCCCCCCCCAGGTGATTCATGGCAGGGGACGTGGAAGGGTTTAGCTCCTCCATCCATGACACTAGTGTCTCTGCCGGATTCAGAGCACTGTATGAGGAAGGATTGCTTCTTGATGTCACACTTGTCATTGAAGACCACCAATTTCAGGCTCATAAAGCACTGCTTGCCACCCAGAGTGATTACTTCAGGATTATGTTCACAGCTGATATGCGGGAACGAGATCAGGACAAAATCCATTTGAAAGGTCTGACAGCTACAGGCTTCAGTCATGTCCTCCAGTTCATGTACTATGGAACTATTGAGCTGAGTATGAACACTGTTCATGAAATACTTCAGGCTGCCATGTATGTCCAGCTTATAGAGGTGGTAAAGTTTTGCTGCTCTTTTCTCTTAGCTAAAATCTGCTTAGAAAACTGTGCAGAAATTATGAGACTTCTGGATGATTTTGGTGTAAACATCGAAGGAGTCAGGGAAAAATTGGACTCCTTTCTACTAGAGAATTTTGTGCCACTCATGTCCAGACCTGACTTCCTTTCGTACCTGAGCTTTGAGAAGCTCATGTCTTACTTGGATAATGATCACCTGAGCAGGTTTCCAGAGATAGAGCTGTATGAAGCTGTTCAGGCCTGGCTGCGCCATGATAGAAGACGCTGGAGGCATACGGACACCATCATTCAGAACATCAGGTTTTGTTTGATGACACCATCCAGTGTTTTTGAGAAGGTTGGTGCATTTGAAAAACAATAGACAGGATTCATCATTTAGCTAGGGCAGCATGCCATTAAATAGGTAAGATTTCCAAACCTATTAGGAGGAACAAAAAGATAGCATTTATTTTTCTAGTAAGTCCATAAAAGACAGGTATCTGAAAGTACTGTCAGTAACTGGTTGGTAGATAACAGTATGTACAGTGGCTGGAGAACAGGTAGGTTTACAATACATGTTTTTAGATGACTTTGTATGGAAAGGGCATTTTAAAATAAGGTCACTGATAACAAGTTTTCTTTCAGTCATTCTTACTGTTTTCCACAAGTTGCTTCTTGCTTTCCAGAGATTTTTAGAGCTGCATATAGTATCTAGGGCATATGCCATGATAATAACTGATGTAATAAAAAATGTGACTAGATTTTACATGGTTTAGGTATGAATTGTTTTACTTAAAAAAGAAAGCTAGCATCTGCTGTTAAATCTGCAGGGTGTTTTTGTTGTTATTGTAGCTGCATTTTCAGTGCTTGTGCTGTTACACAACAGTTGGAAGTGAGCCCTGACACTGCAAAGTTACACATGCATTTGATTCTACACAAGGCACATAATGCAATCAAAAGTTACTGGATGGTGTAAAATGTAATGTTTTATTGTGAGTATTGGAGGAATCTTTGTAACCCGTGATCTGAAGTTCAAGTGATCATTGTATGTATTAAGAAGCTGAAAGAGAACTTGCTTTTTTCTACTATTGTTGGAGAATAGAAAAAAAAATGCTTTCTAGTTCCTGAAAATCTCCTGAGTATTTGTCAACAGTCAAGAATTACAAAACTTTGTGAGCAGCTAGTAACAGTGTTCAGGGTAGCAGTGACTTAAACTGTGCTGGTTTGTTTTAAGTGTTAATCTTGTTTGACAAGTTGCACCTTTAATTTGTGTGTTTTTCACCCCTCAGTGAATTAATAAGATTCAAGACCCTGTGTTTTTTTGGAGCTTCTTACAACTTACTTTCCTGTGTAGTTTTACTTTGGTATCTGGTTGAATGTACAGATAGGTGTACATTGTTCTTAATGGGTTTAAGGACTATTGAATCATTTCCATGGTAATGCTTACACTTATTTGTAATTTAAGTTACAAAAGGTATTACTTCAGAGACTAGTGAGCCTTTATGTTTTGGATTGTGTGTGATTGGGTATAGAAGTAATACGTGGAGTGTATTTGTTGTTCTGTGTTGGCTAATAGACAAATACCTGAGCATGTTTTAGAACAGTAATGCTTATATTGGGTTGAAACATTTCCAACTAGTAAGAGCTGAACCCTGCAAGATAATGTGTAGTGTCTTGTTTTTCATAATATTTTTACCTAATTACATCTTCTAAGCCCTGTAACAGTTAAATCTATCAGTTAAACTTGTGGGACTTTATTGCTGCCTTCCAATACCTAAAAGGATCCTACAGGAAGGCTGCAAAGGAACTTTTCACTAGGGTATCTAGCAATAGGACAAGGAGGAATGATTCAAAGCTGAGGGAGAGTAAGTTTAGACTGGATCTGAGGAAGAAGTTCTCCAGTACAAGGATGGTGAGACTGAAATAGGCTGCCTAGAGAGGTTGTGGATGTGTCCTCCCTGGGGGTGTTCAAGGCCAGGCAACCAAATCTAGTTGAGAGGCATCCCTGCTCATGGCAGGGGTATTGGAGTAGATTATCTCCAAGGTTGCTTTGAGCCTGAGCCATTCTGTGATTCTTACAGTATTCTCAAGGACAGTGTAATACGATAAGACTAGTAGGAAAGAGCCTGCTTCAGCTCTTGGAGGTTTTGGGATAAAAGTTCAAGCATCAAGCTGTCTTCAGTTACATTTCTGTAAGCACAAGTGAACAATACATGGTGGTCTTCAACATTATATTTAGGTGTAACTTCTGGAGCTGATTATGGTGTCACTGGTATAAATCCTGCATACAGTGCTTCTCATGTTTTACCTTGGGCAGCTACCAGATGATCAGATAGATCCAACTTAAAGAGAGAAGTAATTTTCAGCATCCCAGTTCATGTACCCACATGTGAAAGTTTTATCTGTGAGCAACTTTTCCATTAATGGTAACTGGGAACAGAGAGAAACTAGTGCAGGTTCTGAAGCAGGAATAACTCTGTCATGTGTTACTGTAGCCAGGAATGTATCTGTGTTTTGACTTGGCTGGATAGCATTGAGTAATCCAGTATGAGAGGTGACAAAGGACAAGTGCAGTTGCAGATAACATTGCAATATAGAATAGCATATCTATCAACTCCTCCTGTAAGTAACTTGAGGGAAAGTCTCTTCTGTGTGTAGGAGGGGGAAAATGTTGGTAAAATGATTTGGTTGTGGTTTGGGGTCTTGTGTTGTTTTTTTTTTTATTTTGTTTTGGGTGGGTGGGAGAAATTTGTTTGTTTGTTTGTTTGTTTCTGAGATTCATAAGCAGAACTCACCCTTTTCTTGAAGCCAGCACATAGTAAAGGCCTGCATGAATGTACCAAATGCTGAGGTTGACACTTCTGGTTCAGCAAACTCTGTGTTCACTGTATGCTGGCTGCCTTGTCATGTGTCCTCTTATGTAACCTTTCTAATACACATTTCTGAGATGCCTGTCATTGTGGTATATGAACAACTTACATAACCTTGCAAGTTACAGTAAGAGTACTTTTGGCCTCTCAAGCCACTCTGTATCTTATGTAATTTTTAAAAAGAAACTGACAATTTGAGTGGGATAGCTTTGTCCTTTCAAAAATGAGATGATGACTCAGACCTTGAGGCTGATGTGCATTTGGAGTGCACAGGTGAAGGTGCAGCCTGTATGCTTGCTCTGTGATCTGTTCTGGCAAAGCTGCTTCTGAAGTATGGATATATATTCCTTTTTGTTCCTCAGCCCTTACAATAGGTGCAGAAGTGTGAGGGGAAATGGAAAGATATATGAAGTAAGGATTTGGGGAATAGTTACAAAACTAAAAGCAAAGTATATGGGTAAAAGCACAAGTTCCATTATCCGTGTTACACTTTATTGAAACACATCATGGATCAGTAAGTCTTGAGGAAGGTTGGAGAGAAAAGTTGGAGACATTTCTCCTAGATGATTTGAGTTAATCTCTCTTTTTTGGGGGGGACACAACGACTTCATGATTTCCCCTAATACTCTGTTTAAGCTGAGCATCTCAATTCTGGCATAGAAGTTGTTTGCTCCACTTTGATTTGAGAGGTCAGATTTAGATTGCCAGATTGATATGTGGTAATTACTCATGTCAGTTTCTAAAAAGGAACAGCAAAATACTCAGTTTGAGGGCATTGTCCTTAATGCACAGAGGTGTCATCTTGACTTTCTGTCATTGGCCTGAAAAACAGCCAATGTTTTGTAGCACTTGCAAAATAGCCTTTCAAAGTTCTGTGCTGGTACTGACCATTTTTTGTGGTGGCCAGGGGATGTAACTAATGTTTAATGTTTTAAAAGGCCACCACAGTGTGTCCAGTGTTATGTGTACTGATGCTTGGTTGCAAAATCATTTTGATCATTGCTGTTCTAGACACACATGTGTGCCTTTTGCTATTTAACTAAAATTTGATGTAGAGTAAGTATGTTTGCTATTTGATAATGTTTGCTGACAAGCTTATAATTGTGCTTAGAATATGGCCAGAGGGAAGTAGGCATGAAAATAATAAGGATCTTAGTAGCATTGAGGGATCTTTAGTTTCAATTCAGTTAAATCTGTAGTTAACTATCAACTTGTGCTCTCTGGAAATCTGATACAAATGCCATCATTATTCATTGAAAGGTGTAGCATGGCTTCTGTGTTGCTAGTAGGTGAGTTTGAGTTGCATCACTTAAACATTCAGAAATGGCAGTTTCAGAAAACTCAGGTAACCACAGTTTTAAAAGCTTTCACATCTCTGCTTGTGTAACTAGAGACGATGATGCAGCTTGGGTGTTAGGAGGAAGTTCTTTAAGAATAGTGGAACACTGCAACAGGTTGCCCAGGGAGGTGATTAAAACCCCATCCTTGGAAATATTCAAGGTCAGCCTTGACAAGGGTCTGTAAAACGTGATCTAGTGGAAGATGCCCTTGCTGAGTGCAGGGAGGGTTAGACTAGATGACCCTTCCAACTCAAACCAATCTATGATTTTATGATACATTATAAGCCAGACAGATCTTTTTTCTGTGTTGTTTTAACCAATTCTACAGAAAGAACTGAGTTAATATCTATCCCATATAATAACCAATTATTAACTACCATATACATGTATACCACCTAGAAAATTTAGTTACCAGGTATAGAAATAAGAGCTGTTTGGTTTGGGTACTTAAAACCAAAAAACTAAGTGAGCTAACAAAAAAACAACCAAATTAAAAACTTTCTTCATGTTTTTGAGGTCTTTTCCCTAAATGGCCAAGTAACAAATACAATGGCTGTAAATATTTGCATGATGGAAAAAAAAGAGGGCAAAAAAATCAGTATACTGAAGTCAGACTTGTTTTATAGACCATTTACCTTGCTTTTCATCATTTTTCCTGCAGCTTAATTGTTTTAAGGGGGTGGGAAGATGACAAACATTAGCATTAGATACATCTGGTGTTTTGTGAGGATCACTTTTCAAATTAGAACTAATGGCTTA
Organism: Pogoniulus pusillus; assembly: GCF_015220805.1. Classification (NCBI taxonomy): domain Eukaryota; kingdom Metazoa; phylum Chordata; class Aves; order Piciformes; family Lybiidae; genus Pogoniulus; species Pogoniulus pusillus. Next base: position 30,140,750 of record NC_087275.1, read on the forward strand.
CGTGTTTTGCTTTCCTTTTCCATAGCTAGATGGAAAAAAATTGAAACTTGCATAGCTGCTGCAACTAGAAGAGCATGCATTGCAATACAGCAGAAAAATAGGCAGTGATTAATAGCTACATTAATTTGGAAAGTCAGCCCTTCTTATGGAGTCTTTCACTGATTCAAAGTGAAAGAAAGAAAATGCATTCAAGCTCAAGTTTACTATGGCTGGAGGGGTGGTGATGGTTTTGGTGAAACCTTGATTGTTTTGATATTGACTACCAAAACTACCACTGGTTTTATTCTATTGTTTTAATGAAATTTGATTTTATGCTGGTGCTTGTCTGTGTAGCTAAAAATCTGATTGTGAACCACTGTAACTGGTAGATGATGCAGCAAGGCAATTCTCATGACATAATCCTTTGAAGACCTCTTACATTAGTGCTATATCCTAGCAGACCCTCTGTAACAAGGTTTTGTCTGGAAAACTGAAGAGCAGTAATAGACAGAATGTAGGAAAAGCTTTATACTTGAATTCATAGAATCAACCAAGTTGGAAGAGGCCTCTAAGCTCATCCAGTCCAACCTAGCACCCAGCCCTGTCCAATCAACCAGACCATGGCACTAAGTGCCCCATGCAGGCTTGGCTTCAACACCTCCAGGCATGGCGACTCCACCACCTCCCTGGGCAGCCCATTCCAATGCCAATCACTCTCTCTGCCAACAACTTCCTCCTCACATCCAGCCTATACTTCCCCCAGCACAACTTGAGACTGTCCCCTTGTTCTGTTGCTGGTTGCCTGGGAGAAGAGGACAACCCCCACCTGGCTACAGTCACCCTTCAGGTAGTTGCAGACAGCAATGAGCTCTGTCCTGAGCCTCCTCTTCTGCAGGCTGCACACCCCCAGCTCCCTCAGCCTCTCCTCACAGGGCTGTGCTCCAGGCCCCTCACCAGCTTTGTCGCCCTTCTCTGGACACCTTCCAGTATCTCAACATCTCTCTTGAATTGAGGAGCCCAGAACTAGACACAGAACTCAAGATGTGCCCAGTGTTGAGTACTGGGACAGAATAACCTCCCTTGTCCTGCTGGCCACACTGTTCCTGATGCAGGCCAGGATGCCACTGGCTCTCATGGACACCTGGACACACTGCTGGCTCATGTTCAGTTACTATCTACCAGTAGTTCCAGGCCCTTCTCTGCCTGGCTGCTCTCCAGCCACTCTGTCCCCAGCTACTTGGAGTTGCTGTGGCCAGAGCGTAGAACCCTGCACTTAACGTTGTTAGATCTCATCCCATTGGCCTCTGTCTACCCATCCATCCTGTCAAGGTCCCTCTGCAGGGCTCTTCTACCCTCCAACAGATCAACTCCTGCTCCTAGCTTGGTGTCATCCACAAACTTACTGATGCTGGACTCAATCCCCTTTTACAACTGGGGTTGGTGAAGAAGACCAACTGAAACTTTTCTTGAGTTACCCCTCAGCAAGGTAACAGAATAGTCTGCTTTTTAAACTTTAAAAATGCTGTGAAACACTTACATTTTTATCAGTTCAGAGTTGCTGATGTTCTCTGAAGAATTCACTTCTTGTTTAAGATTCATCTCAGTTTGACATGTTCTGCAGAAACTTGTGTTTTCTCTAGTTGAGGATGTTGGTAATGAGTTGTGTGGTCCTCCTAGAGCCTCTCCATTTGAAGTTATTTGCAACTGGTCTAATTTTAAATTGATCTGTTGGTAAGCACTGAGGTTATTTGTTGGTTAGCTGCTTGTTTCTGCTTACAGGTAAATGTCAGAAGTCTATATTGAAGGAAATCCCTCAGTGTGTTTTGGGTGTCAGACAGGAGGCTTGCTGTGGGTTCTTAATCTAATAAAGTATATACACAACTTGCAGTTGTGTTTTAATACTTAAATTCCGAAGTTTTAATGTTTCTCTTTCATTATGCACATTTGGAGGGCAACAAAGCTGGTGAAGGGCCTGGAGAACTGAGAGAGCTGTGGATGGTTAGCTTGAAGAGGAGGCAGCTAAGGGGAGAACTCATCACTCTCTACAGCTACTCAAAAGGACATTGTAGAGAGATTGGTGCTGGTCTCTTCTCATAGGTAATTCGTGACAGAACAAGAAGGAATGGCCTCAAACTGCAACAGGGTAGGTTTAGATTGGACAGTAGAAAAAATTCTTTTCACAGAAAGAGTGGTCAGGCACTGGAACAGGCTGCCCAGGGAAGTGGCTGAATCACCATCTCTGGATGGGTTTAAAGGTTGTGTGGGTGTAGTGCTTGGGGTTATGATCTAGGGGTGAACTTTGTAGTGTTTGACTAATGGCTGGACTTGGTGATCCTGAGGGTCTTTTCCAAACTGAACGATTCTATGAAAATAATTCAGATGTGTAGGTGTTCAGAGGGTTTTCCTTAGTATGGGCTGAACAGGACTTGGCCACAGACAACTGTGTGGGTGTGAAAGTGAGAAAACTGACTTAGATTTGCTTTGTTCTCTTTCATCAAGCAAGTGTACTTTCATACAGACATATCCTAATGTTTGTCATAGATCATTATTTGAGCCTCAGAAGAGGTACTGCTCCTGTATAGCAGAGGCTGCCTTTTTCCCCCTGAATATTCCAAGAATTCCTAGTACTTGCATATTGTCATGTTCATCTCTTCAGCATTGTACTTGAAGATCCCTTCCCCAGAAACTTTAGTCTGAAAAACTGTTTATATCTGTTAGTTGCATTTACTTCTTGATGTCTTTCTGGTGTTAGGTGAGTTTTGCTTTGATGTTAGTGCCTTTGTTAAGTACTAGTCTTGAGATAGTGTCTCTGGAATTCGAGATCTTCCTTGTTTTCTTTGCATGCTCTCATGGGGTGAGATTTAGGCTATGCGAAGGAGTAGAGTGTTGTGGATATATAAGGCTTATGTTAATTCTAGTTTCTGGCTGGCATTTCAATTTCTAGATCTAAAGACAGAGTTGTAAATGCTGAGGGGAAAGAAAAAACATTTCCCATCTGTGCCAGGCTTTTCTGGCATGCTTCACATTGTAAGCATGTTGATCCTGTTGTCTTCCATAATCATCCAAGAAAACTTGAAATGCATGTAGGTGGAACAAAAATTACCTTTTTATTTTGTTCCAAAAATGATAGCTCCAGTTTGGGAGTGCATGAAATAGTCCTGCTGCTTTAGAATTGGAAAGTTATTTAGCCTTGAAAGTAACCTGTCCTAGATTCTCTGCTATTTTAACTCCTCTCTTTTCTCTCTCCCTCTCTTTTTTCTCTCTCCCTCTCTTTTTTCTCTCTCCCTCTCTTTTTTCTCTCTCCCTCTCTTTTTTCTCTCTCCCTCTCTTTTTTTCTCTCTCCCTCTCTTTTTTCTCTCTCCCTCTCTTTTTTCTCTCTCCCTCTCTTTTTTCTCTCTCCCTCTCTTTTTTCTCTCTCCCTCTTTTTTCTCTCTCCCTCTCTTTTTTCTCTCTCCCTCTCTTTTTTCTCTCTCCCTCTCTTTTTTCTCTCTCCCTCTCTTTTTTCTCTCTCCCTCTCTTTTTTCTCTCTCCCTCTCTTTTTTCTCTCTCCCTCTCTTTTTTCTCTCTCCCTCTCTTTTTTCTCTCTCCCTCTCTTTTTTCTCTCTCCCTCTCTTTTTTCTCTCTCCCTCTCTTTTTTCTCTCTCCCTCTCTTTTTTCTCTCTCCCTCTCTTTTTTCTCTCTCCCTCTCTTTTTTCTCTCTCCCTCTCTTTTTTCTCTCTCCCTCTCTTTTTTCTCTCTCCCTCTCTTTTTTCTCTCTCCCTCTCTTTTTTCTCTCTCCCTCTCTTTTTTCTCTCTCCCTCTCTTTTTTCTCTCTCCCTCTCTTTTTTCTCTCTCCCTCTCTTTTCTCCTTTAAGGCTTTCTTGATTCTAACACTTTTCTGTGCTGTTGTTCTCACCACCATCCCTCCTCAGAATATTTTCTGGAAATTCTGTTCAGTCGTTTTAGTCAGGCAAGGTATGTTTGTATGATGGAGTCTTTATTTGCAATAACAGAATAGATTTGTTGTCCTCCAGAAGAGCTGCGTTTACTGTGTGTGTTTTGTAAAGCACAACACCTCAGCAAACCTTTTTGTGCCATTGCCAAGCTGGTAAAAATTGTGGAATCATAGAATGGTTTGTGTTGGAAGGGACAAACAAAGGTCATCCAGTTCAACCCCTCTGCACTCAGCAGGGACACCTTCCACTAAATCAGATTGCTCAGAGCCTTGTCAAGCCTGACCTTGAAGATCTCCAAGGATGGGCCCTCAACTACCTCCCTGGCCAACCTGTTGCAGTGTTCCACCACCCTCATGGTAAAGAATTTGCTCCTTACTTCCAATCTAAATCTCTTCTTCCCTAATTCAAACCATTACCCCTTGTCCTGTCACCACAGAACCTCATAAGCAGTCCCTCTGCAGCCTTACTGTAGACTCCCTTCAGTTACTGGAATGCCACTATTAGGCCTCCTTGGAGCCTTCTCCAGGCTAAACAACTCCATCTTCCTCAGCCTGTCCTTGTGAGAGAAGTGCTCCAGCCCCATGATCATCTTGGTGGGTCTCCTCTTGACTTGCTCCATCAGGTCCATGTGCTTCCTGTGTTGAGGCCTCCAGAGCTACCAGAAATGGTAGAAAGAAGTGAGATATCTCCCCAAGAAGAATATATACAATCTCCATGTGACTATACTATTTTTCCAAACAGAGATAAGTTGAACTTGTCAAAACAAGGTAGGGGAAAGAAAAAGTGTAAATAAAATCCTCACATCACTGTAACTCTGGAGCTATACAGCTCTTTACGATGGTAGGTTAGCATTCAGGGAGGCTGGAAAATTGGATCTGTAAGCCAATCTCACAATCTGTGTGAATTCCATCCAGTAATACCATTTCATCTGACAGCAGAGTATCTTAATTACTGTATAAGGAAGAGCCATGATGAACAGAAGGCAAACAAAATTTGACTGATAGATGTTTATGGAACAAGAAACTGTGTTCACATGGTATAAAACCCATTCATTTCCAAGTTCTTTTTCATATCCATGAAAACTTACATACCACCACCCCTTGGGCAAGTGATGGTACAGGCTTTTTGTCCCTTGGGACAGGGAAGAGAAGAAGGTGGAGGAGCAGATACTGAAAAAAATATTAGCTCCTGTTATTATCTTGTGGTTGTTTTGAAATGCCAGTGGCCTGATGTTTTTTTCAGAGCATTGCTTCTTTGCAGCTGGTGTTCAGAATGTTTGAAAGCAGTCAAGGTTTGTGTGGAAGAAACTGACTTAAGGAACAAATTTGATAGAAAATGTGCAGATTTGGCAATATCTAGAGGGTTTTTATGTGTTCTTTAGAAATGTAATTCAGGATGCTGGTTTAGAGCAGACTGCACAGGAAAAGTGAAGCCTCTTTGAAGAGAATGACACTAGATTAAACTATTCGAGACAGGGATGTGGTTTTGGTATTGTTTCAGAGCCAGTCTCAACCTAAACTGGTTTAGGTATGAGGAGGAGGTCTTGGGAAGGTGAACTCTTGCAGTCTGCCCCCCACAACCTCCCAACTCTAATAACACTGATCAGGGAGAACTCTTTTCAATTTGAGATGACACCAAGAAGGATCACTTCACTATTCTGTGGTACTTCAAAAGTTGTAACTCTCTCTCTTGGAAAGTGGAAGTTCATATCTACCTCCACAGGTGTTTGCCAAATAAACATCCAACCAAAGGATTAGAGGTTGCTATGTTTTCTTCTTGCATTGAAAGTGTTTGTTAACATTTGGAGGCTCCCAGAGGGGGAACTCTGAGGATAACTGTCGTGACAAGTGATTAGTGTAAGCACATACTCTGAAGGAAGGGGTTTGGGTGCTTTCCCTTCCCACTCCACCCCAAATAAACAGTCCTGTGAACAAGCTTAGCAGGAGTACCTGCTTGGGCTTGATTGTGGGAATTCAGCAGTAATTAGACTAGAGTAGATCTTGGTAAATGCAGGTGTGTGTGTGTGTAGAATGCTTTCAAAACCAGGAGAAGAGTCCATTTTTAGTTCAGGTGCTTCATGGATTAAGGAGAAGATGAACAGAGGCATTTTTGGGAGAAGGAATAATGATTCTTAGACTTGGGGATTTCAGTTGTGTGTAATTCTGGCTTAAGTTGTGCATGTGTATATGCTGAAAATGTTAGTCACTGCTGTTAATCACTAAATTGCCTTCTGGATTTTGGGTAACAGTACATTAGCTTAAGCCTCTCTGCACAAATGCAATTGCTGTCGAGGTTGCCCGAATGAAACGAAGTAAAATAACCTTCTGATGACACATAGTCATTTAGATGTTTTGGATCATTTCTCCTGGTCAGAATTTTAATGTCTTTTAAATGTATTCATAGGTAAAAACATCAGAGTTTTATCGATACTCCCGGCAGCTGCGACATGAGGTTGACCAAGCCATGAATTACTTTCATAGCGTTCACCAACAGCCTCTGATGGAAATGAAATCGAACAAAATTCGTTCTGCCAAACCCCAGACTGCAGTATTTAGAGGAATGATAGGACACAGTATGGTAAACAGTAAAATTCTTCTCTTGCACAAACCAAGGGTCTGGTGGGAACTAGAAGGTCCTCAAGTACCTTTGCGACCAGACTGCCTTGCCATTGTGAATAACTTTGTGTTCCTGTTAGGTGGGGAAGAACTGGGGCCAGATGGTGAGTTTCATGCATCATCCAAAGTGTTTAGGTATGACCCAAGACAGAACACTTGGTTACGAATGGCAGACATGTCTGTTCCACGTTCAGAGTTTGCTGTTGGAGTGATTGGGAGGTACGTTTACGCGGTGGCTGGGAGAACCAGGGACGAAACGTTTTACTCGACCGAACGCTATGATATCACTGAAGACAAATGGGAGTTTGTGGATCCCTATCCCGTCAATAAGTACGGCCACGAAGGGACTGTGCTTGGTAACAAGTTGTATATCACTGGTGGAATTACTTCGTCTTCAACTTCTAAGCAAGTGTGTGTGTTTGATCCCAGTAAAGAAGGGACAGTGGAGCAGCGAACGAGGAGAACTCAAGTGGTCACTAACTGTTGGGAGAACAAGTGCAAAATGAATTATGCGAGGTGCTTTCACAAAATGATTTCTTACAATGGTAAGCTTTATGTCTTTGGGGGCGTCTGTGTGATCCTGAGGGCCTCCTTTGAATCCCAAGGATGTCCTTCTACAGAGGTTTATGACCCAGATACTGATCAGTGGACTATATTGGCTTCTATGCCAATCGGTAGGAGCGGTCACGGTGTAGCTGTGCTGGACAAACAGATCATGGTTCTTGGAGGCCTTTGTTACAACGGTCACTACAGTGATTCGATTCTCACCTTTGACCCAGAGGAAAACAAATGGAAAGAAGATGAATATCCAAGGATGCCATGCAAGCTGGATGGCTTACAAGTCTGCAGCTTGCATTTTCCTGAATATGTTTTGGAGCATGTTAGACGTTGCAGCTAAAATAAACAACTCAGTGAAATGCAAAAACCTATACCCAGTTTGTCAAAAAAAAATCCAAGTCCTTCAGAGATGTTACCTTGTGTGTGAGGTAAAAGCTTGAGAGAAACAGGATGTACAGGGAGTGTACTTACCAGGCTCATCAGAAGAGCCAAGAAGTTAGTCTGATATTGTGAAGTCTTTGGTTTGTTTTTAACAAATATAATTCTAAGTAGGGGGAGGAAAAAAAATCAGTGTATTTTTTTAAATTATTTTGAGTTTTTTGGGGGGTAAAATTTTATGTTCACAGTACTGTCTTCATTTTTTTTTTAATGGCCATTATACAGCTGTGCTTCTGGAATCAGTTAACAAAGTGTTTGTGGGAGAAAAGAAGACTTTATTTTCATTGTTTTTTCAGTTGAGCATCAAAATAAAACACATTGCCTGTACTAGGGTACAACAAGGTCTAAACCAACAAAACAAACTCAATCACTTCTATAATTTACGTGGTCTTTTGGATGCTTTCCCCATTAATTGCAGAATACTCTTGAATCTACTAGGTGGTTTTGTTTTCCCTTATCTATGTTGAAGGATAATCTTAACCCCTTTGCATGTTCTTTTTCCTAGTTTTTGTATAGTGGTACCAGTAAGTCTGCCAAAACTCAGATTCTACATTTCTACTCAGCTGAAAACAAAACATTTTTTTCTATCCAAAACACTACTACTCTGCTGCCTTCTGTTGTCTGCATTGTGGTTGTTGGTGAGTTAAAAGAAATATATATGCACACACATGCATACACTGTAAAAACTATATGTATATAAATACATCTTGTAATGTGCAGTTACAATATTCTAACTAGTGCACAGATTGATCCAGACCCGTTGAATTTAAAGTTTAGTACTGTCCTTTAATGAGCTAAGTAATTCAGAATTCTTAAGTAACTGGAAGCCTAATTTGGTATCAAAGTATCTTTAGTCTACACTGGTTGATTCAGGAACATTAAACTCTTTATATTGATGCTACGTAACAAACCATTGAGAATTTTTTATTTCATCATTTATTTTTTCAAAAGTAAAACCAACTTAGCAGAGTTTCTTTTATGTCTGAATGTGAGGCCCAGTTTGTTGATTTGTTTTTTTTTAATGAAATTGGGAAATGTCAATAAGCAAAAAGCTCAGCGCAAAACTAGACGACTTCAGAGTCTATTCTCAGTGCTCTGCTTGTACTCCTGCTTCAATACAAGTTCTTTTGTGCTTGTACTGAAGTAATTATCAACTGCTATGAACTACTGTGTTTTGAAAATGTGGAGTTATGTGGTTGGAGAGTACCATTGGTGTTTCTTTTACAAACAAAACCTACACAGCTATAGCTACTGACCTCAGAGTGCCTGAATCAAGATGTGCAATCCAGGAGGGCTTTGAATAACTCCATTGTGTAGACCTGCAGATATTACTGACAAGTAGATTGGTAAGAATTATCTGCCAAGACATAAGTAATCTCAGTAATTACATTCTGATCATCTTTAATGGTGTGAAATTAGCCACTTGTCAAATCTAAAGGGGAAATCTGGAGAAGCTGAAGGCTCACACTTAGTTCAGCTGCGTAGGGGTGAAATGCTGAAACATGCACCTGCATATTTTGTAAAGTCTTGATGCTGCTGTGTTGCACTTGAAGCAATAGACTTTACTTTATATGCAGCAAGCCAAAACCACTTTTTTTCAGCATCTTCCAGTCAGAAATCACTGTAGAAAAGGAATGTACAGTACTCAGGGAGTTCAAAAGAATGCACTTACAAAGGGACCAAACGGGACCAAAATAACCCTAAGTTTCCTATGTTAAAAATAACAACTGCTTGCCTAAACTGAGTTTGAAATAACTGATGGAAGTTAAAGTGTAAAACTCCTCATACTTATATTTTGATATCTTTTAGTAGTAATTCCATTCTGGGTTGAGATGTGATGTGGTAGTAATTCCATTCTGGGTTTGGAGCTATATGGCATGTTAGCAGGGTGGGTTTTTTTTTTTCTTTTGTGGGTGTTTTTTTAATTGAAAATGGTTTATTGATAGAATGTTTCCTTTCTATGTGTTTTAACAGCCAGAGAGAGAGAGAGTCTGTGCCATCATAGCTATAGCAGTAAGTTATTTACACCAGTAGTGACTGGACCAAATACTGATATTCAGCCTTCCGATACAGACTAATTTACAGTTAAATTTAAGTCTTATTTTAACCAAAATTCAGTTTGCTGAATTAAAAAAATCTACTTTACTTTATTAATAGCATAACTTAAAGCCAATGTGGCTTACCTCAGTTTCACTGTGAGACTCGTGTGTACGTTGCCCTGCATGGGTGCAGAGATAAACTGTCTCTAGTAGGTTCTGACTCTGCAAGTAAAAAGCTTCTACTGTATATAGTTCATGGAATATTGGGGCACAAGTGGGTTTTTTTTCTGTATGTTTTGTTTGTTTTTTCTTTTTAACTTGTTTGGGGTATTTTTTGTTTGTTTGGTTTGGTTTGGTTTTGTTTTGTTGGGATTTTTATTATTATTACTCTTTTTGTTACCAGTTAATTTCCAATTAAGTGTATGGGGTAGCCCAAACTAATCCTGCTTGAGTAGGCTTTCATGAGTGTGTTCTGTACAGTATGGAATACTTTTATCTAGGGCATGGATGTGGTTCTGGATGTCTGGTCTCCCATGATTCAGGTGTAGTAAAGAGATTTAGCCAAGACTTCATCAAAAGATGAGGATGAGGATGAGGGATGTCTCAAGTTACATTTTGGGTCTACATTTAAGCACCTTCTGAAAATTTTTTGCTCAGAGCAACTGCCACTAAAGTGATTGGTGAGTAGTGACACTTTGAATCATGAAGAACCAGATGAGTTTCAGGTGCTCTGGTTTAAAATTTCTATGTATCACCATGCCCCCAGTTCTGAAAGATCCTGTTCAGGACTGTAATTGTAATTCTTCTGTGAAATTCTAACTTGAACTGTTGGTTTCAGCTTCCCTGAAGATGTGTCTCCATTGAGAAGCTGGCTTTAACCAAGCTTTAGGAATGATTGGAATCTGCTTGGGTTTAGTGCAAGGGTGTGTGAGAATGTTTTGTTGATTTACATTTCTACTGTGCTTTTATTGTTACAGAGGTGAAATACAAAATCAGCTTGCCTCCTCTTTTCCACTGCAGAGGAAATTTTGAGGCAGTTATTTTGTTACTTTATGTATCAGAGGGATAGTTTGGGGTTTTTTAATGGACAATTATTGTTTGTGCTTTGTTTTAGTATTTAGCTCCAGATTATTTAGTGTTTAGGTGAAAAGAAAACTAAGCCAGCTAATAAGAATTGCCTGTTCCTATCAAATTTTTACTATTATGAGCAGATTAAGAGTATTAAAAACACTGAAATGCCTCTGATTTGTCAAGGAAAAGGTAAGTTACCATCTTTGATGATTAAATTTGGAGGGGTTTTGTCTTCTCTTCCCACCCCAACCATAGGATAATACCAGCAAATCTTAATCTCACCCACGTGTTTAACACCTGGCCTGCTTTTAAACAGCAGGTACTTGCCTTGCCTTGAAAAGGTGGATGGTAGTGAGTTACAATCTAGGGGTTGGTTTTTTTCAGCATTTCACAGACTCACAGAGTGTTAGGGGTTGGAAGGGACTTCCAAAGATCATCCAGTCCAAACTCCCTGCCAGAGCAGGAGCACCTAGAGCAGGTCACACAGAAACGCATCCAGGTGGGTTTGGAATGTTTCCAGCCTCTTTGGGAAGCTTGTTCCAGGGCTCTGGCACCCTCTGAGGGAAAAAGGTTTTCCTCATGTTTATGTGGAACTTCCTCTGCTCCTGCTTGCACTCATTGCCCCTTGTCCTATTGATGCACATCCCTGAGCAGAGCCTGGCTCTGTCCTCATAGAATCAACCAGATAGGAAGAGAGCTCCAAGCTCATCCAGTCCAACCTAGCACCCAGCCCTGGCCAACCAACCAGACCATGGCACTAAGTGCCCCAGCCAGGCTTGCCTTCAACACCTCCAGGCACAGCCACTCCACCACCTCCCTGGGCAGCCCATTCCAATGCCAATCACTCTCTCTGCCAACAACTTCCTCCTAACACCCAGCCTATACTTCCTCCAGCACAACTTGAGACTGTGTCCCCTTGTTCTATTGGTGGCCACCCTTCACATCTTTCTAAATGTGAATGAGGTCACCCCCCAGTCTGTTCTCCAGGCTAAAGAGCCTCAACTCAGCCTTGCCTCAGAAGGGAGATGTTCCACTCAGTTAAGTGTCATTCCTCTGTGCTGAACTCTCTCAAGCAGTTGTCTGAGATGCTTCTTGAACTGAGGATGAACCTTTCTGGACCTACTAACCCCAGCCCTTCTAATCCACCCCAGGATGCCATTGGCCTTGGCCACAAGGGCACATTACTGGCTCATGATCAATCTTTTGTCCACCAGGGCTCCCAGGTCCCTTTCCTCTATGCGGCTCTCCAGTAGGTCAGTCCCAAACCTACACTGGTCTGTGAGGCTGTTATTTCCCAGCAGTCCAACTCCACACTTGTCCTTCGTAAATATAGCAGCTTCATGTCTTGATTTAGCAGCAAGCTCTGGAAGCAAAGTTTATTTTGAAATGAGCCAGAATGGACAAAAATCCCACAGTACTGTAAAGGGGTTGGAAACTGCCAGCTCCCATTCCACATGCTGCTGTATTTCTTTTTAGGGGACAAGAAGGTTTTTTTCTTCCAAAGCAAAAAAGAGAGTTAATTTTTCCCCAGAGTGTTGGTGCTAGTTTCATTGTGGGAGGTATTAGGTGGCAAAAAAAGAGGAACATTTTGAGGTGTTTTTTTTTTCTCCCAGTGATTCAGCTGGAAGAAGGCAGTTCTTGATTTGACAAAGACTGCTATTTCAGAAAGCCCTGCTCTTGGCAAGAAGGGGTAGTAGCAGCATATGAGGTACCTGACAACCTGCTTTTATGTTACTCTTTTGAGATGTGTGGATGCCCTACTTTATCTGCTGTCTGATAGCAGTCCTCTTATAACAAGCTCCAAGGGCTTCTCGCTAATATGTCTTTGGTTTCTCAGATTTGCAGACATTTTTTCCTCTTGAGGACCTCTCCTGCCTTACAGACCCAAATGCTGCTTTCTCTTTAGTGCTGATAACGTGGTAACTACCTGCCTTAGGGAGGAAGCATCGCTCGACACCCAGGAAGCAAAGAATGAAATTCAGCAGGTACAAATTCAAATCAGTTTAAAAAGAAAACTTACTGGTTAATTCAGTGGAGCTGTTGGAGTGAGGCCAGGGGGCCACAAAGATGATCCAAGGACTGAAATACCTTCAGCCTGGAGAAAACTCTGGGGAAACCTTAGAACAGCCTTCCAATATGTGAAGGGAAGACTGGAGAGGAACTTTTTGCAAGGTTGTCTGAGGGAGGGTAGGTTAAGACTGGATCTTAGGCAAAAGCTCTTCAGTATGAGGATGGTGAAACTCTGGAATAGGCTACCCAGGGGAGAGAGGCTGTGGATGCTTCCTGCCTGGGGTTGTTCAAGGCCAGGTTGGATGAGGCCTTGAGCAGCCAAGTCTGGTAGAGAAGCATCCCTGCCCATGGTGGGGAGGCTGGAGTAGATGATCTCTAAGGTCCCTGCCAACCTAAGCCCTTCTATGATTGCATCCATTCATTTGCAAAGGGAGGGTAAGCATTATGGGGAGCTGCTAATGGCTCTTTAAATTTCAAGCTTGTGTCAGCATTTATATGACAAAATCTTTTTAGAAAAAAGCTGTATTTGTAGGGCTGAGTTTGCCTTTTTATTCTGTTTTTCTCCCTTACCTCCAAAAACTACAACACAAAAACAAAGTAGTGAATGAGGCCACTCATTCTTTTACCACTTCAAATACGTACTTGAAGGCTATGAACAGTCCAGTATAAAGCAAACAGAAAGATGCAAGGTACTTGGAACCTATAAGCACAACTGTTATAAAACTTGTGCTTGAGTGTCCTACTCTTCTTCCAATAGTAAAACCAGAGCTGGTGAAGTTACCTGAGTAAGTGTGGTCCACATGTGGCAGGGCTCACCAAAGGGAGAGCAGGACAGAACAAAACTGGAAAGCACATGGAATCTATTTGAAACAAAGCTTGCTGGTGTCCTGTAGCTAACAGTTTGACATTTTAATGTTTGTAAACCAATCTGAAGCTGCTTAAAATAAAAACTAGTGACTGCTTTTGCATCTGTATTTGATTTTTGCAAGTTGGTAACTTGAACATTTCCATTCGTGGGGTAGAGCTCATAAAAATGTGGCAGCAAAGCTGAGGGTGTTTTGAGCACAGGTTTGCTGAAGATCCCTCTGCAGTTTTTTTCCTTCTCAAAAATAACTCTCAAAGATGAATTTCAAGCATATTAAGTTGCTAGTTAGGGGAAAACCACTTCTGTTTGCAGATAGCCATTTTTATGTCTGGTAGAAAATGTTACAAGCCTAGAAAATCCACTGTTCTATAGGGCTGTATGGAGCTCGTATTACCTCAGTGGCACCCACCTTACTTCTAAGTCACTTCTGGGAGCATGGTGAAGGGAAGAGTGAGCTATGTTTTTATTTTAAACACTTCTTTTTCCCCTAGAGATTTGTTATTTTTGTAGACCTTTCTAAAAAGAAATTCTATGCTGGAGACTGCAGTTCTGTTACGGTGTTATCCCACCTGATTCCAGTCTATAATATCAGATTGTTCATGTGGCAAAGAATGTATTTGAGAAGTTTTTTATGAGTTAACAGGGGGGAAAAATGTTATTTTGAAATCCTGCTGTGTTTGTGTCTATCAACTGAAAATATTGAAAATTAAAATTATATATGTATATATAAGATGACCTCATACATACATTTGGATTAACTGTCTAATTATTACCCTAGGGCTGCTATAACCTTTGAATAATTTAAGAATTGCCTCTTTTGAACTGTTTTAAAACCTCTTTTTTTTTTTCCTGCCTTTTTTTTCCCCTTTTTTTGGAAGAAAGAGGTTTTCCTCAGCTATGGATACAGTGTGCTCAGACTTGCATATGTGCTTTCTTTGGGTTTTAAACTGAAAAACAAAACAAAATGTATAAAATGTGTATAAAGGAAAGTGTAAATAAAATATTTTTAATCTTTAAACATGCTTGTGTTAAACTTTGTAATGCTAAAAGTGTGCTGGACCTGGAGTGCTTTCTACAGGGCTTGAAAGTTTACTCCAGATAAGGAACTCTTTGGGCCCTGGAATGAGATGCCCAGGGAGGTGGTGTAGTCCACCCACCCTAGATGTGTTTAAGGGTTGTTTGGATGTGTTGCTTAGGGATATGGTTTAAGGTGAATCTTGTTATAGGTTGGACTTGGTGATCCTGAGGGGATTTTCCAGCCTGGATGTTTCTGTGATTTTTGTGATCCTCAAAAACTTGTTGCTGAGCTCACTGTGACCTGGCAGTGTGCTTGTGCAGCCCAGAAGTCAAATTGTGTCCTGGGCTGCGTTGAGCATGGATGGCAGGGCATGAGAGAAGATTCTGCCTCTTTGCTCTTGTGAAACCCTACCTCCAATACTATATTGGGCTGTGGAGTTACCAGCATAAGAAGGACACAGAGCTGTTGGAGTGAATCCAGAGGAGGGCCACAAAGATGATCCAAGGGCTGGAGCAACCTCTGCTGTGAAGATAGGCTGAGGGAGCTGGGGTCGTTCATCCTGGTGAAGACTCCAGGGTGAACTTGTCAAGCATGACCTTGACGATCTCCAGGGATGGCGCCTCAGCTGCCTCCCTGGGCAACTTGTTCAGTGTTCCAACACTCTCATGGTGAAGAACTTATCCCTAACATCCAATCTAAGTCTGCTTTTATCTCATTTCAAAACATTGCCTCTTGTCTTGTCACTGCAGGCTTTTGCAGACAGTCCCTCTGCAACCTTCTTGAAGCCCCTTTGGGTACTGGAAGGCAGCTCTTAGGTCTCCCTGGAGCTTTCTCTTCTCCAAGCTGTCGCTCAGCCTGTCCTCATAACAGGTTTTCCAGGTCACTTCTGTGGGCCTCCTGTTTACCTTCTCTGTCAGATTCATGTCCTTGCTGTGTTGAGGGCTTTGTGCTGATCCCAGTAGCACGTGTAATGGGAGGAAAGGCCTCCTTTAGTTGCAGTTTGTCTCCATTTTAAATTCAAAGTATGTAGTGGAGTGATAGAGTGGAAGAGAAGATGGCAGACATTTATTCACTCTGTTCTTTAGAATTATTTTTGTTCACCTTCCCAGTTTTCCTTCTGTATGAGCCAGGTTTGGCAATAACTTTCTTCCACAGTGCTGCAGTGGCTGACTCGTTAGGACTTTTGAAGTTGATTAGGAATCTCCAGTAATGGTTCAATTATTTTCCTAAGTACAGCTCTCACATTTTAATTTCAGTTGTGATACAAAATTCCTCACTTCTCTGGAATATGCAGCCTTATTTTTTGGCAGCAGCTCAGACCTCTCTGTTCAGTTGCTCTGTGTGATATGAAAGTGACATTTGTTTGGCAAAGAGGTTCTTCTTTCAGGTAATTCCTTCCAGATTCTTTGCTGTAAGTTTTTCACCCTTGTTGACTTGAAATTCTCAATTTCAATAGATGTTCTCCTTTTGTTACAGTTTGGGGCTTTGGTTTTTGTGGGTTTTTGTCTTTCCTGATTGAATCTGCTTCGTAATGTGAAAGGAAGGCTGTTGCTCTGCACGTTGCACTCATTATTCATCAGTTCTGTACCTTTTGATTTCATAACATACTCATGGACACGTGAACCCCTGCTCAGCCTATAGCCCATTCACTGATTGCATTGAGTTGGAAGGAATCCTCAAAATCATCTTGTCCAACCCCCCTGCAGTGAGCAGGGAGACCTCCAACTAGGTCAGGATGCCCAGGGCCACATCAAGTCTGATCTTGAATGCCTCCAGGGCTGATGCCTCAACCACATTCCTGGGCAGCCTGCTTCGGTATTTTACTTCTTCCTGATGTCCAAGCTAAATCTATCCTGCACCAGATTCAAACAAGTTCTCCTCATCTTGTTGCTACAAGCCCTTCTAAACAGTCCTTCCCCAGCCTTCCTGCAGGTCCCCTTCACATATTGAAATGTAGCTCTAAGGTCTCCCTGGAGCCTTCTCTTTTCCAGGCTAAGCAGCCCAAATTCTTCCAAGCCTGTCCTCGTAGGAGAGGTTCTCCAGCCCTCTGATCATTCTTGTGGCCCTCCTCTGGACTTTCTCCAGCAGGTCCATGTCTCTCTTGTGTTAGGGACCTTAGAGCTGGACACAGTGCTCTGGGTGAGTACTGAGTCTTAGTGATGTCATCTGTCAATCAGCATGTCTTCTTGTCATTCTTCCAAGGGCCTGAACAATGGGCCCCAAGCCAAAGCTGACCTCTAGATGAACCTCCCAACCAAACATAGTATCTAATATTGGTATCTTATCATTAGAGAAATTTGTGTTATCTTTAGTGTCTGTTACTGTCTGATTCTTAGTGAGATATGGATGGTTGTTGGTGAAAGACAGAGCTTAGACCCCCAAGGCCATGAAGTCAGATACCTGTCCTTGTTGAGGGGATTCGTGATCGAATAGCTAAAGACTTGGTTTCTTCCTGAGCCCTGGTCAGGGTGTGGGGGGCACCCAGGAGGAGGATGAAGTCAGGTGTTTCCACATTTGGAATCATGTAAACTTGTTTATTAACCAATATAAAAAGCTGGACCCTCTTGCAGTGACTTTGAAGACCTCCCTTAGGAGTGGATGCACTGTGTAGGACCTTCCAGTTGCCAGGAAAGGTTCTCCAAAGCCTCATTGTCGCTGGAGCCCCTCAGCAACTGTGGATCTGGATGATGGTAAAGTATTAATGCAATTGGTGATGCTTCTTTCTTAATCATTAATCTTTTGAAGTAATGATGAGGTGCATTACCTTGATGTATTAATTTATTATCCTTCATTATTATTTTATCCTTCATTATTATTTTACCCTCACTGTATTAATATTTTGCTTGTTCTTCTGGAACTGCTTTAGACATAAGTAAAAGATGAGTTTATTTCTTTAACTTGCTCTTTGTGTCACTTGTGCTGACCCCATCAATTGGCAATACAGGAGGGCAGGGGATGTATGTCAAGCCAGCTTTATTTTGTTGTTTTCCCACTTCTACACTCTATGCTTCAGTTGCACTGACAGGTGCTGAAGGTGATGTTTACAGGCAGAAATAAACCTCATCGTGCTCTGCGTTTCAGCACCCAGTGACTCTTTGGCCATCTATCCATTGCAGTGGATGCTGGCTTTAAGCATCATGGTGTCTAGAAGGCTCGGGACTCTGTGCTAGGTAGTACCTGAGGAACTGAAAAAACTCTCTCCTTGTCATGTATCTGGTGTCTGTCAGGTTGTCTTCCAGTGATGCCACCCTTGGTAACAGCTCTCCTCTGTTAGGGATAAGTGTTGCTCAGTGTCAGCTCAGTGCTGAAGCAGTAATTGATTTCCAATGAGATAGATGGCTTCAACAGTTAACCCTTTCATTGCTCTATGTGTTTTTTACCAGGCAGCCTCCTTTCCCATCCCCATTTCAGTATGTCCTCAGGCATCTTAGAAGCACTGGTTGGTTTTTGGTTTTCTATCCTCTCACAAGGCTGAGTTACACCAACCATCTATGTGAGAATCTTTATCTCCTGCGGTGAATCATGCATGTTATGGCTGTGTTTATGTGTATTCAAGTACTACTACTATCCCTTCTCTGGGGAAAACAAATGCATAATGCTAACTGGAAACAACTATTCCTCCTATCTTTAGCTTCTCAGGGGAGAAACTCCAGGGTGGTTGGTGTATCCCTCTTGTGTTCACCTTGCTGGACTGCCAAACTCATACACTGTGCATAGAATTGCATTTGTGGTGGTGACGCTGCAAAAGCGTGGCCCAAGTGCTTTCCCTGATGGCCTTCATATTCACTCCTGGGGAGAAAGAACTTGCTCTGCTGTCATCTTGCATCTCTCAGAAAACTCTCTTGGCTAATTTATTCCCAGGATGAAATCCTAGTCCATTGGGTATCCTTGGTCAGCTGAGGATGTTCCATGGGATTAGCTTTGTGCCTCTGACCCTTACAGGTAGTTTTGCAAGGGTTTTTTTTTAAGCTAACACAAGTGGCAACTTGATGCCAGGAACTTACTTTAACTTGTTATAGGGAAGACATTTCAGAATGCAAAACCTTTTTAAAAATATATTTCTTCTCCTTCTGAGTCTTCATTTATTGCAATCAGGAAGAGTTACTGACAAGTGATGACTTTGCTTTCATTGTTTCTCCTGACAGATTCATCCAAAACACTAAAAAGAGTCAGGGATGGGGAAAAAAAAGGTGATGATAATTAGCTGATCTACAGCTTTTAATTTAATGGCTTTCTGTAGTGTTAAAGTTAGGAGCTGTTCCAATTAACAACTTGATTGGAAATGTTTTAGCTAATTTCTCTAAGAGATGGATTTTAGCTTGTTCCATGAAAGCAAGGAGAGTAAGGCTGACCTCTGCATAAGTTAGATAAACTAAATACTCCAGCCAAAGAAATCTCAGTGTGGGAATTGTTAACACCCAAATGATCAACCAATTGCACATTGCAGAAGTTAGGAGTCTTAAATTATCACATTTGCTCAATTTTAGCTTTGCAGTGTGGAGATTTTTACTTTTCCCATGCTAAAAATCAATTACAATAAGGTATCTTTTGCCAAACTTGTTAAACCAGTGTAGGAAGCTATGCTTTCAGATTTACAGCCTTGTTCAGAGCAGGACAGAGTCTTATTAAAGTGACTGGAAGGGTTAGCAATTTTCCAGTGCCTTGACTTTTGAAGATTAAAGCATCTGCTGTGGATAGAGATAATGCCTGAAACCAGGCATACAATTTACCTGCTGCATGTTCTCATTCTTCTATAGCAACAGAAGCTACAGAGGCCTGAGGCTTTTCAGGTGATGAAATTGCCATCCCTTGGTGTTCAGCAAACTCACTCCTGTTTGTAACATCTAGGTTTTGTACTTGTATTGTTACACACTTATGGAATAAGAACCTATTCAATCATATTGGAGAACTCTGACATTTTTCTGATCTATAGAACTGCCAAATCAAGCTGAAGTATTTGGTTTATGCCTCTGCCAGCACCATATTGTACTCATTTAACAGACTGAAGAGGGAGTTTCAAATGCTGTGCTAGAAAGAAACAGTTTCAAGGCAATGCCAGTTCACCACTACCCTGTGCTCCTTCAGTTTCTACTCTGTAAGCTGCAACTATGCCAGCTGTAGCCCTCCTCCATGGAGTGTGGAGGAGTGGTGCAAAACCAAATAACTTCAAGTTATGAGAAGTTGTAGGTGATAATGACTGTTAAATGTATAAGGGATCCATGGAGGAAGCGATCAAACTGACAGTGGTTGTGAAGGACTCCTAAAACACATCCTAGAGTTTGCCATAGGCACTTCGGGATTAAGGATGTTTAAGATTTGGTGCTACAGTGGAGCATGTCCAGAGAAAGGCGACAAAGCTGGTGACAGGCCTGGAACACAAACCCTATGAGGAGAGGCTGAGGGAGCTGGGGGTGTGCAGCCTGCAGAAGAGGAGGCTCAGGGCAGAGCTCATTGCTGTCTGCAGCTGCCTGCAGGGAGGCTGTAGCCAGGTGGGGTTGGGCTCTGCTGCCAGACAATCAGCAATCAAACAAGGGGACACAGCCTCAAGTTGTGCCAGGGCAGGTCTAGGCTGAATGTTAGGAGGAACTTGTTGCCAGAGAGTGATTGGCATTGGAATGGGCTGCCCAGGGAGGTGGTGGAGTCGCTGTCCCTGGAGGTGTTCAAGCAAAGCCTGGATGAGGCACTTAGTGCCATGGTCTAGTTGATTGGACAGGGCTAGGTGCTAGGTTGGGCTGGATGGTCTTGGAGGTCTCTTCCAACATGCTTTATTCTATGATTCTATACTTTTTTTGTGGAAAAAGCTCCCAGAATGAAAGCACTTAGCTGAAAGTGGCAGATGTGATGGGTTTTGATAAATGTCAAGCAAAGGAATAGAAAGTTGCAGAAGCAGCCTGAACAAATGCCATGGTAGCAAGGAACTGTAGTAGGACTCCCCGGCTAAAGAGTACTCCCCACAGAAACACAGGATTATGTCCTGGTAAAGGGCATTTTGCTTCCAGTTTTGCCTGATGCCTCTCTCAGCCATGTATGCCCTCTTCATTTTTGCTAGCTTCTGTTGAGCTTAAGAGCAATGTGTTGGCTGCATGGGCAGTGTAGTGGGATAATGAGAATAACACAAAAAGGTAACCAATGGAAATGGAAGGTCTTGAAAGGGAAAATATTTCAAATCCAAATACGGACTTTTCCCTCTCAAAAGGGGCCTTACTCTAGACTAAACAAATAAACCCATGAAACCTAATTCTGCCTTCCAGAAATTGAATAACAAATGTTTCCCCCTTGCACTCCTCTCCTATGTCATCAAATGATAGTGGCAGCACCAGTGAAGAAGAAATCTGGATGATTCATCAAGCTCTGTCTCCATTCTTCTTCAAGCTGCACAACAAACCCCTGCAGAACAGTCTGCTGCCCTTCTGTAAGGCTTCAAGCTCCAGCCCAGGGGGCTTTATGAGGAAACAAGTTAGATCTTCAGCAAAAAACATCTTACAAAGTAAGTATAGGGCTCATTCCTCAAGTACAGAAATCTTTGCCTGTTGTATCTTAAAGGGTTGCACAGCAGGTGCTGGTACATGCTGAGTTATCCTGATGGTGTCTGGGTGATCTGGGTGAGGGCCACAGGATGTTAGGGGCTGGAATGCACCTCTAGAGATCTTCACATCCAACCAACCCCCTGTCAGAGCAGGAGCATAGAATCCAGCACAGGTCACACAGGAACACATCCACACAGGGCTGGAAAGACTCCAGAGAAGGAGACTCCACAACCTCTCTGGGAAGCCTGTGCCAGTTGATGGTATCAACAACTTATTAACAAAATTATGGGTTGGTGCAGGGAGGGAGTGATTGAAAAATGTAGCTTTAGAGCTACTGCTGCTTGCAGTAAGAAGCCAACAATTTCAATTAGGGATGGAATGTTTGGGCATTTAACCATGGCAATAGCAGAAGAGATTCTATGCAGTGTTTTTTTTTGCATGATGTGTTTCTCTTTTCTACCTGTCCCCTCTCCTAGAATATAGAATCTTTCTTTGGAAAGGCACTGGGTATATTTTGGACACTGTCAGAACATGACAAAGTTGATGAGACAGCACACACAGAAATTCCAAGTGCTGGTTTGGCCCGAATGTGAACTCAGTAACACCTTTGCTGCAATTAAAGGTAGGTCAGTGGGAAAGCACAAAGAGCTCTGTGATGGCATCTGTCTAACATTGAATTCACTTTCTGAATGTCCAACTTCAGACCTCATGGCTGCCACAATAGCATCTGACAAACGTTGACAAATGACTCACCTTAAGTATAAAAAGCAAAAGCACAAGGTAAGTTTCACTCCAGATAAATCAGTATTGTTGAATACATAAATCTGTTCAATCTCCTGTTTGTTGGGTTTGGTTTGGGTTCTTTTTTTTTTTTCCAAGTTAGGGAGTAAAGTAGAAAGAATGAAAGAGTATTTCAATGAATATGCAAACTACCCTTCTGCTGAGTGGCCTCAATAGGCTGTGCAGGAGCAGGAAAGACGTGAGCTTATACCAGTGTGATACATAGAAGGTCTCAAGTTGTGCTGGGGGAAGTATAGGCTGGATGTTAGGAGAAAGTTCTTCACAGAGAGAGTGATTTGCTATTGGAATGGGCTGCTCAGGGAGATGGTGGAGTCACTGTCCCTGGAGGTGTTCAAAAAAAGACTGGATGAGGCACTTAGTGCCATGGTCTAGTTGACTGGACAAGGCTGGGTGCTAGGTTGGCCTGGATGATCTTGGAGGTCTCTTCCAACCTGCTTGACTCTATGATTCTATGATCTGTTTATTGAAGCTAAGCCTGATGCTTACATCGTGGAGTTTGGTACAGGGGTGTGCACTTTTGATAGGCTTACATAGGCAGAAATGGGCTGTCCACATGCATAGAGGCAGACCTGACCAACTACCCCCCTTAATCCCCCTTTGCGCAGCTAGCCACATCTGCTTGTTCCCAGGGCTGACCAGCCTGCCCCCCTTTGAGGCCCCCTCACCCAGCTCAGCATACAGATAGCAGCTAACTAATCAGCTTCTACCCAAGGCTGCTTCCCTTCAGCTGCACCTCTTATCAGTTCTCAGACTGTTCAGTTAGCCCTGCTCAAACCCCAACACCCTCCCTTCGTAAAGGCTGTGGGCAAGATCTATCTTCATACACCTCTAAGCTGGTGCTGGTCTCTTCTACCAAGTAACCAGCAACAGGATGGGAGGAAATGGATTGAAATTGTGCCAGGGGAGATTTAGGTTGGACGTTAGGGAAAATGCCTTTATTGAGAGAGTGGTGAGGGGTTGGAACAGGTGGTGGAGTCTCCATCCCTGGAGGTGTGCGTGAAGGTGTAGATGCGGTGCTTCAGGGTATTTAGTGGTCCATGGTAGGTGGGTTTCAGTTGGATTGAATGATCTTAAAGATCTTTTCCAGCCTTAATGGTTCTATGATTGTGTTCTATGAAATGGATCATGTGCTTTGGAGACTGATCCAGGAAAACTGCATACCTGACACATCATCTCCGACTGCTTTGTGCAGAGCTTTTAGGAAACCAGGCTCATGGTGTTAGGTGAAGCTGCTTAACGTTGAGTTGATCTGAGCTCTCGTGGTTGTGTATATTCTAATAACTTGAAGAGAGATCTGCCAAGCAGCATTCTTCTGCCTTACAACACACACACAAATCTGTAAGAGGCTTTAGAAAAGCAGTTTATTTTATAAAGACCCCAAAAAATAACTTTTAAATAAGCTGATAGAACTGTAGTGGCAAGTCGTGGTATGGAAAAAATAACTCATTTTAGAGGGTAAAAGGTGCAGGGAAAGATGTGGGTTAAGAAAAAAGATCTATCCTGAAAAAGAACATAAAAAGAAGCCTGTCAGGCTTTCAGGATTTGATTTGTGATCAGTATGAGCAGGTAACTTATAGAATCATAGAATCAACCAGATTGGAAGAGACCTCCAAGATCACACAGCCCTATCCAGTCATCTAGACCATGGCACTAAGTCTCATCCAGGCTTTTCTTGAACACCTCCAGGGACAGCGACTCCACCACCTCCCTGGGCAGCCCATTCCAATGCCAATCACTCTCTCTGACAACACTTCCTAACATCCAGGCTAGACCTCCCCTGGCACAACTTGAGGCTGTGTCCCCTTGTTCTGGTGCTGGCTGCCTGGGAGAAGAGCCCAACCCCACCTGGCTACAGCCTCCCTTCAGGTAGTTGTAGACAGCAATGAGCTCTGCCCTGAGCCTCCTCTGCTGCAGGCTGCACACCCCCAGCTCCCTCATCCTCTCCTCACAGGGCTGTGCTCCAGGCCCCTCACCAGCTTTGTTGCCCCTCTCTGGACACCTTCCAGTACCTGATGGACATTCAAGGAATGGTTTGGGTGGAAGGGACCTTAAAGGTCATCTAGTTTCAACCCTCCCTGCCATGGGTAGGGACACCTCCCACTATACCAGATTGCTTAAGACCTTATCCAACCTGGCCTTGACTTAGTACTCATTTCTAATGTTCTTCTACTATGAGTAACAGGTCAGGCAGCATGGGATGTATACAGAACCCTCCCATAGTGCAAGTGTGAGCAGAAAGAACTTGCTACTGTCCATCTTGCAAGTGAGCTGGAGATGCCATGTCCTGAGCTATGAGGAAAAAAGGGTAGTTGTATCTTTGTAATTCAGTAAGATTAGAAAGGCATGGAACTGTACCTGTGCCTCTGTCCTCCACCCACATCCAAATCCTACTGGAGGTGAAATTTCACAGAGTTGAATGATTTGAGTTGGAAAGGACCTTTAAAAGTCACCTCCTTCACCTTCCTTGCAATGAGCAGGGGCATCTTCAACTGGATCAGTTTGCTCTGAGCCTTGTCTAACCTGACCTTGAAGATCTGCGGGGACTGGGGCTTCAACTACCTTCCTGGGCAACTTGTTTCAGTGCAGAAACATGATGCAGAACTTGTTCCTGACATGCAATCTGAATCTCCTCTCCTTTCAAACCACTGCCCCTCGTCCTATCGCCGTTGGCCTTTGGGAGCAGCCCTGACCGTGGGCGTTGGCAGGGATGGGCGTTTTACCACCTTTCTGAGTAGCCTGTTCCCGTGTCTCACCCCCGCACACAGTTCCGCCTGATGTCCAATCTAAACCCGCCCTGTCTCAGCTCGAAGCGGTTGCAGAGGACGGACCGCCGAGGCCTGACCGGCAGTCCGTGGGGCAGGCGCAGGCGGACGGCAGGACATCCCCGTCCCGCGGCGTTGCCACGTTACCGCCGCACCGCGGTCGCGTTCCCGCAGGTCCCGGCGGGCTGCTCCGTTCCGCGGCGTTGCCAGGTCACCGCCGCACCGCTGCCCGGTGCCCGCCGCGCCGCTGCCCGGTGCCCGCCGCTCCGCTGCCCGGTGCCCGCCGCGCCGCTGCCCGGTGCCCGCCGCGCCGCTGCCCGGTGCCCGCCGCGCCGCTGCCCGGTGCCCGCCGCGCCGCTGCCCGGTGCCCGCCGCTCCGCTGCCAGGTTCCCGCCGCACCGCGCTCGCGTTCCCGCCGCTCCCGGCGGGCTGCTCCTTTTGACGTCAGAGCTCAGCGACGCGGCCGGTTCCTCACCGCCCGCTCGGCGCCGCCATGTTCAAGGTGAGGCAGATTCGCGGCCGCCGCCGTTCCCCCGCCCGTCCCTCCGCGGCCCCGTTCCGTTGAGAGGGTTCTGCCACCGTCCCGCTCTGCGGAGCCTCTCTTTCGCCGCCCGGAGGCTTTGCAGCCTTCCCGCGTAGGCGGCAGTGGTGCCGCTGGGCCGCGGCCGTGGGGGCGCTCGCATGCGGCGGGGCGAGGCCGGCAGGGGGCGGCCCGGGAGCGCGGCCGGAAGGGCCCAGCGCTGGGCGCCCCTCAGGCGGTGGCTCTGGGCTCGGGGGTGGTCCCGTTTGTCCCGCTTCCCCTTTTGAAGCTGGTTTTCGTTCCTCGGTTGGCTGTGGCGGAGACCCTGGCGCCGTTAGCAGCGAGTGGGCTTTTTCGGTGTGCCAGCTGGAAGCGTTGTGAAGCACTCGCGGTGTCTGCGCCCGCGGTGACCCGCACAAGCCCTTAGCTTTACTGCTGCGGCAGCTGAGTGAGCTCTCCTTTAGCGCTGCTAAACCCCGTGCCCTGCCCGTGTGGCACGAAGAAGGAAGCGCACGGCGGCCGCGGCTTGCGGGTGGAACTGCTGCTGGAACACAGCAGCACGGAGCTGTAGAAAAGGGGCTGCGGAGTGAGGTTTGCACGGTCCTGACTGCCCTCGTCTCCAAAGCCTCCCTTTGCCGCACGTCGGTTGTCAGGAGTGCCTGTGGAAAGGAGCGGACATGCATGATCTAGGCCTAGTGTCTCCAAGGGCTTTTGCCTCTGATCAGAGGGGAAGGCGGGAAGGGACTTTCCGCAAGGGCTAGTAATGGTAGAACGAGAGGGAATGGATTGAAGCCTGAGGAGGGCAGATTTAGACTGGAGATTAAGAAGAAATCCTTTCCAGTGAAGGTGGTAAGACACTGGAGCAGGTTGCCCAGGGAGGAGGTTGTGGATGCCCCCTCCTTGGAGATCACAGAATCAACCAAGCTCATCCAGCCCAACCTATCACCCAGCCATATCCAGTCAACTAGGCCATGGTACTAAGTGCCTCATCCAGACTTTTCTTGAGCTCTTCCAGGGACGGCGACTCCACCACCTCCCTGAGCAGCCCGTTCCAATGTTCAAGGCCAGGCTGAATGAGGCCTTCAGCAACCTGGGCTAGTGGGAGGTGTCCCTGCCCATGGCATAGTTCATCTTCAAGGTCACTTCCACCCCAAAACCATTCCATGAAGGAACATGAGCCCCAGATCTCATGGTGCTAAAAGCAAGTTGTGTATTTCAATCAAACTACTGGAGAAGCAGGAGGTTTTTTAACACCTGGTGACACTTTGATTCTTTGAATCCTTTCTTGCTACAATCTTGTCACATTTTTTTCCTTCCTTTGTGCTTTAATGTTAGGATAATTGTTGGAATTCTAATATAAGGATTTTCTGTCAGAATCCTTGAGACTTCTGTAAGTTCTTCCCAGAAAGAATGATTTGTCATTGGAATGGGCTGCCCAGGGAGGTGGTGGAGTCGTCATCCCTGGAGGTGTTGAAGCAAAGACTGGATGAAGCACTTAGTGACATGGTCTACTTGACTGGATAGGGCTGGGTGATAGGTTGGCCTGGGTGATTTTGGAGGTCTCCTCCAACCTGTTTGAATCTATGATTCTAAGTGATGTTGAATTCTCATTAAAGGGATTATGTGTGTGCATAATATTGCTACTTCTATACAACCATTAAGGTTAGGTAGATGTCAGTGGTTTAGACCAAACTGATCTTTGGCCTCTGGAAGGGGAAGGTCACTGGGAACCAGAGTGCACGAGTTCAGGATTTTGATTTTTGTTGTTGTTTTGTTGTTATTTAAATTGGGATTGAGAGACAGAAGAAAGAATGGAAAAAAGAGAAAAAACACTTTCATACATTAGGACAAATATCAAAAAAGTATGATTTAAGATTTTTTCCTCTGTGTTTTTACTTGCCCCAGTTTGACACAGTGATAATAATAGAAACAAGTGAGCTGAGCAACTGTAGATGAGGGGTAAAAAAGACATTAGTTCTGGTTGATCATTAGCTCTTTGTTCCCGTGTTTGTGCTCAGAACAAATGCAGGATTTATTCTTCCCAGAGGCATTTTTTAGCTAAGAATTATGACCTTTGAGGAAAGTAGTAAAGCAAGAGCATAGAAGATGAAACATGATAGTCTTTTCCCATCCCAGCTTCCAGATAGAATTAACTTATGGGTGGTCTAGCTGTCTACAGATAAAATTGAGTTCTTCAGGTAGAGAAAGGGATAAACTCAGTTTTGGTTTGTTTGGTTTGTTTTACTCAGGCTAAACAGAGAGCATTGCCTAGAGAAAAGCTCTGCTTTTTTGGTATCAGCTGAATAATTGTAAGATTGGTCAATAGGGAACTGATAAATGAGATCCTAAAGTGAGTTTTGGAAATAAAAAGTAGAACTCTTAATCTTTTATATTACTAAATAAACCTTCTGGTGTGTGAATATGTACAGTACTTTAGTAGTGGTTGCATCTGTCGCATAAACCTAGTTGATGTAGAGGGACCAGTGCAGTGTAGTGCATTTAGGGAGAGATTCATCTTGCACTTTTAGTTCTTAATTTGGTTTTGTTTAGAGTGTAAATGTGAAACCTTTGGAAAGTGTCTGCACTTCAGTATGGGAGCAGCGTGAGCCAGCAGTGTGCACTTGCAGCCCAGAAGGCTAATGGCCTCCTGGGTTACATCAAAAGAAGTGTGGCCAGCAGGTGGAGAGAGGTGGTTCTGACGTTTAGCTCTGGTAAAACCTCATCTGGAATACTGTGTCCAGCTCTGGAGCCCACAGCACAGAAAGGGTATGGGCCTGATGGAGAGGGTCCAGAGGAGGGACATGGAGAGGGTCCAGGGGATGGAACACTTCTGCTACAAGGGCAGGCTGAGGGTGCTGGGGATGTTCAGCCTGGAGAAGAGAAGGCTTCAGGGAGACCTAAGAGCAGCCTTCCAGTACCTGAATGTGACTACAAAAAGGCTGCAGAGGGACTGTTCACAAAGGCCTGTGGTGGCAGGATGAGGGGAAATGGTTTGAAACTAGAGAAGAGCAGATTTAGATTGGATGTTAGGAACCAATTTTGCACCATGAGGGCAGTGAACAGTGAAACAGGTTGCCCAGAGGGGTAGTTGAGGCCCCATCCCTGGAGATATTTGAAGTCAGCCTGGACATGCCTCTGAGCAAGCTGATCTTATAGAGGATGTCCCTGCTGACTGCCCGAGAGTTGGACTAGATGACTTTTGGAGGTGCCTTCCAGCTCAGCCCATTCTATGATTCTATGTTGATAATACAAACAGTTGGCATGTTCAGCCTGAGTAGTTCTGTGATTGCTGACACCTGTTTGTGAATCCCAGGTACTTCCATTCTTATCCTCTGGTGTTTGCATCTTTATGTAAACAGTTAAAATATTCAAAGCATTTGCATGTACTGTTTTTGCTGGTGACATTTAGCACCATTTACACTGTTTGAAAATATTTTTTCAGGAGGAAGATGTGTTTAGATTTCTGTCTTTTCAGTGACAGAACAGTTTTGCAGTGATGAAGGGAAAGTCTGAGGAAATAGATCTTACGGCTATTAGTGCTTTCTTCATGTTTATACCTCGGCTCATGAAATCGAGTGAGAAGTCTTTGTTTAAACAAAAGGTGTTCAAGATTATTCGTGTCTTTCCTTGCCTGTGAAACAGCTGATCCCATTGGAATGGGCTGCCCACGGAGGTGGTGGGGTTAGGTGTGAAGAGAACAACCCCCCCTGGCTACAGCCTCCCTTCAGGTAGTTGTAGACAGCAATGAGGTCTGCCCTGAGCCTCCTCTTCTGCAGGCTGCACACCCCCAGCTCCCTCAGCCGCTCCTTACAGGGCTGTGCTTCAGGCCTCTCACCAGCTTTGTTGCCCTTCTCTGGACACCTTCCAGCACCTCAACATGGCTCTTGAATTGAGGAGCCCAGAGCTGGACACAGCACTCAAGGTGTGGCCTGACCAGTGCTGAGTCCAGGGACAGAAAAACCTCCCTTGTCTTACTGGATGCATTGTAATTCATCTTTCTCACAGGAAAGTAGGAAACATTCCTAAAATTCTTAGAAAGCAGTAATCATGCTCTGATACTTTCAACTGTAGGTCTCTTTCCTGCCTCCCCCGTTCTAGCCACTGACAGAAATAAAACACTCAGTTTCTTGGCACTGACTAGAAAAATGGAGGCATTATGGACATTGACAAAGTGACTTAAAATATTAGTAGAATTTTGTTTAGTCAGTGAAAATTATGTGTGTGACAAGTTTGACATGGAAACTGATGAGGTTAGTGTATATGTCTATTGTCTCCTTTAGCCTTAGGGTCTTCCAAATAGCATCTGAATCATTTAGGTGTTATCATTTGAGTGTCTGAGAACATTACATTGGGTACCACTGACTTTTCTTTCTTCTAACTCCTAAGCATCATAATACATCACTTATCACCCTACATGGGGACATAAGGGTGTCTGCATTGATGTGTTCAAAAATGCTGAATGATTTCCATGTCTTCCTTTTCTAGGTAATTCGGCAGGGAGCCATCCCTGTTAGCCTGAGCTTGCTCTCTATCCAGGTTTATGCTTCCTCTTCAGAGAAGGAGACTGCCAAAAAGGAGTTACTGAAAATTGAGGAGGTAAGTATGGTTGGAGCCCTCCTGCTCTTCTAGCCTTAGAGCAATATCTACAGTGGTTTGAAAGATGTTATGTTTTGGTGTGTAAAAGCATTTAGATAAATCACTTCACCTTTTGTATTCTTCTCTTTAATCTTGTGTCTCAATTTTCAGTAGTAGAGAGTGAAGAAGGCTGAGAGGAGATCTGATCAATGTCTATAAATAGCTGAGGGATGGGGTCAGAAAGGAAGGGATAGGGACAGCCTCTGCTCATTTGTGCTGTGGGACAGGACAAGGGGCAAGGGATGGAAACTGCAGCACAGGAAGTTTTACCTCGACATGAGGAAAGACTTTACTGTGAGGGTGACAGAGCCCTGGCACAGAGTGCCCAGAGAGGTTGTGGAGTCTCCTCTGGAGCCTTTCCAGCCCTCTGTGGATGTGTTCCTGTGTGACCTGCACTAGATTCTATGCTCCTGCTCTGGTAGGGGGGGTTGAACTCTTAAGATCTCCAAAGCTCCCTTCCAACCCCTAACATCCTGTGAACTAAATACAGCTTTATATCCATGGAAGTATGTAGGTCCTTAAACGTTTTAGGATCTTTAGGGAACAACTTTAAAGAAACTCCTTTTAAGTATATCAACCCAAATTCAGATGTTGTTCTATGAGCAGTGAAACTAAATGAAACTTCTTTTTGTATATGCTTGGGTATTTTTGGGGAGTCTGCATGAGCAGCAAACTTGCCTCATATGAGAGGATCAGTAGTTTAAGCAGTGTCCTGGCATCACCCCAATGAAGTAACCTTAGTTTAAGCTGTCGCGTGCCCTACCTCACCGCCGGCGTGAGTCAGTAATGAGGCAGCAGTTCGAAGTGCCATGTGTGCTGAATAATTGGCTTGCCCATCAGCCTCAGCAAAGTTTTGGCTGCCTTTCTTACCATTCACAGAGTATGTGAGTTTGGATCTCTCCTCTGTCAGCTGTCTAGTTTCATAAAATGTATGGGAATGTCCTTACCTCTTCAGACTTCTGTCCTTGTGCCAGGCATGGCTGTTAGGTTGCCTGACAGGATCAGAGTTAAGCTGCTTGTGACTGCAATTGCCAGCAATGACCGTATTTCCTAGGGAAATGAGACTTGAAATGCTTGTCTTTCCAAGTATGATGAGAAATCCAGCTGAACAAATGATCAAATCATTTGATAAGTTCTGTGTCATTACATATTTTGTTACATCCTAGTAGCTTTTTTATGATGGTAGAGATGCGGTCATTTCCAGCTTGTCTTGAAACTCTAGCCATGCTGTGATGCAACAACAGAGATGAACACCAGTGTATTGTAAACTACTAAAAAGGATATATAAACTACTAAAAAGAATGTATGTTTTGTATATATATACTAAATATGTGGTATAAATATATATGTGGTATGAAACACTCTACTAAACATCATCACAGTGTATAGACTGATAAGAATTCCAGCAGGGTTTGGTTTTGATCCAGACTTTGCTGTTCAATAGCAGAGACTTTGGTCCTTTTGTTTATTTTTTTAATGGAAGACAATTGTAAATATGCTTAGGTAATTGTAATGAATAAATAGTTTATTATGTGAAGATGCCCATTTCAGGTGGATGTTACAGTTCCTATTCATTCTGCCCCATGGTGCTATTAATACTGTCAGTTGCTGATGTGATTAATGACTGCACCACTGGGATGTCTTACCATTTTTTTTGCTCAGTAGCCAACAAATTTGTATCAGGTGTTACCTTTGTTAGAAGCTACTTATACTCTTTTAATGATGGCTTGTGCAAATGTAGCAAATGATTGATTGTGATTTCAGAGTCATGTTGCATTTAGTGTGCTAACTGGGAACCAGCGCTGCTGATTAAAACCAGAAACATTTTTCACAATGAATGTTTTGTGTTCCTATTAAACTAGTTTAATATTAATTTATAACCTGTGACTTGGATCATGTAGCAGCTATGGATGAACTGCATAGCAATTAGAGTCATCTTCATCATAGTATGTAATTAAACTTTGCTCATAATGATTGTCTTACAGCTGTGCCTGAATTTTTATTATGCATTGTTTATGTAGTAAGCACCCTGTTAGGTATTCTCTTTCTGGTTAGATTGTGCCCTGAAGACCTACTTACACAATTACACCTCTGTTTTTAACTTCTTGTTTGCTAATATTCACAGCTGTCACTCTACTCCTCTCCAGCTCGTGAGACTAAATATGTGGAGACTCCACAAACCCAATTGGAAGAGGGAGTCTCGCATTTACGGCGTGTTATGGAGCCATACACAGCCTGGTGTCAGGTATAATGGTTTTATATCACATCTGGTAGTGGTACAACAGCAGAGGTTGACCTGGGTTGGGTTTTTTTTGTAGAGACTGACTTAATAGATAGCAACAAAATAAAAAGTTGAGAGCTCTAAACTTAAAGGTGCTTAGGGCTATTTGGATTTGGTACTGTCGTGTGACTGTGGAAGGCTGGGAAGTGATTAAATGTGCATTTTCCATGCTCAAGGGGAAGGCCTTAAATTATCAAGCAGTGTGCTTTGGAGCAGCAATACTGAGTTGTCCTCAGTGCAACTGTGACAAAACACAACTTTCCAGGAAATAAATCCGTGTTTGCTGAGTTAAGATGTTGAGGGAAAGAGTGCTGGAAGAGAGAAAATCCCAGGCCACTGATAGTGGCAAACCTGTGTCCCAGACTTTACCCTAAAACTTTCTTGTATATTTTATTAGAGAGCATGTTTATAGCAACCAGTCATTAAATACAAAAACTGCCTTTGGAGCATGGAGGAAAACCAAGATCTTTGTAATCAAGGCCTAAATTACTGATACTAGAGCACAAAGTCATATGATGGCTTTTTGGCCCTTGCTGAAACCAGGAAATGTTGAGGCTTACTTCAGA
The DNA here is from genome assembly GCF_015220805.1 of Pogoniulus pusillus. Taxonomy (NCBI): domain Eukaryota; kingdom Metazoa; phylum Chordata; class Aves; order Piciformes; family Lybiidae; genus Pogoniulus; species Pogoniulus pusillus. The sequence continues at coordinate 30,173,370 of NC_087275.1, forward strand.
ATCAAGGACATCCTTGTCACCTGGTTGTCTCTTGGCAGCTTCCCTACTTTGCAGCCTAGCTGTTATGAGTCCTCTTCTTATGCTGCAGGCTGGTTTTCCAGTTCTCCGTAGAAAGCCAGGCTGTTCACATTTGTGGAATGGTTACGGTCGGAAGGGACCTTCCAAGGTTGTCTAGTTCCGACCCCCCCAGCCATGGCCAGGGACACCACCTTCTAGACCAGGTCACTCAAGGCTTCATCCATCCTCACCTTGAACACCTCCAGGGAGGGAGCATCCGTGACCTCCCTGGGCAACCTGTTCCAGTGTCTCACCACCCTCACTCTAAAGAATTTCTTCCTAGTCTTCAGCTTAACTCTTCTGTCCTCAAGCTTCAATCCATTCCCTCTCATGCTGTCCCTACAAGCCCTTCAAAAGTGGCCCTTCCCAGTTTTCTTGTAACCCCCTTCAGCTACTGGAATGCTGCTATGACGTCTCCCCCAGAGCCTTCTCTTCTCCAGGCTGAACAGCCCCAACTCTCTCACCCTGTACCCACAGGGGAGGTACTTCAGCCTTCTGATCATCTTTGTATTCCTGCTCGGGACCTGCTCCAAGAACTCCTTGTCCCTCTTTTGCTGGTGGCACTGGAACTGTATGCAGTACTCCAGGTGGATGTCTTTTCTGCCTAGAAGTTCTGTGTTGTGGTACTAACCTTTAACAGTTCTGAAACACTTTTTGGAGTCCTACTTGGGGTTACTCAGTCTAGTGATGTGGTTCTAAGGTGTCACCAGCAGGAGTACGTACAGAAGAAGGGGGTTTGCTACAGTTTAGTTAGAGCTCTTGGTTCTGTTTAGTTGCCTGTGGTAACCATAATGGGGAATGAAATTTGAGACAAGGTTGATTGCCTGTGAGGGCTGGCAGGTAAGCCTTGAGCAGTGCTTTGTGTCTCCCTGGCCTGTTGTCTCCCTCTTTGCTTTCTTTTTTGTCTGCGTGGTGCTCATTGACGTAAGCTGTGCCTTTCTGCTCACACACAACAAGCCATTTCCTGGCAGTGGTTTACTGACTCATTTTATGAAGAAGGCATATAAATTTTATGGGTTTGGGGTCATCTTGTTTGCTTAACTGTAGTCAGAGATCATTTTGGTTTTACACCTCCCCCATCCTCTGCTGTGTTGAAGAAAATAACATTTTAGGTGTCTCTCAGCTGTCTTTAAAATTAAGAACATAACCCAGGATAGTGCCCAGGAATAGGACAAGGAACAATGGGTATAAGCTGGAAGTTCCACCTCAACATGAGGAGAAAATTCTCCACTGTGAGAGTGATGGAGCACTGGAACAGGTTGCTCAGAGAGGTTGTGGAGTCTCCTTCTCTGGAGGCATTCAAAACCCATCTGGATGTGTTCCTGTGTGACTTACTTTAGGTGATTTTTCCATTGACAGAGGGGTCAGACTCAGTTATCTCTAGAGGTCCCTTCCAGCCCTACCATTCTGTAATTCTACAGGTTTTACTTCTTCAAAATGACTTGCTTGACTGTAGTAGAGAGTCAGCTCAAAACAGAGGTAGAAATGAAGCAGTTATGTGAGCTGAGTCTCTGAGGTCTTTAGGGCAGGTTCTTTTTGTCTGGTTTTGAACAAGACCCAGCATGCATTCAGAGTTCTGGTGTATGTCATGTGCCTCGTTGTAATTGACAAGGGGCTTTTTTTAAGTCACTCTTGCCAGGGAGGAAGTGAAAGTTCTGAAGATAGTGGCCCCTATACAGGATTCTAAACAAGTGCTTTCACTTCTGCACAGATGCAGCTCAAGTGGAACTGTGAGACTCCTCTGCTGTAGCTTTGGGCTTATGTCTTTATGAATTTGTTCCTTAAGTGATAGACAGCCTTACAGTGCCTCGATGGAGGATCATTAGGATAAGAACAATCCACAGCATTGCTCTTACTGAGATGGGTTTTTTCCTACTTTGATAAAAGGCAGTGTGAATTCATAGACTCATAGAATGGTTTTGGTTGGAAGTGACCTCAGAGATCATCTGCTCCAACCTCCCTGCCATAGACAGGAACACCTCTCAACTAGATTTGACTGCTTAATGCCTCAGCCAGCCTGGCCTTGAACACTCCCAGGCAGAAAACATCCACAACCTCCTTGGATAGCCTATTCCAGAGTATCACGACCCTCATACTGAAGAACTTCTTCCTAAGATCCAGTCTAAACCTACTCTCCCTCAGCTTCAAACCACTCCCTTCTGCCCTGTCACTAGACACCCTTATGAAACGTCCCTCTGCAGCCTTCCTGTAGGATCTCTTCTGGTGTTGGAAGGCAGCTGAAGGTCCCTCCCAAGTTTTCTTTTCTCTAGGCTGAACAGCCCTGGCTCCCTCAGCCTGTTCTTATAGCAGAGGTGCTGAAACCCTTGGATCATCTTTATGGCCTTCCTCTGGACTCCAGCAACTCTGTGTCCTTCTTATGCTGGGGACATGTGCTGGTTTGAGGCTAACTGGAATATTTTAATGAGAGAAATTAGCCTCAAACCAGCACAGGACACCAGAGCTGGACATAGGTTTGGAGGTGGGGGTCTCACAAGTAAATCCTGAAAGCAATCCTGAGTTTCAGCTACCTGATCAAGAACTCAAATACTGAAGTTGACTTCTGCATTTTGAGACATTTTATCTCATCTGTGTCCCAAGACTACTTTGAGTAAAAATTATACATTATGCCAAACCTAATCACAGGATATTCAGGGTTGGAAGGAACTCAAGGAGGTCATCGAGTCCAACCCCCCTGTCAGAGCAGGACCACACAGTCTAGCACAGGTCACACAGGAACACATCCAGACAGGCCTTGAAAGTCTCCAGAGAAGGAGAAGGAGACTCCACAACCTCCCTGGGGAGCCTCTTCCAGTTCTCTGTGACCCTTACAGTAAAGAAGTTGAGTTGGAACCTCTTTTGCTGCAACTTAAACCCATTGCTCCTTGTCCTATCCCAGGGAGCAAGTGAGCAGAGCCTGTCCCCCTGTCCCCCCCAGTACTGAGCAAGTACAGCCTTGTAAGTGAAGGATGGAAATGGGAATAAAAAGAAGCTATTTTAGGGACTTACCACTTCAAATTATTTTTTTTCTTCTTTTGACCAGGTCAGTTGCAATCTGTAGTTAAGATTTGACTTACTTCATATCTATTTACTGTTATTTTCCTTTGTTTTGTCTCTTTTTTTTTCTTTAGGATCTTTATACCAAAGCTATGCCCACATTAGAAAAAACTATTGAGCATGGCAGAGGTAAATCAATTTAGTTTTCTTAACTAGCAATTTAAGATGGAGAGTTGTGTTATATTTTCTGTTAAAACAGCATACCACTAAACATAAGTATATATATATATATATAACAATTATATATATGCTTATTTTTGTATACACATATATCATTATAAGCTATTCTATATATAGTATATATATAAAATTGTATGTATGTATATTTTATATACCTATAGAGAATTATATAAGCATAGAATATATCTTAATAAATATATATCCTTAGATAAATAGAATATATCTCAATAAATATATATCTATAATTTACAGTGCATTTAAAACTGCTTTATTTGTACTCTCTGCCTTTATGGCACTACATTTTGAAGCACTTAAATTCCAAGCCCTGCATCTGTGTCAATCAGTGTCACTAAAAGTGACAATAATTCAGGAAAAGAAGAAATCAGCCATTGGTATTTGTCTGCCCCAGCTTAGGAACTGAACCTTCCTGCAGTGTCTGTCACTCACCACAGACATGAGGTCTTTTGTTTGTAATTTTTAGCCCTTTCCTAGGAATTTTGGATTAAAGTAATTGGTACTTATTTTTAGGTTTTGGAAGCATCCTTTCCTACTTAGGTTTATCAGGACTGGGCATGGATGCTATCTAGAGTTCATTTTAAATACTGCACCTCTTTTCCTTAGCAGTCTCAGTCCTTTTTTTATGGAGGATTTTTCCTAGTTTGCATTCCCCCACCAGACTCCCATCTTGGAGTGAGTTTTGTTTATGTTGCCTTTCCTCTGTTCTGTGATTTGTTGGTTTTGTGCAGTGTTTTACTGAAACAAATCCTCCTTAACATGGAAATGTAAGAATCCATTTTGCAAAGGTTTTTATCACTCGTTTGACAGAGAGAAAACTGAGATGCAAAAGAACAAACAAAACAGATGGCCCAGAAGCAAAGGGAAAAGCTTCCATTAAGATCAGTGAACAGAATACAATGTTCAGTTTCATTCATGTGTCACTAGAGAAGATCCCAAAGGCTTTGAATTTTATGCCAGCAAATGGAAAATGTGCATGATAGTTAAATGTGTTTTGCTAACTCTTTGTTGTGTAACAATTGCTAGCATCTATTTGATGATTCCTTATCACAAAAACACTTTCACATTGCATTAAAGCATTTTCTTCTGACTTCTTTTCAGAGGGCTATGAATTTCTCCAAAACCCCCCTGCTGGATTTTATCCAAGGCTTGGTGTGATAGGTTTTGCTGGAATTGTTGGGTTGTTTCTTGCTAGAGGTGAGAACCTTTTGAACTGCAGATGTTGTGATATGGGATAAATGATTTACTTGTGAGGTTTTGGGATACTGTTTTTAATCATAACATTAACTCCACAAGCACATTTAATAGAATCAGAGAAACAACCAGTTTGGAAGAGTCCTCCAAGCTCACCCAGTCCAACCTAGCACCCAGCCCTATCCAATCAACCAGACCATGGCACTAAGTGCCTCATCCAGGCTTTTCTTGAACACCTCCAGGGACGGTGACTCCACCACCTCCCTGGGCAGCTCATTCCAATGGCAAATCACTCTAGTTACAAATAAACTTAATCTCAAAGATATGTAATAACTATCAATTATTGCTCTTCAGTGCTGTTGTTTGTTACTTGATCTTTTCCAGTAGCTGATTGCTACCAAGTTCCCTCATCACAAGATCACTTGTCAATGTCTCTTGTTTACTGCTAAGTTTCTGATATCGTGAGCATACACTAGTGGAAACACTTAAACATTTCTAATATGCATTTCCTCTTCAAAATTCATTGTTCCTTTATTAGAAGCACGCTTGGCTTTGCATATAGAACAAGCTGTTCTGTGAGGAATCTGCATCCTGGCTTCTGTATGTCTGTTCTATGACTTTTTTTCTCTCCTTTACTGCTTGATTTTCTCCTTTACTTGCTCCCTCCTGTGTTCCTTTCTGACTGGATGAACTGCAGCATGCCCAGCAACTGGTTGAATGATGACTGTTGTCACTGGCCAGCCAGGATACACAACTGGTGGGCCAGCTGGGATATGATGATGAACTTTTCAGGCAGTTTAATGATTTTAGACTTGTATAATTGACTAGAGAGTTCCAAATGGTTAAAAAGCTGAAAACTCAGTTGAGGGCTGAGCAATAGGCATACAACATATCTGTAAATAGTTCAGCTTTAAAGTACTTTCAAATACTTTGTAATTTGCTATATTGATTTGAGAAGAACCATTCCTAAGAGCAGTTGTGTAAGAATTGACACCTTGTGAGTCAAGGTAACTTAGAAAAAGTTTGTGTTGGAAAACAATGTATGAAATGAATGGGTGATGTATGAAGAGAACCTATCCTAACCTTTCTTTTGCCTTGAGTTTTTCCTTTTAGTTTAGAGAAGAATCTGAGTTGGTTTAATTCTCTTAAATATCTCTTAACTGTGCCTTTTACTTCATTATTCAGAACTGAAATAAATTGTGTGTCACTACAGTAAATATAGTTGTAAGGTAAAGTTCACTATGGAAAGATGTTAGTAAGCTATTCTATTGAAAGAGATTGGTATGATCAGAGTAATGCTGTGTCTTAAACCAGAAAATATGTTAACCTGTTTAATTAATTTTATTAAATTGTAACTAAAAGGTTAAGGCTATTCAGCTGTCTTGGTTAACATATACTCTAACAGTGGTTTGGGTTTGGTTTTTCTTATGGAACAGGCTCAAAAATAAAGAAGTTGGTGTATCCTGCAAGTCTGATGGCTATTGGTGCCTCCATGTATTACCCTCAGCAAGCTGTTGCTATTGGAAAGGTCAGTGCTGGAATCCCCTTTTTTTCTTGGAGAAGTGTCTTTTACCTTGGTTATTGTCTTCTACCTTCAAATTAAGTGCCATGCCAGTGTGTTTGGCACTTCACAAAATTATTGTGTCAAAGAACTTGTGATCTAGGCTGGAAGGGATTTGTCTGAAGGGATCGTACAGGAAGGTTGCAGAGGGACTTTTCGTAAGGGTGTCTAGCAATAGAGCAAGAGGAATGGCTTTAAACTAAGGGACAGTAGGTTTAGACTGGGTCTTTGGAAGAAGTTCTTCAGTACAAGAGTGGTGAGACTATAAAATAGGTTGCCTAGGGGGGTTGTGGATGCCTCCTCTCTGTGGACATTCAGTGTCAGTGGATGAGGACTTGAGCAGCTAAGTCTAGTTGTGAGGCATCCCTGCCTGTGATGGGGAGGTTAGAGCAGGTGATCTCTAAGGTCCCTTTCAATATAAGCTGTTCTATGATTAAAAGATGATCAGACATTCTGTTCCTTTTAGTGACCTCAGTCTCCTCCAAGCTAAAGAGCCCCAGCTCCCTCAGCCTTCCCTCATAAAGGAGATGTTCCACTCCATCATCTTTGTGGCTCTGTCCTGGACTCATTTCCCCATCACATTCTTTTTCAAACGCAGCTTTTAACCACTCAGGGTACACTTATTTTACTGTGTCAGAAATTCTTTGATAAATTTGTTATCCAGTGAATACCACTGAGATGTCAGGATGGAAATATGATCCTCAAAAGAACATATGATGTTCTTGGAATATTGAAAGGTCATTGTCTTAGGAGGAATCAGAGCCACTTAATGGAATTTTTTTTTTATAGTGTTTGCAGGGTTTAGAGATAGTTCTGTTGATTTATTCTCAGGGACTGAAAATGATGAAAGTGGCAGGAAAAAAAAAGCAAAACATAAAAATGTGGGAAGCTTAGAACATTTCTGTTGGAAAATGTGTGTTAAAATTCTAGATGCTTTCTGAAGAGTGATTGAATGGTGTTCAAACTGGTGTTATTGTTTTGAAAGAAGCTCAGTTCAGTCTTAACTGTGGATTTGCTACTAACAGCTTCACAATACTGTGTTTATCCTAGGGAAACTTTGAAGTGCATGACTGACCTTTGATCAATTCACAGTTCTTTCTTAGGCTGTTAGAAAAAAAATCTGATATGAGACCATGAGCTTGAAGCTTGGTTGGAATAAGCTTAGCTTTTTTGACTTGGTCATGACATTTGACATATGACTTTGTGCATTTCTGTGGAGAGGGTGATATCTTAGATACTGGGTTTGGTTCCTCTAATCTCTCTCACACTTTTCTTCTTTGACAAGCAAAGTTTTAGGTTTATCAGGTCTTACTATCCATAACCTTTATGCTGTAATATGAAATTGGAAGTGCTTTCCTCTCTAGTAGTTATTTTGAAGTGTTTCATAGGCCTTTCAAATAATTTCAAAACAAACCAGCAGTGTGCACTTGCAGCCTGGAGGGCCATCCAGATCCTGGGCTGCATCAGAAGTGTGGCCAGCAGGTCAAGGGAGGTGATTCTCCCTCTCTGCTCCGCTCTGCTGAGACCCCACCTGGAGTACTGCATCCAGTACATCTTCAGCCTACTATCTACCAGTACCCCCAGATCCCTCTCTGCCTGGCTGCTCTCCAGCCACTCTATCCCCAGCCTGTAGTGCTGCTTGCTTAATTAAGATAAGTTGTGAAGTGAAGTTGCAGCAGCAGAGTTTATCACTGGTAATAGGTTGTTTTCAGACACTATTTATCTAACTGGAGATGGAAGAAATGTACAGACTAATCATGCTTATAAACCACAAGTTTGCAAGGGATAGGTCTCCTCACTGCTAGTGTCAGTTGAATTTGTCTAGCTTCAAACAAATGACCAGACTTGTGTGGTAAAGGAGAGTTTAATAGTAAAGTTTCATTTGTTCTGGTGAAACTTTAAGTAGTGTTTTGAAAGCCTGATGCTTTCCAGCTAATCATGATACATTCAAAGTATTTTGGGGTTTTTTTGATGGCTCATCTTCCATCTGGAAAAAAAAATCCATTATGAGGTTATTTAAACCAATCCCTTTATCATTGAAATTAATTCTTGTTCCTTCTTCAGTTGAACTTTTCAAATTCCCTAAAGCAACATGTGTTAACCTTACCTTCTTGAAAGAAGGAAAGGCTTCCTAAGACATACATTTATTTCTTTGACCACAAATTCACTTCTCTCTGTGCCTTCTGAACATCTACCTCCTCCCTTGCCCAGTCAAGTCCATAAGGCATAAACAGTTGTAGTGGCACAGCTGAGTGCGTGAGACTACTACAGGAACTGTGGGTTGAAAAGAAGGAGTTGGGATCATTTGACCCACATCTACTGCAGAATGAAGTGTTTGTGGAATTGCACTGTGGCTGCTTTGTTAGCAGTGTCCATGGAGAAAGGTCAGCAAATTGTTTTGTTTCTTAGGGTGTAATGGAGATAAAGAATTCCTGACCATAATTCTGTTTGATGATCCTAACATATCACAGGATGTTAGGGGTTGGAAGGGACCTGGAAAGATTATCCAGTCCAAGCCCTGTGCCAGAGCAGGACCATCTAGAGCAGTTACACAGGAACACATCCAGGCAGGTTTGGAATGTCTTCAGAGAAGGAGACTCCACATCCTCTCTGGGCAGCCTTTTTCAGAGCTCTGGCACCCTCACAAGGAAAAAGTTTTTCCTTCTGTTCACACGGAAGCTCCTCTGCTCCAGCTTGCACCCATTGCCCCTTGTCCTGTCATTGGACATCCTGAGCAGAGCCTGGCTCTGTCCTCACGACACTGCCCTGCACATCTTTATCAACATGACTGAGGTGAGGTCACCCCTCAGGCTCCTTCTCTCCAAGCAGCCCAGAACTGGACACAATATTCCAGATGTAGCATCAGAAGGGCCGAGCAGAGGAGGAGGAGAACCTCTCTAGACCTACTAACTGCAGCCCTTCTAGTGTACCCCAGGATGCCATTGGCCATCATGGCCACAAAGGCACATTTCTGGCTCATAGATATCCTTCTGCCCACCAGGACTGCCAGGTCCTTTTCCCCAGAGCTGCTCTCTCAACAGATCAGCCTCCAACCTGTAGTGTCCCATGAGGAACACATAACATAAGATAAAATATTATATGCTTATGATCCTGGTGGAATTAAAACATGGGAGCTTGTTCACATGCACATTAGACTTTAGAGTCTGCTGGTGATGCTTCAGTAGTGCCTATTGTGGTGTCTGTGTCCCCAAATCACTTGCAAACTGTTTCAGAGAAGCAGTCAGTGTGAGTTTTCAAGGTTTTTTTTGTTTAAATTTTAGCTTACAAACTTACTTAGAGTGGTGCATGAAGCAGAGGGTAGTATTTCAACACGTTGTAACTTAACACAAACAAGCTGAAAATTGTTATCTCCCACAAATTAAGAATTCCAGATGACTACATGGAGAACTGTGTCCCTCTTTTGAAAGGAGCCCTTTGTACAAGTGTTAGTGTGAATGCTTTGAACAGTTGAATGAACTGCTTATGTTATGGTTGGTCCTTTTACTTTTCCTACTTGGAACTGTCACTCCCAGGACCAGTGGTGGCAATTTCAGTACCCACCTGCTTCCTCTTCAGCTGCTCCATGAGAGGTGGAAACCACAAGCCTAAAGTATGGCTTCAGTGTCGTGTTCATCAGAGCATGCATTGGGTGGTTATTAAAACTTCTTGGCCACACTCCTGTTGATTTGGTAATTTGCAACTTGCAGTCTGTCTAGAAATGTGTTTTTCAGCCCATGTGAACTGTGAATATATGTCTGGGTTGCAGCTCTTGGGAGGTGTGCAGAGCTTTGAAAATTTGGTTAGCTGTGGGAGGCTAAACTCTGCTCTGCTCTTATAAGACTCCACCTGGAGTGCTGCGTCCAGTTCTGGTGCCCCCAGCATAAGAGGGACATGGAACTGCTGGAGCAGGTCCAGAGCAGGGCCACAAAGATGATTAGAGAACCTCCTCTGTAGGGACAGGCTGAGAGAGTTGGGGCTGTTAAGCCTGGAGAAAAGAAGGCTCCAGGGAGACCATACAGCAGCCTTCCAGTACCTTCCCAGCTACAGGAAAGCTGTGAAGGGACTTTTTAAAAGGGCTTTTATTAATAGGAGGAGAGGGAATGTATTGAAGCTTGAGAAGGGGAGATTTAGACTGGAGATTTGGAAGGAATTATTTCCAGTGAGGGTGGTGAGACACGCACAGGTTGCCCAGGGAGATTGTGGATGCTCCCTCCCTGGAGGTGTTCAAGGTCAGATTGGATGAGGCCTTCAGTGACCTGAACTATTGGAAGGTGTCTCTGCCTATGGCAGGGAGATTGGAACTTGGTGATGGTTAAGGTCCCTTCCACCTCAAGTCATTCTGTGATTCTATAATTAAAGCACTTAAAAGCACTCTAAATACCTAACAGAATAAACTTTGAAATATCCTTATTATAGGAGTCCTACAATTTGGCAGCTGTCTACTTGGGCAGACTGTCCATTTTTGCTGTTTACTTGTCAGAAAACTGATAGTGGTATGAAAGTTAGTACTGGCCTGAGCATGGAGCTGTAAAGACCTAACACTCTTTTCAGTTTAAAATAATGCTATGAATATTCTTAGAATGGTTTAGGTTCGAGGGGACCTTGAAGATCATTTAGTTCCAACCTAAATAATGAGTAAAAAGAAACAGAGGGGTACTCTTGGTGCTCTGTCAAAGCAGCATGAATTGTAAATGTGAAACTGCAAAGTAGTGACAAGCTAAGTCAGATTTTTCTGTCTCTTTAAAATGAGTGTGATCAAATGAAGAAATAATTGGCACATCTTAACAGAATCACAGAATTGTTGAGGCTGGAATAGACTCTGAGATCCTCAAGTCCAGCCTATGACCTAATGCCACCACATCGACCAGACCGTGGCACTAAGTGCCTATGACCTAATGCCACCACATCGACCAGACCGTGGCACTAAGTGCCACATCCAATCTGTCCTTAAACACCTCCAGGGACAGCAACTCCACCACCTCTTTGGGCAGTCCATTCCAGTGTCTAATGACCCTTTCCATGAGGAAGTGCTTCCTAATATCCAACCTAAACCTTCTCTGGCCCAGCTTCAGGCCATGCCCTCTCATCCTGTTGCAAGCTGCCCGTTAAATTTGTTCAACATCAAATACTACATCAAATCAAGTTCTGTGATTCTGTGATACTAAGAAACCCAGAACTGTTTCCAAGTAGCATCATTCTGCCCCTTTTCTTACAGTTGTATTTTCAGCTTACTGGCCTTGCTTATTGTAGAATCATAGAACAGTTTGGTTTGGGAGAGATCTCCAAAGGTCATCTAATCCAGCCCCCCTGCACTGACCAGGGACATCTTCCATTAGATCACGTTGCTGAGAGCCTCATCCAGCCTGACCTTGACTCTAGTGTAATTTGTTTTTAAGGTGTTTATTAATGCTGGCAACCCTGAGCTTGAACAGGAAGATGCTAAAGATCTCTCATGGTTTGAGATTTCTTCCACAGAGCAAAATAATATTGCCCAGATGATGAAGTTCATGTTTCCCAATATCTTCTGTTTCAAAGGTTGCTGGCACACAGCTGTATGATTGGAGCCTTCAGGGATATATTGCAGTGGAATCTCTTTGGAAGGATTATCCCAAGAAGAAGAAATCTGGTGAAAAAACTAATAAGGTAAGTAGATTTCTGAATTAAAAACAACATCATAATTTTGCAAGCTTCATCCTGAACATTTGAAATAGTTTTTTCCCATTGCACAAGTAGACTTTGAAAGAAGAATTTTGTTCCCAATTCACTCCCTTTTCCCACTGAATGTTGTTCAACATGTTCTAGCATGGTGCTGCCACTGTTTGCTGCTCCATTAGATGTTGCTGTCTAGTCCTAAAACCAGAGTTTAAAGGGATCTGCAGTTCTTAGAGGTTTAGCCACAGATAATGAGCTGTGTGATTTCATACTTAACAGACCTTTTCCAGGAAACTTTGGGTTATTCACTTCTCATCCAGAAGGCTGCCATTAAAAGTTTAGTTTCTTTTGATCACAGAATGTTAGGAGTTGAAAAGCACCTTGTAAGTTTATCCATTCCAACCCCACTGCCAGAGCAGGAGCACCTAGAGCAGGTCACACAGGAAGACATCCAGACAGGTTTTGGAATGTCTTCAGAGAAGGGGACTCCACAACCTCTTTGGGCAGTCTGTTCCAGAGCTCTGGCAATCTCACAGGGAAAAAGTTTTTCCTTCTGTTCACATGGAAGCTCCTCTGCTCCAGCTTGCACCCATTGCCCCTTGTCCTGTCATTGGACATCTCTGAGCAGAGCCTGGCTCTGTCCTCTTGACACTGCCCTGCACATCTTTATCAACATGCATGAGGTCACCTCTCAGGCTCCTCTGCTCCAAGCTCAAGAGCCCCAGCTCCCTCAGTCTGGCCTCAACAGGGGTGTACCACTCCCTTCATCATCTTTGTAGCTCTGCACTGGGCTCTTTCAGGCAGTTCCCTGAGGTCCTTCTTGAACCGAGGAGTCCAGAACTGGACACAATGTTCCAGGTGCAGTCTCAGCGGGGCAGAGTAGAGGGGAGGAGAACCTCTCTGCACCTACTAACCACAGCCCTTCTAATGTGCCCCAGGATGCCATTGCCCTTCTTGGCCACAAAGGCACATTGCTGGCTCATGGGCATCCTTCTGTCCACCAGGACCCCCAGGTCCTTTTCCTTTATGCTGCTCTCCAACAGGTCAGTTCCCAACCTATAGTGGTCCATGGGGTTCTTCTTAGCTGCAAGATTCTACACTTGTCCTTAAGAAATACATGTAGATGGCTCAGTGAAGCAGAGTGTGGGGACCAGAGAACTGTGTGAGTTGATTAAATGTGTGTCAGGGAGAGCCTGTAAGGATTTCAGGGAATGTTTTTTAACAGCTGCTGAAATAAAAGTTCAGGTGTGTAGGATAAAGTTTCTGTGGTTGTGAATTCACATCTAAACTCACTGCATCTTTGATTTCCTGATTTCTAAGCAACTGCACTTAGTCTGTGGATACAAACTGCTGCCCTAACTGCAGACTGATTCCCATCTCTTGTTTCAGTTGTTTAACGTAGCCTGGCAAACTAACAGTTGGCTTGAAAGCAACTTTGAACCAGCAGAAAGTCTTGGGTCTTTTTTTCTGAACCTCCTGATTGAGCTATAGCTCACAAATGGTAACAGCTCATGCTGGGTTGGCAGTGAGGTAGAGCTTGTGGGTTGTTGTAAACTAGAAGTCCTATCTGACCAAACTACAGTGCTTGCAACCCAGAGGCCTAAGGTGTAAAGAGATTGGGTGGCTACTGAAAGAGGGATGCTTTGGAGAGGCAGTTGCACTTGAATGGGCTGCAGGCATGGCACAGTTTTATAGGCAGGTCTAGATTTGGGATAAGTTCCAAACAATCTGGTTTGGAGGAATGCTCTTATGAATGTCTTGTATGAAAGCTTTATGAGAGTGGAGACTTTCCTCAGTGGATATTCATCCTGAGCTGGCCTGAGGCACTTTGGTGAATGCACTTCCATGGGTCTTTGACTGAGCAAAGGTTAGCCAATCATGTTGTACCTTTCTAAGACCTAGGCTGTCAAAAAGCATCTCAAAGAACTATGCAACATTAAAATATTTCAGAGAGACAAACTGACAGCAGCAGTAAAAATTAGCTGAGCTTTTTATTTTATTGTGCCCCAGGCTTTCCAAAGGAAACACGTGCTTGTTATTGGAAGGCAAAAACTTCTGAAGCTTTCATCTTATTGTAAGGCTTATTCAGGCTCTTGCCACCTCAGCAGAAAAACAAACGGCATGCAGAACTGCAGACACCACTAAGTAAACACACTTCTCTCTCTTCCTCTCTTCTCTCCCTTCCTCCCTCCCTTCTCTCTTTTTCTCCCTTCTCTCTCTTTTCCTCCCTTCCTTCTCTCTCTTTTCCTCCCTTCCTTCTCTCTCTTTTCCTCCCTTCCTTCTCTCTCTTTTCCTCCCTTCCTTCTCTCTCTTTTCCTCCCTTCCTTCTCTCCCTCCCTCCCTTCTCTCTTTTCCTCCCTCCCTTCTCTCTTTTCCTCCCTCCCTTCTCTCTTTTCCTCCCTCCCTTCTCTCTTTTCCTCCCTCCCTTCTCTCTTTTCCTCCCTCCCTTCTCTCTTTTCCTCCCTCCCTTCTCTCTTTTCCTCCCTCCCTTCTCTCTTTTCCTCCCTCCCTTCCCTCTCTTTTTCTCCCTCCCTTCCCTCTCTTTTTCTCCCTCCCTTCCCTCTCTTTTTCTCCCTCCCTTCCCTCTCTTTTTCTCCCTTCCTTCCCTCTCTTTTTCTCCCTTCCTTCCCTCTCTTTTTCTCCCTTCCTTCTCTCTGTTTTCCTCCCTCCCTTCTCTCTCTTTTCCTCCCTCCCTTCTCTCTCTTCCTCCCTCACTCCCTCCCTTCTCTCTTTTCCTCCCTCCCTTCTCTCTTTTCCTCCCTCCCTTCTCTCTTTTCCTCCCTCCCTTCTCTCTTTTCCTCCCTCCCTTCTCTCTTTTCCTCCCTCCCTTCTCTCTTTTCCTCCCTCCCTTCTCTCTTTTCCTCCCTCCCTTCTCTCTTTTCCTCCCTCCCTTCTCTCTTTTCCTCCCTCCCTTCTCTTTTTTCCTCCCTCCCTCCCTCCCTCCCTCCCTCCCTCCCTCCCTCCCTCCCTCCCTCCCTCCCTCCCTCCCTTTCTCTCTTCCTCCCTTCCTCTCTCCCTTCCTCCCTCCCTTCCTTCTCTCTCTTCCTCCTTGCAGAATCTTTAAATGACACCCTTTAGTTGCCAAAAAATGTTATTTGCACCACGGGGTTGAGTGCTTTACTCCTGAAGTCCATCTGACCGCTCAGGTATCGTTGGTGTTAACTGCTACCGTTTAACTTGGTGGATTAGGCAAGATACAGACGTCCTGTGACTCGTATGAAGAAGCTCTATGCACTTGATGGAACTGTCTGCATTTCAGATGTTCAGTGGTCTTTTTACAGTGGAGCTTGCATCCCTCATTGTTCCTTTGCCCTCTGAAGTTGTTCAAAACAGGGTATTGTCTCCATGGTGTCTAGAGCAGCTGAATAGCGCTTGTGAAAAGTCACATGCTTTTCAAGTCACACCGAGTCACAGAATGTTAGGGGTTGGAGGGGACCTCCAAAGATCATCTAGAACAACCGCCCCTACCAGGCCAGGGTCACTTAGAAGAGGTCACACAGGAAGGCAGACAGGCAAGTTTTTGCATGTCACCAGAGAAGGAGACTCCACAACTTCTCTGAGCAGCCTGTTCCAGGGCTCTGGCACCCTGACAGGGAAAAAGTTTTCCATTATGTCCACATGAAACCTTCTCTGCTCTAGTTTGCATCCATTGTCCCTTGTCCTGCCATTAGACATCCATGAGCAGATCCTAGCTCTGTCTTCCTCTTGACACTTCCCTTCACATCTTTATAAACATGAATGAAGTCACCCCTCAGGCTCCTTTTCTCCAAGCTAAAGAGCCCAAACTATCTCACTCTTGCCTCATATCTGCAACTTCATCTTCTTTGTGTCACTAGAACATGGACTGAAAACTATTTCTAATGGGTGAAGTCTGCTCTGCAGCTTCCTTTGGCCTGCATTGCTGAAGCAGTAGTTGAGAATGTTGAGTGGATAGGTGCAGATTTGGGTTTTTCAGGATGTCAGGTAGTGATAGGACTAGGGGGAATGGGAGATTTAGATTAGACATCAAGAAGAAGTGCTTCACTATAAGGTGGTGAGACACTGGCACAGGTTGCCCAGGGAGGTGGTGGAAGCCTCATCCCTGGAGGTGTTTAAAGCCAGGCTGGATGTGGCTCTGAGCAAACCAATCTAATGTGAGGTGTCTCTGCCCATGGCAGGGGAGTTGGAACTAGCTGATCATTGAGGTCCCTTCCAGCCCTGATGATTCTGTGATTCTCTGTATTTTATATTGGAGCTTTTACTGATACAGAAGTGTGACAGAAGAAATGAAATGCTTCTAACTATCATGTACAAAATTTGACGTTCCAGGATAAATTCTTAGACTTCTCTCTTAATTTGACAGCCCTGAGCTGGGCTGGTTTTTTGTATATCTATTTCTTACTGTTGTGCTAGAAGACAAATAGAAATGTTATTTTTGAGTTGCCCTTATAGCAAATGTATTCCATTTCACAAAACCATGCCAGGACAAAAGATGTTGCTTTGGGTTTTTTTTTTGTTTGTGTGACATTCACTGCAGCGTTTTGCTGTTGCTGCACAAAGAATTCTTGTAAATGGGCTGGCAGATGGGTGGCTCTTCTTGGCTTGTGTTGTTTTGTTGTGTTGCTCATAATTTGTTTGATAGTCATAGGTATCACAGCTGTGCATAGCTTTGTGTTTGTGCAGCAAGATGTCATTCAGATAGATGTGGTATGTTTGTTTTCTGGAGGTTTTATAAAGCAAAAACCTCTGCCAAACTGAGGTCATAGGAACTGAAATCTCAAAGTTCTGCCAAAAAAGATGAATTCCAGGGCCTTCTGCTGCTACATTTCAAAATGCTTTTGGTGGAGCCCCTCCATACAGCAACTTAGTTGGATGAGGTTTTGGATACACTGTTTACAGTGCAGCATTCTGATCAGAGAATCATAGAATGGTCTGGGTTGGAAGGGACCTCCAAAGGTCCTCTAGTGCAACTCCTCCTGCAATGAGCAGGGACATCCTCCACCAGATTAGCTTGCTTAGAGTCTTGTCAAGGATGACCTTGAATAGTTCCAGGAATGAGGCCTCAACTATCTCCCTGGGCAACCTGTTTCAGTGTTCCACCACTCTCATGGTAAAGAAATTGTTCCTAACATCCAATCTAAATCTGCTCCTCTCTGGATGTGAGGAGGAAGTTGTTCAGCGTGAGAGTGGTGAGAGGCTGGAATGGGTTGCCCAGGGAGGTGGTTGAGGCCCCATCCCTGGAGGTGTTTCAGGCCAGGCTGGATGAGGCTGTGTGCAGCCTGCTCTAGGGTAGGGTGTCCCTGCCATGGCAGGGGGGTTGGAACTGGCTGATCCTTGTGGTCCCTTCCAGCCCTGACTGATTCTATGATTCCAATTGCAACCATTGTCTCTTGTCCTATTGCTACATGCACCTATAAACAGTTCTTCCTCAGCTTTCTTGTAGGCCCCCTTTAGGTTCTGGAAGGCTGCTCTAAGGTCTTCTGGAACCTTCTCTTCTCTGCAGTGTACAATACCAACTCTCTCAGCCTGTCGTCATAGCAGAGGTGTTCCAGCCCTCTGACCATTTTTGTGTCCCTCCTCTGTCCACTCCATCAGGTGCATGTCCCTCTTGTATTGAGGGACCCAGAGCTGTCCATGCTCCTCTTTCAAGTCCAACCCTGTCTTCCTGCCAAAGGGAAGTTTTACAGTTCTGATCTTAGCAGTTACCAGTGGAAGTCTGGTAACTCTTTTAGTCCTTTTACAGAATCACTGAATGTCAGGGGCTGGGAGAGACCTCAAAAGTTCATCCAGTCCAACCCCTTTGCCAGAACAGAAGCACCTAGAGCAGGTCACCCAGGAACACTGCAGGTGAGTTTTGAGTATCTCCAGAAGGGGAGACTCCACAACCCTCCCTGGGCAGCCTGTTCCAGTGTTCTGTCATCCACATAGGCAAAAAAATCCTCCTCATGTTTAAATAAAACCTCTTATGCCTCAGTTTCCACCCACTGCCCCTTGTCCTGTCATTGGGCATCACCAAGCAGAGCCTGGCTCCATCTTCAGCACTCACCCTTTACATCTTTATAAACATTGATGAGGTCAACCCTCAGACTCCTCCAAGCTGAAGAGCCTCAGCTCCCTCATTCTCTCCTCATAAGAGAGATGTTCCACTCCATCATCTTTGTGGCTCTGTGGTGGACTCTCTCAAGCAGTTGTACATCCCTCTTGAACTGGGGGGCCCAGAACTGAACACAGTACTCCCGATGTGACCTCACCAGGGCAGAGTAGAGGGGCAGGAGAACCTCTCTTGACATGTGTAATTTTCAATACTACTTCAAATTATGGTTTTGGTTGGTTGTTTGTTTGTTTTAATCCCATGGAATCCCAGCATGCTCATGACTGTTTTATGGACATTTCAGTCACCTTTCAATTGAAACTCTCAGAAACATAAGAATGCAAAACATTTCCCCTTCTGCAGTGGGACAGAAGTCTAATGTGTCTACCCAGAGATATTGTGCAGTGGTTGTGTTGAAGCAGAAAGTCCATCTTGAATATGTGCCTGCTTCTAATTACAAGAGGGCATCATGACACAGAGGAAGTCTGTCTTCTGGGTCATTGATCTAAACACACTTCTTTTGCTTCTGAACTGGTGCTGGTTGTGACTAGAGGACTTTGACACTCGCCTGTAAAATGAAGTGTCTGTATTTCCTTTGCCAGCCCTTCTCTGCCTGCCCACATCACTGCTTGATCAGCCTCCCTCAGGCTCACTTTTCCCTAGTGGGCACATGCAGGGTGGATGGAGTTCAAAACCTTTTAATTGCTAATTCAGCAAATGAGTTTGGGTGAGGAATAACAGTTTAGCAGTGGGGTGACTTGAATGAAATAAATCATCATGCCTAATAGATCTGGTGAGGATGAGTCCCGTGGTGAGATCTGCTGAGCTCACCAGAACCTGAGGAAGGAACTGAGCCAGTGTGGCCAGCAGGTCAAGGGAGGTGACTCACCCCTTTAATTCCCCCCTCTACTCCGCTCTGCTGAGACCTCACCTGGAGTCCTGCATCCAGCTCTGGAGCCCCTGGGACAAGAGGGATGTGGAGATGCTGAAGTGTGTCCAGAGCAGGGCCGGGAGGATGCTCAAAGGGCTGCAGCAGCTCTGCTGTGAGCACAGCCTGAAAGAGTTGGGGCTGTGCAGGCTGGAGAACAGGAGGCTTCCAGGTGACCTTCTTGTGGCCTTCCAGTATCTGAAGGGAGCCTACAAAAAAGCTGGGAAGGGACTTTTTAGGCTGTCAGGGAGTCACAGGACTGAGGGGAATGGAGCAAAGCTGGAGGTGGGGAGAGTGAGGCTGGAGGTGAGGAGAAATTTGTTGAGCAGGAGAGTGGTGAGAGGCTGGAATGGGTTGAGGCCCCATGGCTGGAGGTGTTTAAGGCCGGGCTGGCTGAGGCTGTGGGCAGCCTGCTCTAGGGTAGGGTGCCCCTGGGCATGGCAGGGGGGTTGGCAATGGCTGATCCTTGTGGTCCCTTCCAACCCTGACTGATTCTATGATGCTATGATCTGTTTCTTGCTTGGGAATTTTTTTTCCTCTTTCAGCACAACAAAAAGAAGTTCACCTAAGTGGTATTGTCACAAATTAAAACAAACAAATGGCAGAAACCTCTGTGTGAACAATTTATTTTTAGTTCATTTGTTCAGAATTGAGTAATCCCTGAGATGAGGCATTGTGAGTCAGGTTCTTCCTTGTAAATGGTAGTAAAATGTTGCCAGTTACAAGTTCCTGTAGAGGAAAATAGTGGAACAGATTGCTGTTTTGAAATGAGTGTGGTAGAGATGAGAACAAAATAAGTTTCTGAAAGAAAGAGTAACCTTTTAAAGGTCTTCCCAGGCATGTTTTGAGTAAGAAAATTAAGAATTGCCTTCATAATTGAATCTCTATCTCTAGTGCAGCATATGCAGAGTCTCATAGTCTCGGTGCCTTATTCTTAGACTCCTACAACTACAGAATAGTTTGGGTTGGAAGGGACCTCCAAAGGTCATCTAGTGCAAGCCCCCTGTAGTCAGCAGAGCCATCCTCCACTAGATCAGGTTGCTCAGGGCGTTTTTTGAGCATGGCCATGAAGATCTCCAGGGATGGGTCCTCAGCTACCTCCATGCAACCTGTTGCAGTGTTCTAGCACCCTCATGCTAAAGAACTTGTTCCTAACATCCAATCTAAGTATTCTCTTCTCTCATTTCAAACTATTGCCTCTTGTCCTGTCACTGCAAGCCTTTGCAAGTCCCTCTGCAGCCTTCTTGCAGGCCCCCTTCTCGTACTAGAAGGCTGCTATAAGGTCTCCCTGGAAACTTCTTCTCCATACTGAACAAGTCCAGCTCCCTCAGCCTGTCCTTGTAGCAGACATGTTCCAACCCCCTGATCATTTTCATGGCCCTGCTCTGAACCTGTTCCATCAGGTTCATGTCCTTCCTGTGTTGAGGGCTGCAGAGCTGGATGCAGTACTCCAGGTGAGGTCTCAGCAGAGCAGACCCAAGTGTCAGAATCAGCTCTCTCCATCTGCTGGCCACGATGTTTTTGATGCAACTCAGGATGCCATTTGCCTTCTGGGCTGCAAGTATACACTTGGCTCATGTCCAGCTTCTTACTCATTCATAGTATTTAATTTATGCTGGGACATACACTTAACTCATCCTGACAAATGCTTGTTTCCCAGTCTCTTCTGCCCTCTCTTGGGACATTGTCCATCCATACTGGTAAAAATCTATCTGTTTTTTATATAAAAAGAAAATCCAATATGATTTTATGTCTAGAATAACTGAAGTTGGGTGTGACTCTTGATCATTTCACTTTGAGCCCTCTTGCTCAAAGCAGACACAGCTTCAGAGTTACATTTGGTATCTCAGGCCATGTGCAGTCAAGTGCTGGGTGGAGATTGAAAAAGTTCCCTGCCCCAGTGCTTGATCAGTGCTGTGACACCTTTCCCCCCCCCCCTTCAGATTGAAGAGAAATTTGCCGTACTACAGGCTGGGGATAGAGTGGCTGAGAGCAGCCAGGAGGAAAGTGACCTGGGGGTACTGGTAGATAGTAGCTGAAGATGAGCCAGCAGTGTGCCTAGGTGGCCAAGAGAGCCAATGGCATCTTGGCCTGGATCAGGAGCAGTGTGGCCAGTAGGATGAGGGAGGATATTCTGCCCCTGTACTCAGCACTGGTCAGGCCACACCTTGAGTCCTGTGTCCAGTTGTGGGTTCCTTGGTTCAAGAGAGATCTGGGATAGTGGAACATGTCCAGAGAAGGCAGGCAAAGCTGGTGAGGGGCCTGGAGCACAGCCTTGTGAGGAGAGGCTGAGGGAGCTGGGGGTGTGCAGCCTGGAGAAGAGGAGGCTCAGGGGTGATCTCACTGCTGTCTACAGCTACCTGAAGGGAGGCTGTAGCCAGGTGGGGTTGATCTCTTCTGCCACGCACCCAGCAACAGAACAAGGGGACACAGTTTCAGGTTGTGCTGAGAGAGGTCTAGGCTGGATGTTAGGAGGAAGTTGTTGGCAGAGAGAGTGATTTGCCATTGAATGGGCTGCCCAGGGAGGTGGTGGAGTCACTGTCCCTGGAAGTGTTGAAGCCAAGCCTGGCTGGGCACTTAGTGCCATGGTCTGGTTGATTGACTGGGGCTGGGTGCTAGGTTGGCCTGGATGCTCTTGGAGGTCTCTTCCAACCTGCTTGATTCTATGATTCTATGATCCTCTGCTCAGTGTGCTTTTGACATGAGCTTTTGAGAAGATGCTCTCCTCTTCCAAATAAGTAAATGCCTGTTAAGGAGCTGTGGATAGCAATTATTTTCTGTCTTTGTCTGGTCTTCTCCTCACTGAACAGACCCAAATGTCTGAGCTTGTTGTTCTGTGTCATATGCTTCAGTCTCCTAGCCACATGTGTGGCACTTGAAGTTTTGGGTATTTTTAATATTGATATCTATTAAAAACTATAATCAGATGTCTGTTGGTTGTAGCATAGTTGGCAAACAGATGAAGCAGACACTCTAACAAGCCTGCCTTTGTTCTGTGATTTCTATCATTTATTCCAGGGAAAGTGTGAAAACCTCTCTCAAAGGATAGGGACTAAAAGAGACCTATTGTATAAATCCACACAGAATTCAGAGAATGCAAAACAGCAAGTCCTCTGTGGGAGTTCATCCTGTGTTATTAGTGCAGACAAAATGAGGCAATTAAAGCATTTCTGTTGAGCTGCTGCTTCTTTCAAATGCTTTCATTGCTCAGGAAGACTGAAATCTAGAAACCCTTTGGGAAAAGATCATATTTGGGTCTATTATACTGCATTAGTCTCATCAACCGCTTGGTTTTCCAAGAAGTTTTTGTTTCAGCTCTTGAAGAGGGTTTCTGTTCTGGCAAAAACATTAATTGTGGATTGTCTCAGTTTAAGTTCTGTGCATCTTTTTTCCTCCTCAAGGGTGATGCAGATGGTGACAAGCACCTGGATATCCATGCTGCTTCAAATGAAGAGCAGGCTCGGAAGTAGAACACCACGTCATTGGCACTGAACAGGTAGAGGATGAAAGCTGACAATCCTGTGTGGCTTTAACAGCAAAATGACCTGGGAAAGCTGAGTATTTGAAAGTTTGACTTGCAGTTATCTTCTTCAGATTGATGAAGTAGAGGGAAAGTCAGGTTTTAATTTTTTACTCTTTACAGAACGTTAGGGATTGGAAGAGACTTCCAAAGATCATCTAGACCAACCCCCCAGCCAGAGCAGGGTCATTTAGAGTAGGTCACACAGGAACGCATGCAGGTGGGTTTGGAATGTCTCCAGAGAAGGAAACTCCACAGCCTCTCTGGGCAGCCTGTTCCAGAGCTCTGGCACACTCACAGTGAAAAAGTTTTTGCTTATGTTCACGTGGAACCTCCTCTGCTCCAGCTTGCACCCATTGTCCCTTGACCTATCATTGGACATCCCTGAGCAGAGCCTGAATCTGTCCTCTGACACTGCCCTGCACATCTTTATCAATATGAATGAGGTCACCTCTCAGGCTCCTTCTCTCCAAGCTCAAGAGCCCCAACTCCCTCAGCCTTTCCTCGTAACAGAGATGTTCTACTCCCTTCAATCTGAGGAATGGAGCACCTCTCCTTTGAGGATAGGCTGAGAGAGTTGGGATTGTTCTGTCTGGAGAAGAGAAGGGTGTTGGGGGGGAAGCATACTGCAGCCTTTCAGTGCTTAAATGGGGCTTTTGAGAAGAGCCTGTTGCAACAGGACAAGAGGTAATGTTTTCAAACTAAAGGAGGGTGGATTTAGACTAGGTACCAGACAGTGGTGAAACACTGGAATAGGTTGCCCAGATGTGTCTCATCCTTGTAAACAGGTAAGGTCAGGCTTGACTGGGCTCTGAGCTATCTGATTGGGTTGAAGATGTCCTTGCTTATTTCAGAGAGGTTGGACTAGATGGTCTCCAGAGGTCTTTTTCAACCCAGAACATTCTATGTTTGTAATGAAATGCAATTGGACATAATTTAATGCAAAATAGCAGATGCTGGCTGCCCTGTCAGCAGTTGCTGAAGGCTGTCTTCTCTGAACATGGTGGCTTATCTTTCCCTATATTATTTTCAAGGAGGACTTCCATTGTTCATCAGAAAGCAATCCTAGACTCACAGAGACTCCTGATTATTTTCATATGCAATGTCCTGTTGACCAGGGAAAATTATCTTCTTTTTCTTGACAACTGTGTAAAGAAAGTCCTGATATAGAAAACTGCACCATTTTTTTTCTCCCATGTGTTATCACCAGTCAGAAATGTTTGCAGATGTGGTGGAATGCACACATCTGCTGAGGGACAGCATTTCACTGTTTCATCACCAGCTTAAAGCAAAGCTATCTTCTGATGTTCTGTTTTCCTTAACGTATTTTCAGTTGAGATTTAACAAGACCAGGTGCTGGGTGCTGCACTTTGGTCACAACAACCCCAAGCAACACTACAGGGTTGGGGCAGAGTGGCTGGAAAGCAGTCTGGTGGAAAAGGATCTGGGGGTGCTGATGGACACCTGGCTGAACATGAGCCAGCAGAGTGCCCAGGTGGCCCAGAAGGCTGATGGCTTCCTGGTCTGGATCAAACCCAGTGTGGCCAGCAGGAGTAGGGCAGTGATGGTGCCCCTGTACTCAGCCCTGGTGAGGCTACAGCTTGAGCACTGGCTTCAGTTCTGGGTGCCACAGCACAGAAAAGACATTGAGGTGCTGGAGAGTGTCCAGAGAAGAGAAACAAAGCTGGGGAGAGGTTTAGAGTGCGTCATAAGAGGAGCAGCTGAGGATGTTCAGTCTGGAGAAGAGAAGGCTGAGGGGAGATTTTACTGCTCTCTGCGGCTACCTGAAAGGAGGTTGGAGTGAGGCTGCTGTTGGTCTCTTTGCCCAAGTAGCCTGCAACAGGATTAGAGGCAATGGGTTTGTGTTGTGCCAGGAGAGGTTTAGGTTAGACATTAGGAAAAACTTCTTTAGTGAGAGAGTGGTGAAGGGTTGTAAGTTGTAACAGGCTGCTTATGGAGGTGCTGGAGTCACCATCCCTGAAGGTGTTCAAGAAGCTGTAGATGTGGTGATTCAGGATATAATTTAGTGGTCATGGCAGTTGGGTTACAGTTGGACTCTGTGATCTTAAAGGTCTTTTCCAGCCTTAATGATTCTATTCTATTGTAATTGCTATAGCTAATTCTCACCAAGGCAACAAGGCACTTTGGCTGGCTGCTTTACTTGGATACATCCGTTTTTCCTTGAGACAGATGAATGTAAAGTCTTAAAGAATACATATTTTCCCAGCATTGTATGAAACAGCCACTTAAATACAATTAAAACAAACAAAGAACAAATTTGCTTTGAGTAATGATAGCCAAGAGGAAAAAAAACCCCTCTAAAATTCACTAAAATAATGTGTTTAGTGTGAACTAGGACAGAGCTACTAGAGGGTAAAAAGCCAGGAAAAATGAACTTTTTGTGTATTTGGGGCACTGTCTAAATCTTAAGGTTCATTCCAAACAGAAACCTGTCAGTAGCTTATGTTTTCTGTTAGCATCTCATGCTGTGTGAGCATCGTTTCTGATAGGTCATTACTCACATTTTAAAATGCTGGTGCTCTTTGCTTAAGGTATGTTTTAATTTTAGGCAGGGGTGGGTGGAAGGAGGGGAACAAAAGCTGTGAGGAAGACATCCTAAAGCTATCCAGACCCTTTGTGCATAAGATTTTAGTTACCAATACAGTCGTGCTATGTAAGTAAGCTTTGAGGAAAAGCTAACTAACAGCTGCTGTCTGATTTGCACTCTGGCTTGGACCAGCAATGGTGTGAGCCGCAGGAGTAGGGCAGGGATTGTCCCCCTGTGCTCGGCACTGGTGAGGCCACACCTTGAGTGCTGTGTTCAGTTTTGGGCACCTCAATACAAGGAGATAGTGGTGAGAAGAGTGACTAAGCTGGTGAAGTGCCTAGAGAATGAGAATGATGAAGAGCAGCTGAGGGAACTGGGAATGCTTAGTGTGAGGAAGAGGAAGCTGAGAGGAGACCTTATCACCCTCTACAACTATTTGAAAGGACAACAGAGAAAGGTAGGTGCTTGGCTCTTCTCACAGGTAATTAGTGATAGAACAAGAGAGAATGGCCTAAAGCTGCACCAGGATGGGCTTAGGTTATTAGGAAACATTTTTTCCCTGCGAGAGTGGTCAAGCATTGGAGCAGGCTGCTCAGGGACGTAGTGGAGTTACCGTCCCTGGATGTGTTTAAAGGTCATTCAGATGTGGTGCTTAGCAATATGTTTTAGTGGCGACCTTCCTAGAGTGGGGTTAATGGTTGGACCTGCTGATCTCAAGGATATTTTCCAACCTGAATGATTTTATAGTCTACTGTCTGTCTTTTTAGTGAGTGAAGATAATTGCTTAGGTGTTTAACGTGCCTGGATGCTGTTGGTGTTGAAATCTGCTTGCTTTCTCACAGGATGTTTCTAGAGGAGATAACTAAATGAAACTAGTTGCTAAAGTTTTTGACCTAGAGTAACCAGGTGGTGGAAATTCAATCCAGTCTCCATTTCCAGCTGTTCTGTGGGGGTGGCAATTTATTACTTCTGCCTGAAATCAAATCCAATTAATGCCAGATGTGCTGTTGGATCTGGGTGATTCCAAAGGTTGGAGAAGAGGTATTTGTTTATTGTGAATGAGATCAGTGCTGAAGACTTCACTGTATTTTCAACTGCTGACGATCTGGTTACTAAAATAAATACAGTCTCATTTTTCTCAGCAATATTTGCCACAGCATAAGTCTCTTGAGCTGTTGAGTGGTCAGCCAAGGACAAAATCTTTTTGAGCTGCAGACTTGAATATCCTTCTTCATTCCAAAACCCAGCATCGTTGCACCTCCTTTATTACAGTATGTTTGTCATCAATGTTTATGTGCAAACTACAGCTCGAACCACATCCCACTGTGGGAGAAGCAAGCTTTAATTTTATCCAGCTGTCGAGCTGAGCAGTTGCATGGAAGTGACATGGCTTTGTGTTTTTCCATGAGGACAGCTGCAGCACGTTTCATTTTCACTCTGTTCAGGTTCTAAGCTTATGTAATTCCTCTCCTTTGAGTAAAATTACCCTAGCTTGACACCAGAGTATGTGAGATTGTGAAATAAGAAGGCATTTGATGGGAATTAAGAAGAATACTTGTGAAGAAAATTGATTTCACAGAATGTTAGGGATTGGAAGGGATGTCAAAAGTTCATTCAATCTAACCTCCCAGCCAGAGCAGGAGCACCTAGAGCAGGTCACACAGGAACACATCCAGGCAGGTCTTCAGTATCTTCAGAAAGGAGACTTCACAACCCCCCTGGTCAGCCTGTTCCAGCATTCTGTCACCCTCACAGGGAAAAAACTTTTCCATGGAACTTCCTATGCCTCAGCTTGCACCCCTTGCCCCTTGTCCTGTCCTTGGGCATCACCAAGCAGAGTCTGACTTCATCCTCTTGGCACTCTCCCTTTACAACTTTATCAATATGAATGAGGTCACCCCTCAGACTCCTCTTCTTGAAGCTAGATAAGAGAGCCCCAGCTCCCTCAGTCTCTCCTTGTAAGGAAGATGTTCCATTCTCTTAACCATCTTTGTGGCTCTGTACTGGACTCTTCCAAGCAGTTCCTGAGATGCTTCTTGAACTGAGGGGCTTAGAGCTGGCCACAGTATTCCAGATGTGGCCTCCCCAGGGCAGAGTAGAGGGGGAGGAGGATCTCTTTGAACCTGCTAACCACAGCCCTTCTAATACACCCCAGGATGCTTTCTTGGCCACAAGAGCACATTGCTGGCTCATGGTCAACTTTCATCCACCAGGACCCCCAGATCCTTTCCCCCTTCACTGCTGTCCAGCAAGTCAATCCCCAACCTATACTGGTCCACGGAGTTGTTCTTTTCAGGTGCAAGGCTCTACACTTGCCCTTGTTGGTTTGTTAGGCAGGGTTTCACTTGGTGCTGTGTTTCTGTGAAGTGTTTTTTCAAAGCATCACAGAATATTAGGGGTTGGAAGGGACTTCCAGGGATCAAGTCCAACCCCTCTGCCAAAGGATCACCTTGTTTTTGTTATGTTTACATTCAGTTGAACTATAGGAACTGAGTTTTATAGAGCAGACATAATCATCAGTGCTCTACTGTCAGTAAGATGATGAATTAAATATCTCTGGTATCAAGAATGTCTTCCAAACAGGTTTGGATCAACTTGCCCAGCATCAAAAGGAACAAGTTTGAATTGCACTTTGTCAATGGAAAGAAGAGGCCTCTGATATTTATTTCTGTTTTCTCTCTCCTTCCTTCTCCTCTTTATCCTCTTTCCCCCCCTATTTTGGTTGTAGGTGAATTAAAAAATCTAGATATGAGCAACATTTTCCCAAGAAAAAGAGGAAATCCAGCTGAATCCATTTTGGTTTTGAATGTAACTGATCTGCCTTTTGCCTCAGGAAAGACTGATGGTGTGCTGCTTGGCCTTTTGCTATGGTGTCTGTGAAAGGACAGTACATATTTTGGGTCAGTCTTGAGATCTTGTCCTCAGTTCTGCAGTGGGACTCTGTTTAAAAGTCTGCTGCTGCTTGTCTCATTGTAGGATCAGCATTGCAAGTAGCAAACCTCTGAATCCCTCAGCCTCTTCTTATTATTTATATACAAAATAAAACTCCAGATACACAAAACGGAGCCTGTGTTTGTTTTTCTCTCCTCCTGTCTCCTTGCATGTGACATTTGCACAACCTGCTAAGGGTTCTGGGGATGCTGTTGGCAATGCCTGTGTTTTTTTTAACAGTGAGGAGAAGCTTAACTAGTAACATGATGTTTTTGGCTAACCTTAGCTAATAGAATTACGCCCGAGAACAATTACAATGACTCTTCTTGTGTTTTGTCTGAGTCTCCCCCTCCTTCCTATACAAATCTTCTGCCTCATCAGTGCCAGCAGGAGGTATATAATGAAGCATCTGTGAGTTCCTGTCTAGTAGACGGATGGGAATGGAGCCGGTGATGTTTGTTCTTGTTTTTTGCTTGAGTGCACAGCTCAGTGGGAACCAGAACGTTAGGGTGGTGGGAACCAGCTATAGAATAACTTGGGCTGTTTCCTTATTCCCAGCCAGGGGAGGGGAGGAAATCAACGAGGTGAAATACAAAAGGGTTTCCAGCATTTTGAAATCTTTGCACAATAAATCCCTTTCATCATTTGTTACCATTTCCATGAGTCTCTCTCTTTCTTAGGGCGTGATGCTTCCCAAGTTACTGCAATCCAAAGTAGCTCAGGGCATTTACAGCTGTGTTAGTGAGTTGTAAACGTTTCTGAATTAATCAGTGAATATGAAGGATGGGGGAAGGATGGAAATTAAATGTGTGCTCATAACCATGAAGAAGAGAGAAGAAAATACAAAGCAAGACGGATTCAAAATGCTTTTAGACATCTCTGTTGTTACTTGGTTAGGTATTCCAGCTGAGCACAAACGTAGAGGAAACCAACCAGACCTTGGCAATGCCAACACCACCCTGTGTGGGCATCATAAAATGGGCCAAATCTTTTTAATATAGGCGTAAGGCATGCGGTTGCCTCGGGCAGAAAATCAGTACCTCCCAACGTGTTCCGTGCGTGGGTTTGTGATTGTTTTAGGCTGGCAGAGGTGGATGTTGATTTAGCAAAGGGAGCAGACAGAGTTCTTGCATGGGGTTTGAGGGGGCGGGGGTGTGCTTTTGTTTTACTGCCTTTAAATTGGTCAACCCAGTTCAAACAGGCTTGGGAGGATCAAAGCAGTGTTGTTGTCAGCAGTGGAAGGGGAACTTGGGAATGACCAGGTCGTAGCTGTAACGGCTCTGTTCCACCCTCTTGAAATACAAGCAGAGATTTGTTTCTTCCCTTAAAGAGGAGAGTCCTTCCCTTCTGCATTTTCATGCCCTAGAGAGAATGCTTGCCACTGAGTTAGGAATACAGCTTTAGATGCCTGGGTTTCTTTGGAGCATATGCCACGTTACACTGGCATTTAAGACCAGGATTACTTGGGAACTGAGATATTTGTGCTTTTCTCGTTTTTACTGTTTGAATGTCAGAAAATGTACAGGAGACACTTGGTTAGGTTAGGCTGGACATGAGGAAAAATTCCTTACCCTAAGGGTTGTCAAGCCCTAAAACAAGCAGTGGTGGATTCTTGGTCCCCATAGGGGTTTAAAAACCATGTAGATGTGGTGCCGAGGGATGAGGTTAAGAGTGACCTGGCAGTGCTGGATTAATAGTTGGATTGGATGACCTTCAAAGTCTGTTCCCACCACAATGATTCTGACCATGAAGATGGTCAAAGGGATGGAGCATCTCCTCTAAGGGACAGGCTGCAAGAGTTGGGGCTGTTCAGCCTGGAGAAAAGAAGGCTCTGGGGAGACCTTGGGGCAGCCTTCCAATACCTACAAGAAAGCCAGAAAGGGACTTTTTACAAGGGTTTGTAGTGAAAGAGAATGGATTCAGGCTTGAGGAGAGCAGATTTAGAGTGGAGATTAGGAAGATTCTTTGCAGTGAAGGTGGTGAGACACTGGAACAGGTTGCCCAGGGAGATCATGGATGCCCCCTCCCTGCAGACTTTCAGGGCCAAGTTGGATGAGGCAACCTGGGCTAGTGGAAGGTGTCCCTGCTCATAACAGCAGGGTTAGAACTAGATGATTTTAAGATCCCTTCCAACCTAAACCATTTTATGAATCTTTGCTAGTTTCCATATGTGTGTGTGTGCATGCTTAAAAACTCCTGGGTTAAGTATCACTTAACCCAAATGCTTTTTACTTGGTCACATTGCCATACAGCATATTTACACTGCTGCTTAAAAACTTCCCCAAATGATAGACATCAACACAGGTCACTTTTTTTTTCTAGCAGGAAATAGCTGCCTTTGAGCACCTGCACACACACACCACAAGGAGATGGTTCCAAAATGTGAGCAAGATAGCCTTAACTGAAATCTTTTCCTTATGTCTCTTATCTTTTACAAGTACTGCAAATAAGATGTTTCATGCTACTAAGAGTGCAGGAGATCCTAAAACATTCAGCTCAGCACAGAGTTTCCTATGAGGAGCAGGAGAACAGTTGACCACTGTCTACATAGATATAGATATAATGTACATATCATAAGAAGGACACAGAGCTGTTGGAGCAAGTCTAGAGGAGAGCCACAAAGATGATCCAAGGGCTGGAACACTTCAGCTATGTGAACAGGCTGAGGGAGCTGGGGGTGTTCAGCCTAGAGAAGACTCTGGGGGGACCTCAGAGCTGCTTTAAAGTATGTGATCGTCCAGGAAGGCTGCAGAGGGACCTTCCATAAGGGTGTCTAGGAATAGGACAAGGGAGAATGGTTTGAAGCTGAGGGAGAGTAGGATCTCAGAAAGAAGTTCTTTAATGCAAAGGTGGTGAGACTCTGGAATAAGTTGCCCAGGGGGTTTATGGATGTCTCCTCCCTGGGAGTGTTCAAGGCCAGGTTGGATGAGTCCTTGAGCTGCTGAGTCTAGCTGAGTGTCCCTGCCCATGTCAGGGAGGTTGGAGCAGATGATCTCTCAGGTGTCTTCCAACCTGAGCCATTCTGTGATACACTGATTCATGGAAATGATCTGTACATGAATGTGTTAACTTTTACCAGACTTTGCCTGTGGATATTACAACATAAGATGAAAATGGTCTTTGCCCCACCCAAGTTTCACATCAATGGTTTGGTCATTCTTCCACTCAAAGCCTTTTGTCTTGGTAACTGGGAATCTTTGTGCTCTCATCTCAGCATCTTTGACCATAGTGGCTGTTAGCAGACAGGTTTGGACCAGGTTGCAGTCCTCTCTCCTAGGAACCCAACCTTTCATCTCTTCCATTTGTAGAACTGGAGATCATCATGTTGGCTTATGCAGCCCTTAATGCTGGCATGACAGCTCCTGCAGGCAGTGTGTTAGTTGTGTGAGGAGGAGAAGAGGAGAATCTAGCCTCTCCCTTTGCTGGAAAGTATATCACTAGCCTGGCATGACCCTGTTAGCCCAGGCAAATATGCACAGTCTTGCAACCTTGAATGAAAACACAAGTATTCATTGCAAAAATCAGTGCTCTAACTGCAGAAGGCCTCAGACACAAACTTGTTAGCAGAGGTTGGCAGCTGAAGTGCTTTGGGGCATGTTTCATTGCATCTGACACCTCTGAAGAGCGCTAGAACTGCAGTGCAGCACACTGATACAGAAGGAATGGTATTTTAGACCTGAAGAAAAGAGTGCCCATGTGTGCTGAAGGGGCTTGCTCCTGCTCTGTTGCTTAACCCTGGCAGAAGAATCTGTGTGTGAGCCTATTTGCTTCAGAACAAGGAGCTCCTGCTGCATGTGTTTTTTTTGTTGTTTTGTAAGGATTGTTTCCATCCCTTCCCATAAATACCAAAAGCCAGTTTTATCATAACAAACTGGTATCAACACAGAGCATTTTGGCTCCTCAGGCATGCTGAGGAAGCCTGCATAACTTCCTGCTGGACCTTCCTGGAGGTAGCATCTCAAAGCGGGGTTGGCTGTTGCACCTGGATGACCTGGCAGCTGGTTAGGTCAGTCCCACTGGGGAGACTTTTTGACAGGTACAAAATCTTCCTGTTTACAGAGGAAACCCTTTGATAACAATCATAACTACAAAGCAGAAGTTGTTTAAGAAGGAAAAAAAAGAAGATGTTTCTAACTGTGTAACAACCACCTGGGCTCTGAAGTTTAGACCATAGCTAACTGGTGGGTTTTGACTGTGTATGGTTCTTGAACTGCCTGGTGATGATGTCTGTCTTGAGGTCTCTCTGGAAGCAAGATTGGCATAATGATGTATCTGTGTTGTTTTCTCCTGTTTCACGTCAGTGAAGTTCATTGCAGGCCATCTCTGGTTAAAGACCAGAGTCTGATCTGGGCTTTCATCTTGTCTTGAAGTTTATGGATTCTACCAGAATGCTACTCTCCTGCCACATTTTCAAGCTGGGGTTGCTGGTAGCCATTGTGTTGGTGTTGAAAGCTGGAGAAATCAAAGGTGAGCTCAGGATGTCTCACAGCTGGTTTACCACTCTGCTTCCTCTAATAAAACCTTTCTGCATGGAACGTGGAGTTGCAGGTCCCGCACCAGAGCAAACTCTTGGGCTTTCTTGGCTCCTTCTGGTCTTTTGTTTGTTTCTTTTGGGTGCATTTAAATATGTTAATCTGCCAAGTAACCTGCAAAGCCAGTCAGTCATGGGGCAAGTAAGCTGGAGGCAATGGTCCAATACCAGCCCCAGCTACTCAGAAATCATCCTGGTAAGCTTTGTGGGATCTTCTGGAGAGAGGAAGATAGATCCCAGGTGACTTGCTGCTGTGGGCCTGAGAACAGCTGTGCTCAAACTCAACAATCTCAAGAGTCTTTGTGCCCACCATAAAAACAGCAATTGAGGATGTGGCACTGCCTGGTGTGGGAACCTCTCTGATTGCAGTGTAAACTTTAGTAAAGCTGCACAAGACTCAAGGCTTTAGTTTGATGGAGACCGAAGCAGGATACTCTTTACACATAGAGTGTCTAGATCTTGGTCAGAAATACTAAGCTGAAGTTTGTAGGAGAGCCCCACAAGGTAACAAGATCTGTCTCTTCCTACATGCCTTTGGGAAGAGAGTGCAGCTGGTGTGTCATGGAGGCTGTGGCTGCTGTCCTTTACCACTTGTGTTCATCAGTCCTACTACACAAGGAGGGTGGCTGCAGCTCTGAGAGCACCCTGCAGACAAGCAGTGGAGGGATGTGTTTGAGAACCTCGTCTTGCTTTAGAGGCTTGCTCAAGATGCATTTTAAAGTAACAGAGGAGAATCTTCTTCCCTTACTTCCCTTCTTTGGCCATTACAGTGTGAAGGCCACAGGACCATGCCACCTCCTGTACCAGGATCTTTCACAGTAGGGTATTCTGTCTTCCACTGCATAGAAATCTGTCCAGTCTTAACCTGAAGTACCTTTGCTCAACTCCAGAGTGCAGCACCCGAGCCTTTGAAGAAGTTAATCTATTTCTTCGAGCTGAAAAGGAGCCACATCCAGCACCTGGCCGTGAGGGTGATGCTGAAGCGTGAAGCCAGAAGTCTTTGTGGCTGTATGCACACTCCAGCATACAAGGTCATGGGCAGGCAGCTGTGGAGGCAGCTCTCTTCGCCACAGTTTGAGCCCCTTGCCTTTCTTCTGTTAAAATTAGGGTACAAACCCACGCAGTTTGGGTGCATCAGTGCCTAGGGAAAGAACAGAGATTCGTCCCTTCCCCCCATCCCCTGCCCTAGATTGAGTTCACCAAGGCCCTCTCTGTAAATTTAGCAAGCTTCAGACTCACTTCCTTTGCTAGGGAGACCTGAAAGAGCCATTTCCTGCTTCGTACAGCGCTCTTGTATGTGCTCACTAAGTGCTCATTCACGCTGTGAGTCAGAAAGGTAACCTCCGTTCAAAGCCCTGCGCCGATGCTGCGGCGTCGGAGGGAGGCTGAGGAGTTCTCTTATTCAGCGCAGCAGGCTGAGGTCATCTCTGCCTCACCGAGGAGCTGATCTTCGCTCCTAAAAGCGTTGTTTACCAACTGCCCGGCCTAAAGCAGGCGGGTAAGAGCCCCTAAGACAGCCCAAGGAGCGCGTTTGCAGTCGTGTGCCGGGCTTGACACATTTTCCGTGTCCTGCCAGAGAGCAGGAATGGCATCAGGAGCTGCGGCTGAGTCAGCCTCGGCCCCCGGCGTGCGGCAGCCTCACCGGCAAGCCCGGGCAGGCTCGGGGCTCAGGGCAACCTAAGCTGCTGGAGACAAGTCGTTTGCTTCCAACAGCGAAGGACTTCTTTTCCTGTCTGTAGTCTGCTGGGAGATGAGTGAGGTGCGGTGTTCTGCGTTTACCCTCCTGTGCTCGCCTCCAGGTTGAGCTCAGTGGCAGTCAGAAAGATGAGCTGTTAGTGCCTGATGGAAGGAGGAAATGTGCATCTGCTTTGCTTTGCTCTCCCCAGCTCTCTGCCAAAAGGGCAAGCCAGCCAATTCGTGCATAATATTGGAGTCCTCTGCCACTGAGCAGCTTTTGCACAGCATCCAACTGTACAAGGGCACGTCCCTGGAGCCAAACAACCTTTGGCTGTACTTTTGCCTTGGTGGAGTAAGATCAGAACAAGAGAGCAAAACAGACAGATGCTAGAATCAGCAACCACGTGTTGACCAAGAAAACACTAAAGAGGAAGAAGCCTTAGTCTGTAGAAACAAGAGGTAACTCACTGTAAATCTGTCCCCACCTCTTTTACTGCCATGACCCTTCCTAAGCTCTTTAAGAAGTTGGATATTTCCTGCTTTCAGCATGGCTGTTGTTATACTCTTCTGTTTGTACATGAAGTTAGCCTGATAAGGAGATTCTCTTGTTTGAGGAATGTTAGAGGAGCAGTGGCGTAAAAATGCTCTCAGCTCTGGGCTAGTTGGTGACTCACGCCCAAAAGTAGCAAAGCTATGGGAGAGAAAAAACCCCAAGTGATGTTAGATTCCTGGTGGGTAAGCTAAGGTGGTGTAACATTATGTGCAGAACTTGTGCCTCAGGCCACAAGTCTCTGAGCTGAGAACATGTTGTGCTCAGAGCCTGATTTTTGTCCTGGAAGGCCAAAGGTTTACCCAGCACAACTAAACTCAGAGTCTGATTTTTGTCCTGGAAGGGTACAAGTTTAACCACCATGGATAAACTCAGAGCCTGATTTTTGCCCTGAAAGGCTACAGCTTTAACCACTATGATACCATGGATAAACTCAGAGCCTGATTTTTGCCCTGGAAGGGTACAGCTTTAACCACCATGGATAAACTCAGAGCCTGATTTTTGCCCTGGAAGGCTACAGCTTTAACCACCATGGATAAACTCAGAGCCTGATTTTTGCCCTGGAAGGCTACAGCTTTAACCACCATGGATAAACTCAGAGCCTGATTTTTGCCCTGGAAGGCTACAGCTTTAACCACCATGGATAAACTCAGAGCCTGATTTTTGCCCTGGAAGGCTACAGCTTTAACCACCATGGATAAACTCAGAGCCTGATTTTTGCCCTGGAAGGCTACAGCTTTAACCACCATGGATAAACTCAGAGCCTGATTTTTGCCCTGGAAGGCTACAGCTTTAACCGCCATGGATAAACTCAGAGCCTGATTTTTGTCCTGAAAGGGTACAAGTTTAACCAGCATGGATAAACTCAGAGCCTGATTTTTGCCCTGAAAGGGTACAAGTTTAGCCACCATGGATGAACTCAGAGCCTGATTTTTGTCCTGGAAGGCCAAAGGTTTACCCAGCACAACTAAACTCAGAGCCTGATTTTTGTCCTGGAAGGGTACAAGTTTAACCACCATGGATAAACTCAGAGCCTGATTTTTGCCCTGAAAGGGTACAAGTTTAACCACCATGGATAAACTCAGAGCCTGATTTTTGCCCTGGTAGGGTACAGCTTTAACCACCATGGATAAACTCAGAGCCTGATTTTTGCCCTGGAAGGCTACAGCTTTAACCACCATGGATAAACTCAGAGCCTGATTTTTGTCCTGGAAGGGTACAAGTTTAACCAGCATGGATAAACTCAGAGCCTGATTTTTGTCCTGGAAGGCTACAGCTTAAACCACCATGGATGAACTCAGAGCCTGATTTTTGTCCTGGAAGGCCAAAGGTTTACCCAGCACAACTAAACTCAGAGCCTGATTTTTGTCCTGGAAGGGTACAAGTTTAACCACCATGGATAAACTCAGAGCCTGATTTTTGCCCTGAAAGGGTACAAGTTTAACCACCATGGATAAACTCAGAGCCTGTTTTTTGCCCTGAAAGGGTACAAGTTTAGCCACCATGGATAAACTCAGAGCCTGACTTTTGCCCTGAAAGGGTATAAGTTTAGCCACCATGGATAAACTCAGAGCCTGATTTTTGCCCTGGGAGGCTACGGCTTTAACCACCATGGATAAACTCAGAGCCTGATTTTTGTCCTGGAAGGCCAAATGTTTACCCAGCACAACTAAACTCAGAGCCTGATTTTTGTCCTGGAAGGGTACAAGTTTAACCACCATGGATAAACTCAGAGCCTGATTTTTGTCCTGGAAGGCTACAGCTTTAACCACCATGGATAAACTCAGAGCCTGATTTTTGCCCTGAAAGGCTACAGCTTTAACCACCATGAATAAGCTCATGGCCATCAACCACAAGTAAACTGCCATAAATTAAATCGTAGCTGTTAAGGAGGTGTGACATGGTAATTTTAATTAGTGATCCCCTGGGACTTCCCATATATTTGCATTTTCCTTGCAGAGTGAAAGGCATGAGAGGAGCAGTTTTATTTGCATACAAGTTCTCCCCTCCTCCTCTGTGGATTAGAAACTGCTCTGCCTTCCAGAAGGCTGAGGAGCATCAAGTGAACCACTCAGCTCAGCTGCCCTCCCAGCTGGAAAGGAGGGAGCCTTTCTGCCCACGTCTGCAGGAACTCAGTGCTGGGTCCCTAGGCAGAAGATGCTGTAACGTTTCTGTGCTTGACCACTGACTTTATTCTCTGCAACAAGTTGTTTCTTCCCACTTTCCCCCTCTCACTTTATTTGTGACCCTTCTCTCTGTCAGACTTTCCTGGCTCTGCCTGGAGTACCTCTGTGACCCGGAGGTCCTGCTGAGGGCACCCCAACATTCTTTTCTTGCTTTGGTAATGTTCTTGAGGAATTATGACACCTGGCTTTCAAGGTTTCTCCTTGATGGATTCCTCAAGCTCTTTCTCACGTGTGCTTTCCCACTAGCAGCTTTTAACACTGACTTTGAGAATGTTTCCTTAAAACCTGATCCATGACCATTTTGAGAGCTGGAGAACAAGCAGCTCACTATTTGGAAAAAATACAGTTTCTTTTAAACATCCTAATTGTGAACCAGGTTAATTTTTACTGGTGGTGACTGTGCTGCCCCCATGACTGCCTCTGATCTTAGCTGTAGCTCTGCACTGGCATGTGCTCTGACCCCTGGTGTCCCCCGGTGCATGGGGCTGTGACGCATAAGGTGCTGCTGAGGTGGGTGTGTGCACATTGTCTGCGTGCTAGCACAGCAGCAGCCTCTCCTCCTTTCTGGGAGAGGCTGCAGATCTGGGTGGCTGTCTTTAGAAACCTGGCAGTGGCAGCTTTGTGGTGCTTTTGGCACCCTGCAGCCAGAACCATCTCAAAGGGAGGGCTGCATGAAAGGGATATCTTTGAAGGGTATAAGTATTTATTTACAAAGAGGTTTGCATTGCATTTGTTTTTCTAATGCTCAGTTTTCTGCTCTGAATGCAGTTATGGGGGACAACTGTCCTGTCTGGCAGGACAAAGAGAGACATTAGCCTGGAGAAGAGGCTCAGGGGTGATCTCATTGCTGTCTATAACTACCTGAAGGGAGGCTGTAGTGATAAGTCCCTTGAAAAGGATCAAGGGTTTTTTGCAGTGGTAAGTGGTCAGCAAAAGTGTTAAAGGTAAACTGATGCTGAATCACAGAACGGTAGAGGTTGGAAGGGACCTCCAGAGATCATCCAGTCCAGCCCCCTCCCAAAGCAGGATCACCTGGATGATCTTGGAGGTCTCTTCCAACCTGGTTGGGTCTGTGATTCCATAGGCCTGGAACACAAGCCCTGTGAGGAGAGGCTGAGGGAGCTGGGGTCGTTTAGCCTGGAGAAGAGGAGGCTCAGGGGTGACCTCATTGCTGTCTACAGCTACCTGAAGGAAGGGTGTATCCAGGTGGGGGTTAGTCTTTTCTTGCAGGCAACCAGCAACAGAACAAGGGGACACAGTCTCAAGCTGTGCCAGGGCAGGTCTAGGCTGGATGTTAGGAGGAAGTTGTTGGCAGAGAGAGTGATTGGCACTGGAATGGGCTGCCCAGGGAGATGGTGGAGTCACCATGCCTGGAGGTGTTGAAGCCAAGCCTGGATGGGGCACTTAGTGCCATGGTCTGGTTGGTTGGCTAGGGCTGGGTGCTAGGTTGGCCTGGATGAGCTTGGAGCTCTCTTCCAACCTGGTTGATTCTATGATTCTATGTCCATTAAAAAAATATGCCAGCCAGATGAGATCAGGTGATTAATTAGATTGAAAGGTTATGCTTAAGTGATTATTTCCTAGTGAGCTTTATTTTGATTGCTCTAGGTGATAGAATCTTTAAACATTTTGATATTTAAGCATTTTTACCTGAGGAAAAGGAAATTATTCTCGGGCTTTAAAGGAATTCCTAGAGAGCTTACTTGTAGCCAGGCACAGAGAAGAGCTGTGTGCTTCTCCTGGGGTGGAATCAATTAACCATTGATGTATTGACCTGATCTATTTCATAGATTATTATTTTCATGTAATAACAATAATAATTTACATAACTAATACTG
This sequence comes from Pogoniulus pusillus, assembly GCF_015220805.1. Classification (NCBI taxonomy): domain Eukaryota; kingdom Metazoa; phylum Chordata; class Aves; order Piciformes; family Lybiidae; genus Pogoniulus; species Pogoniulus pusillus. Next base: position 30,211,862 of record NC_087275.1, read on the forward strand.
AGCCAAGCAAAATGGTGCTTATAACAGAGCAGCAGCTACCTGGGCCTCTTGGAGCATGCTTGTGCAATTCCAGCGTCCTGCTTCCCTTTCTGTATTAACAAGCCTGAGTCACCAATTATCTGACTGAAAACAAAAGTAGATGATGGAATCATAGAATGGCCTGGGATCTCCCAAGGTCATCTGGTCCAACCCCCCTGCAGTCAGCAGGGACATCCTCCACTAGGTCTGCTTGCTCAAAGCCTTGTTGAGCCTCACCTTGGAGATCTCCAGGGATGGGGCCTCATCTACCTCCCTGGGCAACTTGTTCCAGTTGAGAGACCTGATGTAAAGACACTTGAGGGGAGCCCCAGCTGTGTGCTGGAGGGGCACAAGCCTATGGCTACAGAGAGGCAAATGCAGTTTTGCCTGGGAGTGAAGCATGGATCAGAGAATCACAGAATCAGTCAGGGTTGGAAGGGACCACAAGGATCATCTAGTTCCAGCCTCCCCCACCATGGGCACAGACACATCACACTAGACATGCTGTCTAAGGCCTCAGCCATCCTGGCCTTAAACACCTCCAGGGATGAGGCTTCCACCACCTCCCTGAGCAACCTGCTCCAGGGTCTCACCATCCTCATGCTGAAGAACTTCTTCCTACCAGTCCTATCCATTTCCAGCTTTATTCCATTGCCCCCAGTCCTGTCGCTACCTGGCAGCCTAAAAAGATGCCTCAGTATGTTGATCTGCAGGGGTGAAAAGTACTTGGGCTTTTTAACAGCAGACAAAAATCAGTTAGCCAAGCCTAAAAGGCAAGGCATGGAGCACTGGAGATTCTGATTCTTCACAGGTCTTCTATAGTCAATTTCAGTCAAATACCGGTGGTAGCAAACTCATCATGAAAATGAAGAGCTGTTCTCTTACTGCCCTGTGCAACTGATGCCTAAGAAATCCTGGATATTTGTTTGTGAAACCACTGATTTTTTTCCTCTGGTACTCTTTAACCTTGTCCTGGCTTCTGATGCCTAAGAAATCCTGGGTATTTGTTTGTGAAACCACTGATTTTTTTCCTCTGGTATTCTTTAACCTTGTCCTGGCTTCCCTGTCGTTTGGACCCGCTGCACTTTGTAATGCCATGGACTTTGTTTTATCAGCCTCGTATCCAGAGATAGGTAGTTACATAAAGTCATTGCCTGGCTAAGGAGCAGCATGCACTGACTGCCACTGCTCCTTCAGCTCTCAGCTCTTTCTGGTTGTGTTTCAAATTCAATTCAAACAGTGTTACTTCTTTGGTGCTAGTGCTTGGTGCTGCCTCTATCTGCCCATTCAGTCTGTTGCTCTTCAGCAAGGATAAGTGCAGAGTCCTGCACCTGGGGAGGAATAACAAACTGCACCAGTACAGGCTGGGAGGTGATCTGCTGGAGAGCAGCCCTGTGGAGAGGGACCTGGGAGTGCAGGTGGATAACATCCATGGCACAGCAATGTGCCCTGGTGGCCAAGAAGGCCAATGGGATCCTGGGGTGCATTAAAAAGAGTGTGTCCAGCAGATCAAGGGAGGTTCTCCTCCCCCTCTACTCTGCCCTGCTGAGACCTCATCTTGAATACTGTGTTTAGTTTTGGGCTCCCCAGTTTAAGAGGGACAGGGATCTGCTGGAGAGAGTCCAGTGGAGGGCTGCGAGGGTGATCCAGTCCAACCCCCACCTTGCAGTCAGCAGGGACATCCTCAACTAGATCAGGTTGGGCCCTGTCAAGCCTCACCTTGAATATCTCCAGGGATGAGGCCTCAACCACCTCCCTGGGCAACTTGTTCCAGTGTTCCACCACCCTCATAGTAAAGAACTTGTTCCATAGAATCATGCTTTTTTCCCAGCTGGGGGAAGGTTTATAGCAGGAATTTCAGGAGTCCATGCCTTTTCTCCACACAGTGAACTCCTGTGAGGTGATTGGAAGAGCTCATCATGCTTTAGAGCAAGCTTGCAGTGAGGACAGACATTTGATTTTTTTTTCCCTAGGAAAATCCATCTTTGGATGTTTTTAAGGCAAAGCTGATTGTGGCTATGGGCAGCCTGATCTAGTGTGAGGTGTCCCTGCCAATGGCAGGGGGGGTTGGAACTGGATGATCTTTGAGGTCCCTTCCAGCCCTGACAATTCTGTGACTGTGTGAGATGTGTTCTGGGGAAGGGATCTCAAGGAAATGGAGATGGCCTTTTCCCTGTGAGTAAATGTCACCAGCTCACACCTGCTACCTGAACAATAGAAATACTCAAAGGCCCCAGTGCAAATAAACACAACTATTGAACTCACAGGAGTTTCTGCCACTGGTGTTTGCTTCTCATCCCCATGAACTGATTATCCCCTGAGGCTTTTCATCTCTTGCTTTGGCCTCCAGGAAATCTGTGAAACGAAACCAAAACTGGTTTCAAGATGGAATTTCCTCCACCCTCCTCATTTTTGGTAGAGGTGTGTGCCTGTGTTTTGTTCTGTTATCAGCCACAGTGAGTGGGTTTGGCTGGAGAAAAAAGGTTTGACACAGTAGGGTGAGTTCTGAGACCTGGAGGTGTTGAAGGCCAGGTCAGATGAGGCTGTGAGTGACCTGGTCTAGTGGAAGGTGTCCCCTGGCAAAGGGTTAGAATAAGATAATCATAGAATCAGAGATTTTTCAGGGCTGGAAAGGACCTCAAGGATCATCTAGTTCCAACCCCCCTGCCATGGCCAGGGACACCTCACACTAGATCAGGCTGCTCAGGGCCTCATCCAGCCTGGCCTTAAACACCTCCAGGGATGAGGCTTCCACCACCTCCCTGGGCAACCTGTTCCAGTGTCTCACCACCCTCATGCTGAAGAACTAACATCCAATCTGAATCTACCCACTTCTAGTTTTGCTCCATTTCCCCTAGTCCAGTCACTATCTGACATCCTAGAAAGTCCCTCCCAAGCTTTCTTGTAGCCCCATTCAGATACTGGAAGGCTACAATAAGGTCTTGGAGCCTTCTCTTCTCCAGATCCTTTCCAACCTAAAGCATTCTGTGAACCTGAGAGACAGAGGTGCCCCTGGCAGTGTTGCATTGATGTCAGGCTGCACTCCTATCCACCAGCTTCAGCCTTACACCCTCCCTTCCATGAGCTCCCCATGGGGACTAACCTGAGGAATAAATGGCCTCTAAAGTCCTCCTTCAGGATTGCACTTAGCACAAATCTGCCCAACAGCAAAAAAAGTTAGTCAGGTCTCCTGGGGAGATCAAATCACAGAATCCTGGGATTGCTTAGGTTGGAAAAGACCTCTAAGATCATGGAGTCCAATTGTGCCAAGTTCATTGTACAATGCCTCTAAGCACCACATCTACATGTCTCTCTAGTGCTTTCAGGTATGGTGTCTGAGCCACTCTCCTGGGCAGCCTGTTCCAATCTAAACCTCCCCTGGCACAACTTGAGGTTATGTCCTCTTTGCTGTTTCTCAGGAGAAGAAATTGACACCCACCTCACTGCAGCCTCTCTTCATAGAATCATAGAAACACAGAATCAACCAGGTTGGAAGAGACCCCCAAGCTCTTCCAGTCCAACCTAGCACCCAGCCCTATCCAATCAACCAGACCATGGCACTAAGTGCCTCATCCAGTGTTTTCTTGAATGCCTCCAGGCACGGCGACTCCACCACCTCCCTGGGCAGCCCATTCCAATGCCAATCACTCTCTCTGACAACAACTTCCTCCTAACATCCAGCCTAGACCTCCCCTGGCACAGCTTCAGACTGTGTCTCCTTGTTCTGTTGCTGCTTGCCTGGCAGCAGAGCCCAACCCCACCTGGCTACAGCCTCCCTTCAGCTAGTTGTAGAAAGCATTTAAGGTCTCCTCTCAGCCTCTTTTGCTGCAGGCTAACCAAGAAGGTCCCTGAGAGGGAGTTGTGTGTGGATGGCCTGCTTTGAGTTTGCAGCGAGGTTAAACGTTGATGGCAGGCACATTAGTGGTGGTGTTTTGTTTCAGAGCCGGCTAAGGCTTCGTTTACATGGCAGCTACTTCTCTGAAACCTGAGTTAAAAAAAACACAAAGCATTTAAGCCTTCCTGCCAGGGCCAGCAAAACAACTGGGCAAAGCCAAGTCTGTTGTGTGAGGTGAATTATTGACAGCTAGGAGAATAGCTGCAGCTCTCAGAGTAGCTGCAGGTCTCACCCGTGCTGTGCCCCTGGGTGTGTGTGTGTGGGGGCTGCCTGTGCATTCCTGCAGCTCAGCTTTCCCTCCCCCAAGGCAAGGCAAGGGGAAGGAGAGCCCAGGGGAGTGAGCGCTGTGAGGAGCAAACTTGTGCAAGCTGAAGGAATGGCCTGGTCAGCTCAAAGAACGAGAGGCACGAAGCTCATCTCTCTGCTAGGTAACTCTGGTGGTGAATTAAGCAATTGCTGAGTCCCTGCTCCACACCTAAGTGGTGTTCTCTCTGCAGCTGCCATCAGCAAGACCTCTGTATTCAGCTGGCCAGGGGCCAGGATGGCAACACTCCCAAGACAAAATGCCATGCACAGGAATGCATCCAAGCATCTTTATGCTTTTTAGGGGGGAAGTTTGCATTGGCTTTTTGAGAGCAAAGGCTCTTTAAAAGAAAAGGGGTGTGGAAGGGTTGTTTTTCATGCACGTTTTGACTCAAAATATGCAGACAAAAGAGCCTCCTTCCATGCCGTCGCTATAGCTACGGCTTTGGATCATTGTGCGGCAGCCTGCGAGTGGGGAAATGCCAAGCACAGAGGGGGCAGCCAGCCTGTTGCTCCTTCTCACAGCTGAGTACAGGCCTCCACAGATCTGCCCCAGGCCACCTTCCACAGAATCGGCAGAGTTGACAGGGACCTCAAGGATCAGCCAGTTCCAACCTCCTTGTCATGGGCAGGGACACCTCACATTAGATCAGTTTGCCCAGAGCCACATCCAGCCTGGCCTGAAAACCATCCAGGAGTGAGGCTTCCACCACCTCCCTGGGCAACCTGTGCCAGTGTCTCACCACCTTTATAGTGAAGATGTCTAATCCTGATGTCTAATCTAAACCTCTCATTTCCCCCAGTCCTATCATTACCTGACACCCTAAAAAGTCCCTCCCCATCTTTCTTGTAGCCCCCTTCAGATAGTGGAAGGCCACAATAAGGTCTCCTCAGAGCCTTCTCCTCTCCAGACTGAACAGCCCCAACTTTCTCAGCCTGTTCTCACGGCAAAGCAGCTCCAGCCCTCTCAGCATCCTCATGACCCTTCTCTGGACATGTTCCAGCACCTGATGGAAACACTGAAATTGCGAAGTCTTCTGCTGGCTGTCTTGGTGTGGGAAGAACTTCCCAGGTCATAAGCTTGAGCGTGAGAGCAAGGAGGATATTTGCACCTCAGCTCCCCAGAGATGTTATCAGGGCTGTCTAACACCTACTCTTTAACTCTTGCCCGGAGGCAGGAACACTGCATTAAGGCAGTAAGTGTAACGCAGAAGACCAACATACCTGCAGAAAACACTCTACTGGGCATCTTAAATATAGCTGCAGAGTAACTTTGCTCCCTTAGTAGCTTGTGAAAAAGCTACTGAGGGAGTTTAAAACTGATCTTGAGCTATGGCACTACCACATCACTCTGCTGGAGACTCTTTTGCCATAAATGTGAGAATATTTTTACAACCCCTGCCTCTTAGGAGGATCTCAGTGAAAGTCACATCTGAAAGGTCTTCGCTTTTCATGTGTGTTTCCAGCTATCACAAGTGGGCTAGAAAAGGTCTTCTCGTTTAGTGCTGCCTCGTTTCCTGTGACTCCACGAGAACCTGTTTCAGCAGAAAATGAAGTGCTGAACAGGCATTGGCAGAAGAAGGTGAAAAAGATCTGAGAAATGCTTCTCAACCGATTGCAAATTTGACTAAGCTGCTTACTTTCCTAATTACAATGCTTAATTGGTTAGCTTTGTTCTGTGCAATCATACACCTTTGGTAGCCGCCTTGTGCACCAGAAGTCCCACGCCTGAGATTTCAGCAGGTCTGTCCTACGTATTTAATGGTTTACTTTGACAATGAAAACGTTCTTTAACTGCTGCAGAGCCAAACCAGCTTACCCTAACTCCAAACCAGACTCCACCGGGACTGAGAGGCAGGAGTAGGTTACTGTAGCTCAAAAAGTTAGCAGTGAAGTTACTGTAACTTCCTCGATGAGATCACCACCAAAATGCTCTGTAAGAGCTGCTGCTGCTGATCTTGTCCTTCTCATGTCTCCAACTCTAGTTACCAGGCTGATTCCTCGAAGGGGCTTACTCTCACCTCCTTTAGCCTACTGAATTGCAGAAGAGCACAGGTTCAGCAAGAGCGAATCAGGATGCTTGGAGCCTTGGCGTGAGAAATGCAGAGTTCTCTTCCCCTGGGGCAGGAAAGGGATCTGTGCCTGAGGTTGCTGTGAGTGGAACTTGCACAGCAGCTGAGGTGTCTCACAGACACGGGCAGCATCTGGAAATGACTGATTTCTAAGCAGAACATGATCTGCTAATTTACATGACAGGCTTTAGGCTCTGTCCAGCCTGTGTTGGTCTGGGGAGCCAGCTTGGGCATATGTTCATTCCTGCTCTCTTCCAAGAGCTCCTTTGTCTCTCATTGGCCTTCTCACTCCTGAGGACACAGCTGACAGCTGTATCGCACACCTGGATAGAGCTGGCAGCCTGCTGCTTACATTCTGTTATAAACAAACCAGAACACAATAGCACCTTGCTGCCAAACACCCTGCAGAGCCTGCTGTTTGGGCCAGGCAGAGGGACACCTTGTTCCTAAGTTAGCATTACCCCAGTCACTGCTCACTGCTGTCTAGGGTGAGACATCTTCCAGATGACACAATTTAGGCAGCAATCATCAAAATCTGTTCAAACCCCTGGTTTATTTAAACCAGGTCAACATGACAAGACAGGTAAACCTTCTATGTCTTTGAAGTGAAAGCAGTGCTGGTCAAAGGAAGCCTTTCATGGCAGGGGTACTACAGAGCAAAAGCAGAGCAGCATGAAACTTGTCTGCAGCACTTCTAGCATCAACTTCTGGGAAGGGCAGATACAGTATTGCAAAACTGCTAAGCTCATTTCCAAGATGATTAAAATGTTGATGAGCAGCATTATTTTCACTTACTGCTGAATAGAGATTTGAACATGCAGAGTCTGAGTTTCCCACTGCTTCACACAGCACCTGGTTTCAGGCAGCTCAGCCCTGAGGCTCATGGAAAACACTCTGCACAGAAGCCAAAGTCCTGATGTGGGTTTGTGTACATCAGAAGCATTCAAGTGTTACTTTAAGGGTCACAGAGGAGTTTGTGTGGTTCATTAAAATACCTTTTCCTGACCAAATCCATGTTTATGATTTAGACTTCAAAACTACAGCAAGATGCAGCTTCCCCTGCAAGGTTATGCCCCTGTGTTCTGCAGTTAACTGGGAGGCCCAAGGAAGAAAAGACAGAACTTCCACATTTCCCAGAGCTGCTTTCTATAGAGGGCTGAGACCAGCAGCTTAACTGCAGGATTCCAACATAAATGTAGCTCATTTGCACAGTAATGCTCACAAGGCAGAAAATAGAGAGGCTGAGCTCTTAACTCCTCCACACAGCTTTAGTACAGGTGCTCAGAACCTCACCCCTGGATCCTGCAGCCACTCAAGCCCCCCCTTTTTATCATCTCATCAGCACGGAGGCACATTGTGCTGCCCTTGTCAAGGCGTTTGGGTGAACAATCTTCTATTAACGTGCATGCAAGATAAACTGAGACTCAAGTCCAAGTTCTCACCATCAAGTGAAAACACTATTTATTTTTATAAAAGGCAATAATTAAAACAAACCCTACCAGTGTGTACATTGTACACATTTGAACAACACTTACAAGAATGAAGTTTCCATATACAAAGATTACAAGCCCACACTGGTAAAGGATGCACACAAGCAACTTCAGATGCCTCCAGCTCACAGGACCGATTACTCTATGACCACACCTGCATAGCATTTTCATGATTAGCATCCACACTACTTTATTCCACTACCAACTGTACAGAGAAAAGCAAGGAGTTTATTCAGGGAGCACAGATATTCGCAGGAAGAATTTATTTGCCGGAACCATCTCACTCTTCTGTTGCCATCTTCAAGAGATACTCTTTGTCAATTTTGAAGAGCCTCCACCCCTCCTCAGTGGAAAGATCAGATGCACCCCTCCTCTTGTAGAACCTGATGGATGGTTCGTTCCACTCCGCAACGAGGAAGTGCATGCTGCTGCAGCGGCACTTGACGGCGACCTGCAGGAGCGTGCCACACCACACGTCTCAAACAGCTGCCCAGTAATAACTGGGCACATCACTCAGCAACTGTCTATCACCACAAGTCATCAAGTTCATTCTCCTGAGTTACACCTCAGCACTTTGTCACTGTTTGTTAACAGACTCGGGGCAATGTTTTAAAGCTATCTAGTGTCCTCCTGTCACCTCTGATTTAGTTCTGCTTAGTGTTGAAGGAGAGGCTCTTATGCGGTTGAGAGAAGAATGCTGCCCTGCTACGTGTCCTCAGCTCTGCTTTTCAGATGTGTGAGGGGATCCTTTCTTGAACATGTAATCCTCACAATCACGAGGTGATTTGCATTATGAACAGAAGTATCTCAACAAAGCTAAAGTCATCCTGAACCACCTGACTCATGTATCTGCCCACCGAGCCAGCAACTCCAGTGGACGGCAAACATGGGCAGTCATACAGACAGGCCCCCTAGAAGTCAGTGACCCCTGGAATGTGACAAGGGTGTGGGCCAGATGGAGCTACGATGAATGAACCAGAAACAGTATAAAAAACCTGAGCTGCAACAGCTTAGTGAGGGGGGAATACATCACCTAGGACACACCTCAGGCTGAAGACAGCAACCCAGGAACATCTCTCCCTCTCAACCCCATGAAAGAAGTACCATGGAGTGGTAATTATCTCTCTCCTGCTCACTCTTTCTCTGTATTCTCTCTCCCCTTATTTCTCTGTTTTGTTTATAAATTTCTCCTCCTTGCTTTTTCCATTCTCTTCTTTTTGTTTAGTTTGCTCCATTCTCTCTAATAAATAGTCTCATCCTGATATATGACCTGGGTTTTGTCTTAAATTTCACTCACTGGAATACTCAAAAGAACCACACCACCTTCCCCACTTCCAGTTCGAGACAGCATTGCCTGGACATACCTGACTCAAGTTCTTCAGAATCTCTGACCCAATGCCCAGTCCTAGGGAAAACAAAACACCAAAAAAAGAAGAACTTTAAGCTTTTATTTTCAAGAAGCCCTGCAGGAAGCAACTGATGTAGTTCTGTGGCACATACCTCTATACTCAGCCATCACATAAAAATCTTCCAGATACAGCAGTTTCCCAATCCATGGATCGTAAGTGAAGTAATACATGGCAAAGCCCACAATGCTGTGCTCTGAAACAAAAAGAGGCAACTTCAGCCAGACAGAATTTAAAGGGCACTCAAGTCTTACATGCATGTTTAAACAGAGATTCTGTCACGTGCAGACATTTACTACTAGGTTAAGAATGGATTTTGCAAATAAACACAGTGAAATTTTGATTTCTGACAGTCTCATGTCAACCAAACAGAACGAAGATTGCCATGCCCTGAAATCCTCAAAAGCATAATCACCGTGTGGAACCAAGTACAAACAAATGCAACCCTGCTGATTTTTCAGTGCTTCCATTCTAGAGTTCAAACAGAAACTTCACACAGCAGTTCACCGTTTAGAAGGCTGCCCCAAACTCTGCTTCCTTAGCAACCAAACGGTCTTATCTAACGCCAAAAACCACTGATCTTTCAAAGGCTGTTCCTCAGTAACTGCACCGAGTGAGAAAGCATGGTCACAGGTCGCTTCCAGAGCACCACTTCCAGCATCTCAATTTATGCTTCCCCTGAGAGTATCATTACCTTCAGCACCATAAAGCAAAGCTGCAGCTGCCATTGTAATTCTGTGGCTCAGCAGCCCACTCAAACCTAAGCCTGGAGTACTTCAACTACATTTGCCCTAAGACTCTGCACACACTGCAAGAGAAACGTGCAAACAGATTTCTGAGCTACTACTGTGTCTTGGATAAACGTTTGGGAATAGCACTTGTCCCTGTAGACCTTACCTCATATTATGATCATCTACTTTATTGTGTAACGGATCTTTTAGTTACCTCCCCGCCCATCCATGTACACAGAAGGGCCATGTACATGGCGAAGCTAGAGACTGTAACCTGAAGATTGGGGACAAATTAAAGAAGAAAATGTGATTCAACAGGATTACATAAAGGTAAGTCAGGGTCAAACAAAAAAAAAAGCCATATAAGTAACTGGAGTTAAGTACAGTAAGTTATACCTCATCTTCCCACGTCTCCAGGATTAGCAACTACTTCAGCTGAGTAGCACTATTACGTTACTGCATTTAACAGTTAACCTGCTCCTTCTACCCCAACTCACTGGTTGAGCCTTATGTATAACGAAAACATTAAGTACAAGGTGTCTCACGTGTACTTCGCGTCAAAAACTAAGTATCAGGGAGCCTCACCTTCAGACGACCACTGTTCTTTGGGCACTTCTGCAACCAGGCAGTGGTAGAAAGGGCGCTCGCCAAAACCATCCTCAAGCAGCTCTAGAAAAGCAAATGAAAGAGGTACTAAAACTACAGATACCATCACTAAGCAACCAACCCGCCGAGCTTGTATCACTTCTATACCTTTCTCAGTTAGCACCACTTGATCCTCCATGTCTTCGTATTTCGCTAGTTCCTGGAAGAGAAATGAGTTTCAGCGGACCGTCCCCGCAGGTCCCCGTTGCCGCTTCCTCACTGGCCGCTCCCCACCCCCCGCCGCCTTGCGCAAGAGCTTGCTTTGTTCCGAAACCAAGGTACCCCCCCTGCTTCTCCCCGGCTCCGCCGCTGAAGGCGATGGGCGCCTTCCGAGATTCCGGCCCCGCCGCGCCCCTTCCCAGTAGCGCAGGGGGCACGCACCGGTCGCCCTCCCTCCGTCCCCACACCTTGATCAGTCGCAGCAGGTCGGGGCAGTCCTCAGGCCGCGCAGGGCGGATGCTGAACGAGGCCATTTTCGACGGCGCTTCCCCCTGCGGCCCCCTCGGCTGACAAGTCCCCGGTGTGTGAACAGGAGAAGCAACTGTTTCTTCATTCGTGTCCCGGGCGCGGCGGCCACCTGCGGTCAGTCAGGCTGCGAGCATGTCCCGGCGGCGTTAAGCAGATAGGGAACGCTCGTCCAGCCGCGAAGATGCCCGAACCCAAAGCGCCGCAGCGCTCTATGGGTTCGGTATTTATGGGCGCCGCGCCCCACCCCCTGCCCGCAGGCGGGCCAATGGGAGCGCCCGCCGTGCTCGCCCGCAGCCAATGACAGGGCCGCGCCCCGGAACCTTGTCTCCGCCTGTCCGCAACGGCTGGTGCGTGCGGTCCCGTGACTCGCCCCTCCCGCGCCGACGCGCCCCCTAGCGGCGCTGCAGGGCGCCGCAAGAAGACCCCCTCAGCGGAGTGGGGGCAGGCGCGGAGGGGAGCTCCGCACAGCCCCGCCCGGGGCCCACACTGCCCTCTCTCCCCCTCGGGACCAGAGGCTTCTCCAGCATCTTGCCTTCAGGGTTCCACGAAAAGGTGACCCTGTCGTTGCCCCAGCGAGTGCGACCGCGCCTGACTGGGGGCTCTTTCTGCGAGGGCACTGAGCGCCCTGGCACCATCTTAAAGGCCGCAGCCCCTCCTTGGCCGCGGGCTCAGGGCGGTGCTTTTCACCCCTCTGTGGAGGACAACGAGGCGCCTGCCAGCGCGGTTTGCTTTTTACCCATGTGTGGAAGCAAAACAAAGCCTCTGTACTTGCCTGAAACGCCAAGTAACGATCCGTGTCAAAGCCCGCGGCAGCCTGCCTGTGGTGTCGAGCACCGTGGCATGCCCTGGGCAAGGAACGGCCTGGTACGGGGAAGGGCTTCCAAACACTGAAGTTTCCCTTTGGGCTTGGTACGTTTTCCAGCCTGGCAGATGCACTCTCTTCAAACTGTTTAGCAGCCTGACCTAGAGGCAGGACCCAAAGGAGTGCTTTCAAAACGGGAGGGACCTGCTGGCCTGCCGCATGTTCTTTGGCGGGAGGTAAGTGCAATGGAGAAACTCAAGTTGGGGTAAACTCCCCAAAATGAAAGGGTAGGATTGTCCCCAGACTGCCTGCTCCTCAGAATATTGTCAATAGATACAGATTAATGCCACAGAATGAGAGCTGGGTCCTGGCCCAGATGTCTATGCCTGTCTCCAGGACCCACCAAGCTAAGTCACCCAGAGGGCAGGTGTGCTTTGGCATGCACATGGTTTTTAATCTTCTACGAACTTTGCAAGCATCACTTCTGTTCTTAGGTTACTGTAAAGGAGCTCTTTCATTTTACATTTAATTTAACTTGTTTTAAGAGTGATGTGGGATGTGTGGAGATGCTAAGTCGTGCTATCGCTGCAGAGTAATAATGCTGAAATCCTGGATTCCCAAACACTTTCACAACACTCCCAACCCAGTTTTCAGTGCATCCAGCAACCTACAAGGTTCACCTTTGTTTAGACAAGAGAGTCCAGCACGAAACATGTTACTGCAAGAGAGCTACATAATGAGGTGTGCATTGTAGTGGCTGAGTTAGCCAAGAAAATCCTTTGGCACACAGTGAAAAGTGCCTGGAGTCCTAGAAGAGTAATTTGGGATTTATGCAAACACCCTAGTTGGCTCATTTCATCCTCTGTTGGAGCAAAAATGGAGATGCCTAAAGAACAGAAGTGTTTCCAAAACACAAAGCAACAGCTGTTGGCTAGGAGTAGAAAAGCTAAGATTTGTCTCATGAGTTATGGATCTGGAGATTCTTCAGGACAGGGCTTTTGGTAGGGAGACCGTAACTTAATCCCCTAGCAGGGAAAAGACTCAGCCTAATTACATACATTTCATGAGTATACTAGGTTGGTTTTTATCCCAATCCCTAGAAATGATCTGACTGGGATCAGAAATGGAGAGCGCTGTCTCTGTGAAAGACAGCAGTGTTGTTGTGTGAAAGACTTAACAGTGTTGGCATTGTGTGAACTCTTTGTTATGCATTTCACAATGAGGAAGTCACTGTCAGGAAACCTACTGTTGTGTAAGAGCAGAAAGTGTCTGGCTTCTCTCATTCTGAAGTCAGAAAGGTCATATGATTTCAGAAAAGGAAGTTTCAGCAACAAAAAAACAATTCTATCACCTTGAAAACCCTGCTGTAACTTGCTGAGGAATAGGCTGATACTGTGTTACTCCACTGGAAACAGTTGATTTGAGTTAGATTTGAAATCCACAAGGCAGAAGAATAATCTCTTAAATCCTAAAGTGTCAAAAGTAGTTTAATAAAAGTGCAGAGACTACTATTAATAATAATACACACACATACCTAAAAGAATAAAAATACTATTGAAAAGGAAGGGGGGGGAAAGGCAAAAAAATCTGCCCCAAGAGGAGCATGGCCAGCAGGGCAAGGGAGAAGATTCTGCCCCTTTACTCTGCTCTTGTGAGACCCCCACCTCCAAATACTGTGGCCAGTTCTGGTGTCCCAGAGCTGTTGGAGCAAGTCCAGAGGAAGGCCACCACAAAGATAATCCAAGGTCTGGAACACCTCTGCTATGAGGACAGGCTGAGAGAGCTGGGGTTGTTCAGCCTAGAGAAAAGATTCCAGGGGGACCTTAGAGCTGTCTTCTAATACCTGAAGGGATCCTATAGGAAGGCTGCAGAGGAACTTTTTGTAAGGGTGACTAGCAATAGGACAAGGGAGAATGGTTTGAAGCTGAGGGAGAGTAGGTTTAGAGTGGATCTCTGAAATAAGTGCTTCAATATGAGAATGGTGAGACTCTGGAATAGGTTTCCCTTGGGGAGGCTGTGAATGCCTCCTGCCTAGAGATGTTCAAGGCCAGGCTGGATGAGTCCTTGAGCAGCTGAACCTAGTTGAGAGGTGTCCCTGCCATGGCAGAGACGTTAGATTAGATAATCTCTAAGGCCCCTTCCAACTGAAGCCAGTCTGTGATTCTATGGTAAATTAAGATACCTGGATCTCAAAGACTATGCTGCAGCTGCTTGGTTCTATATTACTATAGTTATTTCTCCAGAATAAGTAAGGCTTATAAGAATGGTAAGAATTAATTAGACTGATGGGTTTGTACTTTACAGCTTCTTCCTTTTGTCTCAGTTCTGTTCACGTAAGAGCAGGACTTGTGTCCTCCTGACATAGCTGAAGTTGGTGGTGAAACCTGTAATGACTTGCATAGTGTTTGGATTTTATCCTTGAGTGGTCCCTCTGCTTACCTGTACTTCTCCACAAGGGAATAAGTAGTGATAAGTCCCTTGAAAAGGATCAAGGGTTTTTTGCAGTGGTAAGTGGTCAGCAGAAGTGTTTAAGGTAAACTGATGCTGAATCACAGAATGGTAGAGGTTGGAAGGGACCTCCAGAGATCATCCAGTCCAGCCCCCTGCCAAAGCAGGATCACCTGGATGATCTTGGAGGTCTCTTCCAACCTGGTTGAGTCTGTGATTCCATAAGCCTGGAACACAAGCCCTGTGAGGAGAGGCTGAGGGAGCTGGGGTCGTTTAGCCTGGAGAAGAGGAGGCTCAGGGATGACCTCACTGCTGTCTACAACTACCTGAAGGAAAGCTGTAGCTGAGTGGGGCAAGCAGCAACAGAAGAAGGGGACACAGTCTCAAGTTGTGCCAGGGGAGGTTCAGGCTGGATGTTAGGAGGAAGTTGTTGGCAGAGAGAGTGATTGGCATTGGAATGGGCTGCCCAGGGAGGTGGTGGAGGCACCGTCCATGGAGGTTTTCAAGAGAAGACTGGATGAGGCACTTGGTGCCATGGTCTGGTTGACTGGCTAGGGCTGGGTGCTAGGTTGGACTGGATGATCTTGGAGGTCTCTTCCAACCTGGTTGATTCTATGATTCTATGAATGTCTATTTTCTCGTATCCTCATGCAATCTCAGTGGTGTTGCTGGCAAGTCTTTAGCAAAGTATGCTGTCACCGTTTCCTTGCTAACCTGTATCTCCCACAAGCGCCATTTGAGGTGACCAGTGAGTGCCACATACATTCTGGTCATTGTGAAAGCCACAGGCTGCAGTGGCCACCTATGCACAAGCCACTGAGAGGTGCTCACATAGGTGCCAGTTAGTTATCTGGAAGTGCCTCTGTGCAGACTGGGGGCTGCCTGTGGACCCCAGACAGGTCCAAGTGTTCTCTCTGCACTAAAGTTCTCGCGTTCCCAGTTAAAGGAATTTGTTGATGATTTGCCTGTGGAAAGCGCACGGCAGTGCTGTCCCGAACATCTCCTCCCTAGAAAATACCGATGATGCTCTCAGTTGCCTTCCCTAACACTGCCACCAAGTGACCAACCAGGGGACGAGGCCGTGGGTCCTCCTCGCCGTCCCCCAGCCCCTCCATCCCCGGTTCCACAGCCCTGTGGAGATGGAACGACTGAGCCTATGCCACTTGCGTGTCTTCTGGCCCAGGCTGGCTGAACCGAAGCTGCGGGTGGGGAGCAGGTCGGTGGTATCTGAGCTTGGTGCCACAGCAAACCCAGCGAGCTTGCCCTCTTGGCTTCAGACCTTAAAGGTCCTAAAATCCAACCATTAACCTAGCACCACCAAGTCACCACTAAACTATGTCCCTACACTCCACATCTATGCATCTTTTAAACCCACCAGGGACGGTGACTGCATCACTTCCATGGGCAGCCTGTTTCAGTGAATCATTTTCTTCCCCAGTGTCCAACTTTTGGCACAACTTGAGGCCACTTCCTCTTGTCCTGTTGCTTGTCACTTGAGAGAAGACACTGATACCCACCATGCTACAACCTTCTTTTAGGTACTTGTAGAGTGAAATAAGGTTCCTCTTGAAACTGCTTTGTCCAGGCTAAGCAACTTGAGTTTTGTCAGCCATTCCTCCTAAGACTTGTGCTGTAGACCACTCACTGGCATCATTGCCCTTCTTTGTATGTGCTCCAGCACCTTGTGGGCTATCTATATGTATGTATGTATACATAGCAGCACCATAGGCTGGGGAAAGAGTGGCTGAGAGCAGCCAGGAAGACAGGGATCTGGGGGTACTGGTAGATAGTAGCTGAAGATGAGCCAGCAGTGTGTCCAGGTGGCCAAGAGAGCCAATAGCATCCTGGCCTGGATCAGGAACAGTATGGCCAGCAGGACAAGGGAGGTTATTCTGCCCCTGTACTCAACACTGCTCAGGCCACACCTTGAGTGCTGTGTCCAGTTCTGGGCCCCTCAATTCAAGAGAGATGTTGAGGTACTGGAAGGTGTCCAGAGAAGGGTGACAAAGCTGCTGAGGGGCCTGGAACACAAACCCTATGAGGAGAGGCTGAGGGAGCTGGGGGTGTGCAGCCTGCAGAAGAGGAGGCTCAGGGCACAGCTCATTGCTGTCTACAACTACCTGAAGGGAGGCTGTAGCCAGGTAGGGTTGGGCTCTGCTGCCAGCACCCAGCAACAGAACAAGGGGACACAGTCTCAAGTTGTGCCAGGGCAGGTCTAGGCTGGATGTTAGGAGGAAGTTCCTGGCAGAGAGAGTGATTGGCATTGGAATGGGCTGCCCAGGGAGGTGATGGAGTCACCGTGCCTGGAGGTGTTCAAGCAAAGCCTGGATGAGGCACTTAGTGCCATGGTCTGGGTGATTGGCTGGAGCTAGGTGCTAGGTTGGACTGGATGATCTTGGAGGTCTCTTCCAACCTGGTTCATTCTACGCTTCTGTAATCTGCCCAGCTTGCTGTGTGACAGGAATGCAGGCTGATTAAGTGCACTTTGGGACAAAGGCTGAGAATGATTACAACCAAGGGATGTTTATTCTTATATCTGAGAATGAAGATCTGCACAGCTGGCCTGCCAAGCAGTTCCAGGAGGTAGTCTTGTGAAGAGAAGATGGCTTTGTTTTGTCTAAAAATAATGAGGCAAGGCCAATGCAACAAAACCGATTTTGAAGACTATAGTGCCTGAGTGGAGACCTCTGCCTAATTAATTGCAAAATTAATGTTGAAGCTGACACCCCTCGGTATGACATGCCAGAGTACATGCCAAACATATATGACTATGTTACTCAACTCTCCACTCAAATCACACTAAACATTATCTAAAAGGCTGAGTTTAGGATAGGAAAATCATGAGAGGAACGCCTCTCTGAGGGGAAAGACTGAAGATTGCAATGGGGACAGTCAATGGGCTGCATTCCCTTTCCTCCACCCACGACAGGGACACCTTCTTGGTTAAGAACTGTGCTTTCAAGTACACAGCTGAACTCTTGTGCTGCATTTCTATTATATGGTAGCCCTGCTGCTAAGGTTTGTGTCTCTGGTTGTGTTGGAGATTACCCAAGAATCATAGAATCAGGCAGGGCTGGAAGGGAGCACAAGGAGCAGCCAGTCCCAACCCCCCTGCCATGCCCAGGGACACCCTCCCTAGAGCAGGCTGCACACAGCCTCAGCCAGCCTGGCCTCAAACACCTCCAGCCATGGGGCCTCAACCACCTCCCTGGGCAACCCCTGCCAGGCTCTCACCACTCTCCTGCTCAACAACTTCCTCCTCACGTCCAGTCTGAATCTCTACACCTCCAGTTTTGCTCCATTCCCCCCACTCCTGTCACTCCCTGAGAGCCTAAAAAGTCCCTCCCCAGCTTTTTTGTAGCCCCCTTCATATGCTGGAGGGCCACCAGAAGGTCGCCTGGGAGCCTCCTCTGCTCCAGCCTGCACAGCCCCAACTCTCTCAGTAGCTGGAGCTCGGTTATTGACCGTTAGCGCCTTTATCCACAGCAACTCTGAACCGGCTGTACCTATCGCTCTAACAGACGAAACCCAACAATCATCTCAACCTTCTGAAGCTGTGTCGGTGCCAGAGTCACGGTGAATTTCGCCGGCTCCCCTGGCAGCGCTCTGCGCGGGCAGATGCCGAGGCGCTGCGAGCAGCGCGGCGCCGCTCGGTGCCCGTGTGGTGCGCGCTCCCTTCGCGGCACAGCGAGTCAAGAATGGAAACAACGTCATTCGTTACACAGCAGCCCCACGCAGCCGCCGGCAGCCGCGGCCCGCCGGCCCTAGCCGCCGCTCCGCGCCCGGGAGGCAGGCGGAAGGTGCGGCGGAGCGCCGGTGCGGCGGAGCGCCGGTGCGGGGAGGCCGGGGCGCCCGCGGGGCGCGCTCTGCGGGGGCGAGCCGCCAGTCGCTGGTGCCGGAGGACTGCGTGCCTGGGGCAGGCGTGGCTCCGCCGGCGCCGGGCGGGCAGCGGAATTCCTGACGGCCTTGACCCGGTTCCGGTCCTGCCCCGCTCACGGCGCGGCGAGCACCATGCTGGCTGCTCGGTAAGCCTGCCTACGTGCCCATAGACTCTGCCTGCGGGGCCGGGTTGGGAGGAGCGGGAGGCCGGGGCAGACGCAGCTCCCTGAGGGGACGAGGTGGTGGTTTCCGCACCCCCTGGGCCCGGCGGTGCTGAGGAGGTGGCTCGGGACCTCGGTTCGCCGCCGCCCTACCCGCAGGGTGCCGTGCCCCGACCCTCAGTCGGTGGTTTTCCAGCCCTCTCCCGTGGGGGCCCTCGGCGCGTAGTTGGGAGCGGCGGCGGCAGGGTGCGGCACCCTGACACTTGCATCAGCGCCGTGGGCAGCGCGGTTCGAAGGGCTGGCGTCTGGCGCGGCTGTTTTCCGCGCCCGGGTGGCACCAGGCTTGGTGAGACGTATCGGGAGTGCAGGCCGAGTTGAGCGAGCAGTCATCTGCGGGCTGTGCCGTGAGACACGGGTCCCGGAGCTGCGCCGCTCACGGAGCTTGCACCGCTCCCGTTCATGTCCTATCTGGTGCATACAAGACTCGGCAGGCTCCTGAGGGTACCCTCTCAAGTACCCTTGGTGTGCCTGCAGACAGGAAGGTGGTGTGCGTGTGATAGGTGTAGAGATGAAGGGTATCTATATAAAATGATGTGTACGTGGCCCTGCTTCTCTCTTGGTTCCTGGGGACTTGTCTCTTCTTTTTTGAGTTGAAACCTCAGCCTCTGCTGAAGAAAATTGAGAGATAGACAACAGTGTTCGTTGTCAGGATAGTTTCCTGAGCCGTAAAGAGGAGTTTTACTCCTGCTGACCCTCTCTGGTTTTGTCTCTCCACAGATTTGCTTGCTTGGAGGAGCCTCCTAGGCTACTCCTTGGTTGAACCCTGAATTGATGGGTGGATTACATTCTCTGAAGGGTTTCGGGTTGTTTGTTCTTGCTGAACAGCTAAGAGGATTGCATCTTGCACTTTGAGTTTCAGCAGTACTAAGCCATGGAGGAGACCAGGCTTAGTCGAGTTGGACTTTGTGGGAGGCTTTGTTGACTGCCTTCTTAGAATATTCCACCTTCCAACGCTGTGCTTCTCCTGCACAGGTGCAGGATGATTTCCTGGGTGCTGTCTGTGTCAGGATGTCTACGGTGCAGAAGCTGGCGTTTAGGCTAAGCTGGTCAGCCTAGGGCATCTGAATAGTCAGTGAAGAGAACAGCTACTGCCAGCAGATGATTCTTCCTTCCTGTTTTCAGATAAGGGCAGGTATCAGCTGGCTCGAATTGTTGTACTGATAGTATCTGGTCCTAAAAATGAGGGGTGGAGTTTCTGCAGCTATCTGCACCATTCCAAGGGTAAATAATGAATTATTTTCATGGCATTAATGAATTCTTCTGCTCTGGGTATAGGTTGTGCACCATGGGGAGGCTTCCTTCTATTCTGGCTAAGACACTCACTTCTGGGACCGGTGGTTCCCCAGTGCTTCCCGACATGGCCGAAGGTAAAGTGATTCGTTTGTACTTTAGAAGCTTTAGCAGTGCTTCTAAGGAGTCCATTGTTTCACGTGGTGGCCTTTCATGTGTTAATATGGTTTGGATAATGGACGTGCCCTCCACTACTAACTCATAGTATTAGTATTTAGGAAGCAGCAGAAAATCACCGTGTGTATTTGGAGATGAACGTCTAAACTGTGCAGAATCATTGAAGTAGCAGATTTAAGGGCTCACCTTTTTCAGTCTTGGAAGACGATGTGATTCTTTTTTGGAGGAACAACTGCTCCTCAAGGTGGCTCTAGGTACAAAGTCCACCTAGTACAGACAGGTACCAGAGAAAATGGCTAAGAAATTGGGGAATTTAGTGGAAATAATGTCTTACAAAACTTCTAATGTGTCAATACTGTACATTTCATAAGCTGAGAGAGAGATTTTAATCGGATCAGCAAGCGTTGCCTTGTGAAATGCCCTTGTCAATAGAGCTTTGTGTTGAAAGATTGTTTTGGTGCTCTGACAGTAAGAAACCATAATGTTCATGTTTCAGAAGCTTTCAGAAAAGTTCTCCTGCATTCTAAGTCCATGTACTGAGAAGAAGGGAGGAAGGAAAGGCTGGTACAGATAATTCCTTCATGGAGTCCTGTTTGTTTCTGAACTCTCTGCCCTTTGTTTTCTAAGCAGAAAGCACAAATATCTGCAAAACTAGGGTTATTTGTTGTTAGAGAACTTTGATCCATTATTCCTAATAAAAAGTAATTTGAAAGGTTAAAGGAGAGAAGCAAGGATACAGAATATTGCAGGCTTACAGATGTATTTGACAGTAGTGCAACCTAGAAGGCCAGTAAAAATAGCAAAGCAGTGAGGCTATCCTGGCCTTGCCTTGGTTTTGTTTCCAAGGAATACTGTTTTTTTTTTAAACTATAATATTTGTTAGTATTTGAGATTCTATTCCAAAATAGAAACATTTAAATAACAATATAAGAATTTCTGCTGATGTGTACACTAGTTTCCTTTAATTTGATGTCCATGCTTTCACAAAACTCCTAAATACTTAATGGCTTTTCACAAGCTTCCTCATAATTTTTGGGTCCCTGTTGGGCCCTCACTTCTTTTGTGCTTCTCCCAAAGGCTACAGAAAGCAGGACTTTGGTACTTTTGTCTGAGGTAGCTCTCATCCTGCTTCCTGAAAAATGCTTCAGATATTCCTTTTGGAGTTAGTAGTATTTCTCAACAGTACATGGTAGCAGCAAGTCTTGGAAGCTGGTTGGAATCAAGACTGCAAGCAGAGCCAGGTGACAAAGGGACTGACCGGCAAGTTTGCTTTGAAGGAAGGGATGAATTGGATTGAAAACACAAAGATTAGTGACTGTAAATCAGGCAAACCCAGACTGCTTCCTAAAATTAAGGAACACGTGCAGGTAGAACAATCAGATAGCTCTTTTCTAAGTGTGATTTGCATTGATTATTTCGTTGTTAATCTAATGTATGTTTTCCACTCCACAGGATGCTTAGCCATTCATGTCAATGATGGTGTGTTGTGGTAATCTGTACATACTTTGATATTTGCTATAATACTAAACTTACACAGCTACTGTTTCCCCTTCAGCATTCACAAAACCCCTGAAATGCTGTTATTCTTCTCTGTCAACTTACTTAAAGCCTCTTTGCCTTCAGTGAATGGCTCTGACCTTTATCTGTGGCAATATTGTACTAGATCTCTGTCAGCTCACAGTGTTTCTGGTGTCGTCATGGCTAACACACTTGGAAGAGGCTTATGGGATAGAAAGTCTCTTATGCAGCAGCTCCTGTAGGACTTAGCTTTGTTTTAAACATTTGAAGAGGTCCAGAGGAGGGCCTCAAAGGGTCAGAGGGCTGGAGCACCTCTGCTGTGGGGACAAGTTGCCAGATTTGGGGTTGTTCAGCCTGGAGAAAAGAAGCTCCAGGGAAGCTTCATAGCAGCCTTGCAGTACCTGAAAGGTCCTACACGAAAGTCAGGAAGAGACTTTTTACAAGGGTTTATTAGTGACAGGATGAGAGGTAATGGACTGAAGCTTAAAGAGGGCAGATTTAGACTGGAGGTTAGAGAGAAATTCTTTATAGTAAAGATGGCGAGACACTGGCACAGGTTGCCCAGGCATGTTGTGAGTGCCCCTTCCCTGGAGGTGTTCAGGGCCAGGTTGGATGAGGCCCTGAGTGACCTGGTTTACTGTGAGGTGGCCCTGCCCATGGTAGAGGGGTTGGAACTAGATGATCTTTGAAGTCCCTTTTAACCCAAACCATTCTATGGTTCTACGAATCTGCATCTTTCACTGAAGTCCAGATCGAGCTCTATATAAAAACTGATGCTAAAATGTGTTGTTGTGGTCTGCCTGAACCTAGATGCAGCCTGGGCAGGCCCTGCTGAAGGGGATGTGGATCTCATTGGCAGAGGTGGATGCAGTGATTGTGCCCATGGCCTGCTGCCCTCATGTCTTTCATCACAGTGCAGTGCAAGTGAACTCAGACCCTGCTGCTCTGGCATGAATGATCCACTCAGCACCATTTAGCAGATGCTGTGAAATAACACAGCATGATAATGCTGGATATTTACTGTGGCTGTTTTTGCACATTTAAAACATTTGCCAAAGAGAAAAAGATAAAGAGTTTGTTGATTTTTATACTTAATTATTTACTTAAATTTCTGTTCTTCACAGAGAGAGTGATTGGCATTGGAATGGGCTGCCCAGGGAGGTGGTGGAGTCACCCTCTCTTGAGGTCTTCAAGAAAAGACTGGATGAGGCACTCGGTGCCATGGTCTAGTTGACTGGCTAGGGCTGGGTGATAGATTGGACTGAATGATCTTGGAGGTCTCTTCCAACCTGTTTGATTCTATGTAAGAGAACTAATACCTAGTCATATAGTCATCCCATGGAGGATAAAAGAAAAACCTATATCCTTATGAGACTGTAAAATGGGCTAGATGTAGTTTGACAGCATCTTAGGAACACTCTTGTGCTTTGTCCCTTTTATTGCTAAAAAAAAAGAATAGAGTGATTCCATGGTCTCAGTCTGGGAAATGCTTTCTTCTGTGCCTAAAAATGAAATCAGAAGTATTAAGTGAGACTAAGACTGTGTAGTCCTGTTTGCAGGTTTGAGATTTTCTCCTGAGAGCTTTTTACCTCCCTAAAGTTAAGATAAAAGTTTAAACAAAGTGCTGTTTATACCCTATCCATCCCAGCACAGTCTGCACACTGTTGGAAATGGAGGTTTTGTGTTCTGGAAGCTGTAAGAGTGTTTCCTCTAACACTGTATCGCTCCAGTGCACAGTGTGGCTGCTTCACAGGTGGAGTATGAGTAACTGAGAAGTAGTATCAGTGCTTTAAACAAGCCCTGCTGCTTTTTTCACAAAAGAAAAGAAAAATAAAATCTGACCTTCCCACCCCTTCTGAAAATATAAATCAAGTTTAACATTTTCAATCAGTTAGTTTCACTGACTATTTTTTGTTCTCAGAATTAGTAGTGGAACTCTTCTAACTTCCCGCTGTGTTTGTAGTCTGATTTCCTAAAGAAATGAGGCCTAAGCAATTTGTTTTGTCTTTGTCTGCTTCTCTTCTTGTTACCCTCTTCTTCCAGAACCCTGTCAGCCAACATAGATGAGCACAGGTTTTGAAGAGAAACATGTTTCCACTAGCTTTGTGATAACTGGCTGCTGAATCAGAGGTTCGTTAGGGTACCAGAGCTAGTATTGGGGTCAGCCATGGACTGTGATGTTTGCTGGTGGTTGGTGAGTGGGATCTGTGTGTTGGCTGGCTGTCAGGAAGCCTCTTGCCTACCACTGAGCTAGCTATGCTGATGCTTGCCTAGAGGACAGGTGTAAGAAGCAGGTAGGGAAGGGAGCTGAAGGTGTTGCAGGGGAAGGAAAAAACAAGGGGAGGGTTTAGGGGCATAGCAGTGGTGGTGATGTGGGGAACTTGGGTAGGGAAGCAACAGAAACCCAAGTGAATGTATGGGGAAGGGGGGATAGAGCTGAGGCTGAGGAGGAGTATATGATTAGATTGGATTTTAGGAAGAAGCTCTTCATTACAAGGGTGGTGAGACTTTGGAATGGGTTGCCCAGAATGGTTGTGGATGCCCCCTCCTTGGAGGTGTTTAAGACCAGATTGGATGATGCCTTGGCAACCACATCTGATTGAGACACGTCCTTGCCTGTGGCAGTGGTGTTTGGATAGATGATCTCTAAGGTCCCTTCCAACCTAAACCATTTTGTGAAATACTTAGGAGATTTGGCTCTGTGAGCTCTAGTTTTCAGCAAACAGCTTGCTGATAACTGTGAGTGTTCTGACTGGGCCTTTAGCTGGAAAAGTGGCAAGCCTAATTATGTCTAATAGCCTAAAAGTATAAAGGATCAGCTTGTGACTCACCAGTGGCCCTCTTCTGTTGCACCATGAAGTTTTGGACTGTTTCAGTAGCCCTTCTTTGGTGCATCTCTATTTTGTCCTACCATTTGGACCTCCTTGTATAAAAATCTCTTTAAGCAACCAAGGAATCCCTACCATACATTTCCCAGCTTTTCTTCTGAGCTTGGAAGTTGTTGCTGTTGTTTTCAAGTGTTGCCATTGACCTGCCTAACAGTGATGGAATAGTTTGATAGATTTGCTGGGATCTTCTCACGCTTAATCTGAGGAAGAGTAGCAAAACTGCTGTGCAGATTGTTCCTGAAGTCGAGGAATGGCTTGTGCAGATCTGGTATTAACTTTGATGGTGCAGACAGTGCCAGAATCAATTTTATAGACTTGTTTCCAGTGTCTTAACACTGTGTTCTTTGAGGCTGCTAATTGAGGCTGTTAAACCCTTCTGGCAGCAACTAGTCTGCTGATAGTGCCTGCCTTTGTGGGTGGGTTTCTTTGAATAGTACCCTGCCTGTCTCTCATCTGCACCTCTCCTTTCTGATTTGTGTTATCTCCACGGTTTGTTTGTGTTTAGGCTGAAATATTTTCATGTCAATATTCCTCAGTCTGATTTAGATCTGCTCACTCTTTCAGCTGTTAACTAGCAGTTGCAGGTGTTTGATTGCATTAACAAACACTCTTTGTTGCCGTGTACACAATAAGCTGTGAAATCACGTTACTCAACCCATTACTGTGACATGCCCTACTAACAGCCTAATTGAATTTAGCCAAACTTTGGTTTCTGGGCTGCTATTTGCATGAATTTGCTTAATTTTCCTGTTGTGGGATGAGGATTGTGCCTTTTAGCACAGGCATCCTCGCATTCATCACTTGCAGAACCCAGCTTGATTTGCTTTGCCTTTTTTTGTTTGTTTTGTTTTTTCCAGTGCGGAGCAGATTGAGGGATATAGTGGGAGCATCCACCAACTGGAGGTACAGTGTGTTTTACTTCATTTGTGAAACCCAGGAGCAGCTCAGGCTTGTGTTAACGGAGGTTAAACAATATTAGCTTGCTGAGTGGGGAAGGGAAAAGGTCTAGCAAAAAAAACAACGCAAACAAGGTTTCTGAATTGTTGCTTTGTGGATCACAGTCTTCTGAGATATCTCTGGCATCTCTTTAGCATCAGGAGGACAAAATACATCATTGATGCTGACAAGAGTCTCCTGTGAGCTTTGAATCCAGTGGCAGTTTGACCTGTAAAATCTGTCTGGAAATGTTATTTTGCTGTTACCTCTTGAGTTGTCTCTTGGTGGATTACTCACATGGTGGCTCTATCCTGCACTGAATTAAGAGGCAGCTGAGCTGGTTCACTGTGAAGCAGGCTGCGTTATGAATGGCCTGGCAGCACACATGTCACTTGGGAAGGCTGTTGAGATTGGGGTCTCCTTAGTCAGGTTTAACAGAGTCAAGTACTGAGTTTTGCACTTGGGCCACAACAACCCCATGCAATGCTACAGGCTTGGTGGAGTGGCTGTAAAGTGGCCTGGTGGAAAAGGACCTGAGTGACAGCGATCTGGACATGAACTGGCAGTGTGCCCAGGTGGCCAAGAAGACTGATGGCATCGTGGCCTGCATAAGGAATAGTGTGGCCAGCAGGATTAGAAGTTGTGCTTTTGTACTTGCCACTGTTGAGGTCGCACTTCAAATACTGTGTTTGGTTTTGGGCTCCTCGCTATAAGGACATTGAGTCTTGTAGCTCAGTTGGGCTGGAGTATGTCCAGAGAAGGGCAGCAGCACTGGTGAGGTGTCCGGAGAGCAAGTCTTAGGAGGGACAACTGAGGGAACTGGGATTGTGTAGTCTGGAGGGTACTGAGGAGAGACCTTGTTGCTCTTTACCACTCCTTGAAAGGAGGTTGGAGTGAGGTGGAGGTTGGGTTGGTCTATTCTTTTTAGTATCAGGTGATAGGATGAGAGGAAATGGCCTGAAACTGTTCAGGTTGGATATTAGGAAAAAAAATGTTTATTGCAGAAGTGGTTAGACATTGGAATAGGTTGCCCAAAGAGGTGGTGGAGCCATCATCTCTGGAGGTGTTCCAGAAGCATGTGGACATGGCACTTTAGTCATTTAATGTCCGTGGTGGTGTTAGGTCGATGGTTGGACTCAAGGATCTTGGAGGACTTTTGCAACCAAACCAATTCTGTGACTCTGATCTTTTCTCTGCTATAATTTAGCTTACATATAATTTAAATCATTGATGTTTTGACTTTATTCAGGTTACCTTCTCTGAATTGGTGGTGCTAGAAGAGCAGTCCCTCAGGGGTAGTGCTCCCTTTGCTTTGTTGTTTCTTTCTGCAAGTTTACTCTACCATTGTTAGACGACTGGGTAGGAGGAAGGAAAGATTAATGTTCCCATTCTTTCAGCTTGCTGATCAAGTGATGAACTGATGACTTCTGTGAATGATAGCAAGTTTTAGCAGATTAGTTCTGTTTGTTGTTAGTAACCAGCACCATACATCCGCTTTACTTTGTGGTAAAGATTGTAAATGGACTGGTCTTTAAAGCTGGCACTGTAGAGTGAGTTGTGTTACCATAGCTAATACTTACAAAACCTCATATGCTAAATCATGCCTGATTTGCTCTTTTTGAGTGGAACCATTTTGGTGGCATTCAGAATGAAATACATTTCTTTCATCTCTTAGTGCAAACTGTTTAAAAACTGTTCAGAAGTTTTCTGCAGCAGTCTTGCTTGGCACAGCTCATTATTTGCATTCCTCTTCCTTTTCAAGGCACATTTACTATGTCTTGCTGTTTTCACTGGGTTTTTTGTGTTTTCAGTTTGATAATCTTCAATGTGACATCTTCTAGCTAGGGTTATAGTTCTGCAGTTGTGCTCCAGACACTGTATTTTTGTTTTATCTCACCAGTGATCATGTACAAGCAATGCAAGAAAGAAAAGCTCTTCATACTCTACTGGCAAAGTGTCAGGAAGATCTTCCTCCTAGGAGAATGAAGGATAGCTACTTGGAAGTTATTCTACCTCTAGGAAGTCAACCTGAAATAAGAGAGAAGTACTTGAATGTGCACAACAGTGTAAGGTAACAAAGCAACCATGTTGCATGTACAGGAAAGTATCAACTTTCATTTACTCTGCATGCACATATTTAATTGTCAACCCATATTTTACAGGTTTGGAAGGATACTTGAAGACCTTGACAGCTTAGGAGGTATGTATCTATGCTTTTCTGAAGGGAGCACAGGTGATGCAGACAAAATGAACCTGGGTACAGTTGAACACTGTTTGGTGCACTCTGCCCTTGTGAGACCCCACCTGGAGCACCACATCCAGTTCTGGTGCCCGGAGCATAAGAGGGACATGGAACTGCTGGAGCAGGTCCAGAGCAGGGCCACAGAGATGATCAGAGAGCTGGATAACCTCTGTTATGGGGCCAGGCTGAGTTGGGGCTGTTCATCTTGGAGAAAAGAAGGCTTTGAGGAGAATGACCTTCTAGTACCTGAAGTGGGGCTACAAGAAAGCCAGAAAAGGGACTTTTTCCAAGGTTTTGTAGTGATAGGATGAGAGGGAACGGATTGAAGGTTGAGAAGGGCAGATTTAGACTCCCTGGCACAACTTTAACTCATTTCCTCTCATCCTATTTCTGGTTAACTGGGAGAAGAGACTAATACCAGCCTCACTCCAGCCTCTTTTCAGATAGTTGTAGAGAGCAGTAAGGTCTGCCCTTAGCCTTCCCTTCTCTATACTAAACACGCCCAGCTCCCTCAGTTGCTCCTCGTAGGATGTGTCATCCAAACCCTTCCCCAGCCTTGTTCTTCTTCTCTGGACACACTCCAGCCCCTCTCTGTCTTTCCTGTTCTGTGGAGCCCAGAACTGAACCCAGTACTCCAGCTGTGGCCTAACAGGGCCAAGTACAGGGGCACCATCACTGCCCTGCTCCTGCTGGGCACATTGGTTTTGATCCAGGCCAAGATGCCGTTGGCCTTCTTTGCCACCCGAGCACACTGCTGGCTCATACTTTTGATGATGGAAGTTTGTGTTGAGTGAAAATCACATGAGCACTAGAAAAAAAACAAAACCTTTGCAGCCTTGTTTTTCTCCAAGGAGTCTGTTTACTTGGATGTGAGTTCATTTAAATAGTGGTTTGGCTAGTAGTAATTGTAGTGTGATAAATGCCTCTGCCTGTGCTTTCATGCCTGTAAGGCACAGTTTATCTAATCTACACCTCCTGAAAGGCACCAGTCTTTGAAAACAAGTCCTCAGATAGCATGTCTCCTTGGACAGCCTGCATGCAATTAAAATAGGAGGTAGGAATGGTAAGAGACAGTGGGTTGCAGGAGTAAAGAGATTGTGTGGGATGGGAAGTAGAGCAATGGGTTGATTTTAAAGTGCTCAGCTATGCTTGCAGTAAGTAAATATGTGTGTAACTGAGCTGCTGAATCACTTCTTTACAGCAGCCCTGTGAGTTACACCCATAAAAATGTGGAAGTCAGTTGCACTCCTACAGCGTGATACTTCAGTGTGTATTTTGTAGGTACTTCTCATGCTTCACAAAGATGGCTTTGGTCTGCCTCACTGAAGCTTTTGTTAAAGAGCTGACTCCATTTTTGGTTCTCCCTGCAGTTCTTATTTGCTACACTCACACCAAGCAGGAAATGCAGCCACGGTCTCCCTTATCAATTGTTACTGCTCTGGTGGATAAAATCAGTAAGTGGCTGTTGGGTCAGTAGAAATGTGTTCCTCTTTCAGCAGCTACTGCCTTCTCCTGTTTGTTGCTGAGAATACCTTCTTCATTCTCCTGTTCAGTTTACTTCATTTTTTGGCTTTGAGCCCTGAGTACTGTGGCTTTTGTTGAGGAGGGAAGAGCATTTTCAGCATTTCATGTTTTCCCTTCAAAGCACATCTGTCATTCTTCTTGCACTTCTGTGTTTGCTCTTCTTTTGGCACGTGAGTTTCACAGCTTCACCACTGAAAAGTATTTGTTCTGTTAGAGTTTGGCCTTGCTTTTGTCACATGTTCTGCTGAACATCTCTGTGAGTCTGCTATCTGTCTGTTATCTACATATATCTGTTTCCTCCTCCTGTTCTGCCTTTAGAAGGCTGGTAATCCAGAAACTCTGGGCTACTGTTGTTGTCCCTGGCAACAACTTTCTTTTCTGGGTAGTCTTTACATATGCTGCCTCTTGGCAGAATACAAGAAGGTCTTAAGAGAATCCAGTCTTTCTGATATTAGATGCTGTCTCCAGCAACCTCTGATGTTTGTCTTGCAGACTTGTGCAAGAAGATCATATACCCAGACCGTGACATCAAATTCACAGGCAACGTTTCTTGGGTTGGAAGGACCTCGATGGAAGTTAAGATGCATATGCTGCAGGTTAGTTCTTGGCATTGTCTCCATCTTATAACAGGCATGAGGTGCTGCAGGGTGTTGAAACAAGCTTCCTAGGGAGATGATGGAGTTGCCATCCCTGGAGGTCTTCAAGAAGCTGTAGATGTGGCACTTCAGGATATAGTTTGAGTCCAACAGTAACCCAACTGCCATTACCACCAATGATCTTGAAGGTATTTTCCAACCTTAATGATTCTATGGTATTAGCAACCCAGATTACATTTTCTAGACTAACTATTTTTTAAGGGCTTCATTCAGACATTGTGTTTCAAGACCAAGATGACTTCCAGAAGTTCAAGTGCAGCAAGATACTCTTTTGGTAATTTTTCTTTCGAAACATGCATTTTTCTTAAGCAGTGTTTTGCAGTTAAACTGCTGTACAGTGCCCCTCCAGAAGAAAATAGCTGGCTGTATTCTGCATGTTCTTAACTTCCTGATTGGCGTGGGAATGGGCTGCCCAGGGGGGTGGTGGAGTTGCAGTCCCTGGAGGTGTACAGGAAAAGCCTGGATGAGGCACTGTGGCGGTTTGGGTGTTACCTGCCCCTCCACTTTGGAAAATCACCCAGACTAGACTCAGCAGCTCTGGAAATTGAATGAAGCTTTCTATTTATAGCTTAGCAAAATACACAAGCAGTATATATGTTTACAGTATATACAGAAATATACAAGGGAAAAGGTAATACAGAAACACAACAGCCCTCCCAGAAACCTGAGTCCCCAGGAGGGGCTCCCAACCACCCTTCCACCTTCTTCCACCCTTCTCTACCTTACCCCAGACATTGCCTTGTGCCCAAGGTAGCTTGGAGGGTCGTCCAGGGGGTTAGGAAGCAGGTGAATTAGTCACACAGACAGCAAGTTAGGTCAGAGAGAGAGAGAAGTTCAGTCCAAAGCCCAGACAGCATCTGCCTTATCTATATTTTTGTTACATATCTCAGCAAGCCTGTGAGTGAAGTAGACCTCACCATTGTTTCCCTTTCACAGCCTGTAATCTAATTCTCCTCACCAAAACATTCTATCTAGGCTCAAACTAGCACAGACAGTTAGTGTCATGGTCTAGTTGCTTGGACAGGGCTGGGTGCTAGGTTGGATTGGATGATCTTGGAGGTCTCTTCCAACCTGCTTGATTCTAACAATCTATTCTAGGAATCTTTATATTTCCTTACACCTTTGCATTTTATAGACTTCTGAATGTTAATGCTGGGATTCAGCTTCAGTGTTAAATTGCATCTCTTCATCTTAGCTACTCTGTAGCATAATTTTTGTGCTACATTATTCAGTACTAAATAATAGAAAAGAAATGAAGGCTCTAACTAGGTTACACTGTGCAAGAAGCAAAAGGAATAGTAATAAGTAAAAGTTCTGAGCATTTCTATTCAGTAGGTTATAAATTGATCATTAGTTCACTGAAACATTAATTCAGATATTTAATTATTGAGACTAACAAAGATATGCTGTAAACACTGAAAGGGTATTAGTGGTTTTAATTCAGATGCACAGGTAAATGGTTTTTTTCAATTCAGTGGGTCTCCTTAAGTGAAGTCTCTGATGTAGAAGATGATGTTCTATCCAGAGGGAGCTGAACCAGACTGGCAGAGGCCAATGGGATGAGATTGAAGAAGGCCAAGTGAAGGGTTCTACACTTTGGCCACAACAACCGCGAGCAGCACTACAGGCTGGGGACAGAGTGGCTGAGAGCAGCCAGGCAGAGAGGGACTTGGGGGTACTGGTAGATAATAGGCTGCAGAGGAGGCAGCAGTGTGCCCAGGTGGGCAGCAGAGCCAATGGCATCCTGGCCTGCATCAGGAGCAGTGTGGGCAGCAGGACAAGGGAGCTTATTCTGTCCCTGTACTCAGCACTGCTCAGGCCACACCTTGAGTACTGTGTCCAGTTCTGGGCCCCTCAATTCAAGAGAGATGTTGAGGTACTTTAAGGTGCCCAGAGAAGGGCAGCAAGGCTGGCAGGGGCCTGGAACACAAACCCTATGAGGAGAGGCTGAGGGAGCTGGGGGTGTGCAGCCTGGAGAAGAGGAGGCTCAGGGTAGACCTCATTACTATCTACAACTACCTGAAGGGAGGCTGTAGTCAGGTGAGGTTGGTCTCCTCTGCCAGGCAACCAGCATCAGAAGAAGGGGACACAGCCTCAAGTTGTGCCAGGGCAGGTCTAGGCTGGATGTTAGGAGGAAGTTGTTGGCAGAGAGAGTGATTTGCCGTTGGAATGGGCTGCCCAGGGAGGTGGTGGAGTCACCGTCCCTGGAGGTGCTCAATCAAAGCCTGGCTGGGGCACTTAGTGCCATGGTCTGGTTGACTGGCTAGGGCTGGGTGCTAGGTTGGCCTGAATGATCTTGGAGGTCTCTTCCAACCTGGTTGATTCTATGATTCTAAGAGCTTGCCAAGAACAGTTTTAGTGTTTATAATTGTTTCTTGTCTCTCTTAGCTCCTGGATGGTGATTACAGCCCTGTGTTAGATGCAACCTTTGTCATGGTGGCCCGGGACCCAGAGAATAAAAGGTAATGTGTAGGACAGGAAAACACTTTTTAGACTCAGCTATACTGAAAATGGCAGAGAAGGCAGCCAGCTAAATATGTGCAGAAGCCATATAGTGTAGGTGATAAATAGGTCACATAGTTAATGTTTTCTGCTGTCAAGTGTTACCTTCCTGCAGCAAGCCTCAGAACATTGATTTCAATAGCCAGGTGATACCAGGAATTGCTGTTAGTCTTGGGAGCTGACCTTTTTCTTCAACAAATTTATCCCTGTGATTGAGTGGCCTGATGAACACATTATTGGATGGTTCTGTTGGAAACCCACCTGCTTTCTAGTAGATATTGGAATTAATCATCTTCTTGTCATTAAAATGGAAAAGATTTGAGCTTCAAGGATTCAATAGTGCCGAGTGAGTAGCACCATTAATTCCCCCGTAGACCTCATCAGCCTACAGTTTTCTTATGTAAGTAAGATGGAATTGATAAGTATTCCCACAGAACTTAACAAGAACCCCAACTTCATTATTTTTCTGCTTTTACTCTCTGTAATTCCTTAGCCACTGAACTCACAGGTTGATCAGTTTTAGTTTCAGTTTGGCCTCCAACTCTGGAGCCCTCAACACAGGAAGGATGTGAATCTGCTGGGGTGAGTGCAGAGGAGGACCACGAAGGTGATCAGGGGGCTGGAACACCTCTCCCATGAGGACAGACTGAGGTTATTCAGCCCGAAGAGGAGAAGGCTTGGGGGAGACTTCATAAGCAGCCTTCCAGTACTGAAGCGGGGGCTACAAAAAGGCTGCAGAGGGACTGTTTGCAAAGGTCTACAGGGATAGGACGTGGGGCAATGATTAGAGAAGAGCAGATTGCAGATTTAGATTGGGTTTTAGAAACAAGTTCTTCATCCTGAGGGTGCTGGAACACTGGAACAGTTTGCCCCAGGGAGCTAGTTGAGGCCCCATCCCTGGAGATGTTCAGGGTGAGGCCGGACAATGCTGTGAGCGAGCTGATCTAGTGGACTATGGCACTGCTGACTGCAGGGAGGTCTAACTGGAGATGACCTTTGGAGATCCCTTCTAACCTAAACCATTCTGTGATGAGTCTGTGATATTTGTGTGTGTGTTTATCTATTTCTGAGCATTTGTATAAGTGTTTGAAATAGAAAAGTAATTAGACATGATGAGGAAGAATGGCTCCTAAAAGTAACCATTTGGCTTCCTTTGTGAAGAGAAAAGACATGCTACATAATGAGGTTAGATTGAACTTGTGCAGTAAAATAAAGGTACAGACTTGTGCTCAGGACAGCCTGCTGTCATTTTCTTTTGATAAGTGGTTCACATGCTAAACAGCTTCTGGCTTTTGATAAGGCACCAGATAGATGATAAGAACACTTGGTAGCTACAGCAGTGTCCTCCTCCCTCCCCGGGAGCAGCAGTGCCATTCAGCGTTTGTGTGTCTGGTTTAGACTGTCCTGGATAATCACATCTTTGTTACAAATTGTGGGTCCAGTTGTAACTCTTTAAGAAGTAATGGCACATCACTTTGTCTTAATTATAGTAGATTGTGGGTTAAGTGTCAGAGTTAAAGCTTTGTGATCCTCTGTTGGCAGTTGCACATTATGAAATCCATGATTTATTTCTTTGATAGTCTCTGTCCACTCTCTACTGTGAGAGTAAATAAAAGCAGAAGGCTGTTAGAAGAATTTGTCCTGTGAATACATTATAAAGCTTGTTGCTTAGAAGTTTCTTGTCCATAGGCCTGCATTTGTTAATCCACTCCTTCCTGAGAGCCCTGAGGAAGAAGAAATCTTCAAGCAAGGGGAATGTATGTCTTATTCTCTGGTATTATGCACATCTGCCTCAGGTTTAACTTAATAGATGCTGCCTCCCTGGAATTGTTCAAGGGCAGTTGGATGAGCCCTTGAGCAACTGGTCTAGTGGAAGGTGTCCCTGTCTGTGGTAGGGGGGTGGAACTGGATGATGTTTATGTTCCCTTCCAACTCAAATCATTCTATGGAATGCTCCTCATTTGTTTAAAACCAGACTTCTTTTCTGCCTCCTGTGTGTCATTAGTGTTAGGAGAGTTTAAAAGCCACATTCTGGGAAAGCATTTGGCAGAACTGAGAGACAAAGGCACTCCTGATGTGCAGACACCTCTCTTTCCAGGCTGCTCACTGTATTTCAGAGCCGAGTGCAGCACAGACTTTCCTAACGCCCTGGCTGATTGATTGCTGCCATGGGTCTGCTGGGGCACCACAGCTCCTTGCTTGCCTGTGTTCTTTCTGGAAAGAAACAGGAGAGGGAAAGAGGAGGGGCAGAGACAAGAGGAAACTCAGGAAAGGAAACTTGGGAAAGGAGAACAGGGGAAGGAATGTGTAGCTGCATCTTCTTTTGTTTCAAGCTGGAAATTTAAAGCAGAGAATCAGAGAAACACTAAAGACTGAATAAACTGAACAGAAGATCTTTTAGGCTGAAATTTCAGTCAGTGTAGCCTATAGCAATGAGTTCTATCATAAATTTGCCTTCTTGTAGCAATGGCAAAACCTGGAGAAGGTTGTTCTGTAGTTTCTTGTTTGATCTGTTTTCTGGGCTTTAATGGGAGTACTAAAGTCTTCTGTGGGTGGGTATCATAGGATAGGTATAAAAGGTTGGTGAGGTAACAGTGAATTTCTGCCTTATTTTTCATTTGAGGCAGTTCTAACCCCCAAATTTCTGTAGGTATCTGTAGGACTCTGAAGTTATGGTTTTTAACTTTCAGGGGATAAAAGAGATTAAAAGAAAGAGACAATTGATTCCAGGTTAAGGTCTTCAGATCCAAGCTAAATGTTGCTTTTTGTTTGTTTTCTTTTGAACTCTGTTTTTAACGTTTAGTGAACAAGCTGAGGAGGATTGACTTCAGCACTGCTTCCTTATTGAAAATGGCTCCCACTGCAGAAGAAAGAAATGTTATTCATGACATATTCCTTAACACATTGGACACAAGGCAAGAAGTGGGAGGGGGTGTGGAGGATAATTGAAGTCTTATGAAAGAAGAAAGCAATGTGCCTTTTGAGTGGGTGCTTGTCAAAGGGTACACTTTTTATTCCCCCTCCATTTCACCACTGAAATTCTGTGGCAATTTATTAGAAACACAGTTACAAACTTTAATGTGACAGCTGCAGCTCTTGCAAAGAGTCTCCTGGCCTGAAAGAGTGTTAGCTATTGAAAGTGACTGTAAGTAGAAAGAGCTTCTGAATCATCTTGAGGAAACAGGTTAATGATGTTTAACCAAAGCAAGCAATGGAATGGTTTTGCAGCTGTGTCATTTGCACAATCTAAGAGTTTTCTACCATGATACCCAGGGGAAAAAAAAACCTGTGAGGACAGGAATTGGGCCTATTTTTATCAGGTTACTTTGCAATGTATTTTAAATACAATACTTGAGGATGGGATGGCATCTAGAGAGACCTGGACAGAGTGGAGAAGAGGGCTGAGGAGAAGCTCATGAGGTTAAATAAGGCAAAGTGTAAGGTCTTGCACCTAGGTTGGGACAATCCCAGATACCAATACAGGCTGGGGGATGGTGGAATTGAGAGCTGCCCTGCAGAAAAGGACTTGGGGAGTACTGGTGGATGAGAAGCTGGACATGAGCCAACAATGTGCACTTGCAGCCCAGAAGGCCAAGGGCATTCTGGGCTGCATCAAAAATAGCATGGCCAGAGGTGGAGAGAGCTGATTCTGCCACTTCGCTTTGCTCTGGTGAGACCTCACCTGGAGCTCTGTATCCATCTCTGGAGCCCTCAGTGCAAGAGACATGTGGAGCTGCTGGAGCAGGTCCAGAGGAGGACCATCCAGATGATCAGGGGGCTGGAACACCTCTGCTATGAGGACAGGCTGAGGGAACTGTGTGTCTGCATCTGTGCTTCTTTGGCTTGCTGAACTCTGCTGCTGTGAGCTGTAAAGGTTGTTGTTTCTTCCAAAGGACAGTAAGTTTCCGGAGTCGTAAACTGCCACCCAATTCAGTGTGGATGGAAGATGCAAAGCTAAAGGGCCTGCAGATATGTCATCCTCAGGTATTTTGAAAAGTATTAATCAGTGCTTTAAGGTTGAGGAGGGCAGATTTAGACTGGAGACTAGGAAAAAGATCTTTACAGTGAGGGCGGTGAGACACTGGAACAGATTGCTCAGGGAGGTTGTGGATGCCCCCTCCCTGGAGCTGTTTAAGGTCAGGTTGGATGAGACCTTGAGCAGTCTGGTTTAGTGGAAGATGTCCCTGCCCTGTGACAGGCTGGTTGGAACTAGATGATGTTTAAGGTCCCTGCCAGCCTAAACCATTCTATGAGTCTATGAATTACAGAAGCAGTTATTCAGGATTTGTCTTACCAGACTATTCAATCCATTATTTTATTGTAGTTCTGTAGTCCTTGCAATGTTTTCAGATCTTTGTTTCTTTTGACTCTTTTCTGTTACCTGTATGGACTGCTACTGCAAAAGATGAGATTCTTACTTGCTGTTTTCTTGCCAGATGATTAATTTTGTCTCAAGAAATCCCTTTGCAAAGTGGGTTTCTGGTTGCTGACACAAATCTGAGTTTTTGTTTTACGTTGTCAAATGGACTGGATGAGCTTCTATTAGATAAAGTTGCCTCAGCCACTTGGGCTTTTGCAGGTGTATTTCAGCAGTGTTTTTTATACATTCTCATGCTGAGAGTGCTGTTGAATGCTGTGAGCTGACACACAGCCTTCAGCACAACCCTGTGAGGAGAACAGCAGTTTGGGTGTTGTTTCTGCATGCAGGAGCGGAACATCTTCAACAGGATCTTTGGGGGCTTCCTTATGAGAAAGGCTTTTGAGCTGGGCTGGGCGACTGCTTGCAGCTATGGGTGAGTTGTTGTAGATCTGCAGTGCTTATGTAATGCAGAACACTGTGCACACAGAGATTGGAAAGGCAAGGTAACCAGCCTGCAGTCTGGAGAACTGAGCCAGGTGTCTAGAAGCTGGTACTGTCAGTGCAAGTGCAACCCAGCACTGTTTTACTCACAGCCTCTGTGTTTATGGAGACTTGCTCCTTGGAGCTCGGTTTTTAAGCAAGGTAGGAAATAAACCTTTTATTTTTTTTCTCCTGCTTTCTTTTATCTTGCCAAGCTACTGACTTTTGAAGATAAATTTTCTTTGTAACCATATAAAATAGATATTCCATTAAAGAAATGTTACATCATTTTCCTTGTCTACACAAGGAGATGAAGTTTCTCAACTTCATCTAGTGACTACTTGTGCTTAGAATATGTGTGGCTGAAGTCATCACCCAATAAAGATCTATGCATGAACTTAATGGAGCATGCATAGCCTGATAGGAAGTGAAACACTTCGGGGTGCTGCTTGGCAAACTTGAGATGTAAGGAATGATGCTTTGAAGATTGCCCAGCAAGTGGAAGCCATCAAATGCACTAATGATGCAATAATGTATCCTTGGAGAGTGCATTTTTTATGCACGAGAGAGCTTTTCTTCCTTGTATTTTCTCCTGGGTAATGACACAATTCTTTAGCACTTTTTGTGGGCTGTGTTTAAGAGACAGATTTCTTTTTCTTCATTAAAATGCTGACACTAAAATATTTTAGATTTCTCCAAACACTGTTCCTAAGAAGAAATTTGTCTTTCTCTTGCATAGGAGTTCCAGACCTTTTATTGTATCTGTTGATGATATCATGTTTCAGAGGCCAGTTGAGGTTGGATCCTTACTACTGCTTTCTGGGCAGGTAGGAGTTGACCTATTTTTGCAGAGGATAAAAGCTTATCTGTGCCATAGTCAGTGTTAACGACTGCTAACGAGCAGTGCGTTGTGAGGGCACACGACCTTTGCAATGGAATCTGCTACAGTTTTTCAGCGGCAGTGATAAATTCTGAGCTGTAACTCTTTCATCTTAGGTCTGTTACACAGAAAACAACTACATCCAGGTGCGAGTACACAGCGAGGTTTATGATGCAGATACCAGGGAGCACCACACAACCAACATCTTCCATTTCACATTTGTATCTGAAAGTGAAGTCCCACGGGTTGTCCCCAAAACTTATGGAGGCAAGTATCCAATTAATGCATTCTTACCATAGTTCTGTAGATAAGATGTCACAGAATCACAGAATGTTAGGGGTTGGAAGGGACCTCCAGAGGTCATCAAGTTCAACCTCCATGCCAGGGCAGGAGTACCTAGAGCAAGTCACACAAGAACGCATGCAGGAGGACTTGGAATGTCTCCAGAGAAGGAGACTCCACAACCTCTCTGGGCAGACTTTTCCAGGGCTCTGGCACCCTCATAGGGAAAAAGTTTTTCCTTCTGTTTGTGTGAAACCTCCTCTTCACCTATTGCCCCTTGTCCTGTCGTTGGACATCCCTGAACAGAGCCTGGCTCTGTCCTCTTGACACTGCCTTTCACATCTTTATCAATATGAATGAGGGCAGCCCTCAGGCCCCTCTGCTCCATGCCCCAGCTCCCTCAGCCTGTCCTCATCAGGGAGATGTTCCACTACCTTCAGCGTCTTTGTGGCTCTGTGCTGGACCCTCTCAAGCAGTTCCCTGAGGTCATTATTGAACTGAGCGGCCCAGAACGGGACCAGCTGTGGCCCATGCAGGCCAGAGTGGATGAGCAGAAACTCTCTGGAGCTACTAGCCACAGCCCTTGTAATCCACCCCAGGATGCCATTGGCCTTTGTGGGTTCAGAGGCACATGGCCCTTTCCATTGGGACATTGTTCATCCTAGGAGATGAGCTTTGGGCATTTGAATAATTCCCCAGGATTTCCTGGCAAGCCCCAGTTGTTTTATGCTTTAGTAGCAGTGTGGGTTGCATCTGAAGCTTTACTATTGTGTGTAGCTGCTGTGGCACTGCTAGGAAGTGTGATGGTTTGGGTGTTCCCTGCCCTGCCCCACTTTGGAAATCACCCAGACTAGGCTCAGCCAGCTCTGGAAATGGAATGAAGCTTATTATTTACAGCTTAGCACAATATACAAGCAGATATTTACAGAATATACAGTTACAGGCAGAAATATACAAGTTAAAAGGTAATACAGAAACACAACAGCCCTCCCAGAAACCTGAGTCCCCAAGAGGGGCTCACAACCACCTCTTCACCTTCCCCCTACCCCTCTCAACCTTACCCCAATCCCAAAGAAGAATGGAGGTTTGGCCAGGGTGTTAGGAAGCAAAGTGGATTAGTCAAAGAACCAGCAGAGAGGCTAGAGAGAAATGCAGCTCAGGCAGTTCCCCAGCAGAAGTGCCTTATCTAT
Source organism: Pogoniulus pusillus (assembly GCF_015220805.1). Taxonomy (NCBI): domain Eukaryota; kingdom Metazoa; phylum Chordata; class Aves; order Piciformes; family Lybiidae; genus Pogoniulus; species Pogoniulus pusillus. The sequence continues at coordinate 30,251,105 of NC_087275.1, forward strand.
GTTTTGATTCTTCTTTTTATACATCTCAGCAAGCCTATGAGGGAAGTAGACATCACCATTATTTTCCTTCCACAGCCTGCAATCTAGTTCTTCTCACCAAAGCAGTCTAGCTAGCTTCAAACTAGCACATGAAGTTACTAACCTGGCTCTCTCTCGTCTCCACCTCGTTGCAGAGTCCATGTTGTATCTGGATGGGAAGCGACACTTTGCTGAACTCATGAAAGAGATCTGACACCCTGAGTGCTGTACCAGCAGTGTAGCAGGACAGAGCTGACACCAGATGTGGCTAACAGGTGTTTCTTACCCCACACACCAAACTCAAACTGCACAAGAGAAAAAAGCCAACCTTTTTAGTGCTATTTATATCTTGGCATATATTTTGCTTTATTGTGTTTTGTATTCTGTGCTCCCAGGATTCGTTGAAATCTATTTACACATGACAACAATTAAAAAAACAAAGGTTGAAAAAAGACAATCTCAAGCTTTAGGTAGATTCTCTTTGTCTTCTTTGAGAGACTTCATTATGACCTTTGGTCACTGTCAGTTTTCTTCCCCTTAGAACTTCTTCTTTGTGTTTCCCTCAGGAGGGATAGAATTTGTGCTATAGGTAGATACACAGAGATCAGAGAATCATAGAATCAACCAGGTTGGAAGAGACCTCCAAGCTCATCCAGTCCAACCTAGCACCCAGCCCTACCCAATCAACTAGACCATGGCACTTAGTGCCTCATCCAGTCTTTTGACCTACATCCTTGTGTAAGTGAAGTTTAAGGTAGTCGTTGTTGTTGATTTTTCCACATGCAGCTGGGCAAGAGCATAAACTCAGGAGTTAGCAGTGTGTGCAAAGCAGCTGCTTCCCACCAGCAGGGATTTTACAGGGTTGTGCACCTTTTTGGATGGTTCCTTTGGGAGGAAGCTGATTTTTGCAATGAAATGAGGTGGCTGCATGGTCTCTTCTGGCATTCTGTTTGCACAAAGCCCAAAGCCTTTGTCCCTGCTACCTTCTTCTCTCCCTTTGTTGATTTTTTAATCCAGCTATATCCTGGTTTCAGCTGGGATAGACCTGATTTTTCTTCTGTGTTGCTGGAATAGTGCTGAGTTTTGGATTTGGTGTCAGAATTGAGCTAAGAAGAACAGTGATGATGTACTGACCTTTCTGGGTGTTCACAGGGTTACAGGACCGCTGGAGATCATCCAGTCCAACCCCCCTGCCAGAGCAGGACCAGAAAATCTAGTGCAGGTCACACAAGATATCCAGATACGTCTGGAAAGTCTCCAGAGAAGGAGACTCCACAGCCTCTGGGGAGCCTGTTCCAGGGCTCCGTGCCCCTTACAGTGTTTCATAGAATCAGCCAGGTTGGAAGAGACCTCCAAGCTCATCTAGCCCAACCTATCACCTAGCCCTATCCAATCAACTAGACCAGTCTTTTCTGGAACACCTCCAGGGACAGCAACTCCACCACCTCCCTGGGCAGTCTTAAGAGCTTCCCATGCCTTGCCAGTGTGCAGGTGCACAAGAAGCTGGGAGGGAAAGCTGACCCAAACTAGCCAGAGGATCCATACCATAGGATGTCATGCTCAGTAGATATAGATAAGGATGGGCTGGGAAGCTGGGGGCTCTTCCAGCATTGCAGTTTGGGGGGTTTCTCTCTCCTGGGATTACTGCCTGGGTATTGTTCAGTGAATGGTGAGCAACTGCATCCTGCATTACTCAGTCATATAGATTCTTACTATTTTCTTTTAATTTCAGTTACTAGATTGTTTTTTATCTTGACCTACAAGTCTCATTACCTTTCTCCTTCCACTTCACTCCTCCATCTCCTGGACTGGAGGAAGGAGAGTGAGTAGCTGTGTGGTGTTTGGCTGTTGGCTGGGATCAAACCATGGCAGGATATAACTGTGAGTCCCCAAAGGAATTATTTCTCATGGCCTGTAGAGCACAAATGGGGTTGGTGAGATGAGGTAGGGCTGGGAAAGGGTATTGTAGAGTAGATGGTTTTGGTTTGTCAGGGACTGGGAGCAGGAAAGGTAAAATGCTGCTAAAATGGTAATGGTTTTCTTTGATGCTGGAGTTAGGGGTCTGGAGAACCTGTGTTGAAGAGTGTGCAAGCCAGCTGCTGAGTGGTGGGAGGACTTTTATTCCACTGAAGGGTGGTTCAGCTGGTCTACCACAGAACAACCAGAGAAACAATCCAGCTGGGGAGGTTGTCCTCCAGCTGAAATTAGGAAGGTGAGTGGATGGGAGGCAACAGCTTTTAGTGGTGAGGATGATTAATCACAAGCAAAGAAATTAATCTCTGATACTTTCAAGATAAAACTGTTCTGAGATCTCAAAATGTTTGCACTCAGTGATTAATTTTATGCTGCATTGTTACTTGGTGACCATCCCATCACTGCTCTGAGCAATTAACCATTACCACCCAAGGTAGTGGAGCTGAGTAATTACTGGTTGTGGTTCTGTGGTGGGAAGTAAAGGTTTCTGTGCCTGGAATACAGCACAAAAAGGAGGAGGAGAAAGCCTGTGGTAGCTGGATTGCATCCCCTAACCCTCTCACTTTATGATGATGCAAGAGAATTCTGTGGGCTAGGTTGAGCTCCATGTCTGAAGAAGCACTTTGTTTGAAATGGTTTTATATTTTGTGTTTAAAATATATAAATATTAAAATTCTTGACTCAAAGCTTAACTCTAACAGCTGCTGGTAACCTGTCTTCAAATGCACACCACGGCCTTTGCAGCCACATCAGGGTGCAGAGCATTCTGAGAATCACAGAAGTGTCAGGCTTGGAAGTCACCTCAAGGATCATACAGTTTGATCAGCAGAGAGATGTTCCACTGCCTTCAGCATCTTTGTGGCTCTGTGCTGGACTCTCTCAAGCAGTTCCCTGAGTTCCTTCTTGACCTGAGGGGCTCAGAACTGGACACAACATTCCAGCTGTGGCCTCCCCTGGGCCGAGTAGAGGGGGAGGAGAAAAAGGGCAAAGCAAAGCTTTAAACTCCCCTGCCTGCTGGATCATCCTCTCCACGATGCTGGTACTAACAGACTGATTTTGAAGCTTTTTTTTTTGCCTAGGTAGCTTTGCTGGAAGAACTCAACCCCCCCACATGCTGATTATTTTAGGAAAACCAAGCATCATCTGAACAAGACCTAAAGGGAAAACTTCAGTTTCACAAGACTGTCCTCTGATGCCTCAAGAGGTACCTGTGCTTCACAGGGGCTTAGATTCCTGTTTAAGCAACAGTCCCTTTAGGGGTCTCCTGCACTTACCTATTAAGTCAAACTCACAAAACTAACAAAATCAATGAAATTTTATTGGCAAAAAAAAAAAAAATCAAGTTGAATGTGACCTATATAAATCAACAGGAGCAAACTTCAGTGTAGCTTATCAAAATACTTCAGTTTTCCAGCTGGATCTGGAATTATCTGTGCAGGAAAGAAAATTAAAATGTCAAGTCAAAAAAAAACCAACCCCAAACAACCCAAAGCCATGCAAACACAACAAGCTCTATAACCAAAGGACAAGCCCCAGGGAACACTGAAGCAATTCATCAGCTGATTTGGAAGGAGGTTGCTGTTCATCTGTAAAGGTACCCAGCAGCAGCACAAAGATGTAACTGATTGAGGGAAGAGAGAGTGCAGCCTACCAAAGGAAGAATTTTGTTAGCTGGGACTCCATACAGCTATGTTGCTTGCCCCAGGAGCAAGGCCTTGTAATAAATCAGCATCTGGCAGCAAGAGCCTTGAAGAATTTACTTACAGTTCTTCCCTTGGCCACCACACTCTCATGGCTTCCTCGGGTTTGATCTAATTAAATCAAACACATTTAGAAGGCATGGCTACATCTTCAGAGAAAGAGAATGCCTGTGACTTGCATTGGAGCTGTTCATCTCAGCACCCTAAGGCTGCTGTTTAGGGAATATACTAATGCCCTATTATTTATTTGGTCCATGGTTATGTAGAGCAGAACCTTTCAGTGAGGCCAGCTGGCCCTCTTTCAGCCGTAACACCTAGCCTCTCCCCTAAAGACAGTCCTCTCCTAGCTTGAAAGAGATGACTCCTAGCCTCCAGTCATCCTGGGAAGCCTTCACATCCAGCAAAGCAACATGGTTTAACATTCTGCTGGTATACTATCGACTACTACACTGCTTAGAGGCTGCTGAGACCTGTTTTTTGTTGAGACAGCTCTTAAAACAATGCTTTGTCATCACCAGATGGTTCAGAAGCAAGCCACATGCTCAAAGAAACAAGTGACCTCATCTGAACTAGGGCAGCTCAAACCTCCAGTCAAAGTGTCATTATTCTGCTGAGGCTCGCTCCTAGCCCAGAGAACACAAACAAATTGAGTGAGTGTTTATCTGAACCTGGTGGTCACATGCAGGCCAGCAGGAACAAAGGCTGAAGAGCTATGGCACAGCATAGCACTGCTCTCTGCTGGAGTGCTGATAGTGCCACGCTGGCTCTGTCAGATACCACAGCAACCTGCCAACTTGAGCCTTGTCTTTTTTGGGTAGGATCCACACTAAGACTTGACAGAGACAAAAATGTACATGGACAAACTCAGGATAGACCTGAAAGTTTCCAGCTTCCTCTCATCAAGTGTTAAAAAGGAAAACAAGTTCTTGATCATGAGAGTTTCGCTGCTCAAGAGGTTTTTTTTTCACATAGAAGGAGTTTTAAACAACTGGACTAGGGCTAGTGGAAGGGCAGCTAGCTCTGAATGAAATCAGCAGCAATCCAAAAGCTGTGACTAAGGACTTGAGTCCATTTGTATGATTTCATTGGAAGTTGCAACAAAGATTTTGTGATTTGGCTTTAGTGGAAATGCTAACAAGAGTGGTTTTGAGTAGTGCAAGCATTTAAACATCAACAGTGACTTACGGTTTCACTGCCAGGCTTCCAACCAGCAGGGCAAACTGGAGAAAAAAAGAAGGACAAGGTTGGTAAAAGTTTTGAAACAGACACACACAGACAGACTTTTGTGCATTCACTCTTCTCTTTCTGAATTTGCACAGCCATAACAACAGGGATCTCAACTGCTGGAGAAGAGGGGGCAAAACTGGCACTTCTGAATGGAATTAAGGCCAGTTGGCAGATGGTCACAGAGCTCAATTTTGGGGTAGTCTGTCTTAAAGGGATTCAGTGCACCCTCAGTAAGTCTGCAGATGACACTAAGCTGGACTGGAGTGTCCAGTGGGATCTGGACTGGCTGGATGGGCCAAGATCACTTCTATGAGGTTCAACAAGGCCAAGTGCTGGGTTCTTCAGCAGGGTCATGCCCAGGCAAGCACTACAGGCTTGAGAGAAGAAGGGCTGTAAAGCTGCCCAGCAGAAAAGGATCTGGGAGTGCTGGTTGACAGCCAGCTGAGTGTGACCCAGTATGCTCAGGTGGACAAGGCCAATGGCATCTTTGCATCAATCAGTAGTGTAGCCAGCAGGAGTAGCAAAGTGATTGTGCCCCTGTGCTTGCCACACTCCAAATACTGTGTTCATTTCTGGGCCCCTTGCTACAAGGAAGGACAGAGTTGCAGGAGTGTGTCCAGAGAAGGGCAACAAAGGGGTGAGGCTAGTGACAAGTGTTATGAGGAGCAGCTGAGGCAACTGGGGCTGTTCAGGCTACAAAAAAGGAGACCGAGGGGAAACCCTGTTGCTCTCTACTACTACTTTAAAGCAGATTGCAGTGAGGTGGGACTCAGTCTCTCCTCCCTAGTACCAAGTGATAGAAGGAAAAGATGGCCTCAGGTCACACCAGAGGAGGTTTAGATTGGGTATTAGGAAAAATGTCTTTACTGAAAGGAGAGGTCAGGCATTGGAACAGGCTGCCCAGGGAGGTGGTGGAGTCACCAGCCCTAGAAGAGGTGTTCAAAACCTTGCAGGCATGGCACTTAAGGGCTTGGCTTAGTGGCCATGGTGGTGTTAGGTTGATGGTTGGACTCAGCGTCTTAGACAGCTTTTCTGACCTAAACAATTCTATTATTCAGTGATTTACTGCATTCTCTCTTCCAAAAAGCTCAAATAGAGCTTCCAGTCTAAGTAAACCAGCAAAAAGAGCACCTTCTCCATGTTTGTCTGTGTACTGGAATGCTTGCACCAAGCGAAGGGTTTCATCCACGGATCTCCCAACGGGGAGGTCGTTCATCGTGATCTGCCGGAGGATCCTCTTATCATCAACAATGAAGAGGCCTCTGTGAAAAGATTGACTTTGTGTGTTAGGAAACAGGACTAATCACAGCCTTGTGTTTATGCATTCTTTTATGTCTGCTGGATGGCAGGATTTTGATCTCTGCAGGCACCATACAATACAGACCAACCTTAGAACTACACTAACCTACTACTCTCTGCCTAGGGCAGCAGATGACAAAGGCTAAGGCAAGTTAAACCCAAAAAAGGACATCTCTCTGTGGAACAAAAGCTTTGTCAGGCCCTGCCAGAATATGTGGCAGATGCTGTGATGTTACAAGGACCCAAAAAGCCATTAAGCAAGTTTATGAAAGAGTCCAACATAGGGCTACAAGGATACTGAAGAAACTGCAGCACTGCCTGATGAAGAGAGGCTGAGAGCCCTGGGGCTGCTTGGTCTGGAGAGGAGAACGCTGAGAGGGGATCTGAGCAATGTCTGTAAATACCTGAGGGCTGGGGGTCAGGAAGGAAGGGACAGGGACAGCCTCTGCTCACTTGTGCCCTGGAATAGAACAAGGGGCAAGGGATGGAAACTGCAGCACAGGAATTTTCACCTCAGCATGAGGAAGAACTTCTTGACTGTAAGGGTGACAGAGCCCTGGCACAGGCTGCCCAGAGAGGTTGTGGAGTCTCCTTCTCTGGAGACTTTGCAGACCCATCTGGCTGTGTTCCTGTGTGACCTGTGCTAGATTTCATAGTCCTGCTCTGGCAGGGTGGTTGGACTGGAAGATCTCCAGAGGTCATTTCCAATCCCTAACATCCTGTCATCCTGTATCTCTTGAGGCCAATAGTTACTACGCTTAGCCTTGACTCCACTGAGACTTGGGAGGTCGCTGAGTTAACTGCAGTTGTGGGGAGCTCTGTATGTTTGCTCTGCCCTAGGTATCTGCTGCTGTTTTCTGTTAAATAGATCAACCTGCCCCTCTGCTCTGACTCACTATTGCAAAGTTTTTGTGCCCTTCAATATTTAGTCTCAGTGTGAATCCCCAGGTAAATTCTGCCAACAGAGAAAAATGTTAAATGCTTCTTTAAAGGACTAAAGAATATCCCAGGAGAAAAAAAAACACACCAAAACCCCACAACACAACAAACCCTGTAACCAAGTGAAATACCTGAGTGCATGCCCTTGATCTTCCAGATATACTCCATAATCCTTTGAAATTTGGTGTGTCAAATCTGAAAGAAGTGGAATCTTCAGAGGTCCAAGTCCTCCTTGTTTTCGAGGAGTATTAATCCTTGGAAAGAGAAAGGAGATGCAGATGTAATTAAGAAAGATTTATACTTTTTATTGTTGGTTGAAGTATTGTTTGGATTAAGCTTTATTTCAAGCAATACAGATGAAACAAGCTTCAAAGCTAACAGCACTTTCATGCACTAAGTTTTAGCTGGGGATGCAGTTCTTCAGCTAAAATGGACCCATGAGTGATCTAAGTTCCATGGACCAGTACAGGTTGGGGGCTGAATGGCTGGAGAGCAGTGTAGGGGAAAGGGACCTGGAGGGTCCTGTTGGACAGGTTGTATATTAGGAGAATATCCACCTATCCTGTTGGATAGGCTGGATGTGAGGAGGAAGTTCTTCCCAGAGAGAGTGATTGGCATTGGAATGGGCTGCCTAAGGAGGTGGTGAGTTGCCATCCCTGAAGGTGTTCAAGAAAAGACTGGATGAGGCACTTAGTGCCATAGTCTGGTTGATTGGACAGGGCTAGGGTGCTAGGTTGGACTGGATGAGCTTGGAGGTCTCTTCCAACCTGGCTGATTCTATGACAGAAGGATGTCCATGAACCAGCAATGTGCCTCTGTGGTCACGAGCTTGGAGCAGAGGAGTCTGAGGGGTGACCTCATTAATGTTGATAAAGATGTGCAGGGCAGTGTCAGGAGGACAGAGCCAGGCTCTGCTCAGAGATATCCAATGACAGGACAAGGGGCACAGGGTGCAAGCTGGAGCAGAGGAGGTTCCATATGAACAGAAGGAAAAACTTTTTCACTCTGAGTGTGCCAGAGCCCTGGAATAGGCTGCCCAGAGAAGTTGTGGAGTCTCCTTCTCTGGAGACATTCCAAACCCACCTGGATGCAGTCCTGTGTGAGCTGCTCTAGGTGCTCCCGCTCTGGCAAGGGGGTTGGACTGGATGAGCTTTGGAGGTCCCTTCTAACCCTTATCATTCAGTGACAGACAAGGATAAGATACATACCATGCTAAGTGGGTGAACTTCGAGTCCACAGAACATGCAACTACTTCAGTATTTATTGCTTTGAATTCTTCAATTCTGTCACTGAAGGCGATGATCTCAGTCGGACACACAAATGTACTAGACAATTCAGGGCAAAACAGTGTCAGTATTCCATGCAGCATCCACTAAGTTCTCTTTTTACCCTTCAATAGTGAAATTAACATAAATGGCTTCAGCTTTTACTTAATTTCTATTGCTTCGTCAAGTATTTAACCAAAGTGCTGCCTGACAAATCTTCCAGTCTCAGACCCTGGCTTAGTTACAAATGGTTTAGTACAGAAGGAAAATAAACTCCGATTAAATTACAATCTGGGTTCAAGTGGTTTTAAAGTGACTTTCTTTTATGCTTTAATGAATATTAAGCAGCTGAGTTTGAGCACAACAAGCCAATTTTTTTTTCCAGGGGAACATACTCTAATATGTTACCATTTTAACTGTGACTGACCTGAACTTTTTGCACTAAAGAAGAAATGAAGTGGTTCAAGATGACAATTTCTAGGGCCAAGAGCCAATTTCTTTCTTCTGTAATAGAGAGGTGATTATGCACCTCTGTCATCTTTTCTTCATCTTGTGGAAAAGAAAGGAGACAGCCTGACAGAAAGCAGAACTGCTTTCATTCCACCAGTGAACTTACTGCACTCCAAGTAAAGGTGGGTCATGTTAAGTGTTCTCAGGGTGTTAGGGGATGAGCTAAAATCCTGACAGACACACACTAGAGAATATAGTTGGGATTGTAGCTTTGTGTTTCCAGCAGTGACTCACAGCACCATATATAATGTAAAGGCTGCCTGATTTGGGTACCACTGACTGCAAGCTGGTTTTTTTGTGTGTAGAGACACAGATTAGTGGGCACACTTACTAGGACACAGACTGTGTCACAATGATACCAGTGCACAATGGAAACACAAATGCAAATAACATTCTTTCTTCTTTTATGCCTTTCTGCTCCCCCAAACCCTTATCAAACAAACCAACCAACCATAAATGACTGAGCAGCACTCAGTGTCTACAGTGGTCTTACTTACAAGTCAAGAGGATAGAAGAAGAAGACAAGGTATTTTCCTTCATAGTCTGTTAATTTCAGCTCTTTAAACTCTCCATTAATGACTGCTGTTCCTTCCCAGTAAGGTGCTGGCTTGGAGACTGAAACATGAGGGACCTTCAGTTAGAAGTCAGAATATGAAGCATGTGTTCAAAGCAAGCTGGTGTGCATGGAAAACTCCTCCTTTTGCTTAGCAAACAACCTCCTGCACACAAAATCAAACTTCCTTACCCGTTTAAAAAGTTCACAGCTGGCAAAAGTTACAGGATGGTGAAGAAATGTAGATTTCAGTACACACAGAAAGTAAATAACCAGGCCAAGTTGTGCTTCTGCATGAGCCCTGTGAATCACTGATAGCCAAGGCCACACAACCCTTATCTGGGCCTGCTGAACAAACCCTATGTGTGTTGCCAGCTGATGCCACAACATCTGTTAGGCTGAAGCAGACTTCAGGAACCCTCATTATTTTCTTGTGAATAGCTGCTGTGAAACAGAATCCTAAGATGCTTCCTATTCTTCCTCTTTTTCCACTATTTGGAATTTAAGTCCACAAACATTAATGTGCTGCTAGAGGTTTATGGAGAGGAAAATGCCTCAAAATGCAGTGTATTTATTAAATTGTGGCTCCTGAGCAGATTGCAACACAAAGAGAATTGCTTTAAAAAAAATCCACTTCAAACACAGGAAATGTGTTTACTGTTCCTACCAAAAGGGATTACCCTTGAATTTGAAATAGTAAAAATGATTCTGCCAGGTACTGTTTTCATAGTAATGCAAATTCTGAGGCAAAGGGTAGGGTATGCTGGAGATCCAAGGTCATCTGGATATACTTCTGATGTCAAGGGCATTGAAAGAGAGCTCCAGGAAATAAGGGAAATGCTGCTGAGAAAAATACAGAGAATCTGGGTTGTCCTTTCATCCTCTCAAGTGGTCTGCAGAACTCTTTCAGGTCAGATTTCAAGCCCTGCACTTCTGATGTTGTTGTTTTTAATCGAGTCTCTACATAATATCAAGTAAAAGTAAAGGATTAATCTCAAAGCTAATTCCAGTTCTCAAAAAAAACGTTTGAAGTAAGCTGTCCTTTGCAAAGCAGTGACACCCCAAGCCTGGTGTCTTTGTAGCAACACATTCTCTTGAACTGAGCTTCAGATTAGGAGGAAGAAATTAGAATCAGAGAATCAGTCAGGCTTGGAAGGGGACCACAAAGATCATCTAGTTCCAACCCCTCTGCCATGGGCAGGGACACCCTACCCCAGATTGGGCTGGCCAGAGCCCCATCTGGCCTGGCCTTAAACACCTCCAGGGATGGGGCCTCAACCACTTCCCTGGGCAACCCATTCCAGGTTCTCACTACTCTCATGCTGAAATAAAGTATGGTGCATCTTGACCCCTTCCTAAATTTAGGTGATGCTTTTGAGTTTGAAAAAACACTTGTCAGAAATACTGTAATAACTTACGTTACAAAAGGAGGATAAATCAAATAGTATTAGTTATGAATACCTTGGCCAGTTTTCCATGTTTTACCTCCACACCATCTGTTTGCAAATTGAGGAGGCTCAGAGGTGACCTCATTGCTGTCTAGAACTACCTGAAGGGAGGCTGTAGCCAGGTGGGGTTGGGCTCTGCTGCCAGACAACCAGCAACAGAACAAGGGGACACAGTCTCAAGTTGTGCTGGGGGAAGTGTAGGCTGGATGTGAGGAGAAAGTTCTTGCCAGAGAGAGTGATTGGCATTGGAATGGGCTGCCCAGGGAGGTGGTGGAGCCAAGCCTGGCTGGGGCACTTAGTGCCATGGTCTGATTGACTGGCTAGGGCTGGGTGCTAGGTTGGACTGGCTGAGCTTGGAGCTCTCTTCCAACCTGGTTGATTCTATGATTCTATGAAACGTCTAAAAGTTTCCCTGGCTTGGTAAATGATTTCAAGCTGCAAATTCTCACAGCAAGGCCACATCCACCTGACTTCCATTTTCTGTCCTGCAGAATGGCACTTAAGAGAGCATTTCAGCACTTGCACAGGTGCCCCTGACCGCTGCACTGCGATTCAGTTCAAGGTGTTTGCATGCACATCTGCCACGAAGCGTTTAAGTCACAAGACAGCGTAGGCACGAAATGACAAAGCGAGCCCAGGTAAACGTCCAGTATCGCTGACCACCGTGCGAGCACAAAACGCTCCGGGGTACTGCTCAGCCGCTTCCCATTCGCGGCTTCTGGGCGCAGAGGCCTTGCTACTGGCTGCTAATTCACCACCACAGAGGTGCAGGGCTTGCAAGGGCAGCGGGCCGCACTCCCCGTCCGGAGGCCGCAGCGGGGGCCGGTTCGCACGCCCCTAGGGGCAGCCGGCCCTGGTGGGGAGCTGCGGGGCGTGCGGCGATGGCCACTGCCGCAGCAGCAGCAGCCGCCGCCAAGCCGCCAGGGTCACCCCGCACTGGCCGGGGCTATCCCCAGAGCAGACGGCGGGCAGCGCGGGAAGGATGCACCGATCCCCGCCGCAACAGCCTGAGGAACGCGAGGCGGCCGCGCCGCAGTCCCGCCGGGCGCGGGGGGCCAAGGCCTGACGTGGCGCCGGCCGCTGCTGTCCCGCCGCTGCTTTCCCGCCGCCGCCCCCGCGCCGCCACCCCCGCGCCGCCGCTGCCCCTCGCGCCGCCGCCCCCGCGCCACCGCCCCTCGCGCCGCTGCCCCTCGCGCCGCCGCCCCCGCGCCGCTGCCCCTCGCGCCGCCGCTTTCCCGCCGCCGCCCCTCGCGCTGTCCGCGGGGCGGCCCAAGCACTGCGGCCCTCAGCCTCGGCGCCTCAGCCGCAGCGCGCCCGAAGGACGCCCCAACGCTATCTGCCGCCCGCCGCCTCCACGCTTCCCGCTCTTCCGGCGGCCCCAGCGCCGCCCGACACCTACTCTTGGCCTGGCTGAGGTGCAGCGAGTGGTCGGAGACCGGCACCCGAGCCGCCTCCCCAGGGTAGACCTGCCCTCCCGCGTAGTAATGGCACTGCTCGTCCCCGCGCTGCCGCGCCGGGCGCGGCTCCTCCGCCTCCGCCGCCTCGCCTCCCAGCGCCGCCAGCAGCAGCACCGCGGAACACAGGGCCCTCGCCCCGCCGCCCGCCCGCAGCCACCACCGCACCGCCTCCATGGCCCTCCGAGCGACTGCACGTCCCCGCGGCGCGGCGGCGAAGGGGCGGTGGCGGGGAGGAGCTTGGCCGCTTCCATCGCTCACGTTCCCAGCGGCGCGGCCCGAGGCCGGGGGGCCGCCCGCTGCTTTGCGGCGGCTGCCTCAGGAGGAGCGGAGGCGGCCGCGCTGCCCAGCGCCCGGCATCGCCGGCCCCCTTAGGTGCGTAAATTATGTGCGTGTCTAGGGTAACAGAGCTCGTGTGCGTGTGTGGCCAGAGAGCACACGCGTAGTCCAGTGCGTGTGGTTGCGGGAGGAAACTCTCAACCCACACAGGAGGTTTACTGTTTGGTATCTCTGCTGTCTGTGCCACCGCGGGTTCTGTGGGCGTTTCATCACTCGTGGTCACGGCAGCCTGTGCCAAGTGCGTCTCGTACGTCCTGGCCTAATGGATCCACACAGTTCAAAAGCGAACTGCCTCCGGGCTGAGGGCTTGACCTGCTGCCAGCCGGGCAGCGATTCGTGCATGAGTGCCACGTAGTGCCTGTGGTGGCTGCACCGGGAGAGTGGTTAAAACGAAGCGAAGCTACTAAGTGCCTTTTTAATCCTTTGAAACCCGGATTGTTTGGGGTTAGATGGACTTCAGAGGTCATCAGGTGCAGCCTCCTGCTTTGGGCGGGAGAATCTTCAGCTAGCTGAGCTCTCTCAGAGCCACTTCCAACCTGACCGTGAATGCTTCCAGGGCTGGCACATCTACCACCTCCCTGGGCAACCTGTTCCAGTGTTCCACCACTGTCATTGTGAAAAATGTCTTTGTCTACTTTGATCTCCCCTTTTTATAGTTTAAAACTATTATCCCTTGTCCTCTTGCAACAAGCCCTGCTAAACACGTAATAGAATCCTAGAATCAGCCAGGTTGGAAGACCCCTCCAAGCTCATCCAGTCCAACCTAGCACCCAGCCCTGTCCAGTCAACCAGACCATGGCACTCAGTGCCCCAGCCAGGCTTTGCTTGAACACCTCCAGGGACGGTGACTGCACCACCTCCCTGGGCAGCCCATTCCATCGCTCCTATCTTTCTTATAGGCCTGCTTTAAGTACTGAAAGGCTGCACTAAGGCCTGCCCGGAGCCTTCTCTTCTTTAGGCCAAACAACTTGAAATCTCTCAACCTGCCCAGACATCTTGGTTCCAGTTTGCCTTGTGTAAGGCCATTTTACTCGTTACTGAGCAGATTGTGGTTCATTACACGAAGCAGTTACACGGTTGTCACACGCAAGCATAGCTAGAAGGTAATTCAGCAGTGCCCTTAGTAACGAATCATAGAATCATAGAATCGGTCAGGGTTGGAAGGGACCTCAAGGATCATCTAGTTCCAACTCCCTTGCCCATCACTTCACACTAGATCAGGCTGTCTGGAGCCTCCTCCAGCCTGGCCTTAACCACCTTCAGGGATAAGGCTTCCACCACCTCCCTGTGCAACCCATTCCAGGCTCTCACCACCCTCATGCTGAAAAACTTCTTCCTGACACTCAGTCTGAATCTCCTCATTTCCAGCTTTGTTCCATTCCCCCCAGTCCTATCACTGACGGATAACCTAAAAAGTCCCTCCCCAGCTTTCTTGTAGGCACCCTTAAGATACTGAAAAGCCACAATAAGGTCACCTCAGAGCCTTCTCCTCTCCAGACTGAACAGTCCCAACTCTCTCAGTCTCTCCTCACAGCAGAGCAGCTCCAGCCCTCTGATCATCCTTGTTCCCTCTCTCTGGACATCTTCCAGCACATCCACATCCTTCCTGTAATCGGGGCTCCAGAACTGGATGCAGTACTCCAGATGAGGTCTCACCAGTGCAGAGCAGAGGGAGAGATTTTGAAGACACTAAGTAGGCCATGAGATGCAGTAAGCAAGGCTTTGCAACACAGTGTCTGATCAAACTAAGTTACCCTTGGCATGCTTCATGGAGACAGGTCAGGTTGCCAAGTATTTGTAACCACAGTCCTTAAAAAATAAGATGTGAAAGAGCTGGAGCTGTCCCTTACCAAAAGCGAGGACACTGCTGACCTTTTGGCACTGTGGTTGCCATCCTCTGGGAAACCTGATGGTTCAGTAAAAGCATGACTCCAGCCTGACAATGTCAGGCTCTCAAGAGAAGAGCATCTGCATTGCATCTTGTCATGATTTGTGATAAATGTGCCTGCAGGATGGTACAGTACACAACAGGCACTTGAAGAGGAGAGCCACAGAAAATGGTGAGAGCTGTCTTCAAAGAGTACATGCTCTGTGAAGGAAGCAAGGGATTAGCAAAGCACCTGTCATTATGTATCATGCCTTAAACAAATCCTACTGCTTTACTGCTTTCCTACAACAGAATCCAGCCTTTGAAAAGGTGTTCCACAAAATTAAATCCACAAAAGGGGGAGCAACAAGACCTCGCAGGCCTGCTTGCACTTCTTAACCTGTGATTTTCATGTTGCTTTCTCCTGAGGCTCTGACTCCTGTCCAGAAGGAGCTCTTCTCCTTTTCCATCTCTTGCCACATTTGCCTTCAAATTCCAGTCAAGGTTCTGGAAGTCTGGGATCACACTTGTAAAATGCCATTCATACAAGAATAAGCTTACTTGGGTGTATTTCCCCATCTGATGGGATGGCAGATTACTGAGGATCAGAAGGGTAAGGCTCTGGAACAGTCCTCTGATAGCAACTGATGCAAAATGCCATCATAGCTATCAGGCTTGATCAGCATCTGTGAAATTACAAAGAACTGTATTAAATGCCTGCCTAGAGGGGAAATGGAGCCCCTGGCATGTGAGAGCCTCTTGTCCTGTTTCTTATCACAGTGAGCTGTGATAAAAACTCTGTGGCCACTCTCTGGTTATCCTGCAAGCAGGATAAAATCCTATTTTCTTTTCAATGCTGCTGGTTTAAGTTTGACTTCCCTCCACCATCAAGGGAGGATGACCAAAACCTGTTTGCTTGTTTTAAGCACTCTGGCTCTGGTGGCAAAAAAGCACTCCAGCAGTCTTTGTACTCCCATTGATTTCAGATTCAGGCTTTACAGTTAAGGTTGCTAAAATGTGTTGATAGATTATTGTTTTATGTAACCCAGTTCGAGTAGTGCTGACCTTAATATTGAATCATAGAATCAACCAGGTTGGAGGAGACCTCCAAGCTCATCCAGTCCAACCTAGCACCCTGCCCTATCCAATCAACTAGACCATGGCACTAAGTGCCTCATCCAGTCTCTTCTTGAAGACCCCCAGGAACGGTGCCTCCACCACCTCCCTGGGCAGCCCATTCCAATGCCAATCACTCTCTCTGTGAAGAACTTCTTCCTAACATCCAGCCTAGACCTCCCCTGGCACAACTTGAGGCTGTGTCCCCTTGTTCTGATGCTGGTTGCCTGGCAGAAGAGACCAACTTCACCTGGCTACAGCCTCCCTGCAGGCAGCTGCAGACAGCAATGAGCTCTGCCCTGAGCCTCCTCTGCTGCAGGCTGCACAACCCCAGCTCCCTCAGCCTCTCCTCACAGGGCTGTGCTCCAGGCCCCTCCCCAGCCTTGCTGCCCTTCTCTGGACATGCTCCAGCACCTCGACATATTTCTTGAATTGAGGAGCCCAGAACTGGACACAGCACTCAAGCTGTGGCCTGATCAGTGTTGAGTACAGAGGCAGAAGAACCTCCCTTGTCCTGCTGGCCACACTGCTCCTGATCCAAGCCAGGATGCCATTGGCTCTGCTGCCCACCTGGGCACACTGCTGCCTCCTCTTCAGCCTATTATCTACCAGTACCCCCAGCTCCCTCTCTGCCTGGCTGCTCTCAGCCACTCTGTGCCCAGCCTGTAGTGCTGCTTGGGGTTGTTGTGGCCAAAGTGTAGAACCCTGCACTCGACCTTATAAAATCGCATCCCACTGGCCTGTGTCCACCCATGCAGCCTGGCCAGGTCCCTCTGCAGGACTCTCCTACCCTCCAACAGCTCCACATCTGCTCCTAGCTGGGTGTCATCTGCAACCTTACTGCTGCTGGACTCAATCCCCTGCTCCAGTTCATCAATAAAGATACTGAACAGGACCTCACTGCTTTCAAGAAAGTCATGGCTTCTGTGAGTTCACACAGAAATTAATTTCAGTTGTCCCTGCTCTTCTCTCTTTGCTGGTGTTTTGAGCTGTAGGAAATGGCAGTGATGTGAAAGGTAATGCAATAGGAAAGCTGGGAAAGATGAGCAGAAGAGAGGTGTGCACTTAGCATAGAGTTAACATCCCTCATTTGAAAGGTATTTCTGAACACCTGTAAAAGAGATAAGCAGTAAAACCAATGCAGTAAAACCTGAAAAGGATCAGGCCTCATGGGAGTGGAGCAGATGCTGAAGGACAAAAATGGGTTTTATCTGCAGAATATGATGTTAAATGGCACTAATTTGAAGTTTATAGGCGGTTAGGTGTATACAGACACGAAATAGAGCAACAAGAAAGACTTCCTGGCTGCTGCTATACTGCATCAAGATTTCTGCAAGCTATTCAAAAGTGAAAGTCTTGGTAAATGAAGGCCTAGATGAAATCCAAGTATGTAGCACTCTTCAGTGTCCAGACAGAGAAAGCGGGCAGCTTTGTGCCACCAGACAACCCCATGATTCAGACTGAATGTGAGGAGGAAATTCTCCAGCAGGAGAGTGGTGAGAGGCTGGAATGGGTTGCCCAGGGAGGTGGTTGAGGCCTTATCCATGGGGGTGTTTCAGGCCAGGCTGGCTGAGGCTGTGTGTGGCCTGCTCTAGGGTAGGGTGTCCCTGTCCATGGCAGGGGGGTTGGAACTGCCTGCTCCTTGTGGTCCCTTCCAACCCTGACTGATTCTATGATTCTATGATTAGTTACAGGCCTGAGGATGTGTGGTTGGAAAGCTGCTACTTGGAGAGGGACCTGTTGCTATTAGTTGATAGTTGACTGAACATGAGTCAGCAGTGCCCAGGAGGCCAAGCAAGCCAATGGCATCCTCTGGGCAGCAGGGGCAGGAGGGGATCATCCTCCTGTGCTCAGCACTGCTGAGGCCACACCTTGAGTGCTGTGATCAGCTCTGAGCCCCTCACTACAGGAGGGACATCGAGGGGCTGGAGCATGTCCAGGGAAGGGCAGTGATGCTTGTGAAGAGCCTGGAGCACCTGGGCTATGAAGGAGCATCTGAGGCAGCTGGGGGTGTTCAGGCTGGAGAAGAGGAGGCTGAGGGGAGACCTCTACAACTACTTGAAGAGAATTTGGAGTGGGAAGAGGGCAGCCTCTGCTCTTTGGTGGCAAGTAGCAGGACCAGAGGAAATGGTTCCAGGCTGCACCAGGGGAGGTTCAGGATGAATGCTAGGAAATATTTCTTCACTGCAAGGGTTGTCAAACACTGGAATGGTCTACCCAGGGCAGTGCTGGAGTCACCATCCCTGGGGGTGTGTGAGCAGCCTGTGAACCTGGCACTTTAGTGTTGACCCTTCAGTGCTGGGTTGAGGGTTGGACTGGATGAGCTTGGAGGTCTCTTCCAGCCAGCTACATTCTCTTAGTTTGTGATTCTTTCTTTACCCAGTAATGAAATACTTCAACTGAATGTTGATTTTTGTGTTTAAATTGATAAAATGAAACAATGCTGTTAAGATGTAGTAAGAGGAACACTGTGCTGCCTTTGTCTAATGGTACAGCTTTTCTAAAGTTGGTAGGGTTTACCACATGCAAAGGGAAAGCACATCCTTGCCTCTGCTGCATTACAGGCTGTGTTCCTGCCTGCCATACCACATTCAGGCCTGCAAGGATGGTTTTAATTCTGGCAAAGGGCGTGGTTGTGGCAGAGTGTCATTGCCACAGTGACACTAAAGTTAGGAAAGCAGGGAGTGATTTAGGCTACTGAAACACTTTAGAGATGGTTATGGAGGTTCTGTCTGTTCTTGCTTGTAGTAATAAAACACCTCACTACCATTTGAATGACCTAATATCAAAAATGCTGTAGAAAAATCAGCACAGTGAGATGCTTGTCACCACTTCCCATAACAGATGGCAGCAGATGTTCAGTATAGTGCTGGTGGAAGTAGCAGTTTGGTTTATCCTCCTCATGGTTTACAGGGACATTTTATCACATGTGTTGCATTGCTTGTCATGGCATGACAGGAAAATCTGTAGGGTAGTAAACTTTGCTGGAGAAAGGCTGGTAGAAAACATCTGGGTTTGTAAGTGGTTTTGGATCAGAATGACCATAATTAAAATTACAAATTGGAGAAAGTCTTCTCTTTGGCTTTTGATAAATCTTGGCTGGTGGGACCAGCTCTGTGTGTGTGCTGACTGCAAAGGGTTCTTGAAGGAAAAAAGTGTATGAGGCTGAGATGTTCTGGGTGGTGCCATTTGCTTTGACAGGAGTTTCATCCTGATTTCTGACTGTTGCTAGTGTTGGCAGCTAAAGCACTGTGGCTGAGTAAATACAGGCTTCTTTTGATCTGTCACTCAGGTGTGCAGAAGTATCATAGTTGTATTTATTCCTGTAACCTTCCTTTGGGGAATATGCCAGTGTTTGGAGATTAATTAATTTATATTCTCCCTCTGCAAACCCACCTGCCACAGAAAAATTCTGCTTCAGTTCTTTCCCTTTGTACTCCTGGTGGCTCTGCTTTTTGTAGCATCCATGTGATGAGAGACCCTGTGGGGCCTGTGTCATAGGAACAGGATGGGGCATTGATGATCTGCAAGGACTTTTCCAGCCTTAGTGATTCTGTGATTTCATGGTTAATGTGTTTGTCCAAGCATGGCTAAAAATGGTGATCAATACTACCAGTCACTGGGCATTGGGGCAGTACCATTCCTAAAGCCACATCAGGAATGGTGTGGTCAGCAGGAGCAGGGAGGTCATTCTGCCCCTGTACTCTGCACTGGTTAGACCACACCTTGAGTCCTGTGTTCAGTTCTGGGCCCCCCAGTTTAGGAGGGACATTGAGATGCTTGAGCGTGTCCAGAGAAGGGCGACGAGGCTGGGGAGAGGCCTTGAGCACAGCCCTACGAGGAGAGGCTGAGGGAGCTGGGATTGGTTAGCCTGGAGAAGAGGAGGCTCAGGGGAGACCTTATTGCTGTCTACAACTACCTGAGGGGTGGTTGTGGCCAGGAGGAGGTTGCTCTCTTCTCTCAGGTGGCCAGCACCAGAACAAGAGGACACAGCCCCTCAGGCTATGCCAGGGGAGATTTAGGCTGGAGGTGAGGAGAAAGTTCTTCACTGAGAGAGTCATTGGGCACTGGAATGGGCTGCCCGGGGAGGTGGTGGAGTCGCCATCCCTGGAGCTGTTCAAGGCAGGACTGGACGTGGCACTTGGTGCCATGGTCTGGCCTTGAGCTCTGTGGTAAAGGGTTGGACTTGATGATCTGTGAGGTCTCTTCCAACCCTGATGATACTGTGACACTGTGATCCTGTTCCAAGCTTTCTTCTGTCCCTGTTAAGTACTAACAGAATCTAGAAGCATGTGAATGAAATCCAGGAGCATCCTGGCTTGGATTAGAGACACTCTGGCCAGTGGGGACAGGGAGGTGATCATCCACCTGTGTTCAGCACTGGTGAGGCCACACCTGGAGTATTGGGTTAGTTCTGAGTCCCTCACTACAGGAGGGACATTGAGGGGCTGGAGCATGTCCAGAGAACAGCAATGATGCTTGTGAGGGGCCTGGAGCTCCTGGCTCCAGAGGATTGTTTGAGAGAGCTGGGGGTGTTCAGTGTGGAGCAGAGGAGGCTGAGGAGAGAGCTCATTGCTCTCTACAGCTGCTTGAAAGGAGGTTGGATCAAGGAGGGGGCAGCTTCTGCTCCTTGGTGGCAAGGCACAGGACCAGAGGAAATTGTTTCAAGCTGTGCCAGGGGAGGTTCAGGCTGGATGTTAGAAAATCTTTCTCCACTGCAGGGTCTGTCAAACTTTGGAATGGTTTGCCCAGAGCAGTGGTGGAGTTGCCATCCCTAGAGGTGTTCAAGCAGCCTGTGGACATGGCACTTAGGGACATGGTTTAGTGTTTGACCCTTCAGTACTGGATTGGGGGTTGGGCTGGATGATCTCAGAGGTCTCTTCCAACCAGATTTATGCTGTGATTCTGTGATAATCAAATCTTGTGAAACCACCTTCTTGACCTAATAAAAAATGTAGTCCTTGTGGGCACCTACCAATTTTTCTTGGGCCATCACCTGGGGGGTGGGTTCTATCCCATTGTTTTCTTTAGCAAGCATCTGTTCAAGTGAGGTGCCCACAGTGTCTCTGAGCATTAGCACAGTGTCTGGGCAATTGCACTCACAAGTGAGGACAGAGAAAGTCAATGCTAAACAGCACCTGTTAAACAGATGTTGTCCTCTAGAAGTCAATGGACCATGAAGCACAGCTGAAATACTGCACTGGAAAATCAGCACTGGGTGTCTGGACCTGCCCTTGGTAGTGTGCTGCTGACATGCCCTGAGGCTATCACAGCTAGGAGCTTGCTAGCCAAAATAACCTGGCTAGCTTTGTGTGGTGCTGCTAACCAAGAGAAACCCTCACCCAGAGTGGTGACCTTACTGTGTTAAGTGTGGTGATATCTGTGAGTGATATTCACAGGGGTTCACAGACTCCTGCTCTTGGGGTCCCACCCTTGGTTCTGTGTTGTTGGAGCTGAACTGAGGCTAGCAGACTGGTCCAAGTCTGGAGTTAAGGCAGCCTTTGGGGAAAGGTGGGAATTTTGTCACCTTGGCTGAGACAAGAAAGCAAAGCTTCTCTCTGCTCTTGCAGGTACCTGCACCACAGCCTTGTGGGTGAAAAAGCAAAACCCCTGTGGCAGCCTAATTCCATATTGACCCAAACCAGAACAGAGACAGATGTTGCTAATGGTTGTTGATGATGCCTGAGTATGCCTCTTCTGTGGGCAGTTTAAGTTAAAGCTTCCAGGTGGCCTGGCTGCCCTTGCATTCAGGCTGAGTGGAGGAAAATGAAATGTTTAGCTGTTGTTGAAAAAGTAGAGCTACTTGGTAGTTCTCATAGGAGTGATCACTCTAAGAATCATGGAGGAGGGAAGGCTCTATTCCCATGGGACTGGGATAACAAGTCTGAAAAGATTCCCAGCTCCTCTCCTTATGCCTGCCTGCCCCTCTCCAGTCTTCTCTTGCAACCCTTTTGTGTTAAGTATTTTCTAGCACTGTTGCACGAATAGATTTTCCTTTTGCTTCTGTTTGCACTTGTGGAAGAGAAGCATGGCTTTTGAGCAGAAATGTTGGTGCAGCTGGCTGTGACAGTCACTTCTGCAGAGCTCGCTAGGTGGCAGTGGGATGCTGTTAGACTGGCTACGGAAAAATCAGCCATAGCTTCCTAGAACGGTTTATGTTGGAAGGGAACTTGAAGATCATCTCGTTCCAACCCCCCTGCCGTGGGTACCTTCCACTAAACCAGGTTGCTCAAGGCCTCATCCAGCCTGGCCTTGAACACCTCCAGGGAGGGCACATCCATGACCTCCTTGAGCAACCTGTTCCTGTGTCTCACCGCCCTCTCTGTAAAGAGTTTCATCCTAATCTCCAGTCTAAATCTGCCCTCCTCGAGCTTTAGTCCATTTGCTCTCCTTCTGTCCCCTTCAGGTACTGGAAGGCTGCTCTAAGGTTTCCCCACAGCCTTTTTTTCTCCAGGCTGAACAGCCCCAACTCTCTCAGCCTGCCCTCTGTAGTGGAGGTTCTTCAGCCTTCTAATCATCTCTGTGGCCCTTCTCTGGACCTGTTCCAGCACTTCCATGTTCCTCTTATTCTGGGAGCGTCACAACGGGATGCAGTGCTCCAGGTGGGGTCTCACCAGAGCAGATTAGAGGGACAGAATCACCTCCCTCACCTTGCTGCTCTCACTGCTTTTGATGCTGCCCAGGACACGGTTGGCCTTCTGGGCTGCAAGTGACTGCTGCTCATGTTGAGTTTATCATCAACTGATGCCTCCAAGTCCTTCTCCTTCAGGCTGCTCTCGAGCTACTCCTCACCCAAATTCTTCAAATGTGGTTATTTTTTCTTTTATTAAATTTCTCTTTCCTTTTCTTTTCTTTTCTTTTCTTTTCTTTTCTTTTCTTTTCTTTTCTTTTCTTTTCTTTTCTTTTCTTTTCTTTTCTTTTCTTTTCTTTTCTCCCCTCTCCCCTCTCCCCTCTCCCCTCTCCCCTCTCCCCTCTCCCCTCTCCCCTCTCCCCTCTCCCCTCTCCCCTCTCCCCTCTCCCCTCTCCCCTCTCCCCTCTCCCCTCTCCCCTCTCCCCTCTCCCCTCTCCCCTCTCCCCTCTGCCCTCTCCCCTCTCCCCTCTCCCCTCTCCCCTCTCCCCTCTCCCCTCTCCCCTCTCCCCTCTCCCCTCTCCCCTTTGCCCTCTCCCCTCTCCCCTCTCCCCTCTCCCCTCTCCCCTCTCCCCTCTCCCCTCTCCCCTCTCCCCTCTCCCCTCTCCCCTCTCCCCTCTCCCCTCTCCTCTCCTCTCCTCTCCTCTCCTCTCCTCTCCTCTCCTCTCCTCTCCTCTCCTCTCCTCTCCTCTCCTCTCCTCTCCTCTCCTCTCCTCTCCTTTTCATAGAATAAACCAGGTTGGAAGAGACTTCCAAGCTCATCCAATCCAACCTAGCACCCAGCCCTGCCCAACCAACCAGACCATGGCACTAAGTGCCTCAGCCAGGCTTTGCTTCAACACCTCCAGGCACGGCGACTCCACCACCTCCCTGGGCAGCCCATTCCAGTGCCAATCACTCTCTCTGCCAACAACTTCCTCCTCACATCCAGCCTAGACTTTCCTTGGCACAGCTTGAGACTGTGTCCCCTTGTTCTGTTGCTGGTTGCCTGGCAGCAGATCCCAACCCCACCTGGCTACAGCCTCCCTGCAGGTATTTTATTTTATTTTATTTTACTTTATTGTTAGTTTTTCTAAAAGATAAGGTTCATGGGTGTCAGGAATGCAAGATGACATCTGTATTCAATACCCATAAACAACCCCAATTCCAGTGAATTATTACACCACTAAAAACAATCAACCTTTTATAACTTTTCAGGAAGAAGGTTGCTCTATCAGGCCTCTGAGAGTGAAGGTGCTGAGGATACTAAAGTAGTCTTTTAAAGAGGAGGACAACATGATAAAAAGCCAACCATAAAACTTGTGATGAAAGAGGTGGAAATTTATAGAGAAGATAACTTTTAACCTGCTCACTGTGGAGTACTGAAATCAGTATTGGATTTTTTGGGTTTTGAGGGTGTTTTTTTTTTTTGCTAGCTGGACAGAGTTTTCTGGGAGTTTAAACAGCAGTCCAGAAATCTCTCATTTCTATTTTAAATCAACAGAGTGGAGTGCACTGGCCCTCATTCTTCTTTACTGCTTCAGAAATCTCTGTGCTGCCTTTAAAATAGCTGTAAATAAATTAAGACTTTACCATCCTCCTGCATTCCAATTCAGTTTTGTGTGCATTTCAGAGCTTTAACTTATTTCAGCTTGCCTGCTTGGTCTAATGCAAGGACACCTGTAAGTCCTTGCAGCCCTCTAGGTGCTAAGCAGTTGAATATGAGCCAGCATGTTCCCAGGTGGCCAAGAATGCCAATGGCATCCTGGCTTGGATTAGAAGTGCTGTGTCCAGCAGGAGTAGGGAGGTGATTGTCCCCTTGTATTCGGCTCTGGTGAGGCCACACCTTGAGTATTGTGTTCTGTTTTGGGCACCTCATCACAAGAGGGATGTGGAGGTGCTGGAGCCAGTGCAGAGGAGGGCAAGGAAGCTGGGGAAGGGCCTGGAGAATAGATCTTATGAGGAGTGACTGAAGGAGCTGTGTGAAACAGAGGAGGCTGAGAGGAGACCTCATCACTGTCTACAGCTAACAGAAAGGACCTTGTGGAGAGGTTGGTGCTGGTCTCTTCTCACAGGTAATTAGTGATGGAACAAGAGGCAATGGCCTCAAGCTGCCACTGGGTAGCTTTAGACTGGATATTAAGAAAAAAATATTTCCCAGCAAGAGTGATCAGGCATTGGAACAGGCTGCCCAGGGAGGTGGTGGAGTCACCAACCCTGGGTGTGTTTAAAAGTCATTTGGATGTGGTACTTGGGGATATGGTTTAGGGTGAACCTTGTAGGGTAGGGTTATCAGCTTGACTTGGTGATGCTGAGGGGCTTTTCCAATCTGAATCTTTCTGTGATTCTGTCAGCCCAGAATTTCTTAGCTGTTGGAAGAGATCTAATATCTTTTTTCCCCTGAGACCATAGATATATATCCTCAATCTCCTTCTTTTTACTCTTATAGTCTAATTTAGCATAGACATTGTGTTGGCAATAAATGGTACATTAATTATGTCACTGGTAACATAACTCCTGCCTGAAACAAATTACTCCTTTGCATCTTCAACCTTCCAGGGGCCTTGGGAAGACATACATTGGTGCAAGGTACAATATCTCATCTGCCACATCTAAACTTGAAATTCAGGGCTCAAGTGCTGTTGTTTCCCCACAATTAAAGGGAAAATGATCTCATCATTTATACTCAGGAGTTTTTATTAGTCCATACTCACTTCTTCTTGAGAAAAGCATCTTGAGAAAGTCCTGTGAGGAGAGGCTGAGGGAGCTGTGGGTGTGCAGCCTGAAGAAGAGGAGGCTCAGGGCAGACCTCATTGCTCTCTACAACTACCTGAAGGGGGGCTGTAGCCAGGTGGGGTTGGGCTCTTCTGCCAGGCAACCAGCAACAGAACAAGGGGACAGAGTGTCAATTTGTGCCAGGGCAGGTCTAGGCTGGATGTCAGGAGGAAGTTGTTGGCAGAAAGAGTGATTGGCATTGGAATGGGCTGCCCAGGGAGGTGGTTGAGTCACCATCCCTGGAGGTGTTGAAGCAAAGCCTGGCTGGGGCACTTAGTGCCATGGTCTGGTTGATTGGCTGGGGCTGGGTGCTAGGTTGGACTGAATGATCTTGGAGCTCTCTTCCAACCTGGTTGTTTCTATGATTCTATTCTATGATTCTTAAGGAAACAGGGACCTTACTCGTTGCATCCATGTCTGTTTGCCTATGAGTCTAAGTTTCAAACCTTCACTTAAGAGAACTAGTGAGAGAGGAAGGAGGTACACACTGTTGGAGGAGACCATTGTTGAGCTGTCTACTTTTTCCATAACAGAGCCTTCTTGTCAGGATTTGTGTTATCTCCACTGTTCACTGGGTTGGGGGGAGGGAGTGGTATTTCTAAACACTTCCCCCTATTTTAGAACTTTCCAAGGTTTTGAAGGTGGAAAATACTGATGAAATGTATAAAACAATGTGTTGACTTTCTCCACATCTTAGTTGGTAGATGAAATTATTTCCCCAGGCCTACACTTGGAAAAAGTTGGTATGAAAAGTTGGCTGAGTGAGCTGAAGTTGCCAGTTAAGAAAGCTGACAACACAGAATGGTTTGTGGGCCAGAGGTCCTCTCTTAGACCTGGGTGTTGATTTCTGAGATAAGATTTCTGCCAGATGGTATTTTTAATGGAAATGAAACAAGCAGCACTTCTCCAAAAGAAGAAGAAAGAGGGGAAGTCAGATTCCATATCTCCTGATCATCCTGTAGGCGAGCAGACTTCAAGGTCATTTGCAACATTTGCTGCCATTTGATGATGCTTTTCATTCCTGGTGAGCCAGCAGCCACCTTACCAACAGGCAGGAGCCTCTCACTGTTTAGCAAGGAATCATTCATCTCTCAGGTGGCTCCTATTTTATTACCCATCCAGTCAGTTCACTTCCTGGAAAACCCTGGATACACAGCCAGAAATAGCTGTGGCAAATTGGCATCAACAGTGAGCAGGCTTGGCTGTGCCACAGGCTGTGTGCTTGCTGCTGCCCCAGGCAGTAGCAGTACACCTTCCCAAGCACCTGCTGGCTGGGCCTGGCACCTGGGCATGTGTGGAAAGGTCACCACAGGTAACTGCTGTTTGCATTTACCAAACTGTTAGAGTTGGTAGCTCACTATAATCCCATGCTGGGTACATGTGCTTCAGCATGTATACATTCCCATCTTGGTGCTCCTGGGTGCTTCTGATGAATGGCAGGAGAGTTGTGGCAAGGTTGTTATTGCAGGAGAGAGGGAGTAGTGATCATGCTCTTGCACTTGGCCCTGGTGAGGCCACAGCTTGAGTGCTGGGTTTAGTTCTAGGTGCCACAGGATAGGAAAAACATTGATATGCTGGAGAGCATCCAGAGGCCAGGGAGGGGTTTGGAAGCATCATACAATGAGTGAAAAAGGGAGCTGGGTTTGGAGGGCATGTCCTCTGAGGAGTGGCTGAGTGAGCTGGGATTGTTTGGTCTGGAGAAGAGAAGGCTGAGAAGAGATCTTATTGCTCTCTACAGCTACCTAAAAAGAGGTTGGAGTGAGACCGGTATTGGTCTCTTCTCCCGTTTAACCAGCAACAGGACAAGATGCAGTGGTTTGAAGTTGTGCCAGGGGAGGTTTAGATTGGAAATTAGGAAAAACATTAGTGAGAGAGTGGTGAAGGGTTGGAACAGGCTGCCCAGGGAGGTGGTGGAGTCTCCATCCCTGGAGGTGGTCAAGAGGCTGTAGGTGTGGTGCTTCAGGATGTAGTCTAGCGGTTGGATTTGATGATCTTAAAGTGATTCTGTGATTGTATGACTGTGAGCAGACTGTCACCAGTAACCCAAGTTTTGTCCTTCCTCACCAAATGTTTGCTTTTGTTTTTTGAAATACCAATAATGATCAAGCAGAAGGCTCTCAGTGACAGAACTTGTATCCTGGTCAGTAAATGTGCTAAATCCTTCTGTACCCGCTCAGAGAAAATGTCACTGTGCCCTGTCTGTAGCTGCAGGGGCTGTCTGGTTCTCAGAAGCTGTAAAGATTTTGATTTTAGCCTGAATATCTCTAGGGGAAGCCTGCTGCCCATGGCAGTGGTGCTGCCACAACTGAAGAGAGAGTGTGAGCTTTGCTGGGCACCAGTGATCTGCTTCAGGGTAGAACAGCAGGGGAAGTCACTGGACTGAAGCCACCTCCTTTCCTCAACCCCACTGGTACATAGAGTCATAGAATGGTTTAGCTTGGGAAGGACCTTGAAGATCATCTGGTTCCAACTCCCTGGCATAGGCAGGGACATCTCCCACTAGAACAGGTTGCTCAAGGCCTCATCCACCCTGGCCTTGAACACCTCTGGGGAGGGAGCATCCACAACCTCCCTGGGCAACCTGTGCCAGTGTCTCACCACCCTCACTGTAGAGAACTTCTTCCTAACAGTGAGTTTCAGTCTCCCCTCTGCCAGTTTAAACCCATTACTCCTCATCCTGTCATTACCAGACCTTGTCAATAGTCCCTCCTCAGCCCTTCTGTAGGCCTCCTTCAGATACTGGAGGCTACTACAAGGTCTCCTCAAAGCCTTCTCTTCTCCAGGCTGCAGAGCCCCAACTCTCATAGCCTGTCCTCATAGCAGAGCTGCTGCAGCCCTCTGAGCACCTTCATGACCTCCTCTGGACTCATTCCAACAGTTCCATGTCCTTGTGTTTGGGGCTTCAGAGCTGTACACAGTACACATGACAGCCCCAAGCCTGGAATAGAGATGAGTTCCATGTCTTGAGTTTGTGTGCAGCATTTCTAAATCCAGGTGCTAAAAGGTTGGGAAATAGGACATGGTAATGGACTCAGAGCTATTTGGACCTGTCTGGTTCCTCGTGTGATGTAGGGCTCACATGCCTGAGCATCCATGGAGGCTCCAAACTGTTTTTTGTCTGAAGTGACAAGATGAGTTCTCATGTCACTGTGAGACTTTTGAAGCAAGGACTTTGAGAAATTAAGTGAATGTTTGACAGTTCTGGGGAGGGACTATTTACAAGGTTTTGTAATGACAGGACAAAGAGTAATGGGCAGAGGGGAGATTGAAACTGGATGTTAGGAAGAAGTTCTTTACAGTGAGGGTGGTGAGACACTGGCACAGGTTGCCCAGGGAGGCTGTGGCTGCTCCCTCCCTGAGGGTGTTCAAGGCCAGGCTGGATGAGGCTTTGAGCAACCTGTTCTAGTGGGAGGTGTCCCTGCCTGTGGCAGGGGGTTGGAACTGGCTGAGCTTTGAGGTCCCTTCCAACCTAAACCATTCTATGATTCTATGAATCTAAGTTTGATGCTTCTGCACCATGAAGGTTGTGAGAAACTGGCACAAGTTGCTCAGGGAGGTGGTACAAGCTCCATCCCTGGATGTTTTTAAGGCCAGGTTGGATGTGGCTCTGAGCAACCTGATCTAGTGGAAAGTGTCCCTGCCCATGGCAGGGGGGTTGGAACTGGATGATCTTTGAGGTCCCTTCCAACCCTGACAGTTCTTTGATTCTGTGAAGTGTTTGGGCAGCTGAAGGCAGAAGAGCTTAGAGGAATCTCTTCCTCTTGCACGGGTCAGATTTGGTCCTGGCTGTTATGTAAGGGCAGAGTGCCTGAAGGTCTGTGCAGCTGGTTAGCTTCTGCTGTTGCCTGCAGGCTTATCCTACTCAAGTCTGGGTAGGGGGGATAGGCCAGCAGCTCTTTCCACTCTACCCTCCTCAGCAGGCTGCTGCTGCTGGGAGGTAGAACAGGCTCAGGGCCATTTTCAGAGGCTGGTTGGAGAGAAGGGCATTGCAGGCAAGGCATCATTGAGAGGATCCTGGTGTTACTCTGCTTCCACTCTCCCCAGTGAACCTCTCTGCCATGGTTAAAGAGCTCAGAACAGCTGGGCCAGGCCTGAGTTAGGAGGAGAGGTTGGCTCAGGTGCCCAAGGGAGTCAGCGTGCAATAAAGACTTGAGGAAGCTGAACTGAGTCTAGGCATCAGCAGTGTATCAAGAGACACAAATATTGCTAAAATGTTATAGGAAATGAACATTAATGGGGGAAAAAAAAGCAGCCTGCAGAGCTGGCAGCATTGCTGTGGTTGTTAAGTTTTAATTAGTTAGAAACTGTTCATTCAGACTCTGCTCCTGTTCAGTGGTTGTGCTAATGGGGTTGGGTTTGGGATCTCACACTGCTGGATTTTCCTTTCTTTATGAATGCTAACTACTGAAATATTAATTGTACACATATCCTCCTGGCTTCTGGAGTGCTGTGAAGGGAGAATGTTGGACTCTAAATTTTGTAATAAATGATATCAATTGCTCCCTGGTGGTGCTTACTGCAGCCCCAGCAACATAAATGATCCTGTCCAAAAGATGTTTCACCTGAAATGCAGTGCTGGAGGGTGTTTCACAACAGGAAAGCAGTGCCACCTTACATCTTTCACCCTCTTATAACATCCTGTGGAGCTCAAAGGATGTATTTTTGTGATGTTCTGTGAGCTGACATTGCTATATGTACGTGAGCTGTCTTTATGTACATGTGCACATCGGTGTGTGTGTATGGGTGAGAAAGCTCAGCTCTTTCTCTTCTGCTGGAAGGTTTTGTCTCTTCATTGGAATACAGTTCATTAATATTCTAAATATTCATAACATATATATATATGTTTTTCAGAGACAGGAACATTTTTAATCTCCTGTCTTGCTTCAGACGAGTGGATACAGATCTACCTGTTAGCTAAAACCTTGGTGTCTTGAATGATAATGGCATATTTTTGGGCATTGCTGTATGGTTTGTTTTCTGCTTCCTTCTCTGGAAGTCTTTGCCTTCGCTGCCTTACCTGTCTGATGCCTTCTGGAAACAATTTTACCTTTACACCACTTCATAAACTCCTGCATCCACTAGGCTGGAAGTTCTGGGCCATTTCTCCCACTTTGTAATGAATTTTCTGATTGAATTCTTCTACAGATAGCACTTCATACATGCAAAGCAGTGCCTAAGATCCTGGTGGATTTTGTGCTGCTCGGATATGGAAGGCTCTGAGAACTTGTGATGTGTTCTGAAAAGCTAAGTTGGCACTGAAATGTGCACATTGATATTTTTTTCAAGGCATTGGATGAAAACTCTGATAAAAGCATAAGATAAATCTCAGTAACACAAAAGTAAGTAAAATTAGAAAGAACTAAGCATGTTTGCATAGTTAGATTTTATTTGGAGTAACCACAACCAGCACCAGATTTGTTAACAAACAGCTGGATGATATTAGAGGAGCTCTGGCAATGGCAGTAATTTAGTTGATGTCTCATGTTTTAAGTGAGTAATCATAACACTAGGGATGATTCACCCAGGATTAGGAGAGCCACCCTGCAGGAAGATCTTGACAGGCTGGTTGAGTGGGCAAGAAGGAGCTGCATGAAGTTTAATGAGGCCAAGTGTAGAGTCTTGCACCTGGCAACACATAACCCAGGAATGCAGCTCAGATTGGGAACCACCTGGCACTGTGGAGAGGGACCTGGGGGTCTTGGTGGATGAAAGGCTCAACATGAATGAGCATTGTGCTGCAGTGATAAAGAAAGCCAACAGGCTGCTGAGTTGCGTTAATAAGGGTATCACAAGCAAGGATAAAGATGTCATTCTCCCACTCTACTCAGTGCTGGTAAGGCTGCACCTTGAGTACTGTGCACAGTTTTGGTCCCTGCTATATGCAGACAGGCTGGAAAGGGTCCAGAGAAGGGCCACAGGGATGTTCAGAGGGCTGGCAGACCTGTCATATGGAGGAAGGCTGGGAGAACCGAGTTTGCACAGCCTTGAGAAGAGAAGGCTTATGTAAGACCTCAAAACCATGTAGAAATACCTAAAGGGTGGCTATCATGAGGAGGGAGACTCCCTTTTTCCAAAGGGACACACCTTAAAGACAAGGGGTAAGAGGCACAAATTGCTATTGGGGAGATTTGGACTAGATGCCAGCAAAATTTCAACCCATTGGACATTGGAATCAGCTCCCAAGGGAGGTCGTGAATTCCCCTACACTAGACAGCTTCGGGGTCCAGCTTGACAGGGCACTGGGCTAGCTTGTTTAAACTGCATTCTTAACCAGAAGAGTTGCACTGGATGATCCTTGAGATCCCTTCCAGCCTGCTATTCTATGAATCTATGAATGAACAAAATTGCAAAGGGAAGGGCCAGTATGATAATGTGGGTTTCACCTTTTCATCACTGGTCATTCCATAGGAGTTGTAGATTGGGCTTTTGTTAGCCCAAGACAGCTCTGTTGTGCAGTGTTCAGCAGGAGTGGCTGAACATGGGGAAGAAAGGCAGAGCCCTCACTCCCAGAAAAGACAGGTCCCTGCCCCCCCAGCAGAGCTCCCAAAAGGCCTGAGTTCACCAAGAAAGTACAGCCTGGCTGCAGGAGAGGTCTGGCTGCCGAGGGAAAGGTTGTTCCATGGGGAGTGTTTATGGGATTAAAGAACCAAGCAGCTCAAGGGAAAAAGAGGAGTGTTAGGTGGGAAAGCATCGTGATGGGGAAGATGACCGCTGCTGTAAACAGCAGGAGTGTTGAACTGCTTGTTGAGGTCACTGAACAGGGAAACTTCAGGGACAGAAGCAGTGCTTGATGCCATCCAGAAATGCCAGTGGGGACCTCATTTGCATGGTTGGGGCTGGAGGGACTTTGGGATCATTCCAACCGTGGCACGCTCTGATTCAGCCAACTTTCAGTAAGGGAGCAGGAGCATCCACACCCCCCCACATCCCTCCCTGCAAATCCACTGTGCTAAAGGCCCACAGAAAGGGAAAGCAGCAGTTTGACACCCATCTTTAAGGAGGACTTTGGAAAGATGTCAGTGTGGCTTTTGTTGAAAGAAATTGTGCCAGAGAGGAAGCTGCTGCTCTTTGCCTGAAGCGCTGACACGCCTGTGGATTAGGGTGATTTGCTTGCCACAGCCTGCTCAGATTTTCCAAGAGCTTTTGATAAGCTTCTCAGTCAGAAGATCCTAAAGAAACAAAATTGTAGCAGGATGAAAGGAAAAATCTCCTCTGGAACTGATGTGAGGGGCAGGGAGAGAGATAGGCAGGGAGAGAGATAGGCAGGGAGAGATGGCCAGGTATTTTGATGGGAAATAACATGTGGAATCCCACAGGCATCTGCACTAAGGTCTGTGGTGGTTAGCATATTAAAAAGTGGTCTGGAAAATGTGCTAAGTAGTGATGTGGTGGATGTGTCTTTAACTGATAGCACAGTTTTAAAAGACTCCCACGGTACCAAGTGGCATTGCAGCAAAATGACACCAAGCTAGGAGCAGCTGTTGATCTGTTGGAGAGTAGGAGAGCCCTGCAGAGGGACCTGGGCAGGCTGGATGGGTGGGCAGAGGCCAATGGGATGAGAGTGAACAAGGC
Source organism: Pogoniulus pusillus (assembly GCF_015220805.1). Classification (NCBI taxonomy): domain Eukaryota; kingdom Metazoa; phylum Chordata; class Aves; order Piciformes; family Lybiidae; genus Pogoniulus; species Pogoniulus pusillus. The sequence goes on from NC_087275.1 coordinate 30,283,768, forward strand.
CAAGGGCAGGGTTCTGCACTTTGGCCACAACAACCCCAAGCAGCACTCCAGGCTTGGGAAAGAGTGGCTGAGAGCAGCCAGGCAGAGAGGGACTTGGGAGGGCTGGTAGAGAGTAGATGAAGAGGAGGCAGCAGTGTGCCCAGGTGGGCAGCAGAGCCAATGGCATCCTGGGCTGGCTCAGGAGCAGTGTGGGCAGCAGGACAAGGGAGGTTCTTGTGCCCCTGTGCTCAGCACTGCTCAGGCCACCCCTGGAGTGCTGAGTCCAGTTGTGGGCTCCTCCATTGCAGAGAGCTGTTGAGGTGCTGGAAGGTGTTTGGAGCAGGGCAGCAAGGCTGGGGAGGGGCCTGGAGCAGAGCCCTGTGAGGAGAGGCTGAGGGAGCTGGGGGGGTGCAGCCTGCAGTAGAGGAGGCTCAGGGCAGAGCTCATTGCTGCCTGCAGCTGCCTGCAGGGAGGCTGTAGCCAGGTGGGGTTGGGCTCTGCTGCCAGGCAGCCAGCAGCAGAACAAGGGGACACAGCCTCAAGCTGTGCCAGGGCAGGTCTAGGCTGGATGTTAGGAGGAAGTTGTTGGCAGAGAGAGTGATTGGCATTGGAATGGGCTGCCCAGGGAGGTGGTGGAGTGGCTGTGCCTGGAGGTGTTGAAGCAAAGCCTGGCTGGGGCACTTAGTGCCATGGTCTGGTTGTTTGGCCAGAGCTGGGTGCTAGGTTGGACTGAATGATCTTGGAGGTCTATGAAAATGGTAGCCCACACCGGGTGCCAGCAAGCACAAAATAATGCACACTGGGGGAAAACAAACCTGGCTGTACAATACTGAAGATGGACTTTAAACTACCTCTTACCACACAGGGAAGAGGACTCAGAGTGGCTGTCAGTAATTCTAAGAAATGTTGGCTGAGGGCAGAGCAATGCTCAAAAGAAGAGGAAAAAAAGCAAATAGATTGTCAGAAATTGCTAGGGAAGACACAGAAAACAGAATAATCATTTTACTGTGCACTCACCTCTTGATTACTGCATGCACTTCTGGTTTCCCTGTCTTAAAAAAAGGTATAACAGAGCCTGAAAGGGGCAGAGGAACCTGACAGGTGTTTTCAGAACTAGAGATCAGCTTCTGAATTGAGATTGATTAAATAGACTCTTTAGACAGGAAAAGGGAAGGCAGAAAGGCACGAGATAGCCATGTTTAAAATCAGGACTGGCATGGAGAAAATAAGTAGCAAATGATTATTTGTGTTGCTCCATGAACAAGAAGAAGGGACATCAGGTGGAATTAACCAAGTAGTGGCTTAAGCAAACAACAGCAATCAACTTGGTCCTTGCAGTGTGTGATTAAACTGGAACCAGTCTCACTGTATCTGCTGGGTGTCAAAAGGTGAGACAGGCTCTAAACCAATCAGACAGATTAATGGCATTAAGAAATCCACCAGGGGCTATTAGGCTGTAAGATGACATTCCTGCCTGAGAAATGTCCTGCATGTCAGGCTGCTGAATGAGGGGAGGAGGGAGTGGGGAAAATGCCTACTGGTTACTCTTTTTGAAAGCTATTTCCCTTGTAAGGATAATGGCAGGGTCCTGCATCTGAGGAGGACTAATAGCAAACCAAAACAGGTTAGGGATTGCCCAGCTGGAAAGCAGCTTTGAGACCACAGCAGTGTGCCCTTGTGGCCAAGAGAAAAAGTGGTGTCCTGGAGTGCACCAAGAAAAGTGTGGTCAGCAGGTCTAGGGAGGTTCTCATTCTTCTCTACTCTGCCCTGCTGAGACCACACCTGGAATACTGTGTCCAGTTTTGGGCTTCCCAATTCAAGAGAGACAGAGACCTGCTGGGGAGAGTCCAGTGGAGACCCACAAGGGTGAATGGAGGAATGGAGCAACTCCTCTATGAAGAGACACTGAGAGTTCTGGGGCTGTTTAGCATGAAGAAGAGAGGGCTGCGAAGGGATCTGATCAATGTCTCTAAATATCTGAGGAGTGGGGGTCAAGTGGAGGAAGCCAATCTCTTATTGGTGGTGCACAGCAATAAGCCAAGGCGCAATGGATACAAACTGGAACAGAGAAGGTTTCAGCTCAACGTGAGGAGAATCTTTTTTACAGACAGTGCAACAGAGCTTCCCAGAGAGGGTATGGAGTCTCCTTCTTGGAGACTTTCCAAACCCACCTGGATGCATTCCTGTGTGGACTACCAGAGGGGATCCTGCTTTTGACAGGGGAGTTGGACTCAATAATCTTGGGAAGTCCCTTCCAACCTCTAACATTCTGTGATTCTGCAATTCTGCTACCTGCTGCTGACTCCTGTCAGCCATGGGATGTTGGACTAAATAGACCTTTGATCTGATAGCATTCTTCTGCAGCATGTTTTTAAGGGGAATAAAAATACCCCAGAGACCTACAGGATCCTGAGACTTGACATCTACTGAAAGAATTCAGACCTAGCCTGCATGTCCACTTGAAGTCTTGAAAGAGAAAATGTCCAGAAAGTCACATTGATGTAGCCACCTGGGAAGGAGAGTGCCCTCAGTCCTGCTGTAATGACCCAAAGAGGCACCCATGCTTTTGGATATTGAATTCCATTCCCTGTGTATTCAGGAATCTCAGAATCACAGAATGTTTGGTACTGGAAGGGACCTCAGAAGCTCATCCAATCTAAGCCGCCTCCCAGAGCAGGATCACCTAGAGCAGATCACACAGGAACACATCCAGGCAGGTCTTGAATATCTCTAGAGAGGAAGACTCCACAACCCCCATGGGCAGCCTGTTCCACTCTCACTGTTCTGTCATTGTCACAGGGAAAAAAGTTTTCCTCCTGTTTCCATGGAACTTCCTATGCCTCAGCTTGCACCCATTGCCCCTTGTGCTGGCATTGGGCATCACCCAGCAGAGCCTGGCTCCAGCCTCTTGGCACTCACTCTTTACATCTTTATAAACATGAATGAGGCCACCCCTCAGGCTCCTCTCCAAGATAAATAGCCCCAGCTCCTTCAGTCTCTCCTCGTGAGAGAGACCTTCCACTCCCCCCCTTGTGGCTCTGCTTTAGACTCTCTCAAGCAGTTCCCTAGGTTCTTCTTGAACTGGGGAGCTCAGAACTGGACACAGTATTCCAGCTATGGCCTCTCCACAGTAGTAGAGGTAAAGCCTCTACTAACCACTGCCCTTCTAATCCACCCCAGAATGGCATTAGCCTTCTTGGCCACAGGAGCACATTTCTGGCTCATGGTCAAACTTCCAACTGCTAGGACCCTCAGGTCCTTTTCCCTTTCACTGCTCTCCAGGAAGCTACACCTTGCACATTATCCTGTGTGGTGCATTTTGGTGGGATAAAGGGTGTCATTTGTGAAAGTTCAAGTGTGTTGAGTGATGCATGATGCATTGCTTTCCTCATCCTCTAATTCAGTGTTTTATAGTTGAATGTTTTGTAGCAGAGTTACTGCTCCAGCTTTTGCATTGCTGCTTTCTGAGCTTGTGGATGTGCAGGAACATTGCTGTAGGTTAGAGAATGCCACTTAAGAACAGTGACAAGATGACTCTGTAGCGAATGGGCTGCCCAGGGAGGTGGTGGAGTCACCGTCCCTGGAGGTGTTCAAGAAGAGACTGGATGAGTCTCTTAGTGCCATGGTCTAGTTGATTGGATAGGGCTGGGTGCTAGGTTGGACTGGATGATCTTGAAGGTCTCTTCCAACCTGGTTGATTCTATGATTCTATGAACCATGAGAAACTGTGTGTTGGTATGAGGGTAACGTTGAGCTGGAGTTCAATTGAACGCCAGTTTCTTCAGGGAGGGTCGATTTAATCAGGTGCTGCAAACGAAATTAAAGGGGAAATCAGTGTGGAAAACCACAAGAATTACAATCCAGCTAACGACCTGAGGTAACACTGGCAAGAAATTTGCTTTCACATTGCAACATGAAAAGCTGTTTCTCTAAGAGGGAGCTGCTTGTCGCTGGTGATTGCACAGGGCAGTCCAGAGCCCAGCATTTCCTTGAGAGAACAATTACAATGTGCCGCCCTTGCACCGCTTGCTTCCCCTCCATTGCAGTGATACCAACAGTTATTATCCTGCAATCAAGCCTGTCAGTGTTTCTGTCATAGTGTTATTTTCTAACTTGGCCATTAAGCTGGAAATGTTTTCTCAGCCCAGCCTGAATCAACCTCTGCAGCCAGTGGGCCATGAGCGATCCAGGAGTGTCGTATCTTGTGCAAAAACACAGGCTCTCCTGGGCCATGGGCTATGGTAAGAAGTGTCTGTGTCTGGAATAGAAAATGGAGCCTGCATTTGGGCTGCAACCTTGCTGCAGAGAGGGATTTGGATTTTAATGTTTAGCATCCAGCTCTGGAGCCCTCAAAACAGGAAGGATATGGACCTGATGGAGCAGGTCCCAAGAAGGGCCATGAAAGTGATCAGAGCTGGAGCACATCTCCCGTGAGGACAGGCTGAGGGAGCTGGGGCTGTTCAGCCTGGAGAAGAGAAGGCTCTGGGGAGACCTAAGATCAGCCTGCCAGTGCCTGAAGGAGGCCTACAAGAAGGCTGCAGAGGGACTGTTTGCAAAGGTCTGCAGGTGAGGAGCAATGAAACTGGAGAAAAGGAGGTTTAGCTTGGATGTTAGGAACAAGTTATTTACCACGAGGGTGGTGGAACACTGCAACAGGTTGCCCAGGGCTTTGAGCAGCCTGATGTAGTGATGTCCCTGCTGACTGCAGGGGGGGTTGGCCTTTCGAGGTCCCTTCTAACCCAAACCACTCTATGATTCTGTGACTATTCTGACTAACATAGGTGAGTAGAAGGGCTTTATTCAGCACGGTTGGAGGGTTCAGGGTCTTCCCCTGCTTCATTTCCTCTCCACGTAAGAGGAAGGCTTTGAAGGAGCTGTGCCTCAAAGGTACTGCTGCTCTTCACATCCCCAGAATTGCTCCCTTCTGGCATAAATTTGTTTCTGTTATTGATGGAGAATTTGGAGGCTGTGGCCAGAAGCTGCAGCCATGATTCAGTAGGAAGGAAGAAAGAACTGCTCTGATATTACCTCCAATTGCATTTAACTTAAACCAGCACGGTGCCTTGATTTTCTGTGACCTTTACTCATCAGGAGTTATTAGCTAATTGAATTCAGAAGGTAACTCCCTAACTGTTTTCAAACTAAATTAACTTGCTTCAAGGGACCAGCTTATGTTTGTATTTCCACAGAGATAATGAGTTTAGGCTTCAACTGGAACATGGCCAGAAAATGAGGAAAAGAATAAATCAATGACCTCACTCTTATCTGGTCTTAACAGGCAGGCTTTCCTTTGCTAAAAGTGACCCTGAAATGGTCTGAATTGATTCACACAAATACCTGCATCCTGCTAAGCACAGCCAGCCTGGGGGCCGCTTGGCTCCACGAGGAGCTCTAATCCCAACATCAGCAAAGGTGCAGGTATTTGAAATGCAGCTTTTCTGAGGGTCCAAACCACTGCTTCTGAGAAATTCAAATGAGCAGCAAGATAAAGAGTTAAGGAGGAGATTAGCTTCTATGCTAATTAGAGGCAAAAAAACCTGCTTCTCACACTTGTGTCTGGGACTGAACAATATTCTTAGGGATGTGCCTTCTGATTCTCCACAGACATATGCTTCTCCAATTAGTTAATTATCTGTCATTGTGTATAAGGAATGCTTTTTAGACACTGGGAGAAAATCACTGCCTGGTGAGTGCTGTAGCTGTCTTGGTGGCTGTCTTTCCTTTCATGCCTTGATTAATGGAAAAAGTAGACAGCTCAACAATGGCCTCCTCCAACAGTGTGTACCTCCTTCCTCTCTCACTTCCTCTCCTTCCTCTTAAGTGAAGGCTTGAAGCTTAGACTCATAGGCAAACAGGCATGGATGCAAAGAGTAAGGTCCCTGTTTCCTTAAGAATCATAGAATAGAATCATATAACCAACCAGGTTGGAAGAGAGCTCCAAGATCATTCAGCCCAACCTAGCACCCAGCCCTGGCCAAACAACCAGACCATGGCACTAAGTGCCCCAGCCAGGCTTTGCTTCAACACCTCCAGGGACAGCAACTCCACCATCTCCCTGGGCAGCCCATTCCAATGCCAATCACTCTCTCTGACAACAACTTCCTCCTAACATCCAGCCTAGACCTCCCCTGGCACAGCTTGAGACTGTCCCCTTGTTCTGTTGCTGGCTGCCTGGCAGCAGAGCCCAACCCCACCTGGCTACAGCCTCCCTTCAGGCAGTTGTGGGCAGCAATGAGCTCTGCCCTGAGCTTCCTCTTCTTCAGGCTGCACCCCCCCAGCTCCCTCAGCCTCTCCTCACAGGGCTGTGCTCCAGGCCCCTCCCCAGCTTTGTCACCCTCCTCTGGACACCTTCCATCATCTCAACATCTCTCTTGAGTTGAGGAGCCCAGATGATCTTCAGGTGATAAATGTGATTAATAGTAGTTTAACAGACTATATGAGGCAATCTATTCAAGCATGCAATGGCAAGAGGCACAGGGGATCTTTAACTACTGGTAAAGAATCCATAAAACCTACTCTTAAAGCCCAAATAAGATTGAAATGTTATGGTAGTAATAGGAGCAGTACTAGTAGTGACCATTTAGGTCTTATAAGAGCTGTGACATTTTAGAGAGAGATGGTATCTTTTATTAAATCTGTTGCTGTAGGTTTTATAGCAGCACTGCTTCTTTTAATATTGAACTTCATAGGAAAAAGAGTCCCCAGGCAAAGTTTGTGCTGTGCTGGTAAATGCTGGTGGTCTACCAAGACAGATTATTTTTCTTTTGGTGCTTGCAGGTGAATGATAAATTTGGAACTGCAGCAAGAAGGGGGTGTCTTTATCCAGCTGTGGTCACTCTGCAGGCACTACAAAATTGAGAGCTGTGGTTCATACACCAGATGGTTGTGCTCTCGTGCAGGGGAGCTTCAATGGAGAAATGGGCATGAGTACATGGAGAAGTTTCATGGGGACAGGAGCCTCATGAAATTCAGCAAAGGGAAAGGTCAAGTCCTGTCCCTGAGGAGGAATGACTTCAGGCACCAGTACATGCTGGCTAGAAAGCATGTTTGAGAGCCTGGAGAGCATACCATATGTGAAGAGTCTGAGGGAGCTGGGGTTGTTAAGCTTGGAGAAGAGAAGGCTGAGTGGAGATCTTACTGCTCTTTACAGCTACCTGAAAGGAGGTTGTAGAGAGGCTGGTGCTGGTGTCTTCTCCCAACTAATCTGTTGACAGGACAAGAGGCCATGGGTTTGAGTTGTGTCAGGGGAGGTTTAGACTGGACATTAGGAAAAAAAGCCTTCTTTTCTGAAAGAATGGTAAAGGGCTGGAACAGGCTGCCCAGAGAGGTGGTGCAGTCACCATCCCTGGAGGTGTTCATGAAGCTACAGGTGTGGTGCTTTAGAATCTAGTTTAGTGGTCATGGTAGTTGGTTTACAGTTGGACTTGATGATCTTTACCACCTTTAGTGATTCTATGATCAGTAAAGGATCTAGGGATCCTGGTGGGCACCAAATTGAACATGAACTTACAATGTGTCCTTGCCACAAAGAAGGTGAATGATGCCTTGGGCTCATCTGTCCTAAAGCAGAGTGGTGGCTTCCCAATGGAGTGCTTGTGTGTCACCTTTTGCTCTGGGCATGCTCTGCTTCTGTTGTGTGCCTAACTCTGGGCTGACTTTTTCCTCAAGTAGCCTTGATAGCATCACCTGTAAATGGCAGAAGCAATGAGTGATGATGTGAACATGCAAATTATGGAGTTTGTAAATCCTGATGGGAGCTCAGGTTTGAGGTAATCCCATAAGATCAGCACTCTGTGAACATGCTCAAGGACTGAACTTTGAGCACCAGAGGAACTTTAAGGCTGAAAGTGAAGGTGTCTATAGACAGACATACAGACAGTGAGTGTATGAGTGAAATCCTCATTCTGAATGTTGAGGATTTCAGTATTGGGCTGAAGTGCCTGCAGGGGTCAGTCAATAACTAATTTCCATCTAATTCCATCACAGATAGGTTTTGTTTTGGTTTTTATTTGTCTCCTTCCAAAGGGAATTATCTGTCTGTTCTGTTCTGCAGGTGAGCCAGTGATTGGCACAGCTCCACGGATACAGAGCTGTTCCAGTAGTGTAAGCCCCATGTTTCATCTCAGCTGGCTCAGGTGCAGTGCTATATTGTTGTGGCTGCATTCTTTTTTTGGGAGCACATAGGTGTTGCTCTGCCTTGGATGTGCTGGCTCAGCAGTTTTGACAGTGCTCTGGAACACTGTGTGGCCAAAAGAATAGATCACAGAATCATAGAATGGCTTAGGTTGGAAAGGACCTTAGAGATCATCTACTCCAGCCTCCCTGTCATGGGCAGGGACACCTCTCAACTAGACTCAGCTGCTCAAGGCCTCATCCAACCTGGCCATGAACACTCCCAGGGAGGAGGCATCCACAGCCTCCTTGGGCAACCTATTCCTGTGTTCCACCACCCTTGTACTGGCAAACTTCTTCCTAAGATCCAGTCTAAACCTACTCTCTCTCAGCTTCAAACCATTATCCCTTGTCCTGTTGCTAGACAACCTTATGAAAAGTCCCTCTGCAGCCTTCCTGGAGGATTCCTTCAGGTGTTGGAGGGCATCTCTAGGGTCACCTCAGAGTCTTCTCTTCTCCAGGCTGAACAACCCCAGCTTCCTCAGCTTACCCTCACAACAGAGGTGTTCCAGCTCTTGGATCATCTTTGCAGCCCTCCTCTGGACTCGCTTCAACAGCTCTGAGTCCTTCTTATGTTGGGAACATCAGAACCACATGCAGTATTTCATAGAATCATAGCATCAACCAGGTTGGAAAAGACCTCCAAGATCATCCAGTCCAAACTTGGAGTCTCCCCAGAGCGGAGTAAATGAACCTTCTCAGGAAGGTGATTTGATCTACCCATAAAATTCTAACATCATCATCATCCTAACAGCATCATAAGTTAAAGTAAAATGGCTAAAAAACAGACAACAATTCAGGCAGGGAAATTAAATATCTTGAGTCTAAGACAGAAGCTGTAAAGATTCCATGCAGTGCATTTTGTTTTGCAAGCATCTGCAGTGGAAATTTGTCTTTGGAAGTGTACCCATCTGGTGGTTAAAGAAATCAACTTAAAAGATCATCTGTCCTGCTGCAAATATTTTCTGTAGAAATTAAGATTAAAAGAAAGAAATAAAAAAGAGGATCTTTGAAAAGCTGCTTTGGGTCATTGTCTCCAAGCAGTTGCTCACAGCTTATTAAGTGATAACTTAAAGACATTTATGTAGTCAGAGTGCTGTAAGAGTGTGGGAACTGAGGCTTGAACTTTAGGGGAACTGTAGGAGATGGTCTGCCAAGACAAGTGAGTTCCAGCATCTGGTGGAAATCCAGACAGAGGCTACACAGAGTGCAACATGATAGCATATCAAAGAATAAAAACAAACACTAAAAAACCATATTCAGTGTGGAGAGGTTTGTAAGAAATTGGCTGCTCTTTGATTCTAAATTTGATTAAATAGCTTTGTCAAGGAGCCAAAGCTGATCTCTTCAGCTGGATAACATCACACAGAAGCAGAATGTTTATCTAATACACGAACCACAACTACAACTCTGACTATAAATCTGAGCTATCAGTTGTTTCATGATAACCAAACATTTCCTTTCCCTTCCTGTAAGTGCTTGCCCTGCCCTATAATACAGTCCACTCCACAACCAGGGCTCAGCTTTATCAGTGGTCATCAATTATCACCAATTGCAGATGGCAGTTTCTCAGTCTCAGGACAGTTAAAAATACATGAGTAATTTTGTATGGTATTTGAGGCGTGTTTCCCTCCTGCATGAACCTTAGAATCATAGAATCAGTCAGGGTAGGAAGGGATCACAAGGATCAGCCAGTTCCCTGCCCTCCATACTGGCTGCTGCACCACACAGCTTGTGTGTACAATCACAGAATGTTAGGGATTGGAAGGGACCTCCAGAGATCATCCAATCCAACCCCCCTGCCATAGCAGGATCACCTAGGACAGGTCTCACAGGAACACATCTAGGTGTGTTTCTAAAGCCTCCAGAGAAGGAGACTCCACAACCTGTCTGGGCAGCCTGCTCCAGGGCTCTGGCACCCTCATTATAAAGAAGTGTCTGGTTGTGTTGAGGTGGAACCTTCTGTGCTCTAGCTTGTACCCATTGCTCCTTTTCCTATCAGTGGGCACTACTGGAAAGAAACTGGCACCTTCATCTTGACTCCTTCATCCTGACACTCACCCCTCAGATGTGCATGGAAGTGCACACTTAAACCCCAAGCACTAATACTTCTGGTCCCCTTCTCATTTCAGGTCCTGAAACTCAACAAGAAAAAAAAAGTTGTGATTATCCATGGCAAGGCTGACTATCAGATGAAAGAAGAAGCTTGGGTTCCTACATCTCTGGCCTTTCTGTCTGGGTCCTCTGCAGCCTGCTAAGGTGTAAGTGCCAAATGAAGCCTTTTCCACATTTGAGATGTTCATAGCTGCTTGCTTTCTCTGTCTCATGTGCAGTCTGATTTCTGAAGTAGTGGGAGTTTGTTCAACAGCCTTTCCCTCACAGGCAGCGTTACCGAGGTCTGTCTCTTCCACCCACACTTATTTCCTGTTAACATGCAGGAACTTAATCTCTTTGAGACTTCTTCTTGCCTGTCTTTTTAAAAGAGAATTGGCCAATGGGCTCACAAAGGGTTAGGGAAGAGACACTTAAACAAAAGGCAAACAGGCATGGATGCAAAGAGTAAGGTCCCTGTTTCCTTAAGAATCATAGAATAGAATCATAGAATCAACCAGGTTGGAAGAGAGCTCCAAGATCATCCAGCCCAACCTAGCACCCAGCCCTATCCAATCAACCAGACCATGGCACTAAGTGCCTCATCCAGGCTTTGCTTGAACACCTCCAGGGACAGCAACTCCACCACCTCCCTGGGCAGCCCATTCCAATGCCAATCACTCTCTCTGCCAACAACTTCCTCCTAACATCCAGCCTAGACCTCCCCTGACACACCTTGAGACTGTGTCCCCTTGTTCTGTTGCTGGTTGCTTGGGAGAAGATCCCAACTCCACCTGGGTACAGCCTCCCTTCAGGTAGTTGTAGACAGCAATGAGCTCTGCCCTGAGCCTCCACTTCTCCAGGCTAAACAAGAAATGTTAGCATTGTACTTTTCACTCTTAAAATGAGAACCAAAACTAAGTGAAAGAATATGTGGAAAGAGAGGGTGCTTTTCTGCTCATGTGCTTCTTCAGACCTAGGAACCTTCAGCACAAGTCAGTGGCTAAAGGAGTCTGGCTGCTGTTGACCTCCTCTCCTATGCTTGATCAGTCTGAGCAAGTCTGACCATCACTCTGTCCCTGCTGACTTGCTGACCCATGGTGAGGCTTTGCAGGTTTACTCTCACATTCACAGTCTCTGTTGACTCTCCCTTGCTCTACATTTCCCAGTGGTCTGCCAGAGAATCCACTCTGAGCTGAAGGAGGACTTCATTTATGTGTGTTGTTGAGGAGAAATGCTCTGCTAATATAGTTCTTTAACACATTCAGAGGTTTGCTTTCCTCAGCAGCTTCTTTGCAATGGTTCTTCTTTCTCTCCCTTCAGGCTTGCAAGTATCAAAAATGTGAGTAGATGAAACCACTTGTGAAAGAGCTGGCATCCAAATAGTTAGATGAAAAAGACTTCTACAATTGTGGCTGGTATCAAGCTTCTTCCTTTAGAGGCCTTAAACTGTGCCATCCTTTTTCCTTCCTTTTCCAGCTACCGAGTTTCCAAGTGCAGATACTCTGTGATGGAGATAACCACCTTACAGTTACACACCAGAATTATAATCACTTATCACTTGTCTAGATAGTTCTGGGTATTCCTTCAGCCACAGCAACATCTTACACTGATGAGTCTTTTGCAGGTACCTTCAGCACTGTCCCCTAAAATGCCTGCCAGTAAATCTGTACTTCCTCATGGATGTTAGGAAGAAGTTCTTCAGCATGAGGGTGGTGAGACACTGGAACAGATTGCCCAGGGAGGTAGTGGAAGCCTCATCCCTGGAGGTGTTTAAGGCCAGGCTGGATGAGGCTCTGAACAGCCTGATCTAGTATGAGGTGCCCCTGCCTATGGCAGGGCATTTGGAACTAGATGATCCTTGTGATCCCTTCCAACCCTGACTGATTCTATGATTCTATATCCTTGTTTTGCTCAGCTTCTGTGCCAGGAGGAAAAAGTTCAGTATGTTTCCTAGCAATCCACTGGCCAAAATGGCATCCCCAAAGCTGGAGCAGCCTTGTGTCCTCTTATGTAACCGCATGCTTAAATTACCAGTAGCTCAAATTGTTATCAGAGGATATAGAGGGAGAGATACACGTTCTGGAAACAGCTATGCTCATTCAGGTTGTCACTGCAGTGTGGGAAGCTTCAGAGCTTGGGCCCCAAGGTTTTGTTTTGCTTAATCCCAGTTGCCTTGAGCTCTCTGGTAAGCCTTGAGCTCTGTGGTAACAGGTTGGACTTGATGATCTATGAGGTCTCTTCCAACCTTGGTGATACTGTGATACTGTGAAATATAAGGAAGTTGAAATATAAGGAATTGAAGGCCAGGTTAGATGAGGCATTGAGCAACCTGTTCTAGTGGAAGATATCCCTGCCTATGGTGGAGGGTTTGAACTGGATGATCTTTGAGGTCTCTTCCAACCTAAACCGTTCTGTGATTCCATGATTCTGAGAAATAATAGTGCTTAAAATATTTTCTCTAGACTGAATCATGGAATCGTAGAACCAACCAGGTTGGAAGAGACCTCCAAGATCATCCAGTCCAACCTATCCCCCAGCCCTATCCAGTCAACTAGACTGCTTCCTTTTGGTTTTAAATTAAAATTCCAATTCAGAAAGGATGTTTCTTTTCAGAATTAGCTGAAGATGTTATTTTGGACCTGTTTGGTCTCAAAGTCAAGATTTCTTGTCTGGTAATTTCTCCCAGCTCCTTGTGCTGTGTAAAGCAGGGACCATTAGCTTGAAGGCAGCAGGTGGCTCAGCTTCCAGCAATCCCACTGAAAAGCAGAGGTAGTCTCATAGGCTGTTAGGCTTTAGGAGGTTTACTGCAGCATCAAGATGACATCACAGCAGCTACTTACAACTTGCTGAAGATGGAAAGCACCAATTTAATGTGGAGTCTGTACTCATAATTATGTTCCAATTCTGCTTTAATAACCTTGCCCATATTTGCAATACTGTAAATGTGAAAATGAATTTGGCTGAATGTGTCAGTGTGAAGCAGCCTGTAATTTTGTTTTTGTTTGTGCTGTGCTTCACATAATTACTGTAATTATGCATATTAGGCTGTTGTGTGTAATGGCACCAGAAGGTAGATAATTTTGTCAATAACTGGCTGTGGCAGCTTCTATACATTTTGCACCATCCACAGAAACGCTCTGAAGATCATTTAATGCTGCTGATTTGCTCATAATAGGTCAGAAATGATTGCTGCTGTTTCCAGAATGTCTGTCTGGGGGCTATGCCTTCCAGAAAAGGAAAAGAAAAAATCAGGTGCTACTAAAAAAAAATTAAATAATTAAAAATTTGTGGCTTAGAGGCAAAAAAAAAAAAGGCTCAGATTTTCAGAGGGTAAAATCTTTAAGCATCTGACAGGGCTACTATCAGCATAATCCAACAAGGAGCTGCAGCAGCTTTGGAATCCTCAGAGGTGTATTTCAACTCAGATTGTACTTTGTAGAAGAAAGTGCAAATATGCTCAGTGCCATTTACTTCTTTTCAACAGAACAGTTTAGATCAAGAGCAACCTGATTTAGTGGGCAACCTGATCTACTGGAGGGTGTCCCTGGCTGTGGCAGGAGGGTTGGAACTAGATGATCCTTGGGGTCTCTTCCAACACTGACAGTTCTGGGATTTGGTGAAGGTGCTTTAATGAACTGACACAAAACTTTAGTTTTAAAATGAGGCTGAGCAGAAGCAGATTGGTAGCAGACCAAACAAATCAGGGAGAGAGTGCTGGTAGGAAAAGAGAGTCAGGAAGAGTGAGGTAGGGATGATGGAGTGAGGTGATACCTGGGTGAATTCAGAGGTTCAGAGGAGAGGTGGGAAAGTAGAGTCAGGAAAGATGAGGTAGGCATGGAGTGAGATGATACCTGGGTGAATTCAGAGGTTCAGAGGAGAGGTGGTGTGTAGGAGATGGTTCCTTCAAATGTTGAAAGTTGTTTAAAGTTGCTTTTTCCACCATATGAGGTGATTTTCAGTAGGGGTTGAGGCCTCAGACGTTTTCTCAGAGCATTTTGTGCCCAGCAGTGGGGGCTGTGGTGCTGAGACCAGGTCTTGTGCAGCTCTGGGTCCTTTCAGCCAGCCAGCTGCAATGGGTGAGCCTTTCTCAGCACCAAAGCCCTGATATGATGGGTCCTGTGGAGCCAGCCCTGTCCTTCTGTTTTAGGTGATCTGCAGACAGTTTCCTGTGAGAGCCTGCCACATGGAATTCCCCTCACTACAAGAGGGACATTGGGGTGGTTCTGATGCATGTTTACAGAAGGGGAATGAGACTCATGAAGGGCCTGGAGCACCTGGGCCACGAGGATCATCTGAGGGAGCTGGAGGTGTTCAGTGTGGAGCAGAGGAGGCTGAGGGCAGAGCTCATTGCTCTCTACAGCTACCTGAAGGGAGACTGGAGCAAGGAGAGGGCAGCTTCTGCTCCTTGATGGCAAGTGACAGGAGCAGAGGAAATGGTTCCAAGCTGCACCAGGGGAGGTTCAGGCTGGATGCTAGGAAATATTTCTTCACAGAGAGGGTTGTCAAACCTTGAAATGGTCTGCCCAGGTCAGTGGTGAAGTCACCATCCCTGGAGGTGTTCAAGCAGCCTGTGGACCTGCTGCTTAGGGACATGGTTTAGTGTTGACCCTTCAGTGCTGGACTGGATGAGCTTGGAGGTCTGTTCTAAATGGATGTTTTCTGTAACCTGCTGGCAGTGGTCATTTTCCCAGCTGCACTGACTTCTCTTGATGTGATGGAAATTGCACTGGGCTGTGTTTTTTTCCTTTTACTGACAGAAATGAGTCGATGGGTAGTGACTCATTTGTCAGAAAAGTTTGGAAGCTAGTTACTGCAAGCACAAGTGGAGGTGTCTGGGGAGAGGAGTAGGGCATAGGATATAAAGCTGTCGTGATTTGCTTCCATACTTTATGCTCCACAAAGTCATCAAGGTAGGACTGAGTTCTGTGGGAAGCAATGCCTGTGTGACACTGATGGTTAGGTGCATTAAAAATGTCCTCAGCTCCAGCGAGGCAGGAATGCTGTGGCTAGATAAGAGCAGTTTGCTCCTGGAGGCTCCACTCCTGCCTTACATCTCTTTGGGTTGAAGAGATTCACTCTCGAGCACAAGCTGCATGAAAAATTTCACTGTCATTTTTAGCTCTGCTTCAACAGGCTGCTTTGGCAGGGCTGATTTAAGAGATGCAGTCTGTGTGGGATACACCATTATTTATCATTTATTGATCTGGCAATAATAACCTGTGCTCTGCTGAGACAGAATGCTTGTGATTCCCTTCTTGTTTGGTAAAACTGACCTGCCACTTGCAATTCGTTCAAAATAGCAGCAGCACACTTTAGCTTGGATTGCAGCTTGCACATTCATCCTGCTCTGCTTTCTTTCCCCCCTCCCCTCTCCTCCCTGCTCCCCCCCTCCTAGATCAGAGCAGTTATAAGTATGTCTCTGAAAAGGACTAATATTGGTTATATAGAAGACCCTCTCCACGACAGGACTCTGAGCTCACAGGCCCTGTGAGATTCTGGGGTTTGCCATTATAGATCTGTTGGATAGATTCACAGAGTGGTTTAGGTTGGGAAGTGATATGAAGGGGTAATTAATTAATGTGAGATGATATTGTTTCCAAAATTCATATGTTGGTGAAAAAAAATTAATGTATGTTGCTGTCTACAACTACCTGCAGGGAGGCTGTAGCCAGGTGAGGATGGGCTCTGCTGCCAGGCAACCAGCAACAGAACAAGGGGACACAGTCTCAAGTTGTGCCAGGGCAGATCTAGGCTGGATGTTAGGAGGAAGTTGTTGTCAGAGAGAGTGATTGGCATTGGAATGGGCTGCCCAGGGAGGTGGTGGAGTTGCTGTCCCTGGAGGTGTTCAAGCAAAGCCTGGATGAGGCACTCAGTGCCATGGTCTGGTTGACTGGATAGGGCTGGGTGCTAGGTTGGACTGGATGATTTTGGAGCTCTCTTCCAACCTGGTTGATTCTATGATTTTATGGAAGGTCATGGCCAGAGTGACAACAGGTACCAATGTGGTTAAAATTATCCTCCCTTTATTGTGGTGATATAGTGTCTTTCATGACTTGTTTACCACAGGAGAAAAACATGCCTGGGCAAGCCAGGACATGTGTAGGCCTATTTTGAGCCCATCAGGCCTACCAGACAGAAAGGACTTTAAAGATCATCTAGTTCCAACCACCAAGCCATGGGCAGGGACACCTTAAACTAGTCCAGGTTGCTCAAGGTCTTCATTCATCCAACATGACCTTGAGTACCTCCAGGCAGGGAGCATCCATGACCTCCCTGGGCAACATGTTCTAGTGTCTCACCATCCTCATTGCAAAGAATTTATTCCTAATCTCCAGTCTAAATCTGCCTTCCTCAAGCTTCTATCCATTCCTTTCCATCCTATCACTACAGGCCTTTGCAAAAAGTCTCTTCCTGGCTTTCTTGTAGGCTCCCTTCGGATACTGGAAGGCTGCTTTAAGGTCTCCTCAGAGCCTTCTTTTCTCCATGCTGAACAACCCCTACTCTCTCAGCCTGTCCTCATAGTGGAAGTTCTCCAGTCCTCTGATCATCTTTGTGTCCCTCCTCTGGACCCACTCCAGCAGTTCCATGTCCCTCTTGTGCTGATTGCACCAGAACTGGATGCAGTGCTCTAGATGGGGTCTCATAAGAGCAGAGCAGAGGGGCAGAATCACCTCCCTCATCCTGCTTTTGATACAGCCCAGGACACAGTTGGCCTTCTGGACTGCAAGTGCACATTTCCAGCTCATAGAGGATTTCTATGCTAGAAGTCAGAAAGTAATTATAAATTTGCTATGGCAGCTCTGGCAAAAGGTCACTTATTCCCCTCTGAAATCCAGCTAAATTAGTTTCCACTCTTAAAAGCAGCCACAGATAAACATATTTTTTCCCTGAGTGATTTGAAATGATGATTGTTGCTTTATTGACTGATGTGTTTTTCAGTCAACTCACTCTTATTGTGTTGACTTTGTAGAATATTTAAGGGAAGAAAATGTTGGGTTTGTGTTTGTTGGTCACCTCAAATGTATTTGTGCTCTTCAGATAAAATGGTTATTCCTTTGCTTAATATCTGAAGAAATGGTTGCAGAAGTTGCCTAGCATTGTTTATCAGCACATATTCCCAGGGAAGAATGCTGTCATAATTTAAAACTCAAGCCAAACTCTCTCCTTAATAAAGAAGGGTGAGAAAGTCCTTTTTTTTATTATTGTTATTACCAATGACAGAACATTGGTAAGAAAAGTTTAAATTAATCTGAACATTCAGAAGGAAATTAAATCAGATGGTGACATTTACCCAGAAGGACCTGGACAAGCTGGAGAGGTGAACCCAGGTGAACCTCATGAGGTTCAATGAGACCAAGGGCAGAGTTTTGCACCTGGACCAGAACAATCCTCAGTATCAATACAGGCTGAGGGATGAGGTGATAGAAAACAGCCCTGTGGAAAAGGACCTGGGGTTATTGGTGGAGGAGAAGCTGGACATGGGCAGAAAGTGTGAATTTGCAGCCCAGAAGGCCAATGGCAGCCTGGGTTGCATCAAAAGCAGTGTTCCCAGTGGATGGAGAGAAGGGATTCTTACTCTGGTGAGGCCTCACTTGAAGTACTGCATCCAGCTCTGGAGCCCTCAACACAGGAAGGACGTGGACCTGATGCAACAGGTTCAGAGGAGCCATGGACATGACAGTGGCTGGAACACCTCTGCTGTGAGGGCAGGCTGAGTGCCCTCTCTCAGCCTGGAGAACAGAAGGTGCCTCAGGGAGACCTCATAGCAGCCTTCCAGTGCCTGAAGGAGACCTACAAGAGGGCTGCAGAGGGACTGTTTACAAGGGCATGGAGTGATAGGATGAGAGTCAGTGGTTTGAAATTAGAGAAAAGTAGATTAAAATTTGATGTTAGGAACAAATTCTGTGCCATGAGGGTAGTGGAACCCTGAAACAGGTTTCCCAGGGAGGTAGTTGAGGCCCCATCCCTGGAGATCTTTAAGTTGAGACTGAGCAATTTAGAGTTAGCATTCAGTGGGCAGAAGTCTCTTGGGTACTTCTCCAGCATGAACAAGACCTACACCCTGGGTTCTGGGATGGAAGCTGTAGCACTCTGTGGTTTTCTGGAGTCACTGGCACAGCTGGGTCAGTTTTATTGTGGTGTGTCTGAGGTCTGAACAGATTCTTCAGCCACTTCCCACCTTATTTCCCCAGAAGTTTGCTAGCTGAGGAGTCCCCATGCTACGTTTTTTTCTGATGGCATAGTTTGTAAACTTTGCCAGCTGCTGCTCTGCTACTAGCACTCTGGTTCTGAGAACATCTTGGGCTCAGTTTTGAATCTGAGATGGTTTGTATCACTTTTAATGACATCTATAGCAAAGAGGAGGCCACACAGATAGAAAAATAGCCTCATTCTGTGCTACACTTCTCTGGGTGATACAATTAGCTCTCAGAATTCTTCCTACAAGGCCAAGCAAGCCAGGAGTACTTGAAGAGTTTAGACAGACAATTTCACTCTGTTTTTCAGATCTCTGGTGGAAGTCTGTCTTCTTTTGATGCTTGAGACTTTAGTGCTACTGCTTGTCTAAACAAAATTATTCAGCATAAAATCAATCAGATGCTGAAACTTGCATATTGCAAAGCCAAAATGTCTTTCATTTGCTTGCAGGGATGTGACAGTCTTTATTGACTTCTTAAAAGCAGTGAGTTAATTGTACTCCTTGGGATATCAAAAAAGGAGGATGAAGGTGATCTAGGGAAACTGAATTCTGAACATCAAATTGTAGCCAGTACTCCAACCTGAAATGAGCAAAGACATACTGTGTCAGACCAAGGACTACCTGAACACCTATCCTACCTTCAAGCAACAGATACTTGAGGGAGGGGGTGAAGATCAGAGAAGGTGCTCAGCAATACTTCCCCAAACACTGCTAGAGATCTGGGGCTTGAGGGCTTCCTCACTGTGAGCCTGCTGAAGTCTGTAGGCAGGTTTGGTACCCTCAAGCCAGAAGTCTCCTGGGGCCTGCTGCAGAAAGAGCCCCAACCTGAGAGGGAGCTCTTGGGCCTCTGGTGTGTCTTAGGCCACCCCCAGAAGTATCTAGGACAACTCTCTGCAGCTAGCTCTCCATGGGACAGCTCTACACGGCCAGCTTTATGCTGGGAAAACTCCAGAGCAGGCAGTGGATTCCACTGTTCCTCTCCAGTGCTCAGCACTCTGCAACTTCTGCCTGCTGCACAGTGGGGTCTGCAAAGTCCTTGAACACTGGTGGTGGTTCCATGCAGTGCCTTGCAGTGGCTGGTCTCTCACAAGAGGTGGTAGGGAAACCACCTACAAACTGGCTCCTGCTGTGCTTGCAGCATTAGGAGGAGGAGGAGGTGTGCAGGCAGGGGGGCACTATAGGAGAGTTTTGTTTGGGAAGCTGAGGTGCCCCACTGCCTCCTGTTCCCTGCTGCACTGCAACATGGCTGAGGAAGATGCTGGAATGGTGGGACTCCATGTCTGCCAGCCTCTCAATTTAACAAAACAACACCTTGGAAGAAATAATAAACTGCACCAGTACAGGCTGGGAGGTGATCTGCTGGAGAGCAGCCCTGTGGAGAGGCACCTGGGAGTGCAGGTGGATAACATCCATGGCACAGCAATGTGCCCCTGGGGCCAAGAAAGCCAGTGGGATCCAGGAGTGTATTAAGAAGAGTGTGTCCAGCAGATCAAGGGAGGTTCTCCTTTCCCTCCACTCTGCCCTGCTGAGACCTCATCTTGAATGGGCTGCCCAGGGAGGTGGTGGAGTCGCCGTGCCTGGAGGTGTTGAAGCCAAGCCTGGCTGGGGCACTTAGTGCCATGGTCTGGTTGAGTGGATAGGGCTGGGTGCTAGGTTGGACTGGATGAGCTTGGAGCTCTCTTCCAACCTGCTTGATTCTATGATTCTATGACTGTCGTTGCCAGTGCAGGCTTCAAGCTGGCAAATGCTGACTTCTGAAGACTGCAGAGAGAATTGAAGTCATATGTGCAACCATAAATATTCACTTGTTATTGCATGCTGAGAGTTGCAACAAACCACTGTAAACCAGGGCAGTGTAAAACGTAGCAGTAATGCAAATATGCTGTAAGTATTATAGGGAAATCAGAAGCATAAAATTAACTCTTTAGCTTATTTATAACTATAGACCTCAAGATTCTCATGTGCACTGTGGTGATGTTTGGTGATTATACCAGCAGTTCAAAATGACCAATTTTCTCCTAGCATAAGATATGTTGTGATTTAATTACAAGCAGAAAGCTAATTTAAGTGGAATTGAGAAAGACTAAATCAATTGTGAAGAATGTTATTATTAGATTTGAAAGTCTAGCAAAATGAGTCAAGTTGTATAGTCCCACATATCCCACTTTGTAATGCAAAGGAAAGGATTAGGCTGTCATTGCTTCCTGGAGTTCATGGAGAGTAAGAGGAGGCTCAGGGTAGAGCTCATTGCTGTCTACAACTGCCTGTAGGGAGGCTGTAGCCAGGTGGGGTTGGGCTCTGCTGCCAGGCAAGCAGCACCAGAACAAGGGGACACAGCCTCAAGGGAAGGTCTAGGCTGGATATTAGGAGGAAGTTGTTGTCAGAGAGAGTGATTGGCATTGGAATGGGCTGCCCAGGGAGGTGGTGGAGTGGCTGTGCCTGGAGGTGTTCAAGCAAAGCCTGGCTGGGGCACTTAGTGCCATGGTCTAATTGATTGGCCAGGGCTGGATGCTAGGTTGGACTTGATGCTCTTGGAGGTCTCTTCCAAACTGCTTGATTCAATGATTTTCAATCATTAAGATGGAATAAAATAATAACTCAGACTTCAGGGGCATTTTGGCAGAAATAGGTCTTTCTTTTCACTGAAAATAAAAGTAGTTCAGCCTAATCTGTGCCACTGGTTCTAGAAGTGCTGTGCCAAATCCTTAAGGAAAGCTGTCATTTATTTTCCTCATGCCCCCATTCTGCTTTCCCAGAGCAATGATTTTTATGAGTGAGATGGAATGATGCCTTTTGGCAGGATGGGACAGGCAGCTGGACCCTGCAGCAGGAGGAATGCAAGTCACTCACATGGCAGTTACTGATTCTGCTTTGCCAGATGAAAATAAATTTTGTTTGTTTTGTTTGAGATGTTGCATTTCTGTAGCAAAAGCCAAGACCAATAACCTGCTTTTCAACTCCTGTTTTCAATCAACTGCCTTCTGGAGTAGTTTTAAGGAGTTCTCCTCCATCCCCCTTACCCTGACCTACACCCAGCAGTGTATCTGGATTGGTGGCTGCTTTGCAAATACATCAGCATGCTGAACCTGTTGATCAGGTATCTGGTGAGAGTGGTAGAGGTGCATTGGTTGCTTCTGAATGTTGTGATGTGTCATAGTCTTTCCACAATGCCAAAGAAGAACATTGTGTCTTCTCAATACACATCTTTTCTTCTGCTCTTCCCTGCCCACACGGTGGCTTGCTTATGGAAAGCTAAAGAATGCTCATCTGAGATAAGGATATGATCAACTTTTCTAGCTGAGGAAGATTCCCCAGGTGATAGTTTGAGAGGCTGGAGATGCTGACAGAAGTTATAGAATGGCCTAGGCTGGAAGAGACCACAGAGATCATCTAATCCAACTTGTCTGCCATGGGCAGGGACTCCTCTTGACTAGACCAGGTCACTCAAGGCCCCATCCAACCTGCCCTTGAACATCTCCAGGGAGGGGGCATCCACAGCCTCTGCACAATCCATTTCAGAGTCTTGCCACCCTCGTAGTGAGTGAGAGCTTTCTTCCTAAGTCATACCAGTACAGCATTAAAGAAGTCCTATGACCAGGCAGCTGAGGTCTGGTATGGTCAGAGGGTGTGATGGTTTGGGTGTTCCCTGCCCCCCCCCCCCACTTTGGAAATCACCCAGACTAGACTCAGCTGGCTCTGGAAATTTGAATGAAGCTTATTTATAGCTTAGCAGGATATACAAGCAGATATTTACAGTATATACAGTTATAGACAGAAATAGACAAGGTAAAGGGTAACATAGAAACACAGCAGCTCTCCCAGAAACCTGAGTCCTCAGAAGGGGCTCCCAACTGCCCTTCACCTTTCCCTACCCCTCTCAACTTTACCTCAGTCCCAAGGAAGAATGGAGGTTCAGCCAGGGGGTTAGGAAGCAAAGTGGATTAATCAGAGAAATGGCAGAGATGCTAGAGAGAGAAATGCAGCTCAGGCAATGCCCCAAGAAGAAGTGCCTTATCTATGCTTGGGTTCTTGTTCTTATATCTCTCAGCAAGCCTCTGAGTGAAGTAGAGACCATTCTGGTTTTCTTTTCACAGCCTGTGATCTAATCCTTCTCCCAAAAACATTCTAGCTAGTTCAAACTAGCACAGAGGGGCAGGACTGAATCTTTGCTAATCTGTCTTTTGGGTGCTGGTGTCTCTGCCTGTTCAGAAAAGAGATGGAGAAGGGACCATAGATCCTGACAAAATGATGCAAGTGCAACCCTGTCTTCTCAGGTTATGGCCATAGGCTATCCTAGAAGACAGAGTGCAGCAGAAGAGCTTTACTGCCCAGCCCTCTTGTGGGATCATCAGATGCAAAATCCTGAGCTGCAGTAGTTCAAAAAGGTCCTTATCACAGAAGCTCTGATGGGCTTAGCTTGCTTTCAGACCAAAAGTTGTTTGTTGAAGATGTTCAGGGTGTGGGAGTTGATGATTTCTGCCTCAGTATCAAAACTCAGACAATTTGTCATTTCAGATTGAGTTGGAATAATCCAAGCCACTGCACTTTGTAATATAGGGGTAAAACAATTGAGGTTATCTGAATTGATTGTCCAACAGAACTATATCTATGCTATGTCTGAAAGTGTCTTATGTTCTCCTTTCTCCTCTCTCCTCTCCCTCTCTCCTCTCCCATATATTACATAAGAGATGATTATATTGGCAAATGATCCAGGAGTGCCCCTTGGGTTAAATGAGGTGACAGAAAACCCCACTATAAGGAAGGAAAGCTCCAACAGGTATTCCCACTAGGCACTTTGATCCAAATGTTTGTATGCTTCCACTTTCTGCAGTAAATCTATGTTGGGCTGACTGAACACTTGAACACCAGGTCTGGGTATTCTTGCTTCTGTTGAAGCATCTCACCTACCAATGCCATTCTTGGGCTTCACCTTTCAGGAGTTCCTTTCTCCTATAATAACAAAAGAACTCCACAAAGTAAACCCTAGAAGTTTAAAAAATGCTGTCTAATGATATGAATTCATAAGATACTTAAACTCCACACTGTTCTGAGAAGCTGGTAGATATTCAATGACCATTCAATAGTCTAAGCTTAAGAAGATCTAAGCTCTCAGTACCTGGCTGTATCAGGAGCAGTGTGGCCAGTAGAAAAAGGGAGGTTATTCTGCCCCTGGACTCAACATTGGTCAGGCCACAACTTGAGTGCTGTGTCCAGTTCTGGGCTCCTCAATTCAAGAGACATATTGAGGTACTGGAAGGTGTCCAGAGAAGGGCAACAAAGCTGGTGAGGGGCCTGGAGCACAGCCCTGTGAGGAGAGGCTGAGGGAGCTGGGGGTGTGCAGCCTGGAGAGAAGGATGCTCAGGGCAGAGCTCATTGCTGCCTGCAGCTGCCTGCAGGGAGGCTGTAGCCAGGTGAGGTTGGGCTCTTCTGCCAGGCAACCAGCAACAGAACAAGGGGACACAGTCTGAAGCTGTGCCAGGGCAGGTCTAGGCTGGATGTTAGGAAGAAGTTGTTGTCAGAGAGAGTGATTGACATTGGAATGGGCTGCCCAGGGAGGTGGTGGAGTTGCTGTCCCTGGAGGTGTTCAAGCAAAGCCTGGATGAGGCACTTAGTGCCATGGTCTGTTTGATTGGGTGCTAGGTTGGCCCGGATGAGCTTGGAGGTCTCTTCCAATCTGGTTGATTCTATGATTCTATGATTCATCAGCAAAGAACTTTTCAAGTATTCAGACAAACATTGCTTTGCAGCACTCAAGCACAAAGCCAGCCATGCTAATGTGAAGCCTTACAATGCCTTAGAAATTAATTCTAGCAACAATAAATCTTCTCCCCAGAAAGAAAAGCCTTGCTCATAACTTTATGTATCTTGCTGAGAAGTTGCTTTTTTGTTCAAGGGCTGCATGAACTCAGCTGGACTGATTTCACTTCAGGAAGGATTGATATGAATTATTATTATTTTTTTACTTTACTATGACCTGACTTCATCTAAACTGAGAGAAAGTGCTCTTAATTGAAACAGCACTGGTGTGGTATTGGCTATGGAGTTGATTTGATTTAATTGGTACCACCAGTCCTCTGGGGCCTTCGTTTTAGGTGACAGTGCTATGCATTTCTTTTGCATAGCACCCTCAGCTTCCATCCCCCAGGACTCATTTGCTACATTGATTTGGCAGGAGGAGCAAGTTTCTCAGTTCAGCTCCCATTCTCCAGCCACTAATCCTTCTGGATCTGTCTGCACTTTTGTCTGCAAAATACCATCACAGTACCCAAGCCAAATGAGCTGATCTGGCACAGGACACAGCTTTGCCCTAGCAGGAAGCAGCTTCAGGTGGGGTTGTTCATGCAGCTGAGCTGCAGTTCTAGTGTGATGGAGGGCAGCACACCTGTGTGGTGGACCCTGCCCAGGGAAGATGGTTGAGGTCCCATCCCTGGAGATATTCAAGGTGAGGCTTGGAGGTCTCTTCCCACCAGATGTATTCTGTGAGTCTCTGATTTAACAACCACTAAAATAAAATACCTCTCCAGGCTGTATCACAGAAAGCAGAAGGCTTCACAGAGCTCTGGACAACTTGAGGATGCCCCTGCTGACTGCAGAGGGGGGTGGATTGGACGACCTTTGGAGGCATTCACAGAATCACAGAGGGTTGGAAGGGACAACAAGGATTGTCCAACCCCAGTTCCAACCCCACTGTCGTGGGCAGGGACACTTTGACTAGATCAGGTTGCTCAGAGCAACATGAACCCTTGCCTTAAGAACTTTCAGGGATGAGGCTTCCACCACCTCCCTGGGCAACCTGTTTCAGTGTCTCACAACCTCATAGTGAAGAATTTCTTCCTAACATCCAATCCGAATCTCCCCTCCTCTAGCTTGGATCCATTCTCCCCAGTCCTATCACTACACAGCACTCTAAAAAGTCCCTTCCCAGCCTTCTTGCAGCCCCTTTCAGATACTGAAAGGCCACAATAAGGTCTCCTCCTAACTGAACAACCCCAACTCTCTGAGCCTGTCCTCCCAGGAGAGGTGCTCCTCTCCTCTAGGGGTGCAGCCTCTACATTCCTAATGCTGTCACTACACCTCTTAAAACTAAACTTGGTTTTGCTAAAACCAAGTGAGCAAAATTAAATGCATCTTAGCTCACCATTTCAGGCTGCCTGTGGGCTGCAAGCTAACAGCTCCAAATCCATTAGTACTCAGCCAGCAGTAAAACACTTTTCATCCTATTTGGGAGAGTCAGAAATGCATATTAAAAACCCATGTGGTTAAGGCTCCTGATGAAGCAAATGGCTCCTCCAAGCCTTGTAAATACGTTAAGCTGTCACAGATTTCATGCTCATAATTTGCTGTGGACATGAACTACCAGGGTTTTGCTTCTGTAAGTTGAAGCATAAAGGACAGTTTTGTTCTTTTTAAGTTTTTCATTTCAAAGTGTTTGTGAGGAAGAGGATGGAAACAATGGGGGAGAACACTGAGGGATGATTTGTGCTTCTTGATTTTCTTTAACTCGATTTCCCCCTCGCCCCCGGGCTAAGGCAGGTGACATTTATCTCCTAATAGGCTGACTGCTCTCTTTTGTCAGCTGCATTGCCGTAGTTAAATACTTCCTCAAGTCACAGTGGTGGCAGATGTCTGCTGTGTTTTGGGGTGCCCTGGGGACCCAGCTGAATGATTTCAGTGCTTGCAAGGAAATCTGCTATTGCTTG
The DNA here is from genome assembly GCF_015220805.1 of Pogoniulus pusillus. Classification (NCBI taxonomy): domain Eukaryota; kingdom Metazoa; phylum Chordata; class Aves; order Piciformes; family Lybiidae; genus Pogoniulus; species Pogoniulus pusillus. Next base: position 30,309,910 of record NC_087275.1, read on the forward strand.
AGGTGGAGCATCAGGTGTACAGATAGAAGAAACCAGGAGGTAAATAGCTCACCTGGGGGTTACACTTGACCTAACTTTTCATCCAGCTCTGTGTAATGGAATTGAGAGTGAGGTGCTTGATAACACTAATTAGGAACTGGGTATTAAAGCTGATATCACTAAGCAGCAAATGCAGTTGCAACAGAGAGGATTAGAGAAACAGGCACAGTTCAGAACTGAAATATTAATCTAATTATTTCCAATTCCAGCTATGCCCAATGCATGCTCTGAAGTGTTTAGCAGCACCTGCTATGTCTGCTACACCCTGAGCTCCACCAGCAGCAGGAGTTTTCACTCCAAAGGAGATCCTAAACTCTGTGGTGAAGCTGCCTCTGCTGTAAACCCAGGGACAGAAGAACCCCAGAGTGTCAGATAATTTCCATGTGGACCCCTACAATTTCTAGCTGAACATTAAAAATCCAAGAACCAAACCTGAACCTTTGGTGGACATAGAATCATAGAATCAACCAGGTTGGAAGAGACCTCCAAGCTCATCCAGTCCAACCTAGCACCCAGCCCTAACCAATCAACCAGACCATGGCACTAAGTGCCCCAGCCAGGCTTTGCTTGAACACCTCCAGGGACGGTGCCTCCACCACCTCCCTGGGCAGCCCATTCCAATGCCAATCACTCTCTCTGTGAAGAACTTCCTCCTAACATCCAGCCTAGACCTGCCCTGGCACAACTTGAGACTGTGTCCCCTTGTTCTGTTGCTGGTTGCCTGGCAGAAGAGGCCACCCCCCACCTGGCTGCAATGTCCCTTCAGGTAGTTGTAGACAGTAATAAGATCACCCCTGAGCCTCCTCTTCTCCAGGCTGCACACCCCCAGCTCCCTCAGCCTCTCATCATAGGGTTTGTGTTCCAGGCCCCTCACCAGCTTTGTCACCCTTCTCTGGATGCGTTCCAGCACCTCAACATCTCTCTTGAATTGACATGTGATAACCAAACCACAATGACAGCAAAATAGTAATGTTCTCACCAAAGATTCCACTGAAACACACTAAGAAAATACTGACTTACAGAATCATTCTCCTTCTCTGGAGGCTTTCAAGGCCTGTCTAGATGTGTTCCTCTGTGATCTGTGCTAGACTGTGTGGTTCTGCTGTGGCAGGGGGTTTGGACTCAATGATCTCCTTGGGTCCCTTCCAACCCCTAACATCCTGTGAGCCTGTGAGGGAATCATTTCCTGATCCCTGGAGAGCTGGGTAGATGCATAAGCTTCCTATTATCAATCTCATGTGTGGCTCTGCCTTTCCAGTGCAACATGCTGTGTGCTTTGCTGGAGCACCACCTTGTCTTCATGAAATAAAGATGAAATGGAAGCTTCACTTTCCAGGGCTCCAAATTCTCTACAGCTTTTGTGGTCGCAGTAAGTGAGTGTTTGTTATAGACATCTTTCCTTTCTGTTCTTCTTGTCTTTTTGCTTTGGTATCCCCGAGGCAGCTCGTGTGCTGGATACAACATAGATACAAACAATTTGCTCTTGGAGACAATGTTATGTTGAAATATCACAGAAGCACAGAATGGTAGGACTGGGAAGGTGTGATGGTTTGGGAGTTACCCACCCCACACACACAGTGAAATCACCCAGGCTAGACTCAGCCATCTGGAAGTTAAGGAATGAAGCTATATTTACAGCTTAGCACAATTTACAAGCATATATATATATATATATACACACAAACATTTACAGTTACATACAAGTTAAAAGTAATACAGAAACACAATACCCCTCCCAGAAAAATTTGAGTCCCCAGGAGGGCTCCTGACCCAAACCTCCTCCTCTCTCCCTCTTCCCCTCCCTTCAGAAATAACCAGATCAATCCCTGCATATCTCACGTGATAAATCTGGAGAGATCTGAGGTGAGATGTCAATAAGAGGTTAGAGGAAAAAGGTTTGATCAGATTAAAGAGTTAAGGCAAAGGCAACCACACAGACTCAGATCTCCAGAGAGAGAAGGAACAGAACTGAGAGCTGAGCACTGTGTGAGAAGTGTCTTACCTGTATTGTGACTAGTTGCATTTCTCAGCAGGAACATGAACGACATAGGATACTGTTGGGGTTTTTTCTTTCTTCTCACAGCTAAGGGTTTAATTTCTCTCAGTAAAAGATTCCAGTTAGCCTCAAACCAGCACAGAAGGTGCCTCTGGAGATCATAGAATCGTAGAATCAACCAGGTTGGAAGAGACCTCCAAGACTATCCAGTCCAACCTAGCACCCAGTCATATCCAGTCAACCAGACCATGGCACTAAGTGCCTCATCCAGGCTTTGCTTGAACACTTCCAGGGACAGTGCCTCCACCACCTCCCTGGGCAGCCCATTCCAATGCCAATCACTCTCTCTGACAACAACTTCCTCCTAACATCCAACCTAGACCTCCCCTGGCACAGCTTGAGGCTGTATCCCCTTGTTCTGTTGCTGGGTGGCTGGAGAAGAGAAGGCTGAGAGGAGATCTGAGCAATGTCTGTCCATAGCTGAGGGGTGAGTGTCAAGTGAAGGGGGCCAAGCTCTTTTGGGTGGTGCACAGTAATAACACAAGGAGCAATGGGTACAAACTGGAACAGAGAAGGTTTCACCTCTACAGGAGGAGAATTTTCTTTACAATGAGGGTGACAGAGCCCTGGAACATGTTGCCCAGAGCAGTTGTGGAGTCTCCTTCTCTAGAGACTTTCCAAACCCACCTGGATGCATTCCTGTGCAGACTACCCTAGAGTATCCTGCTTTGGCAGGAGGGGTTGGGCTGGATGATCTCTGTAGGTCCTTCCAATGTCTCACATTCTGTGACTCTGTGATTTTCCCTTACCTCTATGAGTCCCTGACTCCTTGAAATGGGCTCTCAGTCATACATACAATTGGATGTGTTCCATGAAGGTTGTTGTTCATACAAGGAGCAAAGAAAAGAGGCCCTATCCCTGGAGGTGTTTAAGGCCAGGCTGGCTGAGGCTGTGGCCAGCCTGATCTAGGGTAGGGTGTCCCTGCCCATGGCAGGGGGGGTGGGACTAGATGATCCTTGTGGTCCCTTCCAACCCTGACTGATTCTATGATCCTATGATTCTAAACCAGGAGAAAGCAACCTGCAAACCATAAGCATCTTGAAAACAGACCCAGGAGTTCACCTAAATTAAGCTTAACTGGGCAAAATGTCTGTTCTTGGAGAGAAAGGTAATCAAGTCAAAGATGAGCTGAGGTGGTGATCTGTCAGTCCCTATTCAGAAGGTGAACTAGCAGCTCATTTTGAGGGCTCAGTTCCTGTGATGACCCAGGTTCAACACATTTCTCTAGATGCTGGACAAACTGTAAGTGAAATGAAGATGCTTAGGATGCTGATACACCCAGCAATAGCTACGAGTGGTTGTGAACATGGAGAAGCTCAGATTGACTACATGTAATATGGTTCAAAACTGATGTGGTATGGAAATCAATGGGTTTAATAACTTTAATGAGAAAAGTGATAAAGATTACTGATTTTAATGAGTTCTTACAGGAGAGGCTGAAGGCTTTGATTCTACTGTTTGTTCACATATTTCTGGAGAGCAGGCTGCTGCTCTGCACACACATGAAGCATACTAATAAGGTATTATTTTCTGCCTCTCAGATCTCTTTTGAATTCAAATATATCTATTAGCACCTTTACAGCACAGCTTAGGCATATCCCAAGCCTATATCATTAATAATTTCTAACTCTACCATTTGGTGGGTGGCATTGAAGAGTGCTGGGAGAAAGAGTTTGCTTCTCTGGGTCTTAACATCCTGGATGGAAAATGCAGGCAGGAAAGGGAACAAAATAAAAGAGAAGAGATTTAGAGTAAATTGGATCTGCAAGGTTTGAGCTGGCAGAGATCCAGACTTTGTAATTTTAAGACTGTGAATATGGGTCAGGATGGTGACAGCTGCAGGGTAGCCTCCAGTAGGATTTTGAAGGCTGTTTCAAGAGTAAAGGTCTGTACTCATAAGGGTGGTGCTTGCTCTGGGGGAGGAAATCATAGAAAGGTTTGGATTGGAAGGGACCTCCAATGACTGCCTAGCTCAACCCCCTTGCAGTGAGCAGAGACATCCTCCATGAGACCAGGTTGTTTAGAGCCTTGTTGAGCTTGCCCTTGAGTATCTCCAGGGATGGGGCCTCAACCACCTCCCTGGGCAACCTGTTGCAGTGTTCCACCACCCTCATGGTAAAGAACTTGTTGCTAACATCCAATCTAAGTCTTCTCTCATTTCAAACCATTGCTCCTTGTCCTGTCACTGCAGACCTTTGTAAATAGTCCCTCTGCAGCCTTCTTGTAAGTCCCCTTCAGGTACTGGCAAACTGCTCTTAGGTCACCCTGGACCTTCTCTTCTCCAGGCTGAACACCCCCAGCTCCCTCAGCCTGTCCATGCAGGAGAGGTGTCCCAGTCCCCTGATCATTTTCGTGGCCCTCCTCTTGTCCCTCTCTACCAGGTCCATGTGGGAGTATGGCTGAGAACTGTCACCCAGAGGAAGGTGCAAAGAAAGAAACATTGCTCTGGACAAACATCTCTGTCTCTGCTCTCTTAAGTGTTGCTGTTCATGATAGTTCAGACAGGCCAAGGACAATGTACTCTTCTGTTCATTCTTCCAAAGAGCCATGCAGAAACTTGAAGGAAGTGTTGAACATGTTTTTTAGCTACCTGGATGGGACAGATATAAAACATTTGGATTCTGTCTCCAAATTATGGCACCTATTTTGGGTGTGTCCTTATTGCTGATGAAGCTGCTTCCCTGGGACCTTCCCTTGAGCAGTGTTGTCTTTTCTGTTGTGAGATGCTGACCAGCTGTCATCACAGGGCATGGGCACAGAAAAAATACCTGATGCTTAATGGATTTGACACTTAACTGGACTTGCAACATGAACAACTCCTGTAAGTTAGATAAGCCTGAGACTAATTGTTTTCCTAAACTCCATTAGCTGAGTTTGGCTTGGATGCTCTTTAGTCACCTTCTGGTCTAAGGCTGCAAAGCCAGTGTCAACATTTTACAGCATTTCCAATTCATGGCTTGTCAGATTATAAGAATAGCCCTATTATGCTGGACCAAAGGCCCATCAAGCTCAGTATCCTGTTTCTGACAGTAGCTGCTGATTAAGGAAAGGGTGGAACAGCAGGGAAAGTATTGAGTGATATTTCCCCAACATCCTCTCACCCCACAGCTGTTTATGCCTTAAAGATTTTCTGCTCTTTGTGTTTAAGAACTCTCTGGGGACTTTGCTTCTCTTAATTTGTCAGATCATACTGAGGCTTTCAGCATCTGCAGCACTTGGTGGCAGTGAGTTTGGCAATTTAATGATTTGCTGTGCAGAAAGTGCTCATTTTTCTTTTGTTTTAAAGCCCTGAGTGAAGATTTCCTGTGATGCACCTCTAGTTCTTATACTTTGAGAAGCAAAATCGATGATCTGGACTCAGGGGATTGAGTCCAGCATCCGTGTGTTTGCAGATGACACCAAGCTAGGAGCAGGTGTGGAGCTGTTGGAGGGTAGGAGAGCCCTGCAGAGGGACCTTGACAGGCTGCATGGGTGGGCAGAGGTAAATAGGATGAGATTGAACAAGTGCAGGGTTGTACATGTTGGCCACAATGACCCCAAGCAGTGCTACAGGCTGGGGCCAGAGTGGCTGAGAGCAGCCAGGCAGAAAGGGACCTGAGGGTATTGGTAGATAGTAGCTGAAGAGGAGGCAGCAGTGTGCCCAGGTGGGCAGCAGAGCCAATGGCATCCTGGGCTGGCTCAGGAACAGTGTGGGCAGCAGAAAAAGAGAGGTTATTCTGCCTCTGTGCTCAGCACTGGTCAGGCCACACCTTGAGTGCTGTGTCCAGTTGTGGTCTCCTCCATTGCAGAGAGATGCTGAGGTGCTGGAAGGTGTTTGGAGCAGGGCAGCAAGGCTGGGGAGGGGCCTGGAGCACAGCCCTGTGAGGAGAGGCTGAGGGAGCTGGGGGGGTGCAGCCTGCAGCAGAGGAGGCTCAGGGCAGAGCTCATTGCTGCCTGCAGCTGCCTGCAGGGAGGCTGTAGCCAGGTGGGGTTGGGCTCTGCTGCCAGGCAGCCAGCAGCAGAAGAAGGGGACAGAGGCTCAAGCAGTGCCAGGGCAGGTCTAGGCTGGATGTTGTTAGGAAGTTGTTGTCAGAGAGAGTGATTGGCACTGGAATGGGCTGCCCAGGGAGGTGGTGGAGTCGATGTGCCTGGAGGTGTTCTAAAAAGCCAAGCCTGGCTGGGGCACTTAGTGCCATGGTCTGGTTGATTGGCCAAGGCTGGGTCCTAGGTTGGACTGGATGATCTTGGAGCTCTCTTCCAACCTGGTTGATTCTATGATTCTATGATTCTATAAAATTCCTTCTTCATCTGCCTCATGATTTTAGAGAACTCTAATCAGGACCTAAACTCAATCAGTCTCAGTGTGTGATTTAAAGCTCTGTATTTTGGCTTATAAACAGCTCTCTGGCTGTTTATATTCCATTTGCTTTGGTTTATGTTTATTTCAACTTTATTTCAATAATTTAATCAGTTTGAGGAGATTATTTTGGCCTAATTAAGGTAGAATTAATCCAGGGAAAGCGATAATTTGAAAGCCAGGATTTGAAGGTAGCTTATTTAATCTGTGTGTCTTCAAATGCTTTGGATTCAATTTGCCCAGCTTTCATACTGATGGATGCTGTATTAAATTATTTAAATAGATGAATTAAATTGGAAGCAAACAGAGGCTAATGCATTTCACCCTCAGATAGCATGCTGCTGTAGCCAGAGAGCTTTGCTGGAAGAACTAGAATGAAGCAAAACTAGAAGTGAGTAGATTCAGATTGAATGTTAGGAAGAAGTTCTTCAGCATGAGGGTGGTGAGACACTGGCATAGGTTGCTCAGGGAGGTGGTGGAAGCCTCATTCCTGGAGGTTTTGAAGGCCAGGCTGGATGTGGCTCTGAGCAACCTGATCTAGTGTGAGGTGTCCCTGCCCATGGCAAGGGAGTTGGAACTGGCTGATCCTTGAGGTTTCTTCCAACCCTGACAAATCTATGATTATCTGAACTGAGGAAACAGTTGTGAGCTGGAAGCACTGCATGCAAACAAGGGGCAAAGGGCCACAAAAATACCCCTTTTGATTTATCATCTAAAGCTCATCTGCCAAATCCTTGTGGCCAGTGTAGCAAAATGGAGCCAAGAAAGAAACCTCATGGAGATTGGCCATGCAAGGTGGAAGAATAAGCAGCTGTTGCTCAACAGAAAGCTTGGACTAGGCTTGCAAAAATGTCCCTGGCACTGGCTGAGCTGTTTGCATGGCCAGAGCTTGCACAATGCCCATCTGGTGGGCAGCTACAATTTGGATTGTCTCATTTGGTGAGAAGAAAAAGCCACCAGCTTCACCAACTTCCTTCTCACTTAAGAATTGGGATGTCTGGAAAGGGATGAAGAGGACAAGGGCAAGGGAGGTAATTCTTGCCCTGTACTCAATGCTGCTCAGGCCACACCTTGACTTCTGTGCCCAGTTCTGAGATCTTCAATTCAAGAGAGATGTTGAGATACTGGAACATGTCCAGAGAAGGGCAACAAAGCTGAGGAGGGTCCTGGAGCACAGCCCTGTGAGGAGAGGCTGAGGGAGCTGGGGGGGTGCAGCCTGCAGCAGAGGAGGCTCAGGGCAGAGCTCATTGCTGTCTGCAGCTGCCTGCAGGGAGGCTGTAGCCAGGTGGGGTTGGACTCTTCTGCCAGGCAACCAGCAAGAGAACAAGGGGACAGAGGCTCAAGCTGTGCCAGGGCAGGTCTAGGCTGGATGTTGTTAGGAAGTTGTTGACAGAGAGAGTGATTGGCATTGGAATGGGCTGCCCAGGGAGGTGGTGGAGTGGCCGTGGCTGGAGGTGTTCAAAAAAGCAAAGATTGGATGAAGTACTCAGTGCCATGGTCTGGCTGATTCCGTGATTCCAAGAGCAGAAGATGCTCTTTAGTACTCGGGGACGCTAGGTGGAGGTATTGGCTCACTTTGCAGCTCTCTGTGCCCCGTGCAGCTTCGGTGTGCCTATGATGTTACCCAGACGCTTAGGCGAGGAGCATGCCGTGAGGTGATGAGCACTGGGTTAGGAGGGCCGGTGACATCCCATGGAAGGGATTGACCAGAGGGGGCTGCAAGAGACTCACAGGGCAACCTACAACTTTTGGTCATTTCTCACTCTGCAGCCTCTATCTCAAACACAGCTGCTCCAATGGCCATTGCTCTTCCTCTGCAGCTGGAGGAAAAAGAGACAAAGCTGCCCATGGAAGAAGGAGAGCCAAGGCTGTGACACGTTCCCTTTGTCAACTTGAAGCATTGCTGCTGCAAATGTCATTGATACATTCTGGAGGGCAGGATAGGGACCTGAAGCTACTCTTCATACTCCTTTCCTTTCTACAAGTTTGGCTTGTCAAAGGAATGTCATTCAAAGCAAGAGACCCCTTCCCAGACTCTGATGTCTTGGCTGGTCATGATGGATGACCTGGGGTGAAGCTGGGCTGCTGAGGAGGCTGGCTCTCTGCTGCTCTGGGAGCCCTGGCAGAGCTGCTAAGTTAGGGCAGGCTTTGGGAATTCCCAGAGGAGAATGCAGGCACAAATACAGGGGTGGTGCCAGGACAGATTTTGAAGGTGACCGCAGGATGCAAGAGAGGTCTGATATATTCTGGCTCTGTGGGATGCTGGTGGCAGTGCTGGTTGCTGCTGCTGTGTGTGTCTGTGTAAGGTCAAGCTGCAGAAGGGTTCTGAAGAAAATAAGAAAGCTTTGAGTTCTCTTAGAATCATAGAATCAAACAGGTTGGAAGAGAGCTCCAAGCTCACCCAGCCCAACCTAGCACCCAGTCCTGGCCAACCAACCAGACCATGGCACTAAGTGCCCCAGCCAGGCTTGGCTGCAACACCTCCAGCCACGGCCACTCCACCACCTCCCTGGGCAGCCCATTCCAATGCCAATCACTCTCTCTGCCAACAACTTCCTAACAACATCCAGCCTAGACCTGCCCTGGCACAGCTTGAGGCTGTGTCCCCTTCTTCTGTTGCTGCTTGCCTGGCAGCAGAGCCCAACCCCACCTGGCTACAACCAATGCTGTGACCAGCAGGAGTAGGGCAGGGATTGTCACCCTGTACTCGACATTGGTGAGGCCACACCTCGAATGATCTGTTCAGTTTTGGGCACCTCAGTACAAAGGAAAACACTGAGGAGCTGGAGCAGGTGTGAAGAAGAGCAACTAAGCTGGCGAAGGGCCTAGAGAATGAGGGTGATGAAGAACAGCTGAGTGAACTGGGATTGCTTAGTGTGAGGAAGAGGAGGGTGAGAGGATACCTCATCACCCTCTACAACTGTCTGAAAGGACAATGCAGAGAGGTAGGTGCTGGGCTCTTCTGACAGGGAATTAGTGATAGAACAAGAGACAGTGGTCTCAAGTTGCACCAGGGAAGGTTTAAACTGGACATTAGGCAACATTTTTTCCCTGCAAGAGCAGTCAAGCTTTGGAACAGGCTGCCCAGGGAGGTGGTGGAGTCATCATCCCTGGGTGTGTTTAAAGGTGGTTGAGATGTGACAGCTAGCAATATGGTTTAGTGGTGACCTTGGTAGAGCAAGGTTAATCGTTGGACCTGATGATCTCCAGGGATCTTTTCCAACCTGAGTGATTCTATGATGTGAAGGCTTTGGCTGAGCTAGTAGAGATTTTGGCATATCTCTTTTTCTCAGGATCAAAAGTCTCCCCGAGCTAGATGACCTTCTTCATTTCATTTTAGACTCTTATTTTCCACTCTTCTGATTTTTGCTGTGACAGTAGATGTTTGAGTACAAAAAAACCCCAACAGGGTGGTGGAGGTTTGTGAGTGGCTCTTTTGAAGAGGATTTGTGATGTGAAACATTAATTGATACCAACATGTGCAGAGTTAAGCAGCTATTGAATTATCGCTATTACTGAAATAGGATCTCTATTTCTTTTGTCTAAGTGCCTATGTTTCTGAGATGGTTGGGTTGCTTAAGCTGATTTGGTTTGCTGGGGTTTGGGACATTTTTTGAAGTGGAAACAGAGTTTTCTCTTCAACAAACTCCAATCCCTAACTTTGAGCTTGCCTACATTATGGAATTGTACCAAAATAGCTATTCCAGGATAAGCTCCCAGGGGGATATTTTAGAACTATATTAGATTAAATTGGAAATAGGAACTCTTATTTTGCAATAAGAGTGCCTGCTTTGGGATTTAGATTGAAATAAACCCACCTCAGAATAACTGTAGCTATTTGGGTGGATTTCCAGGAGCAGACAAGAACTTAGCAATATTCTGAAATAATCATATTAAAATCTTAACAGATGTAATGAGTGCTGGAGAAAAATGTCAATACTGGGGTGAAGCAAACTGGAGTGAGTGTGTCTGATGGTGTCATATGCTTGTTCAGTGGGGTTTTATTCACTGTAAGGTAAAGGTTGCACCTTTGAGCTGTGTTTACAATTTGTTACTAATATTGTACTCAGTATGTGCTGGGGGAGGTCTAGGCTGGATGTTAGGAGGAAGTTGTTGGCAGAGAGAGTGATTGGCACTGGAATGGGCTGCCCAGGGAGGTGGTGGAGTTGCCATCTCTTGGAGGTATTCAAGAAAAGACTGGATGAAGCACTCAGTGCCATGGGCTGGTTGACTGGCCAGGGCTGGGTGCTAGGTTGGGCTGGATGATCTTGGAGGTCTCTTCCAACCTGGTTGATTTTATGATTGTAGTAGTAACCCCACTGTGCTAGGAATAAGCTTACAGATAGAGGTCCCATCTCTGTACAATTTGCAGTCTAGAGAGGATCCAATGGCTTTGCAATGCTATAGATGTCAGCAGGTCTGTTTTGCTGACAAAATGCAGGTTCTCAACTTACACAGAATCACAGAACTTTAGGGGTTGGAAGTGACCTAGAAAGATCATCCATTCCAACCTCTCTGCCACAGCAGTAGTACCTAGAGTGTGTCTCATGTAGAGACACATCCATAAGGGCTTTGAATGTCTCCAGAGAAGGAGACTTTACAACCTCTTTGGACAGCCTGTTTCAGGGCTCTGACAGCCTTACAGGGAAAAAGTTTTCCCTTCTGTTCACATGGAAACTCTTCTGCTCCAGCTTGCACCCAGTGCCCCTTGTCCTCTCATTTGACATCCCTGAGGAGGGCCTGGATTTGTCCTCTTAACACTGCCTTCACATCTTTCTAAACATGACTGAATCACAGAATCATAGAAACAGCCAGGTTGGAAGAGACCTCCAAGATCATCCAGCCCCACCTAGCACCCAGCCCTGGCCAATCAACCAGACCATGGCACTAAGTGCCACTCCACCAGCTCCCTGGGCAGCCCATTCCAATGCCAATCACTCTCAGTGACAACAACTTCCTCCTAACATCCAGCCTAGACCTGCCCTGGCACAGCTTGAGGCTCTGTCCTCTTGTTCTGTTGCTGGTTGCCTGGCAGCAGAGACCAACCCCACCTGGCTACAGCCTCCCTTCAGGTAGTTGTAGACAGCAATGAGCTCTGCCCTGAGCCTCCTCTGCTGCAGGCTGCACCCTCCCAACTCCCTCAGCCTCTCCTCACAGGGCTGTGCTCCAGGCCCCTCCCCAATTTCATCGCCTTTCTCTGGATATGTTCCAGTATCTCAGCATCTCTCTTGAACTGAAGAGCCTAGAACTGGACACAGAGTACTCACCTCTCCTCCTCCTCTGCTTCAAGCTCAAGAGCTCCAGCTCCCTTAGCCTTTCTTCACAAGAAGAATGTTCCACTCTTTATAGCACTCCCTGTTTGTAACACCCCTTGTGCATGACACTCCCTGTAGAGGCAAAACTGCTCCTTAGGATTCTTTGTTCTGTTTTTCTGCTTGAAGGCAAGCAGAAGATATCTGCAAGAAGGCAGAAATTATGAAACCCACACATTTGTTCTGTATTTGTAGTTATTGTGCCACCCCTCTCTGTTTAGTTTACTATAGATAGGAGATGAGTCATTATTTACAATGGCAAATGCAACCTTCTTCCTTACAACCTGTGGCAAGGAGCTAGTATGGATGTGAAATGAGTGTGTCACCCATCTTTACATACACATAAAAGTTTAAAATCACACTTTCTCATGTGATAAGGGTTGCTTACAGCTGAGGAAGTGCTGCTGTCTTTCTGGGTGTGGTTTTTTTTATCTCCCCTCTTTTTAGGCACTTTCATTTGTGCCTTGAGTCCCAGAGAGTGGAGATGGCAGGGGCTCTGTGCAAAGAAAAGGTCACTCTCTGTATTTAACTGTGTTCTTATTCACTTTAATCATAGACTCATAGACTCAACCAGGTTGGAAGAAACCTTAAAGATCATCCAGTCCAACCTAGCACCCAGCCCTGTCCAACCAACCAGACCATGGCACTAAGTCTTTGCTTGAACGCCTCCAGGGATGGCGACTCCACCACCTCCCTGGGCAGCCCATTCCAATGCCAATCACTCTCTCTGACAACAACTTCCTCCTAACATCCAGCCTAGACCTCCCTGCCACAACTGCAGACTGTGTCCCCTTGTTCTCTTGCTGCTTGCCTGGCAGCAGAGCCCAACCCCACCTGGCTACAGCTTCATTTCAGGTAGTTGTAGACAGCAATGAGGTCACCCCCGAGCCTTCTCTTCTATCTGCCTCTCTGCTGCCAGTACCCCTACGTCCCTTTCCTCCTTGCTGCTCTCCAACCACTCTGTCCCCAAACTCTTCCATGTACTTTCAACATTATTTTGGTCCCATCCTGGTGATCTAAAAAAATAAAATGCTGTAGAAATCCAGTAGCACAATTTCAAGGTTATCCCACAGGCCAGCTAATCCATAATGTGATTCCCCACACACACACATTATGGTTCATCATAATAAAAGAAATTGATATAATATTAAAAGAGAAAGGCAGTTTCTTCTTCTCAGATTTCCATATCTAACATCAAGCTCATGCTTGAAGGTAATTTCAGCTAATCCTTTGTAGCAAAAAAAAATCTATTACATTTATCATACTGAATTTGTTTCCCCTTCACTTCATCCAATTACCTTTTCTACGAGTGGAAAATATATCAGAGTTGTCTCCATACTTTTTAATGGGTGTTTCCTCACTATTTTCTTCTTGATCTTTTGTCAAGATGTGCTTTAATTAAAATGTTCATGTAACTTGGCCAGGCTGATCCTTCAGTTTCCAGATAGTCATTAAGTTTACTTTGAAAAGTGGAATAGAGCAGTCCTAGGAGCTGAGATGGGACTGAACAGCTTCTTTACCATGAGGGTATTGGAACACTACAGCAGGTTTTCCAGGGAGGTAATTGAGGCCCAATCCCTGGAGATCTTCAGTGTGAGGCTTGACAGAGCTCTGGGCAGCCTGATCTAGTTGAAGATGCCCCTGCTGACAGTGGTGGGGTGAGGGAGTTTGGATAAAATGACCTAACTAAATGGGTTTAAACTGGCAGAGGGGAGATTCAAACTAGATATTAGGAAAGGTTTATTTCCAATGAGGGTGGTGAGACACTGGCACAGGTTGCCCAGGGAGGTAGTGGAAGCCTCATCCCTGGAGGTGTTTAAGGCCAGGTTGGATGAGGCCTTGAGAGACCTGTTCTACTGGGAGGTGTCCCTGCCTATGGTGGGGTTTGGAACTCGATGAGCTTTGAGGTCCCTTCCAACTCAAACTATTCTATGATTCTATGACCTTTGCAAGTCCCTTCTACCTCAAACCATTCTATCATTCTTTGACCTTTGCAAGTCCCTTCCAACTCAAACCATTCTGTGATTCTATTAAATTCTCTAGGTGTAGAAACTTCTACACAGATTGTTGTAATGCCATCTTTTAGGATGGTTTAGTTAGATGTTTATCAACATTTCTGTTATAAATCACTTTATCAAGTCCTTTGCTGTTTGGCTATTAAAATTTGCATAGAAAATACAGATACAAACAGCCTCAAGCAGGCAATCTTCTTTTAATTAACAAGAGGTATGATTCCAGAGTGTAAAGATGCAGTTGGTGGTGCTTACCAGCTAGGTAGCTGCCACTCAACAGCTCCATATGGGAGTGACACTGTATCAGCTTCCTGGAGAAAATGTGTTTTCCCACTGTTCTCTTCCAGAGCCTGAGCTGTAGGTTCTTCACATGATTGGAATGCGCTGCCCAGGGAGGTGGTGGAGTTGCCATCCCTGAAGATGTTCAAGCAAAGATTGGATGAGGCACTTAGTGCCATGGTCTGCTTGATTGGGTAGGGCTGGCTAGGTTGGACTGGATGATCTTGGAGGTCTCTTCCAACCTCCTTGATTCTATGATTCCATACTACACTTTTCTTTGCCCTGGTGTACACAAAGCTATTCTGAATGCAATTTAGAATAAGGAAAGAAGACATGGCAGGAAGAGAGCATCTCAGCCAAGAGATCTTGAAAGAAGCATCTACAAGTTCTTCATCATAGAACCATGGGAGAGAATAGTTTTGTTTGGAAAATACCTTTAAGATCATTGGGTCCAATCATTGTCTGACTTTACCAGGTCTGATGCTAAACTGTGCCCCTTGGTGCCACATCTGTCTTACACAAATGCAGAAAACTATCTCCTCTTTGAGAGAGGGAGGAGGGTAGGTGACCAAAGGCTCCACCATTGAAGGCTGTCAGCCATCAATGTGAATTTTCTTTCTTCCTTAGGAGCCAGCCTGAGGAAACAAGAAATGAGGCTTTGGCCAGCCTGATCTAGGGCAGGGTGTCCCTGCCTATGGCAGGGGGATTGGAACTAGATGATCCTTGTGGTGCCTTCCAACCCTGACTGATTGTATTCTATTCTATGATTCAAGAAAGATGTTGAGGTCCTTGAATGTGTCCAGCAAGGCTGGGGAGGGGCCTTGAGCACAGCCCTGTGAGGAGAGGCTGAGGGAGCTGAGGGTGTTCAGCCTGCAGCAGAGGAGGCTCAGTGCAGACATCATTGCTGTCTACAACTACCTGAAGGGAGGCTGTAGCCAGGTGGGGTTGGTCTCTGCTACCAGGCAACCAGCAACAGAACAAGAGGACACAGTCTCAAGTTGTGCCAGGGGAGATTTAGGCTGGATGTTAGGAAGTTCTTCACAGCAAGAGTGATTGGCATTGGAATGGGCTGCCTGGGAAGGTGGTAGAGTCCCCATCCCTGGAGGTGTTTAAAAGGAGGCTGGATGAGGCACTTAGTGCCCTGGTTTAGTTAATTAGAAAGTGTTAGGTGATAGGTTGGACTTGATGATCTTAGAGGTCTTTCCAGTCTGTTTAATTCTCTGTTTCTTAAAGTGCTTTACATCTAGAGCATCATACCACTGCAGCTGAAGTGTTTGAGTAAAATGTTCATCTCCTTCAGCTTCAGCATCTTTCACTTTAAAACTACTGAACTGATCAACTTCACCTGGGAACCTCTTTGCTTCTCTGAGAGGCCAGTGCCCCACACCCACTGTGACATTAGGGCACACAACCATTTGTTTCTGCCACAGAAATGGGCAGAATTTTAGTTGGAATATATGGAAAACAGCTTTTGCATGTTTTCATCACCATAATATTAGGTAAGCCACCATTCAGGCTGAGACCAAATGTAGAGCATTAATCACTTTGAAACATTTCAAACATCAGAAGTGTGTAAAATGAAAAGTACCTTCAAAGCTTTTCCCTCACTCTTATTCCCTCAAAGCCTTGAACAAAGGACTAAGTGTAGCTTCAAATGGTAACCTCAGCAGAAATCAACTTTAAATTCAGCAGTCACTAAGGTTATTACATCCTTTCTGTGGTAAATCTCAGATGTGTGGTGTGCTCTCTGTGATTCTCTGGCTGTGGGCAGCGTTTGCTATGGGCTAGAGGTGGAGGCACTTTCCTGGTACTGGCTTGGTGAATCTTGCTTGTTTCTCTCTTCCTTCATGGCAAAAACCAGATTATCTTGTTCTGAGGATGTCTGACAGTGCCTATTCCATGTCTGGCAGTCACTAAAATCTAATTCTGCTGGACTTAATTATCATAATTTATTCCCTGTAGCTGGTTTCCAAAAATAGGAGTAGGTATGATCCTTGCCCTAGAAGGCTCACACAGAAGACAGAGAATTAAAAAGACTGGCAGATGGGGTGGGGGGGGCAAAAGGAGCCATGGCTATGGAAAGCACACAGAGAGAGATAAATTAAATCCAAATGACTCCTTTGGTGTGATAGTGAGACTTAATAAGCAAGTTTGTTAAAGGGAAAAATATCATTCAACTAAAAGATATAGATAGGTGACTGACTCTCAGAGGAACATTCAGAATGGCAGCAGCCTAATGGCAGCATCCTTACCCAACTGGAAGAGCCTCTTCTGCGCTTCGAATCACTTCTCTCTGATGTCACTTTGACTATATAGAATCATAGAATCAAGCAGGTTGGAAGAGACCTCCAAGCTCATCCAGTCCAACCTAGCACCCAGTCCTATCCAGTCAACCAGACCATGGCACCAAGTGCCTCATCCAGGCTTTTCTTGAAGACCTCCAGGGATGGTGCCTCCACCACCTCCCTGGGCAGCCCATTCCAGTGCCAATCACTCTCTCTGCCAACAACTTCCTCCTAACATCCAGCCTATACTTTCCCCAGCACAACTTGAGGCTGTGTCCCCTTGTTCTGTTGCTGCTTGACTGGCAGAAGAGCCCAACCCCGCCTGGCTACAGCCTCCCTTCAGGTAGTTGTAGACAGCAATGAGCTCACTCCTGAGCCTCCTGTTCTCTAGGCTGCACACCCCCAGCTCCCTCAGCCTCTCCTCATAGGGTTTGTGTTCCAGGCCCCTCACCAGCTTTGTTGCCCTTCTCTGGACACCTTCCAGCACCTCAACATCTCTCTTGAATTGAGGAGCCCAGAACTGGACACAGCACTCAAGGTGTGGCCTGAGCAGTGCTGAGCACAGAGGCAGAATAACCTCCCTTGTCCTACTGGCCACACTGTTCCTGATGCAGGCCAGGATGCCATTGGCTCTCTTGGCCACCTGGGCACACTGCTGGTTCATCTTCAGCCTACTATCTATCAGTACCCCCAGCTCCCTCTCTGCCTGCCTGCTCTCAGCCACTCAGTCCCCAGCCTGTAGTGCTGCTTGGGGTTGTTGTGGCCAAATTGCAGAACCCTGCACTTGGCCTTGTTAAATGTCATCCTGTTGGCCTCTGCCCACCCATCCAGCCTGTCCAGGTACTTCTGCAGGGCTCTCCTATGATCCAGCTGGCAGCTCTGTCCTTCCTTACTCACCCCACTTCTTTCCTATAGCTAACTTTCAAATGCATCATTTTCTCATCTCAAATGATCTTTGGAGGCTGCTGTGCTCTCTGCAAGCAGTGAAGAAGCCCTGAGCACACATTCTGGGTTCTAGACCCCTCAGCAGGGCCTAAGTCACACTTCACCTTTCAGGAGGGCTTGGACTTGAAGATCTGCAGTGGTTCCTTCCAACCCCTCACATCCTGTGATCCTGTGACCAATACTTTTGTTGCTTGAGGTTATCCTAACAGTAAGGTAGCCCTTTCAAAAGGCAGAAATGGAGACATTGCAAGCCCCGAGCCCACTGCTTGTCTCTGGGTTTGCCTGTTAGTACCTGCTGCTGCAGGCTTGCATTTGGTCTTCACCCTGTCCCTGTGATGTGTGGCCCTACTGTCATCTCTCTGACAGATAACTAAAAAAGTTGCTTGAGGTTTGCAGAGGAAACCTGCAGTGGAACAGGCTTCATCTTGGCTCTTTTGTGGTCTCACATAAACAGCCTCAGCACTGCAGCCTGTGTCCTCTCCTTTTAGCCTTCCCACAAAGTGGTGGTTAAATAATCCAGCAGTTGTCAATAGCAATGTCCAGAAATACTTGTGATTGTGTCCCAGAGCTGGCTGGGTTTGGATGTGATGATTACTGTGCCAGCAGCTCCAACAGCCTTTAGCTGGTGTCCAGAGAAGGGCCTGGAGCACAGCCCTGTGAGGAGTGGCTAAGGGACCTGGGGGTGTGCAGCCTGCAGAAGAGGAGGCTCAGGGTGGGTCCTTATTGCTGTCTACAACTACCTGAAAGGAGGCTGTGGCTAAGAGGGGGTTGGTCTCTCCCCACAGGCAACCAGTGACAGAAGAGAGGATGCAGCCTCAAGCTGCACCAGGGCAGATTGAGACTGGATGTTAGGAGGAAGTTCTTCACAGGGAGAGTGATTGGCATTGGAATGGGCTGCCCAGGGAGGTGGTGGAGGCACTGTCCCTGGAGGTGTTTAAAAGGAGACTGGACAAGGCACTTGGTAAGGTAGCCCTTTCAAAAGGCAGAAATGGAGACACTGCAAACCCAAATCCCACTGCACTTGGTGCCATGGTTTAGTTAATTAGAAGGTGTTACATTGTAGATTGGACTCAATGATCCCAAAGGTCTTTTCCAACCTGGTTAACTCTGTGAATTACCTGTGGAGGATGACACTGGTGATGAAGACTCAGCACACGATACATGACCAGCTCTCTTCCACATCAGCATCTGGGGACCATACAGCCCTTTGTGTGAGGGTATGCTGAGATGAGACTGAGGGTCCACTGCTGCCATCCCCAGATCATCTCTACTCTAGTGAGCGTTGTTTTCCTGGAGTTGAAGTGACCTCCCGTGGAGAGTGAAGCAGGTGCTGTGTTGGGAAAGAGATTAGTGAATTAGAGATGCCCCTCGGTGGCAAGTGCTGGACTCACTTGTGCAGTACTGGCATTGGAAGGCATCTTCCACTGTTGTCATCTCTTGGTGACTGGGCTGGGGGGGAGATCACACCTGGCCAAAGTATCCACATGGGAGAAGGCAGCATTACAATCATGAAGGTACTCCAGTAGTCACCTGGTGGTTTGTCTCATCCAGCTCTGGCTACCATCCCCTAGGCTTTGCTGGTTGCTCTTTACTTTTGCAGTTCTGCATCCTGAGGGTTTTTTGGGCATTTTTAAGGGGACTTCAGGCTTTGCCTTCCTTGTTGCTTACTGTGAAGCTCTGTGGATGTGGCCCTCAGTGGTGGTACAGCCACCTACCCACGTCACGTGCAGGACTTTTTACCTGATGAGATTCACAGATTCATAGAATGGCTTAGGTTGGAAAGGACTTTCAAGATCATCGAGTTCTATAGTCTCTGCTATGGACAGAGACCTTCCAATAGATGATGCTCAAGGCCTCATCCAGCCTGGCCTTGAACACCTCCAGGGATGGGACATCCATGACCTCAACAGGCAACATGTTCCACTGTCTCACCACCCTCACAATAAAGAAGTGGGTGCCCAGTTTCATCAGTGTACAGAGTCTTGCTGCCTTCCTTGGCCTTTGGGCCAGGCTGATCTGGGGAGAAAAGTCTCCACCATAACAACTCTCCTCCTGTGGACAGGGAAAAGGTATCGATAAAGTAATTTATCACTCCAATTCTGAGATCCCACTACCTCCTGTACTCTAATCTATGACTGTGCTTGTAGCTATGTCAGTGGGTGTTTTGTGTTATAAAGCCTCTTAGTTTGCTTCTTTCCTTTGTGCATGGAAATTTCTGGATAATCTGGAGAGAGGAGAAGGTGCTGATTTTGCACTGGCATTGAACCGCTTCATTTATTTAGCTCTGTCTTCTTTGGGAGCTGTCTCCAGGCCTCCACATGAAAAAGCTGCTCCCAATGGTGGTTTTTTTTGTTCTTTGTTGCTTTGTGTCTTGCAGGACAGTGAAACATCTGGCCCAAAGTTATGAGCTGCTGCTCCATGGCAAGCATACCAATGACAGCCAGCTGGAAATGTGCCACTCTGTCATTTTCCCTGCATCCCCTCCTGCACACTTAGAAATGCCACATGAACTGCAGCGTCATTCAAAACCCTGTAGCAGTGGGACTTGAGCTGCTGTGTTTGAGAAGTGAGCTGAGGGCACCACATCCCTGTGGGGGGCTACCTCTCAGGCACTGAGCAATGGGAAATAATGCATTCAGCAAATGCATGCTTCCCCTTGCTGTTGACTTAGCATGTGTGTGGGTGGATGCGCTGGAGGTGCCTCGGGCTTGTTAATAAAGCTAAGGATATGAATAATACTCAACTGTTACTGCACGATGCTTCTGCCACTGCAGTTCCTCTGTAGCAGCAGTTGAGTGACAGAGGGGATGCTACCAATGCACAAACTCTTCATCCTCCTGCCACCTTTCTTTTCTCCTTCCATTCTGCTGGGAGTCGAACGATTACAGCGGTTTAATCTGAGGATATTTTGACTAGAGGCTTTCTTCAAGAGACAAAGAAATCTGTGTGATTAGGTAGCTGCAATTAAGGAATTAAAAATTCAAATGGCTTTTTTTTGAGGGGGACATGTGCTACCAGTGGTAGTGCTATGCATTGCTCAGTTCAAGGTTATGTCTTTCCTACTGTGGCATGTGTTTTCTGACAGCAGAGTGTTCTTTATGATTTGGATAGATAGATACTAAGATAAATAAGAGATTGTTTATAGTGGAGCAAAGCTGGAGGTGGGTAGGTTCAGACTGGAGGTGAGGAGGAAGTTGTTGAGCATGAGAGTGGTGAGAGCCTGGAATGGGTTGCCCAGGGAGGTGGTTGAGGCCCCATGGCTGGAGGTGTTTAAGGCCAGGCTGGATGAGGCTGTGTGCAGCCTGCTCTAGGGTAGGGTGTCCCTGCCCATAGCAGGGGAGTTGGAACTAGATAATCCTTGTGGTCCCTTCCAACTCTGACTGATTCTATGATTCTATATTTATACTTTCTTATGGTATGTTTGCCATGATGAAAGACCATGAAGCAGCTTGGTGGAGAAAAGAAGAGTCATTGCAAAACAGCTTTCAAGGAAAAGTAAGCAGGAAGAAAGGATGTGCTGAGCTAAGACCTCACCAAAAGAATAAAGCACCAGGGAGATAGATCTGGCTACAAGTACAAAGCACAAACACAAAGCAGTCTGATTAATCAAGTAGCCTGCTTCTCAAGTTTATTAAACATGACAAGAAATTTAATAGAGAACAAAATCAAGGTGTTTGTAAAACACTCAAGGTGAAACTGCTGGTTAGAAGCAGTGGTTTTTATGTTGGGTTTCACAAGGTTCATCTGCCTCTGTCCAAAGTAGAACCAAAAAAAGAACCAACCAAACCCACAAGTGGTGCATTGTGATCACAGCCCTAAGCTGTTTGTATGTGCGCTTCAAATTAAGGGTTTGGTGTCATGGAAACAGCTTCTTCATTTGGAAAGCTCTGTGGCAGCATGAGTAGGAAAAGACAGGAAAGAGCAAGAGGGACAGTGAGCAAGGGAACGCGTGAGTGTGCCTGTGTAGTCTTCCCAACATCAGCAGCTACCTCCTTTCCCCAGAGAAAATGAAGCACACAGGAGGGCAGGGCTCCCAGCCTGCTTGCCTTACCTCACTTTGGAACAATGCAACTCATTCCCCCGTTGCTGTTTGTCACCTGCAAGAGTGCATGTGGCTTATTTTGTAGTTCACACAAAATGCCACTCCAAATAATTCTTCAGGGGATTTTCTGTATGGGAAGAACATGTATGTGTCCAGGCTGCAGGTGGGGTGGCAGGAAACAACCCTGTGCAAAAGAACTTGGGACTTCTGGTGCATGGGAAGCTGGACATGAGGCAACAGTGTGAGCTTGCAGCTCAGAAGGCCAGTGGCATCCTAGGCTGCATCAAAAGTGGTGTGGCCAGCAGAGCCAGGGAGGGGATTCTGCCACTGCTCTGGTAAGACCTCACCTGGAGTGCTGCATCCAGCTCTGCAGCCTTCAACAACATGGACATGATTCCATGATGAATAACTTCCTTTCCTCTGTTTGATGACACTGATCAGCATTGTCCATATAGTCTCAGTGCTAGATGGGACTGGATGATCTTGGAGGTCTCTTCCAACCCAGTTGATTCTGTGATTCTATGATGAATAACTTCCTTTCCTCTGTTTAATGACACTGATCAGCACTGTTCATATGGGCTGGGTGCTGGGTTGGACTGGATGATCTTGGAGGTCTTTTCCAACCCAGTTGATTCTATGATTCTGTGATGAATAACTTCCTTTCCTCTGTTTGATGACACTGATCAGCATTGTCCATATAGCCTCAGTGCTAGATGGGACTGGATGATCTTGGAGGTCTCTTCCAACCTGGTTGATTCTATGGTTATATTCTATGACCTGATGGAGCAAGTCCTGAGAAGGGCCATGAAGATAATTGAGGGCTTGGAACATCTCTACTACAAAGAGAGGCTGAGGGAGCTGGGGTTGTTCAGCCTGGAGAAAAGAAGGCTCCAGGGAGAGCTAAGAGCAGCCTGCCAGTACCTGAAAGGGGCTACAAGAAGGCAGCCGAGGGACCGTTTGTAAAGACCTGCTGGGACAGGACAAGGGGCAGTGGTTTGAAATCAGAGGAGAGCAGATTTAGATTGTGTGTTAGGAACAAGTTCTTTACCATGAGGGTAGTGGAACACTGCAACGAGTTGCCTAGGGAGGTAGTTGAGACTCCAAACTTAGAGACCTCCAAGGACATCTTCTGTGAGACAGTGTTCAGTGTTGCTGTGAGGTGTCCTCAGTGCTTGAAGGACTGAGTTGCCTAAAAACAAGCAGCTATGTGTTAAAGAAAGCCAGAGGTGGAATGGTTATCTGGAGAAAGCTACTCAATCCTCAGAGGAAAAAAAAAAAAAAGAAGAAGAAAGAGAAAAAAAGGGGGAAAAAGAAAAAAAAGAAGGAAAAAAAGGGGGAAAAAGAAAAAAAGAAGGAAAAAAAGGGGGAAAAAAAAGGAAAAAGTCTCATTAATGTAGGGGAAAACTTGAAAACCCTTTAAAATGATAGGAGATTTTCTGCCTGAGAATAACTCAGTAGGTAAGGTAGAAAAGTTTCTTCAGAAGCAGGCAGTGGAGTAGAGTTTAGTTGAATAGCTCTGCCTCAGACTCTCCTTCTCTTTATTATCAAAGTAATATGAAAAGCCTAAGAGCTTGGGCAAAAGAGAAATGACTGTGCAGCCTTTCTTGTCCTTGAGTTGTGCCTTTGTGCATGACTTCTTTGGGTGCTCTGAAGAACAGAATGAAGAAGTGTGTGTCTGCGTGAGTGCTTTCGCTCAGATCAGGAATGCATTTTGAAGCAGCTCTTCCAGTTGGCTGCACTGCTGTCGTTGGCCTCAGAGCTCATGAACTCAGCTCTCCCTGGAGGAAAGTGAACACCACCAGTGGCCATCTGGTTCAGAAGATCAGACTAGAAACTTTCTGTAGCAAATCCAACCCTCTGTGCCCTCCCTGGTTTCCTAATGAGGTGGCATTAGGTCCTCCACACCAACTGTATCTCTTCACCTGTATCTTTGAATTGCAGTAGAGGTGTAGGCTATGGAAATACCTGAAGGGAGGTTGTAGCCAGGTGGGGGTTGGCCTCTTCTGCCAGGCAAGAAGCAACAGAGCAAGGGTATACAGTCTGCAGTTGTGCCAGGGGAAGCATAGGCTGGGTGTTAGGAGGAAGTTGTTGGTAGAGAGAGTGATTGGCATTGGAATGGGCTGCCCAGGGAGGTGGTGGAGTTGCCATGCCTGGAGGTTTTCATGCAAAGACTGGATGAGGCACTTAGTGCCATGGTCTAGATGACTGGCCAGGGCTGGGTGCTAGGTTGGACTGGATGACCGTGGAGGTCTCTTCCAAGCTGGTTGATTCTGTGATTCTATGATAATCATAGAATGGTTTGAGTTGGAAGGGACTTTCAAAGGTTGTCTAGTCCAATTCCCCCTGCAGTAAACAGGGACATCCTCAACCAGATCAGGTTGCCTGTAGCCCTGTTAAGCCTCAACTTGAAGACATACAGCGATGGGGCCTCAGCCACCTCCCTGGGCAACCTGTTGCCACCCTCATGGTGCAGAACTTGTTCCTAACATCCAATCTAAATCTGCTCTTCTCTAGTTTGAAGCCATTGCCTCCTGTCCTATCACTGCAGGCCTTTGTAAACAGTCTCTCTCCATCTTCCTGTAGTCCCATTCAGGTACTGGCAGGCTGCTCTTAGCTCTCCCTGGAGCCTTCTCTTCTGCAGGCTGAACATGCCCAGCTCCCTCAGCCTGTCTTTGTAGCAGAGGTGCTTCAACCCTCCGATCATTTTCATGGCCCTCCTCTAGACCTGCCTCATCCTATGTTGAGGGCTCCAGAGCTGGATGCAGTATTCCAGATGAGGTCTCACCAGAGCAGATGGCACTGTTCCCTATCTGGATCTATGAAGAACTGTAGCTTTCTCCCACTCTGAGGACTGATAGTAGGTCCCTCTAAGCATTTTTGCTCTTTTTTTTTCCTTCAGAAGAAATCAACTGTTAAACTAGCAACTCTTATTGGTAAATAGGCATGGTACAACCTATTGCTGTCTTTCTCCTGTTGAATAAGAAATGGGCAAAATTGCCCTGAGAGGCAGAGCTGTTGAGGAGCTCTCGAGCTACAGCAGCTTTTGCAAGTCTTTCATCTGACTCAGAGATAGGAATGCAAAATCTGAAACCTGGAGACATCCTGTGGCTTTGAACAGCCTCTGGGAGAGTTGTGCTGATCGAGCTGAATAGATCTCACTCATTCATATCCCTCATGTTTACTGATGTGACATTTATAGCACAGGATAATGTTCCCCCTTTAATAAGTAATTAATAATAGCTCAGTGTGAGTTACTGATGGAACTTCAAACTATACTTTATTGTACTTTGCTCTTTCAGGTGTGCAAAGGGCAGAGCAAAACTGCTCTGCTGCAGTGGAAGCCTGGGGGATGATACAGTGACACAGGCAGAGGCGAACACTGAGTTTCTTTCACTTTGCACACAGGGATAACAGAGCAAGTGGGGACTTGAACCTGTCTGATCTCCTGCCTCTGATCTCCCTAGATAGTTTTATTTACTCTGAAAGCAGAGTTTCTTCAAGGTCCTGCCTCCCATTTCCATTCTGTGGTCCTGTCTTTTGAGTTGAGAGCCAGCAGAAGCCGCTCTAGCTATGCAGGGAAACCACAGCTGTGGGCTTCTTGCTTCTGCTCACAGGAATCTGGCTTCCTATTATTCTTGACCTGTAGAGCTACGTGGCTTGCAAACTCATAACGTGTGTCATTGTTATTTTTTTCTTTCACTTGGGCTGTATTTTGTCTCCAGAGTAGAAAGATGGTTGCTATGGAACTTCCCATTTTTCATGCAAGATGACACAATCAGCTTTCCTGCTGTTGCATCTCAAAGGACACTTCTCCTGTGCTCTGAAAAGGAGCCCCTACTGCAGTGTGTTGAGGGAGGTCTCCCAGGCTCCTGCCACCAGGTGGCCTTGGTTGCATGGGGCTGATTTAGTTGGGGCAAATAATGAGGCAGGAATTATAAAATAGGTAATTAATTTTATTTCTGGAAAGCCCTGCCCACAACTATGTACAAATTAGTTACATTTGGGATCTAATTTGATCAGGGAACTCTTCAGGAGGATGCTTATGGGCAATTCATTCATTTAGGAGAAGCAGAGAATTGGAAAAGTTTAGCCACAAAATGGGTTTGCCTCAGAAATAGGCAGCCTGGAGCCCTAGGGCAAGTCTGTGCTGCTCACTGAGGTGGAATAGGAATTTCAGGATAGTCCCTGGCTCCTCTGTGGCAGTGTTGGAACTGCTCAGCCATTGAGAGGCTTCTGGATCTCCTCAGGGTGCTGGGAAAGAGGCAGAGGATCTCTGACCTGATCCTGGTTCCTTTTGGCACAGAGGTTTGCAGAGGTGCAGGCAGCATCTCTTGCAGCTGTGCAGAGAGCACAATGTCCACGGCACTTCTTGCCACATTGTGAGGCACTTAAATGCCTTCTCCTGGGAAACTTGAGGCACTTCAGTTTCCAGGTAGGTCAAGCCTAAAATATCAGGGCTAAGATGGTCTGAAGCACGAGGCAGAGCAGAACACATTGTCCAAGAGCAGTGAGGCAGAGGCAGCAAGGCAGAAGCAGCACAACTGCTTGCAACTTGGCTCCATTTCTATTACTTGCCCGAGTGCAAAGTCTCCTTTGGCCACAGAGACTCACCAGTCAGAATGGCATTTGCCAAACTGACCGTATGTGGTGACCCCAGGGCCTGCTCACCCTTATCTGGGCAAGGCACCAACAAGTGCCAACACCTGTGGGTACCTGTTTATCAATTTGGGAGGGGACATAATGGCCCAAGCCTTTGTTTTCCTCCTGCCCTTGCTTCCCCCATCAGCAGAAGGATGGGGCAAGCCAGGACATTTAATAGAATCATAGACTCAATCAGGTTGGAAGAGACCTCCAAGATCATTCAGCCCAACCTAGCACCCAGCCCTGCCCAACCAACCAGACCATGGCACTAAGTGCCCCAGCCAGGCTTGGCTGCAACACCTCCAGGCATGGCGACTCCACCACCTCCCTGGGCAGCCCATTCCAGTGCCAATCACTCTCTCTGCCAGGAACTTCCTCCTAACATCCAGTCTATACTTTCCTTGGCAAAACTTCAGACTGTGTCCCCTTGTTCTATTGGTGGTTGGGAGAAGAGCCCAACCCCCACCTGGCTACAACCTCCCTTCAGGGAGCTGCAGACAGCAATGAGCTCTGCCCTGAGCCTCCTCTTCTCCAGGCTAAACAGCCCCAGCTCCCTCAGCCTCTCCTCATAGGGTTTGTGTTCCAGGCCCCTCACATCTCTCTTGAATTGAGGGGCCCAGGACAGGGGCCTGGTTCAGTGCAATCATTAAGTCTAAGATGCTGCCCTGTTTCTCTCTCAAGGATCTGCTCTACCATCCTTCATCCCGCCAAGGATCTGCATTTTTACATCACTACCAAGGGCAAATATCTTTCTGTGGTCCTTGAGTTTCCTCTTGTTGAGATGCAAACCCTGCTAAAAGGGAATGTTTTCTGCATTATGTTTTTTCTTGATTTGTCTCAAAATACTTTTTTTTGGAGTGTCTGTCTGATCAGCATATATTGGAGGGAGATTATGCCTGCTTCATGGAATCAAAGACTGTGAAAAGATTCTTTAGCAAGCCTTTTTTAGGTATAACAATGTTAATAAGCACTTTTCAGAGACATCTAGAGGCTCCTGCTTGCTTCAATAGCTGTAGCACAAAGGCTTGGGGAAGATCTATCTGCACAGCAGTGGCCATAAAAATAGTTTTTTTGAGCCTAAAGAACAAGAGATTTCTTAAATTACAGTGTGATGTCAGGAGTAAAAGTGGTTAGTCCTGGTGACAGAGAAAGAGAAGGGAGAGAAAGGAAAAAGGAAGCACTGGTGATAAACCCAAGCTGAAGAACTGCTGCTGAGTCCTTACAGCAGATTCTTCAGTTCATCTCTAGAACTGTCAATACTCTGCATGTAAAAATGATTTACAAAACAAGTCCAAATTTGTTCTTCTCAAGAGTAAAAAGGGATGACTTGGCTGACTTCATTGCAAGGCCACTATAAATTGGGCAGTAAATATGAAGAATTGAGCAATTGACTTGGGCCAGGAAGGAGTGAGGAGGAGCTTGCGATGGAACTGGTGTGCTGCTGTTGCCTGAGGAAATGGCTGTTTGGGGTTCACCAGCATGCTGTGTTATTTAAACATGCATGGGGAATGCTTCTGATGTGGCTGAATGCATTGGCTTGACATTGCTCTGGCCCTTGTCTTAGCAGAAACACAAGAACATTATCTATTCTGAACCCAGCTCTTAGAATCATAGAATCAACCAGGTTGGAAGAGACCTCCAAGCTCATCCAGTCCAACCTAGCACCCAGCCCTGTCCAATCAACCAGACCATGGCACTAAGTGCCTCATCCAGGCTTTTTTTTTAACACCTCCAGGCACAGTGACTCCACCACCTCCCTGGGCAGCCCATTCCAATCTTTCCATCTGCTTGAACTGGATTTAAACTGGACTCTAACTATTTTAGAGTGTTGAATTTTGACATGAGCTTGGTCAAAATTAAAACACTGATCTTGGAAACAGAAAAGAAAGCATGGGTGTGGGCATGAATGACAGATGGGATAGAAAAATATCAGACAACAAGTTATTATTCTCAGCTTCCCTTTCAGTTTTCATTACACACCACCTGGTACCTGGAAGGGATCAATTTACTGTTGGAAATGGTAGGCACCACCTCAAAATGAAGATGCAGAAACCCTCTAGCAAAAGAGGTCAAGACCTTGCTGTAGCCACAGTGTTTATTCTTTCTGTAGATGACTTGGGTGATGGCACTGCTGTCAAATGCAGAATCTCAAGGTCTGTAGACTACAGTAAATAGAGAAGAATGATGCAGACAAGTGTAGACACTTAGATAATCTACATTTTAACCAGCTTAGGTCAAAAAGCATTCGAGGCAGGCATTTCAGCCAAAAAAACCCACCCCAGTGCAATGCCACAAAATACATCATTCGAAGAACATGACTCAGTGTTTTACAAGCTGAGCTGTTTTCCAGATTAAAGAGTCACTGATTAGCCTGAATTTACCAGGTCCAGTCTGAGTTAGCAAGGGTAGCACAGCTTAGTACCCCCCACCCCCCAAATAGCAGAAATCTATTTGCAAAGTGTAGAGAATCTGTGCTCCAGACCTCTCCCCAGCTTTGTCCTGCTGCCCACACTGCTCCTGAGCCAGCCCAGGATGCCATTGGCTCTGCTGCCCACCTGGGCACACTGCTGCCTCCTCTGCAGCTCCTCTCTCCCAGCACCCCCAGCTCCCTCTCTGCCTGCCTGCTCTCAGCCGCTCTGGCTCCAGCCTGGAGTGCTGCTTGGGGTTGTTGTGGCCAAAGTGTAGAACCCTGCACTTGGCCTTGTTCAATCTCATCCCATGGCCTCTGCCCACCCATGCAGCCTGGCCAGGTCCCTCTGCAGGGCTCTGCTACTCTCCAACAGCTCCGCAGCTGCTCCTAGCTTGGTGTCATCTGCAGACTTACTGCTGCTGGACTCAATCCCCTGGTGCAGATCATCAATAAAGATATTGAACAGGCCTGGGCCCTGCCCTGATCCTTGAGAGACACTGCTAGTTACTGGCCCTTTCAGGTACTGGCTCTCCCCAGAGCCTTCTTTTCTCCAGGCTGAAAAGATCCAACTCTCAGCCTGTTCCCA
Source organism: Pogoniulus pusillus (assembly GCF_015220805.1). NCBI lineage: Eukaryota > Metazoa > Chordata > Aves > Piciformes > Lybiidae > Pogoniulus > Pogoniulus pusillus. The sequence continues at coordinate 30,338,853 of NC_087275.1, forward strand.
TAGTAGAGGTTCTCCAGCCCCCTGCTCATCTTCGTGGCCCTCCCCTGGACCCACTGCAGCAGTTCCATGTCCCTCTAATTCTGGGGGCAGCAGAACTGGATGCAGTACTCCAGAAGGAGTCCCATGAGAGCAGAGCAGAGCAGAGCAGAGGAGAGGGACAGAATCACCTCCCTTCTCCTGCTGCTCTCAGCCTTCCAGGCTGCAAGCACACATTGCTGGCTTAGAATGAGAAACTAATGAATTTTACTGTTCTGTGTTAGAGTCTTCTAACAATTGGCATTGTGTGGCTTGTGTTTTGTTGTCTGTTTGTTTGATTGAATGTTTCCTTTGCTGGGTTTGTTTTATAATTGAAAACAATATTTGGGTTTGGGGATGCTCTGTCAGGCTCTTTGTGCTTACACATGACAGACAGAAGGAACTTACAGTACCTAGAACTGGCAAGCTTGATTTGGGTTCCTTAAGACTATCAGCACTGGTGCTGATGCTTGTGTTTTTCTCTCTGTGTGCTCTTTCTAATGTGATTCATTTGTTTATGATTCAAAATGCAACAAAGCCACTTCAGGCATCCTGTGAGGGTTTTCTGCAGATCCCTCTATTTGTGTCAGTGCATCAATATGTGTTTTTAACTGAAAATATACCCTTGTAGGTCTGGCTTCTGGCACCTAGGATGTTAATAAAGGTCCTAGAGGTTGCAGTCAGAATTTGCCTCTTCTAAAACTGCAGCTGTAAGTGGGAGATTAGCTTGTATTTTTAAAGCAGAACTTGACCTTTAATTGGTGTTGGCTCATCCTGTGTCATCAGAGAATCATAGAATGATCATCCAGTCCAACCCCCTCTGCAGTCAGCAGGGACATCCTCAATGAGATCAGATTGCCCAGAGCCCTTTTGAGCCTTGCCTTGAATATCTCCAGGGATGGGGCCTCAACCAGCTCCCTGGGCAACCTGTTGCAACATTCCACCACCCTCCTGGTAAAGAGCCTGTTCCTAACATCCACTCTAAATCTGCTCTTCTCTCATTTCAAACCATTGCCCTCATCCTGTCCCTGCAGGCCTTTGCAAACAGTCCCTCTGCAGCCTGCCTGCAGCCCCTTTCAGGTGCTGGAAGGCTTCTCTTAGGGCTGCTGGAGCCTTCTTTTCTGCAGGCTGGACAATCCCAGCTCCCTCAGCCTGTCCTTGTAGCAGAGGTGTTCCAGCCCCAGGATAATCTCTGTGGTCCTTCTCATGAAACATGATGGCAACACATGGGAGTTTGCTGCAATTGCTCTGCAAGGGACACTCTTGCTTTTTTTGCTTCCCTGTAGACTGCTCCTTACCAGCTCCACCCAAAGGAGAATACCATTTATTTTATAATGGTCATTTTTTCTCTACCCTGATCAGTGGACACATGGAGATTTGCTAGCTCATGTTTATCTCAGCTAAACCTTGTTTGCTAAAGCAGTGGAAACCCTTTTACTAGATCCAGTTTCTCTGCCCATATACATTGAGTGCAGTCTCAGCAAGGTTGCTGAGCACACCAAGCTGTGTGGTGCAGCAGCCAGGCTGGAGGGCAGGATCCATCCAGAGGGACCTGCACAGGCTGCAGAGGTGGGCACAAGCCAAGCTCAGGAGGTTCAACAAGACCAAGGGCAAGGTCCTGCAGCTGGGTGGAGGCAATGCCAAGCACCAATGCAGGTTGGGCAGGGAGTGTCTGGAGAGCAGCCCTGAGGAGAGGGACTTGGGGGTACTGCTGGAGGAGAAGCTGAGCAGGAGCCAGCAGTGTGCACTTGCAGCCCAGAAAGCCAAGCAGAGCCTGGGCTGCAGCAGCAGCAGTGTGGCCAGCAGGGCCAGGGAGGGGATTCTCCCCCTCTGCTGTGCTCTGCTGAGACCCCACCTGGAGTGCTGCATCCAGCTCTGGAGCCCCTGGGACAAGAGGGCTGTGGAGATTCTGGAGAGTGTCCAGAGCAGAGCCAGGAGGATGCTGAGAGGCTGCAGCAGCTCTGCTGTGAGCACAGCCTGAAAGAGTTGGGGCTGTGCAGGCTGGAGCAGAGGAGGCTCCCAGGGGACCTTCTTGTGGCCTTCCAGCATCAGAAGGGGGCTACAAAAAAGCTGGGGAGGGACTTTTGAGGCTGTGAGGGAGTGTCAGGAGTGGGGGGAATGGAGCAAAGCTGGAGGTGGGGAGAGTGAGGCTGGAGGTGAGGAGGAAGTTGTTGAGCAGGAGAGTGGTGAGAGGCTGGCAGGGGTTGCCCAGGGAGGTGGTTGAGGCCCCATGGCTGGAGGTGTTTGAGGCCAGGCTGGCTGAGGCTGTGTGCAGCCTGCTCTAGGGTAGGGTGTCCCTGGGCATGGCAGGGGGATTGGAACTGGCTGATCCTTGTGGTCCTTCCAACCCTGCCTGATTCTCTGACTCTGTTGTTGGCTTTCTCTCCATAGGGCATTCTGAGATTTGTTTTTTTTCAGTGTTTCATAAGAATTGTCATTAAATCTTTTCCTTCTAACACTTCTAATCCAAATCTGTCACTTCAGGGCCAAACATACCATTTATGTGCATGACCTTGCTCCTGTCTTTTGAGGGATGTGGAGATCCAAAGAGTTGATTTTAGTCAGCTGCTTGTTTTGCCTTGAGGTTCTTTATGGGACTCTACAGAGAGTTTTCTTGGTATGTGTTTCAGACTACTGAGGGGATTAAAAAGAGACTTGTGCAGTATGAAAGAGGAGTCACTGATCTTTGAGGGAGGTTGAAGACAAGGCTGGGAAGTCAATGGGGATAAGCAGATTGATAGGAGCTTCTGTCTGCTTCTCACCTGTGATTGTTGGGCTGTCTTGCTCTTCATTTTGCATCTCATTCTGCTTTTGGAGTGTGAGGTAAAAAGGCTGTTGTAGAAGTGTGCTGGTTTGAGCCTAGCTGGGATATTTTGGTGAGAAGAATTAGCTTCTAGGCTGTGAAAAGGAAACAATGCTGATGTCTGCTGCACTCATAGGCTTGCTGAGAGGTATAAACCCAAGAACACAAACATAGACAACACAGTTTTGCTCTCTGGCTTTGGGCTGCACTTCTCTCTCTAACCTGCTGTCTGTGTGACTAATCCTTCTGCTTCCTAACCCCCCTGGCCCATCCTCCAAACTCACCTTGAACATAAGGCAAATTCTGGGGTAAGGTAGAGAGATGGGGAGAAGGTGGAAGGGTGGTTGGGAGCCCCTCCTAGGGACTCTGGTTTCTGGGAGGGCTGTTGTGTTTCTGTATCACTTTTTAACCTGTCTGTTTCTGTGTATAGCTGCCTGGACTGTAAATAGCTGCCTGTCTATTGTGCTAAGCTGTGAATATAAAGCTTCATTCAATTTCACAGTATCACAGTATCATCAGGGTTGGAAGAGACCTCACAGATCATCAAGTCCAACCCTTTACCACAGAGCTCAAGGCCAGACCATGGCACCAAGTGCCACGTCCAACCTTGCCTTGAACAGCTCCAGGGACGGCGACTCCACCACCTCCCCGGGCAGCCCATTCCAGTGTCCAATGACTCTCTCAGTGAAGAACTTTCTCCTCACCTCCAGCCTAAATTTCCCCTGGCACAGCCTGAGGCTGTGTCCTCTTGTTCTGGTGCTGGCCACCTGAGAGAAGAGAGCAACCTCCTCCTGGCCACAACCACCCCTCAGGTAGTTGTAGACAGCAATGAGGTCTCCCCTGAGCCTCCTCTTCTCCAGGCTAACCAATCCCAGCTCCCTCAGCCTCTCCTCACAGCTCAGCTGAGTCTTGTCTGGGTGATTTTCACAAGTGCAGGGTGGGGGAGGGTGGGTAACACCCAAACCATCACAAGAGTGGAAGCGTTTGAGGATTAATTCCTCCATTTGGTTGATTGTACAAGGGTTGTGTCTGCTAATTTAGGCTGCAAATTGTGCTGTCATGAGTCTGCAGGGTAAAAGACTCAGGATACCTCACGCCACACTGGAAATCAAGCTCCGAATAAGTCAGGACAAGGCAATCTGCTTTATGAGCAGGGTGATTCACCGGCAGCAAATGAAAGAGCCAGGCCAATCAGCCTGATGTCAACAGAAGATTAGTAAGACATGAAGATTCCTCATTAAAAAAAAATCCAGTTCTGACTAAATGGTTTTTGTGGTAAGCAACTGCTGCTAAAAGGATACACGAGAAGAAATGCCCTGCCTCGTTACAACATTGGAGCCTTTCTCTCTTCACAAGAGAAATGCACCAATTTCCTTTGGCTTTTCTAACTCTGGCAGATCAAATGCAGAGGGTAGCTTGAAGGGTGGTCCAGTTTAACCTTTATTAGCACATGAATGCATGAACCAGCATTAAATAGGAATCACAAACAGCTCAGCATCATATCAAGCACTCAGCTTGCACTAACAGGTCAGACTGTAATATGTGAGGATGCAGAGTGACAGATCTTTGTTTCTCTTTGTTGAATAGAAGAGGTTGGAACTGTAGAGGCAACAAAGCCCAAAAAAATAATCCTCTATTTAATTGGTTTGATTTATTTACTTTCTTTCTTAACTGTATTTAACAGTTCCCCTCTCTCTCCTGGGAGAAAAGAAAATGTGTAAACTCTAAATGTGTCATTTGGCTTTCATGACATTTTATTCAGTGACAGAATGTGACAATGCTCATTTGTTTTTACCCATCAGGGTGATAAATATGAAGCTTGTGAAGTATAAATCTTTTCCTGGAGATGCTGTTGAATTAAAACCCTCTTCTAATTTTCCTTAAAATGGAAAGTTTAATTGGAAGCAAGTTGAATACTGTGACAACATGCAGGAAATTTGCATTTTTCTCCCATTCATATCTTGTGTTCTGGGTTTTTGAACTCAGCCTGTTGGATTGTCTGTGCATTCTGTTTTACTGACAGCTGACTGGGGCAAGTAGATTCTCTGATCATAGAATGGTTTGGATTGGAAGGGACCTCTGAAGGTTATCTAGTCCAACTGCCCTACAGTCAGCAGGGACATCCTCCACTAGATCAGGTTGCCCAGAGCCCTGTAAAGCCTCACCTTGAGTATCTTCAAGGATGGGGCCTCAACAAATTCTCTGGGCAATCTGTTGCAGTGTTCCAGCACCCTCATGGTGCAGAACTTGTTCCTAACATTCAATCTAAATCTACTCTTCTCTAATTTTAAGCCATTGCCTCTTGTCCTGTCACTGCAGGCATCTGTAGATAGTCTCTCTGCAGCCTTCTTGTAGCCTCCTTCAGGTAGTGGCAGTCTGCTCTTAGGTCTCCCTGGAACCTTCTCTTCTCCAGGCTGAACACCCCCAGTTCCCTCAGTCTATCCCTGGAACCTTCTCTTCTCCAGGCTGAACACCCCCAGCTCCCTCAGTCTATCCCTGGAACCTTCTCTTCTCCAGGCTGAACACCCCCAGCTCCCTCAGCCTGTCCCTGGAACCTTCTCTTCTCCAGACTGAACACCCCCAGCTCCCTCAGCCTGTCCCTGGAACCTTCTCTTCTCCAGACTGAACACCCCCAGTTCCCTCAGCCTGTCCCTGGAACCTTCTCTTCTCCAGACTGAACACCCCCAACTCCCTCAGCCTATCCCTGGAACCTTCTCTTCTCCAGACTGAACACCCCCAGTTCCCTCAGCCTGTCCCTGGAACCTTCTCTTCTCCAGACTGAACACCCCCAGCTCCCTCAGCCTGTCCCTGGAACCTTCTCTTCTCCAGACTGAACACCCCCAGTTCCCTCAGCCTGTCCCTGGAACCTTCTCTTCTCCAGACTGAACACCCCCAACTCCCTCAGCCTATCCCTGGAACCTTCTCTTCTCCAGACTGAACACCCCCAGTTCCCTCAGCCTGTCCCTGGAACCTTCTCTTCTCCAGACTGAACACCCCCAGCTCCCTCAGCCTATCCCTGGAACGGTCCAGACTGAACACCCCCAGTTCCCTCAGCCTATCTTTGTAGCAGAGGTACTCCAACCCCCTGATCACTTTCATGGCCCTCCTCAGGACTCTCTCCATCAGGTTCATGTCCTTCTTGTCTTGAGGGTTCCAGAGCTGGATGCAGTGCTCCAGGTGAGTTCTCACCAGAGCAGAGTGACAGGATGCCCTCTCTCCATCTCTGGCCGTGTTCTTTTGATGCAGGCCAGGATGCCTTTGGCCTTCTGCTCACACTGTTGGCTCATGTCCAGCTTCTCATCCACCAGAAGTCCCAAGTCCTTTTCCACAGGGCTGCTTTCTGTCACTACTAATGAGGACATTCACATATACAAATTGCAGTTGTTTAGTAAAAGACACTGGGAAGCTTTTCCTGCTTCTAATAACCCAAACAGCAGACACGGAGCAGTACAAAGGGCTCCCCTGTCAGCCAGAGCAACTCTGCAACTCATGCATAATCCAAAGGTGCTGAACTGAAGGTTCCTGCTGTAGAAACCAGGAACTCATTTCACGTGGGATTTTAGGAAGCATTTCCCCTTTCAGTTGGAATTCCATTCACTGCAAATAATTTAGCTGTCAGCACTTCATAATTGTGCATTTAAAAAGTAATCAAAGAACAGCTTATAAATAAATTCTGCCAGAAGCCTCAAGCAGATTGGCCAAATATAACCTTGCAGAGGCCATGGACATTGGTAGCTTCTGTGCCAAACCAGGTTCAAATGCTTTTAATCTGTATCGTGCTGCAGTTTAATATCCGTGGTCCCCTGCATCATCAAGTTGCTCTGTTCTTTGTCCCTGCTTTTCTTCCTTCTTTTCTAGGATGCAGGGCTCAGGTTAGTGAGCTGTGAAGCCTCCTGCTGTTGCTGTTTCCAGTGCAAGGCGTGGGAGTGCTCTGCATTGGAAGGAGGATGTGGACAAGGGAATCCCAGTGTGGGGAGGGGTAAAGTGGGCACAGCAGAACTGGAAGTAGGAAGGGGGATTTTGAAGGGATTACAGTACCATATCCTTGCCACATGCTGTGATTTCCCAAGTGGGGGCATCTAATTGTAACAGTCACTCAGACAGATGGAGAAGATTGAGGTATTTTGTTTTGCCTGATAGCCATTTTTCCTCACACAGCCACAGAAGTCACAGCAGACCTTTCTGTTTTCTGTTAAAAGGAGTCTTTTACTTTGTCAGAGCCTCTCCTGCTTGTTGAGCTTTCCAGCAGGGGGAAGGTTGCATTTCAGTGGATTGGCTGTGCCTTGAAGCAGGAGGGGAGGCAGCCTGGGCCATGGCAGTGGTGGGCAGCAGGGCCAGATGGTGTGGTCTGGATCACTAGTGTGAGCCAGTGCTTGGGCTGACATTGTCACCTCTGGGGCTTCTTCTGCAGTGAGCTGAGCCTTCCATCCTCTCCAAGCAACTCAGATGAAAAATGCTTTAAGTGAGACCATGACCTTTTCTTCCCTGGTCCAGGAGTCTTGGAAAAACAATAACCTTTAATTGAAATGGTTTTCTTGAGGAAGCATCACAATTGTTTAAAAAAGGAGAATGTTTTGTTCCTTTGTTCATTCTTTATTGGCTGCCTTTGTTGTTCAGTTGTTTCACAGCATCACAGAATGTCAGGGGTCAGAAGGGGCCTCCAAAGCTCAGCCAGTCCAACCCCTCTGCCAGAGCAGGAGCACCTAGAGCAGCTCACACAGGAACACATCGAGGTGGGTTTGGAATATCTCCAGAGAAGGAGTCTCCACAACCCCCCTGGGCAGCCTGTTCCAGGCCTCTGGCACCTTCACAGGGAAAAAAAAATCCTCCTTGTGTTTCCATGGAATTTCCCATGCCTTAACTCCCACTCATTGTCCCTGTCCTGCAATTGGGCATCACCCAGCAGAGCCTGGCTCCAGCCTCTTGGCTCCCACCTCTTACATCTTTATACACATGAATGAGGTCACTCCTCAGGCTCCTCCTCTGCAAGCAGCAGAGCCCCAGCTCCCTCAGGCTTTCCTTGTAAGGAAGATGTTCATCATCCTCATGGTTCTGTGCTGGACTCTTTCAAGCAATTCTCTGAAGTCCTTTTTGAAGTCAGTGGCCCAGAACTGAACACAGTATTCCAGATGTGGCCTCACTAGGGCAGAGCAGGTGAGGAGGAAAACCTCTCTTCACCTACTCACCACAGCCCTTCTAATACACCCCAGTATGGCACTGGCCTTCTTGCCCTCAAGCACACATTGCTGGCTCACGGCTCAAAGCCAGGGCAAGGAGCATTGAGTGGGAGTTGAGGCATAGGAAGTTCCATGGCAACATGAGGAAAAGCTTTTCACTGTGAGGGTGACAGAACACTGGAACAGGCTGCCCAGAGCAGGTGTGGAGATTCCTTCTTTGGAGATATTCCAAACCCAGGATGCATTCCTGTGTGAGCTGCTCTAGGTGCTCCTGCTCTGCAGGGGCGGTGGAGCTTTGGAGGTCCTTGCAGCCCCTGACATGCTGTGATTCTGAATGCTTCTGAGGCAAAGCTCAGAGAAGAGAATAAGCCTGATATGAATTATGAATATGCCAGAAAAAGATAGGATGCTAGGAGGAGGAGGGCTTTAACCAAGGGTTTGTTTTGTTGTTTTCATTTCCACTTTTCCAGAATTTGTCTTCTCTCAAGTTGTCTCTTAACAACTCTGTGGCTGCTTAAGTGAACACTTAGTGTCATCAGAGGGACCTTCACCAACACAAATGCCATTTCAGAAGTGCCACCAACCAGCTGCAGAGGGCTGACACTATTCAAAGGTTTGTAAAACCATCTTGAATTCAGAGTGAATGTAGTTAATCCAGCGAGTGAAAAATTAATTGAAGAGTGGTTAAGCAAATTGCATGTCAGCTGAATCTTTCTGATGCAGAACCTTCTTACACTGTTCATGTGTCTTAGTTAGATAAACTCTTTTATGCTTGTGGAATAAAGCTCTCTGGTCTGGAGAAGAGATGGCTGAGGGCAGACCTCATTGCTCTCTGCAACTACCTGAAGGGAGGTTGGAGCGAGGAGAGGGCAGCCTCTGCTCCTTGATGGCAAGCAACAGGACTAGAGGAAATGGTTCCAAGCTGCACCAGGGGAGGTTCAAACTGAATGCTAGGAAATATTTCTTCACTGCAAGGGCTGTCAAAGATTGGAATGGTCTGCCCAGGGCAGTGCTGGAGTCGCCATCCCTGGGGGTGTTCAGGCAGCCTGTGGAACTGGTGCTTAGGGACATGGTTTAGTGTTGATTCTTCAATGCTGGGTTGAGGGTTGGACTGGATGAGCTTGGAGGTCTCTTTCGACCAGAGATATATTCTGTGTTGTAGCAGACCTGCAGGAGTATCAGTGATTTCATGAGGACAGGCAGCACCAGCATCCCAAAGCACTTAATGGCACCAGAGTTTCCTAGAAATGAAGTGTGCAGCATTACATTTTATTGACAGGAAGTAGCTAATTTGCCACAGGGCATCTGGCTCCTGATTTTGTTAACCTGCAGGATGTCTAGCCAAAGAAGCATCTTTATATATATATAATAATGAAAAAAAGAGATAATTATTTCACTTGGAAATGAGGCAGTAGTGTTTGATATAACAAGCAGTGGAATAATTGTCAATGCTGTAACCTAATCAGAAAGTAGCTGTCTCAGAAGGGGATGGAAGTCAATGATTTTTCTTCAGCTTCTTGATAGAAAACATATATGTGTGTGTGTGTGTGTGAATGTGTGTATGTATACATACAAACACAGAGGATCACAGGAGTTGGAAGGGACCTATGGAGATCTCTGAGTCCAAATCCCCTGCCAGAGCAGGAGCATAGAATCTAGCACAGGTCACACAGGAACACATCCAGACAGGGCTGGAAAGGCTCCAGAGAAGGAGACTCCACAACCTCTCTGGGCAGCCTGTGCCAAGACTCTGTCACACTTATAGTCAAGATGTTCTTCCTCATTTTGAGGTGGAACTTCTTGTGCTGCAGTGTCCATCCCTTGCCCCTTGTGCTACCCCAGGGCACAAGTGCGCAGAGGCTGTCCCTGTCCCTTCCATCCTGACCCCAGCCCTCAGCAAATGACAGACATTGCTCAGATCCCCTCTCAGCCTTCTCCTCTCCAGCTTAAGCAGCCCCAGGGCTCTCAGCCTCTTCTCACCAGGCAGTGCTCCAGTCCCTTCATGTCCTTGTAGCCCTCCTTTTGGACTCTCTCCAGTAGATCCTTGTCCCTCTTGAACTGGACGCAGTATTCTAGGTGGGGCCTCAGTAGGGCAGAGTGGAAGGGGAGGAGAACTTCCCTCTGCTGGCTACACTCTTCTTAATTCACCCCAGGACCCCATTTGCCTTCTTGGCCACCAGGGCACATTGCAGTCCCGTGCAGAACTTGTTGTATGCCAGAACTCTAAGATCCTTCTCCACAGGGCTTCTGTCTTTCAGATCACTTCCTAACCTGTACTGGTGCAGTTTATTGTTCCTTCCCAGGTGCACTTATCCTTGTTGAACCTCATTACAAAACATAGAATGGCTTAGGTTCAAGAGACATTAGAGATCATCTACTCCAACCTTCCCACCATGAGCGGGGACGTCTCTCAACTAGATTCAGCTGCTCAAGGCCTTATCCAACCTGGCCATGAACACCCCCAGGGAGGAGACATCCACAATCTCCTTGAACAAACTCTTCCAGAGTTTCAACACCATCCTACTGAAGAATTTCTTTCTAAGATCCAGTCTAACCCTACTTTCCCTCAGCTCCATTCTCCCTTGTCCTATTGGTAGACACACTTCTGAGAAGTCCCTCTGCAGCATTCCTGTAGGATCCCTTCAGGTATTAGAAAGCAGCTCTAAGGTTCCCCTGGAGTCTTCTTTTTTCTTGCAACCCCAGCTCCCTCAGCCTATCCTCATAGAAGAGGTGTTCTAGCCCTAGAATCATCTTTGTGGCCCTCCTCTGGACTCACACCAACAGTTCTTTGTCCTTTTTATAATGAGCACACCAGAACTGAACTCAGTATTCGAGGTGAGTGCCTCACAAGAATCATAGAATCAACCAGGTTGGAAGAGACCTCCAAGCTCATCCAGTCCAACCTATTCCCCAGCCCTATCCAGTCAACCAGACCATGGCACTAAGTGCCCCATCCATTCTTTTCTTGAACACCTCTAGGGACAGTGCCTCTACCACCTCCCTGGGCAGCCCATTCCCATGGCAAATCACTGTCTCTGTGAAGAACTTCCTCCTAACATCCAGTCTAAAGGGGCAGAATCACTTCTCTAAAACAATAAAAATCATTAAAATATCAATTATTATACAATATCCTGCTAATGAATGTTAAGTTCAAGTGGATACAAAGCCTACCATAGAGATTATATCAATAAAGAGCACCCTGTTGAGCTCACATTATAAAAGCAGTGCTTGTCACTTAGCCTCAAGTGCTTTTAGGTGTGGACGTGAGGTGTGATGTTTGCACAACAGATGTTAAGTGAAGCTGCCTGTGAGCACCTCCACACTACAATCATCTGCATCAGTTGGGATTAGGTCTGTGGGATTTGGTATTGTAGAGAGGGATTAAGAGCTTTTGGAGAGGGTGCTGCCTGTCAGAGGGAGGGATAAATGGGAAGTGTAGAGCTTTGGGGGTTTGCTTTTGGATGCAGAGAAAGGAGAAAGCAGAGAGAGTTTACCCTGCAATCTCTGAATGTCAGGAGATTGGCCAACTGGCAGAGAAGTTGACACTAAACGGTGCAGTCATGCAGTGACTGTTGTGTCAGCTGAGGTTATCTGGTTATCCAGAGCCCTCATGCATATTCTTTCTGTTTGTGAATAACATAGCCAGGTAATGAGGCCTCACTCTAGGACAGAGCACTGTAATTGAAGAGTTGATGTTTAAAACTGCCAAAATGTGTGCATACTTTCTGTTCTCTGAAACAACATTGAGTGCGAACCAGAGAGGACTGCCCTGCTCATGGGAAAAAGCTTCACACATTTCAGTACAGGTAGAGTTCTAGAACAGGGCTGTTGGAGTGCAAGGGGTGCCTCACCTTGGAGATCTCCAGGGATGGGGCTTCAACTACCTCCCTGAACAACCTGTTCCAGTGTTCCACCACCTTCATGGTGAAGAACTTGTTCCTAACATCCAATCTAAATGTGCTCTTCTCTAATTTCAAACCACTGCCCCTTGTGCTATCACTGCAGGCCTTTGTAAACAGTCTCTCTCCATCCTTCTTGTAGGCCTCCTTCAGGTATTGGAAGGTCATTGTTAGGTCTCCCTGGAGCCTTCTCCAGGCTGAACCACCCCGTCTCCATCAGGTTGTCTTCCTGGCCTCTTGCTCACTTGTTGTAAGGGATTACTTACAGTGCCAGAGGGAGGCACAGGACAAAAAGAGAAACCACTTTTCCAGTTGCCTGTCAAACCTGACTTTACTCTCTGGATGCTACCAAGTGCAGTCTGGGGTTACCTGCTCACAAACAGCATCTTCCACAGACTCAAGGTGCATGGTCCAGGGGATATATCACAGCTGTGGGGAGAAAGAGGCTTTCACCTCCAGGGCCCCTGCATTATCTGCTGCAGGAAGTGGAAATGTTTGCAGCAAATAAGATGGAGCAAGGGGAAGTCTCCTGGGATGGGCTGTTAAATACTGCCTGGGAGAACTTGATTTTCCTCCTGACACTACCTGAATTCCACAGGGATTTGAATCACCTTGCTGACATTTTTCACAGGTGATGCCTAGTGCTCTTCAATCTCTGTGTTTCTTATCTGAGCCCTCCAGTCTGACTCGTTGAACTGAAATGAAGAACATTTGGAGTTTCCAGTGGAGACCAGGAGAGCCTTGCTTTGCTCTGGAGACACACAGTGCAATGAAATGCCAGGTTCCCTAAAACAGTCAAACTGTAAACGTGTCAAATGAGTTCACCCTGTTGACATTAGTATCTCTGATCCTCAAGGCTGTGTTTGTAAAATGGCCATAAGGAGGTCTCCTTGCCTCACAGGACATTTGGGAGAACAAGTAATCATTTTGGGGAGCTATCATTTGAGGAGTACACAGGGAGATGGATAATTCAGTCACTACAACAGAATTTGAGCAACTTGTAAGTAGGGGACATTGGTGGAGCAGTGAGCAAAGATGGAAACAATGTAGGGAATTAGCTCTAACAGCATTGCCATTCCTCCACTGAGGAATATCAGGTGAGCAGTTACACCCTGTCTGTTCTGTGTGAAAATGAGCAAGGGCTGGAACACTGAAGCAAGGGCAGCACTAAAGGGCAGTTAAAGGGGAGCAGGTCCCATGCAAGGGAGCTAAGCTACATTTGCAAAGGCAGCCTTGCTTCGGGAGCCCTGTGCTTGGCTGCTCCTTGGGCTGTGGGTGTGCTGCCCAAGAGGCTAAAGGCACAGAAACAAAGCACAAGGAGGGTGACTGACAAAACGCCACGCAGCAATCCTCACTTGCTTCTGCCAAGCAGTGCAAACGTCCTCACCCTTGGGTTCTTCCTGCACTCAAACACCTTTGCCCAAAGGTGCTTGTGCATCTTAGAGATAGCAGCCAGCGAGAGCTGGGGGTCCTGCTAGGTACACACACATGCAGCAGGGCTGGTGGAGGATTAATTTGCAATTCCAATGTAGTTACTGAGGTAGATAAATTTAATTATTTAGAGACACCCGAGCCAGATTTGCGAGTGCCACACTCATGTGTATTTGTCAAAAGCCATCATTTGCTTCATTTACTCTGCAATGAGTTTCATATTTTGACTTGTCACCTCAGCTCTTAACGTTGTGATGTATGGCTGGCCCCGAAACATCCCAGGAACTCCAGACAAAGAGTGAATGCTTGGGAACGGGGCTCAGCCTGATCCTGCTCCGCTCTGACAGTGAGCAGGCTTTGTGGCTTAGTGCTTGCTTCAGAGTTACTGCACACCACTGGCTGGCAGAGGTGCATGAAGGCAGTGCTGCAGTAGGATGGATTCGCACCGGGTCTAGGCATGAAACCAGCTGGAGAAGGCCAGGAAGCAGTGAGGGCTGTTGGGGTCATTAGGGCAGGAAGCAGTGAGGGCTGTTGGGGTCATTAGGGCAGGAAGCAGTGAGGGCTGTTGGGGTCGTTAGGGCAGGAAGCAGTGAGGGCTGTTGGGGTCGTTAGGGCAGGAAGCAGTGAGGGCTGTTGGGGTCCTTAGGGCAGGAAGCAGTGAGGGCTGTTGGGGTCATTTGGGCAGGAAGCAGTGAGGGCTGTTGGGGTCATTAGGGCAGGAAGCGGTGAGGGCTGTTGGGGTCGTTAGGGCAGGAAGCAGTGAGAGCTGTTGGGGTCGTTAGGGCAGGAAGCAGTGAGGGCTGTTGGGGTCGTTAGGGCAGGAAGCAGTGAGGGCTGTTGGGGTCATTTGGGCAGGAAGCAGTGAGGGCTGTTGGGGTCCTTAGGGCAGGAAGCAGTGAGGGCTGTTGGGGTCATTTGGGCAGGAAGCAGTGAGGGCTGTTGGGGTCGTTAGGGCAGGAAGCAGTGAGGGCTGTTGGGGTCATTAGGGCAGGAAGCAGTGAGGGCTGTTGGGGTCATTAGGGCAGGAAGCAGTGGGGATTTTGGGGCTCTTCTGTTTGGAGAAGAGAAGGCTCTGAGGAGAAACTTATTGTGGCCTTCCAGGATCTGGAGTGGTCTACAAGTAAGCTGGGGAGGGACTTTCTAAGGTGTCAGGTCGTTATAGGACTAAGGGGGAATGGAGCCAAGATAGAGGAGGGGAGAGTTAGATTGGATATTAGGAAGAAGTTCTTCAGCATGAGGGTGGTGAGACACTGGCACAGGTTGCCCAGCGAGGTGGTGGAAGCCTCATCCCTGGAAGTTTTTAAGGCCAGGCTGGATGTGGCTCTGGGCAAGCTGATCTAATGTGAGGTGTCTCTGCCCATGGCAGTGGGGTTCAAACTGGCTGATCCTTGAGGTCCCTTCCAACTCTGTCAACTCTGTGGTTCTGTGGACACAAACTGTGCATTTCAGAGAAGGAAGCCTCAGCAGATGAATTACTCATCAGGTAACAGGGAAATTTTGCTCACTTTAGTCACCTTGGTAATTTCACCGAGGTGAACTTGCATGAAAAAGTCAAGTGGGACCTTTGTAGATCTAGTGAATGATAGAGGAGAAGCATGCTTAGGACAGAGATTGGAACAACAATTTGGGAGGGCAGAAACTGAAAGAAATTGGTGGTAAACATGCAGCACATCCTCCAAGGGGATACTGCTAATTTTTGTCTTTCCAGCATGCAATTGTCAGCCCGAGCAGAGTTGGAGCTAGTGTATTTTAGAGGTTTTTCACATGGAGTGGCACACTGCAGCTCCAAGCCAACAGCTCCTCATGATTAATGTATCCTGCCTTCTGTGTGCAGGAAATCTCGAGCTGCACAGGTACATAATGGGCACATAAACAGCAAGGATTCAGAAAGGATTTTTTCTCCCAGTGCTGGAAAATTGAGAGAATTTTGCTTATTCATTTCACTGACCTTGTGGCTTTGGTGAACTCTGCTCTTCTCAAAATAAGAACCCTGCTTGTACTGCTTTTTTGATGGATGATTCTACTTCACCACCCAGCATTTCACAACAAAGGCAGTATTTCTGGAAAGGCTCATGTTGTGCAAATCAAAGATATGCTTTTGCATCATTATTACATGACAGTGTCCTTAAAAGTAATCTTTATTCAGTATTTTTATTCTATCAGATTTGCTTAACTGTGCATCAGGTGAAGTGTGGCCAGCAGGGTTAGAGAGGTTCTTCTCCTCCTGTACTCTGCCCTAGCAAGACCACACCTGGAACACTGTGTCCAATTTTGGGCTCCCCAGTTCAAGAGAGACAGGGATCTTTTGGAGAGAGTCCAGCAGAGTGCCACGAGGATGATTAGGGGACTTGAGCATCTTCCCCTTGAAGAGAGACTGAGAGCCCTGGGGCTGTTTAGTCTGATGAAGAGAAGGCTGAGAGGAGATCTGATCAATATGTACAATATGTACAATATGTACAATATGTACTCAGCACTGCTCAGGCCACACCTTGAGTACTGTGTCCAGTTCTGGGCTCCTCAATTCAAGAGAAATGTTGAGGTGCTGGAACGTGTCCAGGGAAGGGCAACAAAGCTGGTGAGGGGCCTGGAGCACAAATCCTATGAGGAGAGGATGAGGGAGCTGGGGTTGTTTAGCCTGCAGAAGAGGAGGTTCAGGGGTGACCTTATTGCTGTCTACAACTACCTGAAGGGAGGCTGTAGCCAGGTGGGGGTGGCCTCTTCTGCCAGGCAAGCAGCAACAGAACAAGGGGACACAGTCTCAAGTTGTGCCAGGGCAGGTCTAGGCTGGATGTTGTTAGGAAGTTGTTGTCAGAGATAGTGATTGGCATTGGAATGGGCTGCCCAGGGAGGTGGAGTTGCCATCTCTGGAGGTCTTCAAGAAATGACTGGCTGAGGCACTTAGTGCCATGGTCTGGTTGACTGGATAGGGCTGGGTGTTAGGTTGGACTGGATGATCTTGAAGGTCTCTTCCAACCTGGTTGAGTCTATGACTCTATGATTCTATGAAATATCTGAGGGGTGGGTGTCAAGTGGATGGGGCAAATCTCTTTTTGGTGGTCAGCAGCAATAAAATAAGGAGCAACAGCTACAAACTGGAACATAGGAGGTTTGACCTCAACATGAGGAGAAACTTCTTTAGGGTGAGGGTGCCAGAGCCCCAGAGCAGGCTGCTCACAGAAGTTGTGGAGTCTCCTTCTCTGCAGACTTTCCAACACCACCTGGCTGCATTCCTGTGTTAACTACTCTGGGGGATCCTGCTTTGGCAGGGAAGTTGGACTGAATGTTCTCTGGAAGTCCCTTGCAGCTTGTAATGTTCTGTGAGTCTGTGCCTCTGTGAATCGAAGAATTCCATAAAAGAACTACTCATGGGCCATGGAGAGCTGTCACTTTACTCACTTATTTTATTTTCCTGTACCACATCCTGGCTAGTTTGCATTAGGCCCAGTGTGGAATCATGAAATTTGAATGAGTTTACAATATTTTTCAAATAAAGAGCAGTCTTTGTGCAGAAAAACAAAGTCAAACCAGGAAAAAAAAACAGAAAGGAAGATGTGATATGGAGTTATGCTGCAAGAGCAGGGGAGAAGTACAGAGCAGCTGACTCAAGGCAAATAGACCAAGGGTTGGAGAATGCTCTGGTGCTGGCAATCTACCCTTTAATGATTATTTATTAAGAGCAGACAACATGGGAGCTCTCCCATTTCTGGCTTCTCTTCAGCTAGATGCCATCAATAAAGGAAGGCTAACAAGAGTTTTGGGATATATATGCATATCAGGAGTGCATTAGAGGCTACAAGGAGGCAGAAAACAACATAGATTTGAGTGCTGCTGCTGCTGCCCCCGTTGGTTCTTGCTGACTTCACTAAGAAGTCAAGACATGTGGAGGTTGGTTTGATGTGGCTAAGCTGTCATAGGCTTGTCAAGGTTAAAACTCAGTTACTGGGGTCTTGAAATCACTTTCTTTTTTCTCAGAATTACTTTAAGGTCTGGTATTATCTCTGCATTTTCCTAATATCCTTTTTATTTTTCTTCACATTTTTACCCCTGTTTGGTGTTCAAAATAAACCTGGATGAGGCACTTAGTGCCATGGTCTAGTTGGTTGGACAGGACTGGGTGATAGGTTGGACTGGATGAGCTTGGAGGTTTCTTCCAACCTGGCTGATTCTATGATGATTCTGTGTGCCATACTAAGGGCAAAACTTAGGTGCATTTTGCCTTCTTTTTCTGCTTTTTTTTTTTTACCCCATCCCACTTATTTCATTACCTCTCTTTCCCCCTCTCCTGTTCATCTCCTTTCTCTCCATGCTTTCTGTTCATTTGCCCCCTTCACATCCCCCATATAAGCTCTCCCACATTTACATTACTAGGTCAGCCAGTCAGCAGTTTTAGATGGCTTAATCTTTTGCAGTAAAAAAAATGAGCCCTTCCATTTGTGAATAGAAACGTTCTTGATGACTTTGAATGACCTTTTGAAATGGTGACAGAGGAAGTCTATGGTGGTGTCATGGTCTCAGGCCCTGCTGCAGCCAAGATCCATGCAGACAATCACAGAACTGTCCCCCTCACCCCTCCCCATGGTAGGATGGGGAGGAGAAATTTGGAGCAAACTGCAAAACCCTACTGGTGGTGATATGGAGAGTTTAATGGAACCAATCCAAGAATGATTGAATGAACAACTGAAATAGCATTGAATCACAGAATAGACCATAGAATGGCTCAGGTTGGAAGGGAGATTACAGGTCATCTACTACAACCTCTCCACCATGGGCAGAGACACCTCTCTACTAGGCTCAGCTGCTCAAGGTCTCTTCCAACCTGGCCTTAAACACCCTAGGGAGGAGGCATCCACAACCTACCTGGCAACCTATCCCAGACTCTCACCACCCTTCAGTCTAAATCTACTCTCCCTCAACTTAAAACCGTTCCCCCTTTTCCTGTCTCTAGACACTCTTGTGAAAAGTTGCTCTTCAGCCTTTCTGTAGGATCCCTTCAGGTGTTAGAAGGCAGCTCTAAGGTACCCCTAGAGTCTTCTCTCTTCTAGGCTAAACAACTTCAGCTCCCTCAGCCTATCCTCATAGCCTCCACCTTCAGGGAGGGAGCAGCCACAACCTCCCTGGGCAACCTGTGCCAGTGTTTCACTACCCTCATTGGAAAGAACTTCTTCCTAACATCCAGTTTAAATCTCCCCTCT
Source organism: Pogoniulus pusillus (assembly GCF_015220805.1). Lineage (NCBI taxonomy): Eukaryota > Metazoa > Chordata > Aves > Piciformes > Lybiidae > Pogoniulus > Pogoniulus pusillus. The sequence continues at coordinate 30,357,370 of NC_087275.1, forward strand.
TCCAGTTTAAACCCATTACTTCCTATCCTGCATTACAAGACCTTGCCAATAGTCCCTCCCCAGCCCTCCTGTAGCCCCCTTCAGATACTGGAAGGCCACTCCAAGGTCTCCTAGAAGCCTTCTCTTCTCCAGGCTGCACAGCCCCAACTCTTGTGGCCTATCCTCACAGGAGAGGCTCTCCAGCCCTCTGAGCATCTTCATGGCCCTATAGCAGGAGTGTCATTTATGGTAACGAGTACCTCAGGGGCTGGTTTTGATGCCTATTCTGGGCATGGACCCCTCAAGCCTCTTGTGAAGAAAATGTTTCCTATCCTAGCCAAAGCCAGGACAGGTGGGCTTGTGAGGAAAACAACTCCATGGTGTATATGAAAAAGCTAAAGAAGCCATGCTTCAAGAAGGCATTTGACAGAGCTGGACACATTAAACAGCTGCCATGACAGGTCTGCTAACAAGTGCTGCTTGTGGTTGGACTTTCGGTGATCCTGGGGGTCTTTTCCAACCTGAATGTTTCTGTGATACAGCAACAAATCACAGTGCTCAGTGACTGAACCACTTGGTTTTCTCCACTGAGGTCATGGGAACATTTATAGAGCTGCCTCCACACAATGCAGTCATCAAAAGACCTGAGTACAACTGCAGGGCTCTTTAAGCTTTCCTTCCTCTTCACAGTTTGCTTGCTGAAGGACCTTCCCAGTCTCTGCTGCTATTTGGCATTCTCAGTGTGTTGCACGACAGAAGCAATGCCTGCTGTGTTAGCTGCTCTGTCTGGCATCCCAAAATTTCATGACAGAGGTGAATTGGAAATTCTCCATGCAAGGACTTAATCTTTTATTTCAGGCAAGGTGCAGGAGGAGAGTTTTTCCTGTGGCTCTCTGCACTGTACCCTAGCATCCTCTTTGACCTAAAATGGGGGAGACTTCCAGTACAGAGATAGTTTCCTTTGGGTAGAAACTATTAAAATGAGATTGAGGCTAATGTAGTAATCTTTTTCCTACCATTTGTGTGTAAAACACATGTAAGGATATAAGTAATACATGGTTGGTATCAGTGATCTTAAAGGTCTATTTTCAATGTAAATAATTCTGTGATTCTAAATTCGTGGTGAATGACAACTCTTAGATGAAACTATGGAAGATGTGAGGGGCATAAATGGCAGAAATGGGATGCCTGGAGAAGTGCTTCTGTTTCCCTGCTTAATTTTTCTTCTCTTCAGTGAGATAATTTGGCATGTTGAAGCCCAGGAGGGTTTCTATTTTGGAACAGGCAATAATTCCTATTCACAGGATCATAGGATGTTAGGGACTGGAAATGACTTCTGGAGATCTTCAAGTCTAACCCCCCTGCCAGAGCAGGACTATGAAATCTATCACAGGTCACACAGGAACACATCCAGACAGGGCTGGAAAGGCTCCAGAGAAGGAGACTCCACAACCTCTCTGGGCAGCCTGTGCCAGGGGTCTGTGACCCTTACAGTCAAGAAGTTCTTCCTCATGTTGAGGTGAAACTTCCTGTGCTGCAGTGTCCATCCCTTGCCCCTTGTGCTATGCTAGGGCACAAGTGAGCAGAGGCTGTTCCTGTGCTGCAGTGTCCATCCCTTGCCCCTTGTGCTGTGCCAGGGCACAAGTGAGCAGAGGCTGTTCCTGTGCTGCAGTGTCCATCCCTTGCCCCCTGTGCTATGCCAGGGCACAAGTGAGCAGAGGCTGTTCCTGTGCTGCAGTGTCCATCCCTTGCCCCTTGTGCTATCCCAGGGCACAAGTGAGCAGAGGCTGTCCCTGTCCCTTCCATCCTGACCCCCAGCCCTCAGCTATTGACAGACATTGCTCAGATCCCCTCTCAGCCTTCTCCTCTGCAGCCTAAGCAGCCCCAGGGCTCTCAGCCTCTCCTCACCAGGCAGTGTTCCAGTTCCTTCAGCATCCTTGTAGCCCTCTGTTGGATTCTCCCCAGCAGCTCCCTGTCTCTCTTGAACTGGGGAGTCCAGAACTGGATACAATATTCTAGGTGAAGCCTCCCTAGGGCAGAGAAGAGGGGGAGGAGAACCTCCTTCAATCTACTTAATTCAAATGCTCAGGTTAGGAGGTTAGCCCCCCCCGCACTGAGTCAGTGGAAAGTGAGACCTTGCAGAACCTGTTGAAAGCAAGACCTTGATTCAACTTGAAGGACTCTTTGTGAGGAGGATGAAAGAAATCCAGTGGGAGGACCCTTGCCTCGGGTAGGTGGTAGGAATACTCAATTGTGGAGCAAAGCTACTGCTGTGCAAACGCACTCACCTAAAGCTGTGCTAACATAATTTTGATTAATGAAAATGTGAGAGGAAACCAATTTACTTTTAGATATCTCACAAGCTGGGGAAAAAAATGATCAGATAAATTATTCATTATGAATTATTTGCATAGGCTGAGAGAAACTCATTAAACACCAAAAGACTGATTTGCAAGAAAGAAATGGAGGAAGTCCTTTGGTCTGATGCTTCTCTTCTCCTAAACTTTCAATCATTTTCTATCCAACAGATGAATTTTCCTCCTTTTTTGTTTTGTTTTTTGCTGGTATTCTCTACTTCTTGGACCATCCTTAATGAAATGTTTTATGGCAGAGTTTTCCTGTGAGCCAAAGAGCTTGAATTTCACAGCTGTGTAGTAAAGTGCATCAGAAAACAGTAGAAGACATCACATTTTCTCCACTTAGGGCTGGCTGAATTGTTACCAATTTTTAAATTGCCATACTTAAAAGTATTAGCTACAGATACACAAATCTCCCAATTTCCCCCTCAAAAAAAAATACATCCAAGCTTCTACAGGCCAAGATTCCAGCTTTTACATCAAATAATATCATAGGATCATAGGATGTTAGGGGTTGGAAGGGACCCAAAGACGTCATCGAGTCCAAGCCCCCTGCCAGAGCAGGAGCACACAATCTAACACAGATCACAGAGGAACACATCCAGACAGGCCTTGAAAGGCCCCAGAGAAGGAGATTCCACAACTTCCCTGGGGAGCCTGTGCCAGTGCTCTGGGATCCTTACAGTAAAGAAGTTCCCCCTTGTGTTGAGGCAGAACCTCTTTTGCTGCAGCTTACACCCATTGCTCCTTGTCCTATCCCAGGGAGCAGTGAGCAGAGCCTGTCCCTCCACTCCTGGCAGCCCTCAGATACTTATAAACATTTATCAAATCCCCTCTCAATCTTCTCTTCTCCAGACTAAACAGCCCCAGGTCCCTCAGCCTCTCCTCATAAGCCATGCCCTCCAGTCCCCTAATCATTCTTTAGCCCTCTGCTGGACCCTCTCCAGCATTCCAGCAGATCCCTGTCCTTCTTAAACTGGGGAGCTCAAAACTGAGTACAGTATTCAAGATGAGGTCTCAGCAGGGCGGAGTAGAGGGGGAGGAGACCCTCCCTTGATCTGCTGGACACACTCTTCCTAATACATCCCAGGATCCCATTGGCCTTCTTGGCCAGCAGGGCTCATTGCTGTGCCATGGGGAACTTGTTATCCACCAGGACCCCCAGGTCCCTCTCCACAGGACTGTTTATGACAAGCAGCTGCAGATGCCTCTGTTTCTGAATACCCCAATCCAAACCAATTTAGAGGGACGTAGCCTGGGGCAACCTAAATCTCTGTAGTCAAGTAGGAAAATACTGGATTCTTGTAGAAAAAGGTCTGAATCAGTACCTAGGTTGTTTCAAGCAGGTTTTATTGTGTGTGTAAGCTGCTTTTAAACCCTGCTAGAGATGGTTCCACTTTCACAGTCTAGTTAGTGCACATTCCCAGCACATGCCTGTTCCTGGAATTAGGATATGCAAATTGAATTATCTTTTCTGTAAATTAAGCTGCTTCTGTCTTGTGCCACCTTCAGGGGACATGTGACACATTTGATACCTGTCCTTCTTACATATAGCCTTTTCACACAGGCATGGGTTACTGCAGTTCTCCAGTCATCTCTCCTAGACTAAGTAGACCTTCCAGCAGAAGGTGCATCACAGAATGTTAGGAGCTGGAAGGGATTTCAAAAGGTCATCCAGTCCAAACCCCCTGCCAGAGCAGGAGCACCTGGAGCAGATCACACAGGAACACATCCAGGTTGGTCTTGAATATCTCCAAAGAGAGAAAAACTCCACAACCCTCCCTGGGCAGCCTGCTCCAGCATTCCATATTTTCCTGACTCCTCATTCTCACTCAGTTCTGCACTCTTTCCAAGTCTCATGCCCACAGTGTTCAGCTGAGGACTCATCAGCTCCAAGGAGAACAGGTTAAAAAATGTCTTCCATATCTCCTGTCTGTTATTCTTTCTAGGGCTGGGTGCTAGGTTGGACTGGATGATCTTGGAGGTCTCTTCCAACCTGGTTGATTCTATGATTCTGTGTGGTGGCTCTGTAGTGTTGCATAGTTTTTACTCATGGTGAGGCAATGACCAAGTGCAACATCAGATACTCTTCTGCAAAACTCCTGTTCAGTCATTTTTTCCTACATCTTGTGTTCATGCCATTGATTGCTCTTTCCCTCATGCATTTGCCTTTTCTGAACTTCTCATTCATAGAATCAGAATGGCTCAGGTTAGAAGGGACCTAAGAAATCAGTTCCTCCAACCTTCCCAACATGGACCTCACAACTAGAGTCAGCTGCTCAAGGCATCATTGTCATGGTTGATTTCATGTCATTCTTCCAGTGGGTCAAGTGCCTCTTGATTTCTATTCTCATCCTTTGAAATTCTGCAGTCCTCCTTGGATTAGACAAACAATATTTTATTGATATATAATCTCCCTTCCACCATCACAGGATCACAGGATGTTAGGGGTTGGGCAGGACCATAGAATCTAGCACAGGTCATACAGGAACACAAGCGCAGGTCATACAGGAACACATTCAGATGGGTCTTGAAAGTCTGCAGAGAAGGAGACTCCACAGCCTCGCTGGGCATCCTGTGCCAGGGCTTTGGGACCCTTGCAGTCAAGAAGTTCCTCATGTTGAGGTGGAATTTCCTGTACATCCAGTTTCCATCCATTACCCCTTGTGCTATCACAGGATGCAACTGAGCAGAGGCTGTCCCCTCGCTCTTGACACTCAATTCTCAGGTATTTATAGACATTTATTAGATCCCCTCTAAATCTTCTCTTCACCAGAGTAGATCCATGCTGGTAGCAGTGAAAACACTGAGTAGAGCTGGCCCTGGGTGGCCCATGTGGAATCTCCTTTTCATGTAGCTGCTAACATTGGGTAACATTGACTGTGCAAAGTTTATGCATACACACACAGTGAAAATGTGTAGTGATAGAGTGCAGAGATGGAGCTGAAATTTGACATGCTAATTCCTATTGTGCCACAATAAATCTGGGATTTGAACACAATTACATTTCATAGCCACTTTTTTTCCATATCCCCCCCTCCAAATAGTGCCATTTGACATTGTAATTGCTTTGTGTTCAAAGTGCAGCTCAAAACTGCTGTCAGGAACAGAGAAAAAAAAAAGATTATGATCCCATAGCCATTGAAAACAAAGAAATAATGATATGACCTCTCCACACATGAATTAATTCTAGGATTCATTGTGCTTACACTAGACTCACAGTGTATTTTTTGCCAAAATGAGCAGTGTGCTTGCCCCTTGCTCCCTCAGCAGTGTTTTGAATAGCAGTCATCTGAACATCTTTTTTCGTGGTTTGGTGAGGGAAGTAGAAAATTGCTCATTTTTCCAGAATTACAGGTAGTTTTCCTTGGCCAGGGGAATTTGTCTTGGCTTAGGCTGAAGGAGAGTGGGCTGAAAACACTCTTTTGCACTGGAATATCTTATGTGCTTGTGGTGTGAGATTAATGAGGATGGGAATAAATGAGGACAGAGAGAGAGAGAGGATAGCAGTGTCAGAGGACAAGGTGGCAGGAAAATCTTTCTCTGAAGACAGAGCTGTCTGGAAATGTGCCTTGTCACCCCCAGAGGAGAGTGGGACACTCCTGTTGGAGGTGTGCAAAGCAGCACCTGTACCTGTTATGGAGACCTGGGAGGATAATCCATAGAACCCCTGGGCACACTGTCAGGAGCTCAGCTTTCTGCAGAGCCCCGCATCCGCTCTCTGGTTTTGTGGTGTGATGGAGCTTTACCTGCTCTCCAGTCACATGTGGAAGAATGTTTTTCCCTTTCCTTATCCCACGGGCTTTCTGGAGTCCAGGCATTAGATGGAGTTTCCTTCCTGGTGCAATGGACTGCAAAGACATCGCCGGGAAAGCGCAATCCTTTCAGCAGTGACCTAGTTAAGGCTCCTGCATCTGCAGAACTTTGGTTTTTCCCCACCTAGGCAGCTCCTAGCTGATTCCTGGTAAGCTGTTCCTTTTCTCTGGAAGGCTGTAGCTCTCCCTTTGCAGTTGTAATTCAATCAAAAGGAGCACTGCAAATTCCTTGCCAGCCATTGCCTGGTCCCACAGGCACTGCCCAAATCATTACCTACCCATTGGCCTTGCCAGGAAGTTGCATAACGCTGCAGAGACACGACAGAGCAAAAGGATGTCTTTAAATGTGTGCTTTATTTCTCTGCTTATTTATTTCTTTTCCTCTGAAACCTGTATAAATAAATACAAAATGACAAAGAGGTTCATGTTTACTAAACATTGCATTTGATTGTATGACATTACACAGTGTGTGTCACAATAGTTCACCTTGTAATTGTGTCCTTTTAGCTGTTGGTGCATAATTCTATAACTCATAGGATACAATTAAGTCCTGAAGCTGCATCCAGCCACCCTTTTAGTGGAACCCCTGAGTGCTTAAAATTGCAAGAGTGTATTAGGGGAGCTCTTGAGCCAATTGGCTGCAACTGGGGAATTTCATATGACAGCAAAAGAAGGACCTAAGGGGAGGGGTAGGATAGATTCTCGAGAAAAGCAAAAGTATTAAAGCTTTGGAGCATTTTTTCCCCCCAAGATTTTCTTCCCCTTAGCAGTTAACAGAAATATATCAGAAATAATCAAAGTCAGCCAAGACCTTAGGTTCAGGAACATCTGTCTTTTTTCTGTGATCATGGAGAACAGGCAAATGGACAAACCTTGCATGATCAGTTTTCACCTGAAGAGCTGGTTCATATTTGGATAAGGGTGAAAATATACTCAACCCCTTCATGAAATGCTGATTCTCCAAACCACACACCATCCTTTTCCTCTTGAAGGTCAACTGCCAAGGTTCCATGGACATACTCTGGTCACAGTTTGCTTGCTTGCTCTTTAAAATGGCATTCCATGTGCTTTTATTTAATCATTTATTTAGTGATTTGTTTGTTTGTTCGTTTATTTGTCTATTTTCCAGATTCATTCTCTCTAATTCTCTCCAGGAGGCTTGAATAGAGCTACTTTACCTTCACCTTTTTTTTGCTGGCAGCAATCTTTTCATTTCATGTTCAGCAGATGACTGTTTTCAGCCAGATTAGAGTTTTGTATGAATGTTGCCCATTTTGCTGTGAAATAAGTATGTTCCATCTGTGTTTTAGCCATGGGGGTGGCTGTAAAGGAGAACCCCATACTACTTGAGATCTGTGATGGGCCAACTAAGTATTGTATTTGCTCACTGGGTGTGTATTAATGGGATCTATGTCTAGAGAAACAGTCATGGGTTTGAATGATGTGAAAGCACCAGGGAACTGGTGACATTATCATGGAATCACAGAATAGTCTGGGTTGGAAGGGACCTCCAAAGCTCATCCATTCCAACCCCCTCTGCAGTCAGTAGGGACATCCTACACTAGATTAGGTTGGGTTGCTCAGAGCCCTGTCAAGCCTCGCTTTGATGGGGCCTCACTCATCTCCCCAGGCAACCTGTTGCAGTGCTTCACCACTCTTATGGTGCAGAACTTGTTCCTCACATCCAGTCTAAATCTGCTCTTCTCTAATTTGAAGCCACTGCCCTTTGTACTACCACTGCAGGCCTTTGTAAACAGTCTCTCTCCGTCCTTCTTGTAGCCCCCTTCAGCTACTGGAAGGCTGCTATTAGGTTTCCTCAGAGGCTTCCCTTTTTCCAGGCTGTACAACCCCAGCTCCCTTAGCCTATCCTCATAGCAGAGGTGCCCCAATCCCCTGATCATTTCTGTGTCCCTCCTTTGGACCTGTTCCATCAGCTCCATGTCCTTGCCATATTGAGGGCTCCAGAGCTGGATGCAATAGTCCAGGTGAGGTCTCACCAGAGTAAAGAAGAGTGGCAGACTGATTACACATAAGCCATAACAAGGAGTTAAAAACTGTAGAGGTTTTGGACTTTGATGATATTGCCCTGGCTATTTTTCCTGGACTGGGGGATTCTGGGGAAGATTTAGCCAACTGTGCATTCAGATCTGTGCTTCCATACAAGTACCACACCTGCTGTTTGCATTTGCTATTGCTTTCTTAGGAAGTGCTGCTCACTTGTGGTGCTGTTGCTGTCTTAGGAAGTGCTGCTCACTTGTGGTGCTATTGCTGTCTTAGGAAGTGCTGCTCACTTGTGGTGCTATTGCTGTCTTAGGAAGTGCTGCTCACTTGTGGTGCTATTGCTGTCTTAGGAAGTGCTGCTCACTTGTGGTGCTGTTGCTGTCTTAGGAAGTGCTGCTCACTTGTGGTGCTGTTGCTGTCTTAGGAAGTGCTGCTCACTTGTGGTGCTATTGCTTTCTTAGGAAGTGCTGCTCACTCGTGGTGCTGTTGCTGTCTTAGGAAGTGCTGCTCACTCGTGGTGCTGTTGCTGTCTTAGGAAGTGCTGCTCACTCGTGGTGCTGTTGCTGTCTTAGGAAGTGCTGCTCACTTGTGGTGCTATTGCTGTCTTAGGAAGTGCTGCTCACTTGTGGTGCTATTGCTGTCTTAGGAAGTGCTGCTCACTTGTGGTGCTGTTGCTGTCTTAGGAAGTGCTGCTCACTTGTGGTGCTGTTGCTGTCTTAGGAAGTGCTGCTCACTTGTGGTGCTGTTGCTGTCTTAGGAAGTGCTGCTCACTTGTGGTGCTGTTGCTGTCTTAGGAAGTGCTGCTCACTTGTGGTGCTATTGCTGTCTTGGGAAGTGCTGCTCACTTGTGGTGCTATTGCTGTCTTGGGAAGTGCTGCTCACTTGTGGTGCTATTGCTGTCTTAGGAAGTGCTGCTCACTTGTGGTGCTGTTGCTGTCTTAGGAAGTGCTGCTCACTTGTGGTGCTGTTGCTGTCTTAGGAAGTGCTGCTCACTTGTGGTGCTATTGCTTTTTTGGGAAGTGCTGCTCACTTGTGGTGCTATTGCTGTCTTAGGAAGTGCTGCTCACTTGTGGTGCTATTGCTTTTTTGGGAAGTGCTGCTCACTTGTGGTGCTGTTGCTGTCTTAGGAAGCACTGCTCACTTGTGGTGCTGTTGCTGTCTTGGGAAGTGCTGCTCACTTGTGGTGCTATTGCTTTTTTGGGAAGTGCTGCTCACTTGTGGTGCTGTTGCTGTCTTAGGAAGCACTGCTCACTTGTGGTGCTATTGCTGTCTTAGGAAGTGCTGCTCACTTGTGGTGCTGTTGCTGTCTTAGGAAGTGCTGCTCACTTGTGGTGCTATTGCTGTCTTAGGAAGTGCTGCTCACTTGTGGTGCTATTGCTGTCTTAGGAAGTGCTGCTCACTTGTGGTGCTGTTGCTGTCTAGGAAGTGCTGCTCACTTGTGGTGCTATTGCTGTCTTAGGAAGTGCTGCTCACTTGTGGTGCTGTTGCTGTCTTAGGAAGTGCTGCTCACTTGTGGTGCTATTGCTGTCTTAGGAAGTGCTGCTCACTTGTGTTTCATCAGCCCCATCTTCCTGGCTCGTGGAGTTAGAGCTCTGCACCTTCCCTTCAGCAGCATTTTGTAATCAGCTTGGTGGGTATCTGCCTTACCAGGGAACTATTTACCACTTTACTGCTCCACAAAACGATTGCATCTGAACACGGGAACCCCACTGCTTTGATAGTGAGCACACTGCTGTTCCCTGGGTTTGTGACGACAGCAAGACTTTAGGGAAGGAAGTCAGAACAGAGAGGTCTTTTCTCAGCTCACCTTCTGCCTCCCTCCTCCTGCACACAAGTTTTTGTGAAAGATTTTATGTGCTTCCAGCTTGCCAGACTCAGTAAGATTTTCCTTTCAGAACAAAGGGGAAAATGGGATCTCTTTTGTAAAAAAAAAACAACACAAAGAACCCAATATTCTTCTGCTGTACAGCTCAAATCCAGCAACTCTTATCCTCCTCTCCTCCTCTTTCTAATGCTTTATTTCCACAGGGCAACATGTTTTGAAGCCAGCACTGCTTGGAGCCTACTGAAAAAAATCCATATCTCTTCCTGGCTTAGGCATGGAATATTGAGCACCTTTTGAAAATTTGGTAATGGAAAATGAGGCTTCCAATATCACTTCTAATTGAGCCTCATAAAATCAGCTACCACTTAGGAGAAATAATGGCAATTTTACTTCCTTTCCAATTCTCTCCTTCCCGCTGTGCCCCACCTCATTTCCAAATGCACTACCAGAAGACAGACATGACAGGTGCTGAAAACCTTCTAGGATGAATAAACCAGTTCATATTTTAAAACATCTGTTTTGATCTAAACAGTCTCTTTCACCAAACATTTATCTCAATACAACCTGCAATATGAATCTCAGATGGGCTGTGTGGCATGAAGCCAGAGGCTGAGGGCTACCAAGCATAAGTATGCCTGGATGGCATCCATAGCACATCTACATCTTAATGCATCTGTGCAGTACCACAGAGGCCAAGTTTTCTTGTAAGTTTCTAAAGAACATCAAACCCATGAATGTCCTCTTTTGCACAGCTCTCTGATGAAGGAGCAATAAAGCTTTGCCTTGTAGTGGCTTGGCTATGGGTTGTTTCCCATTATACTCATGCTGGTCTGTGCTTGCCTCTGGGTCCTGGGTCACTTGGGCAGTGTTAGAGAGACTGTCTTAGAAAGCAGGTTGAAACTCAGCCTTTGGCTTCAAGGGGAAGAGGAAATCCATTGTCTGGGTCACTTGGGCAGTGTTAGAGAGACTGTCTTAGAAAGCAGGTTGAAACTTAGCCTTTGGCTTCAAGGGGAAGAGGAAATCCGTTGTCTGGGTCACTTGGGCAGTGTTAGAGAGACTGTCTTAGAAAGCAGGTTGAAACTTAGCCTTTGGCTTCAAGAGGAAGAGGAAATCTGTTGTCTGGGTCACTTGGGCAGTGTTAGAGAGACTGTCTTAGAAAGCAGGTTGAAACTCAGCCTTTGGCTTCAAGGGGAAGAGGAAATCTGTTGCCTGGGACATGATGGGTCATGCTTTAGACAAGTGAAGGCTGTGGCAAGGTGCTGATGTATACAAAGAGCAGACCATTAAAGTATTTTTCCTGTCATTTTTCCATTTCTCCCTTAGCCAGGCTCCACAGTGTAAAGCTCTGTTGACTGCAGTTGTCAATAATTTAAGACTCTTACCTTATTTTCAGCCTGGTGCTGGAGCAGACCACCTGAAGAGCTCTCTAGGGCTGTGAGTGCACTGGGGGAGTTTTTCTGTGCAGGTTTTTCAGGAGTTCTCTGCAATAAGTGTAGGCATTTCTCATCTGAGTTCACTTTTTGTCTCCCTTGACTTTCCAGTGTCCAATAGGCATTTGTCATTCCTACTTGCTCAGTGTTCTCCATAAATTTCTTATACGCTTCTCACTTCAAACATTTTGTATTCTGTGCTCTTGGCTTTTGAAGCACACTCTGGGCATAAAAAGGAACTCACTGATGTTAGCAATCCTTCCTGCAGTTCTGAAGTCATGTATCTCTGCTCCAGATTTCCCCTCTCTAAGCTCAATTCTTTTAACCTTTTCCTGCAAATTAGATTCTTCAGGCTTGCTGTCACCACTGACTGCGAGGCAATAACTTTTCCTTTGATGGAGAGGTTCTGAGAGTGCTGAATGAGTACTTTAAATGATATCCTCTCTCTCTCTCGCTCTTTACTCTTCCCATTTCTGCAATTTCCATATTCTAAATCTGCTGTCTAACATCCCCACAGATGGGGATATTAAATGCATGACGTTCTGACACCGTGCTTTGAACACTTCTCCTTTCTAGATCTCATAATATGTCATGACACTTAGATCAGAGGTACATCACACCAGCAAAATGTTGTTGGCTTGCCCTGTGATAACTGCTGTAGCCACCCTTCCAGTAAGGCCCAAGCTAAAGACAGAAATCACTTCCATCAGAGGGGCTAAGGAGCAAGAATAATCCTAAGATTCTAATGTTGCCACTCCTGCAGCAAACATCAGGAGAGGCTTGGCAGGATCCCACCTCTCTTACAGCCAGGGGTGCAGTATACTGCTTGGTAAAACTGTCAGTAGGCAAGTCTGGGACATAAGACAATAGCATGCTGAGAGGGAAGAAAAATTCAGCTGCAGAGGTTCTGGACTCAGGAATCACCTTAAGTGAGTCGGCATTTCCCACTTCTCACTGTAGGTAATGCGCCTGAGGGCTTACTTGGTTCAGCAGGAAAATTACTTGCATCCTCAGGAAGAAAAGGAACAAAACAGCTCTCCAATACATGAGTGTTTTATCAGGAAGGTGTGGCTGTTTCAGAAGCATTAAAAGTCACCTGCTTTCCTCTAAGGAAGAGTGGTAGTGGGGAAAAGAAAGAGTGCATTAATTATTTTTCAGTAAGCTACGAGGCAGAATCCATCTGCCTGAGCTCCTTTTCTGCATGATATCGTGTACATATCATGCCAGCTCTGGGCTTCAGATTAGGTTAGGAGTGATGTCCACCTTGCCTTCCAAAACAATGAGGTACCAGATCTATATTTGAATTCCTATCATTAAGTAGCTGTGAATTTGTGTGTTCCATACACGGCCAGACCCTGTTATTTATTAGGCAGCCTTAATATACATTACAGCTGCAAATCTTACATCTGCTGATTGAATTTCCCTCACTCTTCATTCTACCTTAGGCCTTCCTTTTGCAGCTCTGAAAAAGTAGAAGTGGGTAGATTCAGACTGGATCTTAGGAAGAAGTTCTTCACCATGAGGGTGGTGAGACATCAGCACAGGTTGCTCAGGGAGGTGATGAAAACCTCATCCCTGGAAGTTTTTAAGGCCAGGCTGGATGTGGCTCTGAGCAACCTGATCTAGTGGAAAGTGTCCCTGCCCATGGCAGTGGGGGTTGGAACTGGATGATCTTTGAGTCCCTTCCAGCCCTCACAGTTATATTATTCTATGAACTCTGAAGTGTTGATATATTTTTTCTCCCATCCACCTGACACAATAAAACCTGAGGGGCTTCCTTTCTCAGCATCTCTGCATTTCTGCATCTAGCTTCTTCGTTCCTAAACTCCTTACCAACCTCTCTGTTGTTCCTCCCCTGCTGCTTTGTTACTAATTCCAGGACAGCTCAACCATTCTTCCTACCTACTTTCAGCTGCATTTCTGAGTTGGCTTTTCCTCCTCTTTTTATGGAACCAACCTGAGCTGGGTGTATAAAATATACATAATTGGCATGGGGGTGTGCACATTATATATACACATTTGTGGAGCAGCTCATTTTTCTGAGCGTAGCTGACAAATATAAAATCAATTTTACTTGTATCATCAGTGAACAGATTGCTTATTATGAAATCTAATCAGCATGTGCAGGCATCTTCTTTTTTTTCCCCCCCTGCAAATTGGAGTTTTTTTTCTGGCATCAGTTTGTTTGTGTACACCTAAAATTTTGTTTCCAGCAAACTTCACCTGCACGACACAAGGAAATTTTTAGGAACACAAGTGTCAGCCTTGTTCAAAAGTATCTCTGCTCACAGAACAGAGCATGTGCCCAGGTGGCCAAGAGAGCCAATGGCATCCTGGCCTGCATCAGGAACAGTGTGGCCAGTAGGTCAAGGGAGGTTATTCTGCCTCTGTACTCAGCACTGCTCAGACCACACCTTGAGTACTGTGTCCAGTTCTGGGCCCCTCAATTCAAGAAGGATGTTGGGGTGCTGGAATGTGTCCAGAGAAGGGCAACAAAGCTGGTGAGAGGCCTGGAGCACAAATCCTATGAGGAGAGGCTGAGGGAGCTGGGCCTGTTTAGCCTGCAGAAGAGGAGGCTCAGGGGTGATCTTATTACTGTCTACAACTACCTGAAGGGGCATTGTAGCCAGGTGGGGGGTGGCCTCTTCTCCCAGGTAACCAGCAATAGAACAAGGGGACACAGTCTCAAGTTGTGCCAGGGTAGGTATAGGCTGGATGTTAGGAAGAAGTTCTTCACAGAGAGAGTGATTGGCATTGGAATGGGCTGCCCAGGGAGGTGGTGGAGGCACCCCCCACCTGGCTACAATGCCCTGGGGGTGTTCAAGAAAAGACTGGATGAGGCACTTAGTGCCATGGTCTAGTTGACTGGCTTGGGCTGGGGGATAGGTTGGACTGGATGATCTTGGAGGTCTCTTCCAACCTGGTTGATTCTATGATTCTATGAAGGGGCTGAATGTGGCCAAAGAGAATCAGAACAGAACATTCTGTGTTCATTTACAACATGTCACAGAATTGTTAGGGCTGGAAGGGACAGCAAGGATCGTCCAGTTGCAACCCTCCACTCCTGCCATGGGCAGGGATGCTTTCCACAGGATCAGGTAGCCCAGAGCCACATCCAACCTGGCCTTAAAAACTTCTAGGGACATATCGTGCTGCATAGAGTCTGGATACCCAGCTATTAAGGTCTTACATTTCCCATGGTTACATGGGAAATGATTCTTACAGTTCCCATGGATATAGGTTTTGAAGTAGACTTCTAATTCTGTTGGTGGCCTCTTAGATGTCTTACTCCCCAGTTCTTTCCAGCTAGGTGCTTGGCATCTACTTCAGTTATTCTCACAGCCAACCCTGTTCTCCTTACTAAATTCTGCATTCTCCCAGGCAACTTGTGCTAAGATGAGAGGGTATGACCTGAAGCTGTGCTGGGGGAGGTTAAGGTTGAATGTTAGGAAGCACTTCCTCATTGGGGCATAGAGCACAGCCCTATGAGGAGAGGCTGAGGGAGCTGGGGGGGTGCAGCCTGCAGCAGAGGAGCCTCAGGGCAGAGCTCATTGCTGTCTACAACTACCTGAAGGGAGGCTGTAGCCAGGTGGGGTTGGGCTCTGCTGCCAGGCAACCAACAACAGAACAATGGGACACAGCCTCAAGCTGTGCCAGGGCAGGTCTAGGCTGGATGTTAGGAGGAAGTTGTTAGCAGAGAGAGTGATTGGCATTGGAATGGGCTGCCCAGGGAGGTGGTGGAGTGGCTGTGCCTGGAGGTGTTGGAGCAAAGCCTGGCTGGGGCACTTAGTGCCATGGTCTGGTTGATTGGATAGGGTTGGGTGCTAGGTTGGACTGGATGAGCTTGGAGGTCTCTTCCAACCTGGTTGATTCTATGACTCTATGGAAAGGGTAATTAGACACTGGAAAGGACTGCCCAGGAAGGTGATGGAGTTGCTGTCCCTGGAGGTGTTTAAGGACAGATTAGATGTGGCACTTAGTGCCATGGTCTGGTTGATGTGGTGGTGTTAGGCCATAAGCTGAACTTGATGATCTCAGAGGTCTGTTCCAGCCTCAATAATTCTGTGATTCTATGATTGCCATTAACATTTACGTGTTCAAGCCATCTTTATAGGATGAATATAACCCTGCAACCCCTAATGTTCTGTGATGTTGCGATCACTGTTGTGAGTCTGTCACCCTGTCCAGTTTCTGTGTGCAAATCAGTTGTAGAAATAAGGAAATGTGGCATTTTGGAATGCCAATATCCTGCTTGGTATGCAGCAGTGTAAGAGCTGCCCGTGGAATTCAGATGCGCCATTCGTGAAGGTTTGCTGGGCTCCAAGGTATTCCTTGGTAACCTCCAAATCAGGCTGAGCTATTCTGAAGGCATACACACAGATGAATTTTCAGAATCAAATGCACTGATTACACATTTTGGAAAGCCTGGCTTTTGTAAATTAGATCCATGGGGGATTGCATCAAGGAGCTTCTGCTAACAGAGGCAGATGAGGCACACCAGCCTCGTACGGGAGTTTGACTTCCTGTGTGATGTTTAGATGTAGCCTCTCTTAGTAATTAGCAAATGGATTTAATGTGATTTTCTGCTTCAGACAGAAGTTCTGCAAACAGTGCCTGTTTAAGGCAATGAAAGGAAGAATGACTGGAAAGGACAAGGCCAGGAGCTCTAACAGGTGACAGAAGTCACCTTTACATTGCGGACCCAAACTTGCCATTCAACTAAAGTGACCCAAAGCAGCCAACCCTCCTCCACCTCTCAGGCTTCCTACTGTTTGCAGTGACTCTGTCTTGGCCTTGCCTCACCTTCTTTTTAGAGTAAACCAATTCCTATCTCACTGCTGCAACCAGGTGTGACAGAGAAGCCATAACTGTCACTCTTGTCCCTGGGTGCAGTGGTTTGCTTCTCCACTGAAGCTGCTGGCCCAGGTGGGTCTACAGGGATGCTGCTCCCTTTCCCCAAAACACTGGGAAATGGTGTAAATGGTCTACCTGGGTGTGGAAAGTGGATGATGGGCAGCAGTCATCAGAAGATCCTGGGGCAGTGGCCATGAATCTGCTGAGGACTGAGAGAGATGGGTCTCTCAGCTCCCTACATTTGTGGGTGCTATGTTGTTGGTAAGAAAATGGTTAATAGTAATCATTCTGGGGTGGATTAGAAGGGCTGTGGTCAAGAGAGGTTCTCCTCTCCCTCTACTCTGCCCTAGTGAGGTTGTATCTGGAGTGCTGTGTCCAGTTCTGGGTTCCCCAGTTCAAGAAGGACTGCTTGAGAGAGTCCAGCACAGAGACACAAAGATGATGAAGGGAATGGAACATCTTTCTTACCAGGAGTGCCTGAGGGAGCTGAGGGTGTGCTGCTTGGAGCAGAGGAGCCTGAGGGGTGACCTCTTTCATGTTTATAAAGATGCAAGGGGAGAGTGCCAGGAGGCTGGAGCCAGGCTCTGCAGGGTGATGCCCAGTGCCAGGACTAGGGGCAATGAGTGGAAGTTGAGGCATAGGAAGTTCCATGGAAACATAAGGAGGATTTTTTTTCCCTGTGAGGGTGACAGAAGACTGGAATAGTCTCCCTCTCTGGAGATACTCAAAACCCACCTGGATGCATCCCTGTGTGATCTGCTGTACCTGCTCCTGTTCTGCAGGGAGGTTGGACTGGATGAGTTTTCAAGGCCCCTTCTGGCCCCTGGCATTCTGTGATTCTGTGTTTTTGTTCAGTAGTAACACTTCAGGTCTACTGACTGGATCTTGGTAGCTCTGTTTTTTGTCTCAGCAGCTAACCCTAGATATTTGATTGAATGTTTGAGATGCTGATCTTAGCTGTTACTTTGCCTGCTCAGGCTGGGGTTCTGCTGCTGGATTAGGCAGGAACCCTCCCAGAAAAGGGTTTGGACCCCAGTATGTGGAAATGAATAGATGTGAAGTGAATTCATTTCCCCTGAGCAGGGTGAATTCACCTCCCCTGAGAGAAGCCAGGCTCCTGCAGAAGCAATGCACTTTTGGTCTTTGGGACATTGCTAGCTCCACGCTGCAGCATGTGCCCCTGAACAGCTCCACTGCCCCTCTCTGATGGCAACTGGAGAGGCTGCACAGTCAGGTTATTTGGGTTAGGCCAGGTAAATCAGTTTGTTAGGTGATGGCAGGGGACTTGTGTAGCAGTCTGGGAGAACAGGAAACAAAGAGAGAGACAGCCATTTTATTTTAGGCTTATGCTATACATTGAGATTCATTATACAATTTTTTTTCCCCCTAAATGAATACAAAAATAGTAAAAATAGGTTAAAAAAAGCCCAAACGAAACCCCCTGACATCTTGCAAGCCATTTATTTGACGCACAGATTAAGACTTCTTGGAGCCTAAATAACTTAGAATTATTTATGCTGAATTGGTTGGTTGTTTTTTTTTTTCTCTCTCTCCTCTTTTTTCTTTTCCTAAATTAAGAAAAGATGAAGACTTGCAGAATGCCAACACCACCACCAGACCAGCTCATGCCTGAGAAGCAGCTGCCCCAGGCAGCTGCAGGTAACGCTGAGGTGCCCTCTCTCTAGGGAGGAAGCTGTGCCAGGACCATGACAGGGAGAGTGGTGGCATGTTGGGGCACACAGCTCTGCCCCAGACTATGCACCGTGGGCAGGAATAAGTGTTTGAATCCCCTCCTGGGCTGCCTCTGCCATGACTTTCTAAAAAAAAAACCCCAACAACCCAAAAACAACCCAAAAACTTCTCCCTTGTGCTTTCCTGACAGCAGATGGGTTTCACAAGGGCTCCCTTGGGGCCCATCCCTGCCACAGTTTGGAGCTAAAGCTCTTTCCAGCTCTCTAATGAGATTGAGGAGGGTGTGAGGGAGGATAAAGTCTCCCCCTAGGGATGCCATACAGTGATGGAGTGGTGCCTGGCCGTGGGTAGAAGATGCTGCCCACATCTGGGGACTTTCTCCCCTCCATGCCTTCTTCTCACCAGACTTGTGGGTCCCCCTGGAAGGCTCACTTATTGAAAACTATTGATAAGAACATAAATGACAGGTAGGCTTAGTGACAGATGGAGGGATAAAGCCATGGGGAAAAAATACTTTGCCCCTGTGCTGCTAATTGTACACTTTGATTCGTATGGATCGGGGTTCTAACACCCACAGAGCAGGGGAGACAAAGGTTCTGGCTAATCCTTTTTGACCAGTGGCTTCCAAAAAGTGGCTTCCCATGGGGCTTGTGCCTTACCACAGAAGCTCTGGTTCAGCAAAACCCACCAGCACTGTCACTGTGTTAGGCACAGAAGGAGCTCGCTGTGTGTGCACAGGAGCTTGTGCGTGCCGTGGCTGTGCATGTCCCTGTGAGCTGCCACACCGTGCTGCAGGACTGGGTCATGGGAATGACCCCACCACAGCACTTGGCCTGGCATCCCCAGTGCCCACACAGCAGAGCTGTCTCTGCCCCTCCTGCACTCCCACAGTGCCACCAGTTCCCAACCACGCAAGAGAGGCTACAGCAACTGTGGGTCCACAGTGAACCTGAGGGTAACTCCTGCCAACTCTGCTTCCTTTCCTCATACATCTTCAAACATGCTTCCAAATTTAACAGCTGGAAGAAAGTCCCATTTGCAGAGCTTCCAAGCAAGCAGTTCTTCTCCCACAGAGCCCACTTGCTGAAGAGCTGCTTCTGGCTCTCTCCTTGTTTTTAAGAGAAGACATGGTCCTCCTTCCAGCTTTCCTGCACTCTCTGCCACAACTCTTTGAGTGAAAAATAAACCAGGTGGAATTTGGTGGCTGACAGGAGGACACTCAGCCCAGAGAAAAGCATTTAGAAGCACATTTTGCCATTTACAGTACACGTTTTACCTGAATTCAGTGCTGGCTCAGAAAGCTTCTGAGAGCAGGTGTGAATCCTCACGTGGCTCAATGCAACCTGAGGCCACTTTGGTACTCTTTTCCTCCCAGGTTCATGCAGTTGACCACAGTAAGTGTGTTTGGACCAAAAAAAGTCCCCACTCTTTCTTTTTTTTTGCCAGACAGGGTTTTCTCAACCTCCACAGCTCTAATTGTAATCTGAACTGCAATATTTTCACACCAAGCTTTGGGCAGAGAATTCTGCCTTCACCAATTAATTTTTATAGCATAGTTATTCATAGAATCATAGAATGGTCTGGAAGGGACCTCCAAAGGTGATCCAGTCCAACCAGCCTGCAGTCAGCAGGGACATCCTCAACTAGATCAGGTTGCCCAGAGCCCTGTTGAGCCTCACCTTGAATATATCCATGAATAGAGCCTCAACTACCTCCCTGGACAACCTGTTCCAGTGTTCCACTACCCTTATGGTAAAGAATTTGTTCCTAACATCCAATTTACATCTGCTCTTCTCTAGGTTGAACTGTAGTTTCCAACTGTACCAACTTTTCTCTCTTCATTTTATTTGACCTCCAATTAAAATCCTTTGAAACTGAAAATGAATTGGTGCTAAGACTACATAAGGAATTCAGTTGCCAGAAAACTGGCCTTATATAGATGGTCAGGTGCACTTAAGGTTGATTCTTTTCCCCCCCATGCTTATTATCCCATAGTAAAAATAAACTGTACACCATACCTCACTGTATGGAAATGTTAATGTTAGTAGAAGATTTAGGTCCTCAGTGAGCCACAGTCCTATACAGCCACGTCAGCATTAGCTAAACTTTTTGCTGTTAGATTTTAGTCAGTGCCAGAAAATGTATAATAATAACTCTGCTCTACTCACTGAATTGATAGAAAAATTGGATCACCTCTATTGCAAACAAAACCACAGTGATACCTGGGCTAAAAAGCCACTTCAGAGGATGATGAAAAACTGCTTTAAGCCTAGGTAGTCTTCCAAAATGGAGGTTCATCAGTAAGGGTAAAAATCTTATGCACAGTTAGCCACTGGGAGTGCTTTGGACTGAGAACAGAGCACAGCATCTGCACTTATTCATCAGTTGGTGCAAGTGAGGACCAATTGACTTTGGTGAAGATAATTGCTCCAGAGGAAGAAGTCAGAGGGGATGAAGGCCAAAGTGGCTTAGCATAGTCTGAAACCTTGAGAACGTGCTTTTTCTGGTTCATGTTGAGGTATTCAAGCTACCTGGAGAGGAGGAGTATTTGGTGCATCTCTCAGACACATCAGGATTCAGGCAGAAATCTCACAGACCTGGGCTGAATATGCCTTGGACATGTTCATGGCTTTACCTCAGCAAGCCTGGAAGTGTGGAGTGGAGTAGTGGCTTGAGGTGGCACACGGTGAATGATCAATCTAAGCTGGTTTCAGCTCTGGTTTGGCTTTCCTTTCTTTTGGGGGTGCTTCAGAGACTCTCTCCTGCCTGTCCTGTTGTTCCCTTTGTGGAGAGGGGCACAGCTTCTCCTCTTCCTCCCAGTCCCAGGCAGCCAGCAGGAGTTACTAGCTGCTGGTGGGGTACCATGGCACTGGGGGAAACTGCTAGGGGAGGAGGTTTTTAAGAATGGGCTGGACAAACATGCTTCAGAAATGACTGAAATGGTGTTGGCTGGGCCTTGGGGCAAGGAACTGGGCTGCATTTCTCACTCTGTAGACACTCAAGCATGTCCTGTGGCACGTGACCATAGCAGTGCCTCCACTCTTTTCTGACAGAGAAATAATTTTATCACCTTCCTCAAAGATCTCTGAAGGCCTCACAAGCTGGGATTTAGTGAGAGCTCTATGAAGCTACAAGCTTGTCACTGGACATCTCTTTAAAGAAGCTCCAACCTAAGTATTTCAATTAAATGTGGAGAGGCTCATGGTGGCCATCTTCATGCCTGGTGTTTGCAGCTGACAGCATCAGGGATAGCAGAGGGGTAAAATCAGTGTCTGCTATCTACAAACAACCTCCTTCACACCCCCCCCCCCCCCCATTTCCAGGCATCCCACGATTGCTGCTGCCTAAAGTGGTTTGCAATTCCTCTGTAATTCTCAACTGATTTGCTAATGCCCTCAGCAGTTTAGAAGCCACTGTAGCTGCCTGTTGAACAGCCAGGGGATGGGATGACAGATAGATTGAATGACATAATGATGGTCACAGCAAATCAACAGTGAAATTATATTTAGGGAATGAATTTTGCCTTGAAAATATAGCTCCAAGCCTGAGCCTAAAGGAAACAGAGGAAGCAGACCTTTCCCTTCACCTCACATTCATTTGGCTGTCTTTAGGGTGTCTGCCTGATTTCTGCCAAGGCTGAAGTTGTTTGTTGCAGCTTCCCAGCTGCTACTGCAGCAAATGTGTTTCGTTGAAGAAAGGGACTGTGCATTCCTGGTCACAGCTTCCTTTCCTTCTGGTCAAAGGAGGGATCTATCCAGGGGAAAGTAACGTTGCCAGCTGCGCTGCTGACTTGTTTTGCTAGTCAGTATGTACTGTTTTGCTTCAGGGCAAAATATCTCTGGTTGTCTTCAGGGAGGAAGCTTTGGAAGTATCTCTTTGCTTGCAAATTAATACGCACTAAGTATTATCTGTGGGTGTTGCACACAGCCATTTGGGGAGGTCACAGGGTGAGATGCTAAAGAGAAGTTTCATGCAAGGAAGCATGCCTGGGAGTTTGATCTCAAATGTGTTCATCACCACAGGAGTAACACAGGCAGCCTCCAGTGGCCCAAGCCCCATGGCTCCTCCAATATTCCTTTGTCCTCCAGATACTGCCATTGGGTACTGTGCCAGCTCCTGAAAACTGCATGAACTGTGAAAAGGATTCTGGCTGTAATTCGTTCACCTTGCACCACAAAGCAACAGCTCAGAGTGATAGAACGGTTTAGGCTGGGAGTGGACCTTAAAAGTCATCTAGTTCTGAGCTCCTTGCCACGGGCAGCAACACCTTCCACTAAACCAGTTCACTCAAGGCCTTTTCCAGCCTGACCTTGAACACCTTCAGGGAGGGGGCATCCACAACCTCCCTGAGCAACCTGTTCCAGTGTCTCACCACCCTCACTCTGAAGAATTACTTCCTAACTTGCAGTCTAAATCTGCCCTTCTCAAGCTTCAATCCATTCCCTCTCATCCAATTACTACAAGCTTTTGTAAAAAGTCCCTTCCTGGCCTTCTTGTAAGCCTTCTTCAGGTGCTGGAAGGCTGCTTTAAGGTCTCCCTAGAACCTTCTTTTCAGCAGGCTGAACAGCCCCAACTCTCTCATCCTGTCCCCATGGGGGAGGTTCTCCAGCCCCCTGCTCATCTTCATGTGCCTCTAATGCTGGAGACACCAGATCTGGCTGCAGTACTCTGGGTGGGGTCATGAGAGCACTGCACAGAGCAGGCAGCTTCCTGCAGCTGGGTTTTTACAGGCAATGTGCAGTCAGAAAACTCTCAGCAAAACCTACAGAAGTGGCCTGCATATCCCCACCGGGGTTCAGCCGCCTGCCGAACACCGAGAGAAATGAGCCTGCCGCTCCTAAGAGGGGAGGGGGGGGAAGAGGAAAGGGATGCTGCTTTATCTGTATTACTCCACATCACAGATGCTGACAGAATTACAGATTTAGAACTCACAGCTCCAAAAAGACTCACTAATGTAATCTTTTTAAGGTTCATTCCCTCAGATCTGCTGCTTTCAATAGGCCACTTAGCCACGGGCTCTTCGGAGACGTCGTGAAACTGGAGATGCTGTTGGTAAACTGCAGCTCCAACCTTCAGTTTGGTCCTTCCATACGACTCCTAGGGTTCTGTTGTCTCTTGGAAGAGCTCATAGCTGTAAGGTCTATTGCTTTCCAGGTACTCTAGGAAGATTGAGGGATTAAGTTATACATTATGTACAACTACCCACTAATCCTCTTAGTGTGCATTACCAGTGAATGGCCTGAAATAGGCTCTCACTACAAGAGGCCTTAACATTCACTTTCTCAATGCCATTTTAGGGTTTTGAGGTTTGTGTCGTGGAATTATTTAGGGTGGGGGGTTTTTTTGGGGTGCTGAAATATTCAGTACACCATCTTCTGTCTGTTGCTAGATCCACTCCCATGGGTTAGTAGAGTGCTAACAAAATGTACAGTTGGTAAAGCAGGTTACATGTTTAACTAGTAGAGAGATAGGTGGAAAATAGATTTCTATCTTTTCTAGAGTCACTGGGATGTTTGTTGTTGTTCTTTTTTGTTTGATTGGGTTTGTAAGAAACATGAATGGCTACAAAACCATGATTAAAAAGGTTTACAAGGGAAGATTTACACTTGAAAATAATGATAGGTTTAGGGAAAACAAACAAACCAACCAAAGAAATAAAAGACTCAAACCAACAACAACCAACAATAAAAAAAGGTGATCTATAAGATGAAAGTGTTTGGAAAGCATTTGGTTGCTGTGTACTGCCTTCTTCCCAGTATGGTTTGCTATCTGTTACACAGTCTTGCATAAATGTTGAGATTAGGGGGAGAAAAGCGAAACAAAAATGAAATGTGAATGGCTAAGACCTCTAAGAGCTGACTCACTGACTTGAGTTATTGCTGTGCAGAAAGTTTGTAAAGCCTTTACATTCAGCGAACATTTAGTGCTACTTCAGCCTTGACAGTTGACCTTTCAGTCTGATTGGCTTTAGCCACAATAATTGCAGCAGCTGCAGTACAGGCGGCCCAGAGGCTGCTTAGGAACCCAACTTCTCTCATTAGATCTTACTTCATGCATCCTAAAATTCAACCCCTCTTTGCATGTGTGTGCAAATTCTCTTGTAATGCCTGTTAGAGGAGCTGAGCAAGGTGCAATTTCCCCCCCTCCCCCCATCCCTTTATTTCCATTTACTTTCTCCCAGCGTTTTGAATATTCCTGGGAAGGAGGGAGAAACCTCCAAATCCTTTCCTGTGCCCAGGGATTTAGTCAGTACTGATTTATCTTTTCCTCTCTTTGTATACCCCAGTAAGACCTAGTGTGAAAAAAAAAAAGCAACAAACAAACAAGCTAGACTGTTGTAATTTGGTCAACCACTCGGGTGCTATCCATATCCACCATTTCAACACACTCTATTTCCTCACGGTTTTCAGGGTTCTTCTTCTCTTTCCTCTTCTTCTTGGATGGTGGCAGGAAAGTCAGTATCACAGGTAAAATGGCAAAGCAGTGAAAGAAGGTGACTAATGCTATTAAAAACAAGCACCTGA
This sequence comes from Pogoniulus pusillus, assembly GCF_015220805.1. Lineage (NCBI taxonomy): Eukaryota > Metazoa > Chordata > Aves > Piciformes > Lybiidae > Pogoniulus > Pogoniulus pusillus. The sequence goes on from NC_087275.1 coordinate 30,381,847, forward strand.
ACAGTGTACGGGTCAAATTTGAAGGCACAGCTGCAAGAGGAATCAGACCAACAATATAGCAGAGGTAGCTCTGCAAAATAGCTACCCCATGCACTTCCAGGGCATTTTTCACCCATTTAGTTCTTGTGAACTCTTTGCCCAGGACAAAGGTCGATAACAGTGGAGCACAGTTGTCAATTGTATAATTAATTCCATAAATTAAGCACAAGACAGAGATACAATCGAGTTCCACTTTCCACAGGGTCATAAAACCTATAACTCCAAACTCAACCGAGGCGACAGTAAGAGTGAGCCAGACGTTGATCAGGGAGTCTGCCACCAGGAATGCAGAGAAGAAGAGCAGAAATAAAGCACTGATGCAGGAGTTTTGTAAAGGGGCTCCCACCGAAGAGGCGTAACGATCCATGTACACAAAAGATGGATTGAAAACGATGAATTTCACCTTGGAGGTGAGAGAGAGCTTCCTCAAGGTCTCCAGGAGGTCGTAAAGTTCTTCCCTCTTGGTTTCCATCGTCTTGGCCACCAAGAACATCCTGGAGGCCACGACGTCGACTTCGTTGTTGTATTTCTTGGAAAAGATGATATCCTCGGAAAAATGGGCAAACTGAGGGCTCTTCAGGAAGGAGTTCCTCAACATATCAGTGAAGTTCTTCTTGGGCAAGCCGGTGGATATGTTGAGTTTCCTAAGGTAATTTAAGTAGCTTTCAAACCAAGATATCCTCACGAAGCCCTTGGTATACTCCAGCACATCCTCCTGGACGCTGGTGTTCCAGTACTCGATGGACTCGTAGATGTAGAAGCCGATCACGGGGCTGTAGTTGCTGAAGTACTTCTGCTGGGCTGTCGTATACTCAATGGTCCGCGTGGCTGTCGCTACGATGTTGCTCAGGTCTGACCCTTCACTGACCTGCAGGTAGCCCATTAAGGCAAAGGAAATATAAACAAGGTAAAAGAGAACTACAAAAGGCTTGACGTAAGTGTTTGTTATCCAGTCGCAATAATAGCGCTTCAGGAACCACACCAAAAGATGACTCTCATAAGTGTTTGTCTCCTCTGAGTCTGCCGTGTCCTCACTGAATTTGGCTGTCAGAAGAAACCTATACCAGGCAGGCTTCTCTTGCAATACCTCTGGCTTTGGTACCTTTCTGCAGAAGATGCTATGCTGGTAGTTGTTTTCTATGTAGCCAGTAAACACCAGGCTGGAACCATAAAAGGAAAGTACATAGAGGTAGTTGAAGAAAATTGCAATACAGGAATTGCAGCAGAATATCCTGGCTGCTTCAATGTTAGTGAAGGGGCTGGCACCTATTCCAAAAGTGACCAGGTACATGGCAGTGGTGAGAGAAAACGAGAGCATGGAGTCTGCAAACACAGCTGCAGTCCTCTCTTTAACGTGTTGGTCTTCTCTAGTTTTCCTCCAGGAGGACAACATTTCAAAAGTCCCATACAACCCATGACCTAGGACAGAGAACAAAGCCAGTGTTTAAAGTGGGGAAAGGCAACGTCAGCATGCGAAAAGAATCCAAGCAGACACAGCTGCCTGTGACCTGTGCTTGAAGGAAACGTCCTGCAGAGGAGAGAGACGATTATAGAGGTCTAAGCCACCGGAGAGCATTTGCTACCTGACTAACAAACCTTACTGCCAGAGGTGGAGGACAGTTCTGCGCTGCTGGCACAGGCTTGATGGGTTAAAGGGGGGAAAAAAGGGATTTTTATTCATTTTTTTCCTCCCTTGGTTGGCTGTTTCATTTCATTATTTGGGAGTGCCTGTGATGGAAGACTCTTTGAAATTAGATTTTTTTTTTCCTGCTGATGGGATCTGACCTGTGGTGAAAACAAAGAAATAAGACCTCGACCTTGAAATGCTTATGCTGGGAGTAAAGCCTTAGTTAGTTGCTTTGTAGAAAGTCTGTTCAGAAAAAAAAAAACACTTCATTTCAGCTGAAAATGATCAGTTAGATCAGTTAGATTTTGCCACTTGCTGCCTAGATTTTCTGTCAGGAAAAAAGAAATCCTAGAAACAGGACAAACAGGAAAAAGCAGAGAGAAATTCTGGAGATGCAGAATGGTAGAAGTGAAATGAAACTGCTTGTGGCATTGCTCTTCTTATTTTAATGTATCTTAGGCCCTGGAAACTCAAATGCAGCTCCATTTTTCTTGGCAGTTCCTGCATTTGGTAATGTATTTAATTAACTCTTAAAATGGAGATAGCATTCATGAAAGGAGGTGAAAACCTGCAGGATTTTAGTCCTCTGTTTGACACCCAAGTGCAGGTAAATTGGGCAAAGCATTTGATTTGATCTCAGACCTTGGTTGGTTGGCTTCCCTTTGTGGTTTCTGTTTGTTCATTGATGGCCAAGTCACATCTGGAGGGAACAGACCTCTGCTCTCGCCTCTGAGCTGGGAACACAGCCACTGACCAGCTATCAGGTGAGAGTGGCTGAGTTAAAAGCAGGTTGCTGTTTTACACAGAGGTGGATGGAAAAGTACAATCTTTGTACCACACCTCAAAGGGGAGACTGTGATACCTTCACATAATCATTCATACCATGTCCAGTTGTGCTTAACAGACCCTTTCCATCTAATCCCACCCTCTTTGCTACCTTTTAATTGCTTCTTATCCTTATTCCTTTGCTGGTTTTGCTGTGTCCCCTGTCTACATCTCTGGTCTGCTCTTGCATTATCCTCAGAAAATCCCAAAGTCAGACCATGGTGGTTTTGCTCCTGATAACAGTAGCTAAAACAATCAGTGCTGAATTAGTTGCTGATGACACCAAAGTGGACTTTTGAAGCTGATATTCCAGTCAGGCAAGTCAAGGTAATTCACAGATCTCTGTGAGACTTTCAGGCTGCCTGCAGAGCACCAAAACTGCTGTATCAGCTCTGCTCTCTCTGCCTGTAGATGATCATCACTTTTGTCACAAGGGCCATTATGAATATCCATGAAGAAACCCTCAAACAAAAGAGGTATTTCTGAATAAGCAGAAACCCAGAAAATGTATTAGGGAGTTGAAACTATATGATCTTTAAGGTGCCTTGCAACCCAAACCATTCTCCATGATTATGTTTATTGTTAAGTGCTTCATATAAGGTGAATATTTTAGTAACCTGACAAAGTAACCCTTTTGTGGCCTTTGTACTTTTTACTGTATGGGTTGCTATAGCTGATTCACTCCACCCTTCCTTCAAGGGATATAGGTTCACAGAATGGTTTAGGTTGGAAGGGACTTCAAGTATCATCTAGTTCCAAGCCCCTTGCCCTGGGCTGGGGCACCTTCCAGGTTGCTCAAGGCCTCATCCAACCCAATCTTGAACACCTTCAGGGAGGGGGCATCCAAAACTTCCCTGGGCAACCTATTGTCTCATTGCCCTCACTGCAAAAATTTCTTCCTAATCTCCAGTCTCAATCTGCCCTCCTCAAGCTTCAGTCCATTCCCTCTCATCCTAGCACTACAAGCCCTTGTAAGAAGTCCCTTCTGGCTTGTAGCCCCCTTCAGATACTGGAAGGCTACTCTAAGGTCTCCCCAGAGCTTTCTTGTCTCCAAGCTGAACAGCCCCAACTCTCTTAGCCTGTCCTCACAGGGGAGGTTCTCCAGCGCTCTGATCATCTTCACGTCCCTCCTCTGGACCTGCTCCAGCAGCTCCATGTCCCTTTTCTGCTGGGGACACCAGAACTGGACGCAGAGCTGGACGCAGTACTCCCATCCTATCCGTTGCTTACCAGATGGCAGAGCTGGTCATTCTATTAATGCTGAAGAGAATAGGGATGGGGCACTTTATAAACAAGGCCAAATGCAGAGCTCATAACGTGAGGTAATAGGACAGCTGGTGTGTCTCCTTGTCACAGTCACCTAGTATTTAAAGTAACAAAGTCTGTGCTCTCACACATCAGATACCTTACCTACATAGCTATTGGAGTCGAACACTGACCACAGATGTCCAATGCATAGCAATACTAAGGTCCCGCTTCTGGTATGGCATTTAGTCTTCATCTTAATTTTCCCAGACAATGTTTTACAGCTGCTTTCAGAGGCCAGGTCACGACTGTCAATTTGATAACGAGCACTGTGCCCTCCCTTAAAGCTAATGGGGAATACTGGAACTCCCCAGATGGAAAATCAAGCGAAAAGCACAATCGATGACTGGCACCCCGTTGCTAATTATGCTTCAAATAGTTATGTTCTAGGCTCAGTAGGGAAAGCTATTAAGCTTGCTTTCCATGTGCTCTTTGTAAAGACAGCCTGACCTTTATTTAAATGGAACTGATCACTTGCCAAAGCAGGGAGTGAGAGGTTTAATCCGTTTATGGTTCCCATAAGTCCTGCAGACAGGCTCGTCTGAGAGTTTCACATGGCATCGTAAGCGCTGGCTTGGAGTGAGCCAAACAGAACGAAATGAGGTCATTGGATATCACAAATTACTCCCATCATCAGCTTTAGCTATAGCATGAGCTTTTTTAATAACCCAACATTGACCTCATTCATGTTTATAAATACATCAAGGGGGAGTGCCAGGAGGCTGGAGCCAGGCTCTGCTGGGTGATGTCCAATGCCGGGACAAGGGGCAATGGGTGGAAGTTGAGGCACAGGAAGTTCTATGGAAACAGGAGGAAAAATATTTCCCTGTGAGGGTGCCAGAGCCCTGGCACAGGCTGCCCAGGGGGGTTGGGGGGTTGTGGAGTCTTCCTCTCTGATGAGATTCAAAACCCACCTGGATGCCTTCCTGTGTGACCTGCTCTGGCAGGGGGGTTGGACTGGATGAGCTTTGGAGGTCCCTTCCAACTCCTAACCTTCTGTGAATTTGTTGTTAATAGGCTTGTGTCTGAAAACACTCAAATAGCTGCATTAATGTGGCAAGCCTATGACTTGGTAATGAAAACCATTAGAATCTAGAGCTAACTAAACATGATGCAGAGCATGACCTTTGAACATGGATAAGATTTTACTGTAAGGGTTACAGAGCACTGGAATGGAATCCTCGGAGAGGTTGGGGAGTCTCTTTCTCTGGAGACTTTCAAGGCCTGTCTGGATGTGTTCCTCTGTGAGCTGAGCTAAATTGTGTGGTCCTGCTCTGGCAGGGGGGGTTGGACTCAATGATCCCTTTGAGTCCCTTCCAACACCTAACATCCTGTGATCCTGTGAACCTCTGGTAATCTGACTCCTGATACCACATCTTTTCTTTCAGTGTTTAGAAACATTAAAACAAAATTAAAAAGTCACAATTTGCTCTTACATAATCTTCAGGACTACCCTAAAATGGAATCCAACTTAGAGAGCTGCTCAAGGAAACACACCAAGTGGCATCATCACACATGGGCCACAAAGGCAGGAGAAAAAACACTCAGTCTTCTATTTTAGGGGATGTTCCTTTTGTTGTTTGCTAAACAATCTGTGTGCTAGGAATTGGTATTTTCCTTCCATTGCACAGTCTGTTTGTATGATAGCTGCAAAATTCTCATTTACCTTAAGGAAGAGAAGCCAAAATGACAAACCTGCACACTTCTTATTTTTGTCTGCATCACTGGCACTACTGACCTGATCCTGCATCCTCTCAGAAAAAGATTAAGCCCAAAGTCCTGCACAAATCCAGCATGGCAGTCCATGGATTAGCCTTATTTAGCTAGAATGGGATTTACCTAACCTAATTTTCTCCTCCAAACACTGACTGCAAGCACAACTTGGGGTGGCCACCTCCCTTGCTGTCTTAACTCACTGATGCCTACATAAATGTAACACCACAGAGGTAGGGGCAGACAGCTCCATGGGAGCATTTAGTGAGATTTCTGTCATTCCAAACCTTCCATCTTTTGCATCCCCTAACCACTTTGCACTGATGATGTCTAATCCTCTCCCTAGTGCTACGTCTCCTCTCTATAAATATTGATGTGAAGGTGGCAAACTTTTCCCTTGCAAATAGATTCTGTAATTGCTTTAACCGATTTCCTCTTTTTAATAGAGATTTAGCCACAAATCAGTAATGATTTAGAGCAATTTGTTCATTATTCACAGTCATTCAGTAAATAATGAATATGAACTCAAACAGCTAATGGGCTACTGGAGATCTTTTCCTGTTGACATTTGCTATTATGATTCACTGGTCATGCCCTACAGTCAGGCTGTACCAGCCACGAGCAAAGAAGGAATGCACGGAAAGCTGAGATGTTTTCGAGGCAAGGAGGTTCTGAAAGGGCAAAGGAAGATGTTAGGGGAATGGGAGAAAGCTATGGGACAAAATGAGGGCTAAACTTTTTTGTCTCACTCTCTTTTTCTCCTACTTTGCATTGCAGGAGATACTCCTATCACATGCCTTGGGCAGAAATCCTGGCTTTTGCAGCCAAAGAAAATGAAGGTAGCCACTGCTATTTCTGAGGAGCTTGCTAGGTTTTCACTGTCTGAGGTGAGTTATCTTAAGTTTTAGAAGCTACCAACAATACTAGCAATAAGTCAGTTAGTTAGGGCTAGCTTGACTACAGTGCTTTTTACCTGCAGCCTCCAAAGAGCTTAACTACAGTGCTTTTACCTGCAGCATGCAAATGCCATCGAAAATGTCCCCTGCCTCCTTCAGGATCAAGTCTTGCCATTCCATATACTCTGCAAAAATCAATGCAGAGCATGCACAGGACAAAAAAAAAAAGCCCTTGTAGGAAGTTGTGAAAACTAAGGCAAATTTTTTTCTGTTGCTGAAAATGATCAAATTATTTGCCTCATTTTAAACACTGCTGATGTGCAGGCAGCACTTCAGTGGTTCTTTTTAAGTACCATTTTAAAATCGTCTCCAAAAAGAAATGCATCTGTACCCCTGCTAAGTAGCTGTTAAAAGCAAGAGGCTGTTATGAATGGGCATTGGCAGCACAGGCTGAAAGTTGGCTCTGCTCCTGACTGGCATACGGCGAGACCAAAGCAGAGGGAGGTGAAGGGATTCAAAGCAGCCCCAGAGCTTGTGGGAGGGCAGCGAAGTGACCTCCTGGTCACCAGAGTCACAGAGCAGCTCTCTGTTCTCCTGGTTTAATTGCTTTCCTAAAACAAAGGCTGCTGCCTGCTTTCATTGTTTGAAAATTAAGGGATACATTCAATTTCACACTGAAATCATGTCAGGTTTTGATCCTCTTGTAGTAAAAGGAGACTTGAAGTTTCGAATAGGCTTCTTCTGTAAGAGAAAGTAAGGGGAAGGGCTGAGGACAAGGTTTTGGTTCCCCTTCTTGCAGTTTTACCCACCTCTGAAAGCACTGCTTTGAAGGTCGTGTGTCTTACTGAAATCTCTGGATTAAGTACCACTCACAGGTGGTGAAATTCCAACCTTCTGTGTGGAAGGTGGCATTTTAGGGGTAATTAATTTTATTCATCCCATCTTAACACAGCGGCAGATGAACCGCTAATAATGATTGATCTCTGCCTCGATGAGGCTAAATGCTGCACCGCTACGTATGTTGCCCATTAGCTGCCAGAATTAAGAGTAATAAAGCACCAAACAATCTTTCTAAGGGGCAGACAGGACTGGAATTGGCTGGAATGAGGAATGAATCATGGTAGGATGGATGGGAGTCTTGTAAGCCGGGTAGGCAAAAACGTGAAGTGGGAGCACGATCTGACAAAGTCACTGAGGTAGAGTCTGGGGTTTGATTTAAGGCTTTGGCGCCTATTGTCGTGGCTGCATCTTTGTCCCACTATCAGTTCAGCTGGATGAATGCTGTCTCACTTCGGTTGATTTAAGCCTGAAATCATCCCACTGAACAGGAGAGCTTGTCTGCAAGAGGAATTTAGTGTGCTGTGCACAAGTGGGTGAATTTACAGAGGGCCAGCAAGCTTGCACCAGCTCGCTTTGTGGCAGTCCGGGGAGGACAGCTTGATTCACATTCAAAGCAAAATGAAATATCAGCTGGAGAGGCAAACTCTGGATAAATGGACATGGAAGAGGTAGGATGGTGTAAATTCATCCCCCCAGCTTGCTGCCAGCACAGGCACGGTCTCACGAGCGGAACCGGTGCACAATGACCGCGCGGCAGATCGGAATCAGAGCACAGGAATTGCTCTTTCCAAAAGGATACCTGGAATAACATAGGATATAATGAAGGCACAATGAATTTTCCTAGCTGACAGTATTAAAAGTAACAATGTGCACTGCTCGACACTGAAATTGCTTTCTGCAGTAATGTCAACAAAGAGGCTGAGATAATTTCCCCCTGCTGACTTATTTTTTCCAGCTAGATCAGTGAGCTCATCAGCTGCCATCCTCTGAACAGCCAAGGCAAAGGGCTAATCCACGCTCCCTTTGTCACAGAGAGTTGCAATCAACCGGTCGTTGACTAAATACCAGCCTGCCTCATGCAGCCTCTCCCAGCAGGCACAATTTAAACTTGGAACTTCTAACAGGTTCGAAGTGCTACTGAATATTCAGGCAGAGCAAAAGAGCTTGCACCCAGCTGAAGCAAACATCTCACCAAAATAATAAAACACTGCATCTAACCGAGGTTCTTGCAGCGTGCAGACAGAATTAGCACCAAGGCTAACTCACAAGACAGCTTGCACTGAGTTCATAGCAGTTTAGTGGCATGGGCTGAATGTGCATTAACAGGCTGCTGCAACTAACCAATGTCCACATTTGTGGTCCATAAATGGCACTGCAGTATCAGTGTGAATGCCAGAGCTCAAAGAGGGGATGTATCATCAGACATCCCACTGCATGAAGGCTTGCCCGTCCCTAAGCTCTTCTGCTGAGCAAAGAAAATGCACTGCAACTTCTGCTTGCTTTTCCTACACTTGCCTCAGTATCTCTGGGAGCCCAGCTGGGAGTATAGAGTGGAATCTATAGGATGCTAACATCCTGTAAGGTATTCATCTGCTCAGCTGCGCTTCCAGGCAGCAGCACTCGTCTCAGAACTGTGGCAAGGGGACTGAGGGTGGTAGGGAATCAAGTAGCCTTAACTGCATCCTCATGTGCAAAGTGAGTGAAGTCGCAGCCACCCAAGCACAGCCTGACTTCATTTCATGCCTCCAAGAACAGGTTCAAAGGGCATAAGCCTGACTGCTATGTGCAGGCATGGTGTGTGGATTAAGAAGAATGAAGACAGATACAGGAGGGAATGTCCTCATACAAGTGTTGGCTGCACTCACTGTAATGATTTCTTTGCCCCCTGTTACACAGACCTTGCATATCTGTAGTGTAACTGGATTACAGCTATGACAATTTACCTCCCAAAAATGATGGCAATGCTGTTGAGTAGGTTCAGTGTTTACAATTTTTGTTTTAAAGACTACTGAATTTTACATGTTGATCACTAAGGTCTACTGTGCATGAAGATGTTTACATCCAATTGCTCCCTGCTCTAGAAAAAAATATGTGGACAGGCTGTAAAGTGTCCAGAGAAGGGTTAGCAGAATGCTCAGAGGACTGACAGCCCTGCCTTGTAAAGAGAGGCTGGGAGAGCTGGGTTTGTTCAGCTTTGAACAGAGAAAACTCAGGGGAGACCTCATTACCATGAACCAGCACACAAAGGGTGGCTACCAGGAGGATGGAGACTTCCTTCTCCCAGGAAGTCCCATGGAAAAGACAAGGGGGAATGGGGACTATTTACTGCTGGGCAGATTCCCACTGGATTGCAGAAGAAAATGTTTCCCCGTGAGAACAGCTGGATATTGGAATCATCTCCCAAGGGAAGCAGTGGATTCCCTTATGCTGAACAGTTTCAAGATTCAGCTTGGCAGGGTGCTGGGCCAGCTCACTATCACCTAGAAAGATTGGACTAAATGGTCCTTGGAGTCCCCTCCAACTTGGCATTCTGTGATTCTGTGATCTTTTAAAAGGAGAAAGTGAAATTAGCTATGTCAGTTTCTTAGGTATCTAGGCATGATACAAGTAGCCCAGCCTCTGGGGCTGCTTTATGTTTGGATATTAGCCATGCACTCTCAATGGACTGAGAGGCTGAGCTCTCCAACCCTGCTTACAGCAGCACTGCCTATCCCCATCAGCAAGCCCCAGGCATGCCCAAGTGTTTGTCAATTTACTGCTGGGCTCAAAACCACAAGTATCTTGGTGTGTTCACACCAGATTAAAACCTGCCTCACTTTCTGGAGAGAGAGTTGTGTTTTCTGCTCTGTCTACTTGGCATCAGAAGAAGAGAAACCTAAATATTCAATAATATGCTCCCAGTGTCTGCTGTGGTTCACAGCCGTGGGTGGCTGTGCCCACAGAAGGGCACTGCTGAAGTGTCCCTGCACAAAACACTGTATTGGTTGGTTAGAGCAGAGAAGAAACCTTCAGCTGGTGCTCAGCACTTCATGGTTGGAGACCAGAAAGTTATTTTTACTTGTAGATCCTGTGGAAAGACTCTCTGAGGACTAGGGGGAATGGAGCAAAGCTGGAGGTGGGTAGATTCAGACTGGAGGTGAGGAGGAAGTTGTTGAGCAGGAGAGTGGTGAGAGGCTGGAATGGGTTGCCCAGGGAGGTGGTTGAGGCCCCATGGCTGGAGGTGTTTGAGGCCAGGCTGGCTGAGGCTGTGGGCAGCCTGCTCTAGGGTAGGGTGTCCCTGGCCATGGCAAGGGGGTTGGAACTGTCCGATCCTTGTGGTCCCTTCCAACCCCCTGACTGATTCTATGATTCTGGGCTGTTAAGTCTGTGTTCAAATTGCTTAATGTATGGGCAGGAAAACAGGGTGCATGTAGAAATCCAGCAAGAGGTTTATGCCTCATTGAGGTCTTGTGTAGCACTGCCAGTCGCAGCTTAAAAAAGGCTACATCCCTCAGCAGACTCATTTGTGTCTGCTGCACTGAAGTCATTTTGGTCTCAGTCTTCTGGCAATGAACACCTGCCATAATATTCTGTATTTCACACGTTTCTAAACTCCATAGCATCATCTAGTTCTGATCTCCCTGCCACGGGCAGGGACACCTTTCACTAGACCAGCTTGCTCAAAGCCTCATCCAGCCTGGTCTTGAACACTTTCAGAGTGGAGCCAATCACAACCTTTCCAGGCAACCTCTTCCACTGTTTGATTATTCTTACATCTTCTAATCTAAATTTACCCTCTTTCAGTTTCAAACCATTGCTCCTCATCCTATTACTGCAGGCCTTAGTAAACAGTCCCTCTCCAGCCTTCTGTAGCCCCCTTCAGTTACTGGAAGGCTGCTCTAAGCTCTCCCCAGAGCCTTCTCTTCTCTAGGCTGAACAACCCTAACTCTTCCCATCTGCTCTCACAAGAGAGGTTCTCCAGATCTCTGATCATCTTAGAGGCCTTCATCTGGACTCACTCCAACAAGTCCATGCCCTTCTTATGCTGGGTGCCCCAAAGCTGGATGCAGTACTCCAGATGGGAGTCTCACAAGAGCAGAGAGGCAGAATCAGCTGTCTCAAACTGCTTTTGGAAATGCAGCATATTAGTTCTGTGTTCTTCTGTGAAATAGTCTTGGTTTGGCCAAGCTTAGCCCTTTCTAACTCAAAAGTACACATTGCACTAAGAATGCACTGACAAGCAAGAATCATAGAAACAAGCAGGTTGGAAGAGAGCTCCAAACTCATCCAGCCCAACCTAGCACCCAGCCCTGCCCAATCAACCAGACCATGGCACTAAGTGCCCCAGCCAGGCTTGGCTGCAACACCTCCAGCCACGGCGACTCCACCACCTCCCTGGGCAGCCCATTCCAATGCCAATCACTCTCTCTGCCAACAACTTTCTCCTCACATCCAGCCTAGACCTGCCCTGGCACAGCTTGAGGCTGTGTCCCCTTGTTCTGTTGCTGCTTGCCTGGCAGAAGAGACCAACCTCACCTGGCTATAACCTCCTTTCAGGTAGTTGTAGACAGCAACGAGCTCTGCCCTGAGCCTCCTCTGCTGCAGGCTGCACACCCCCAGCTCCCTCAGCCTTTCCTCACAGGGCTGTGCTCCAGGCCCCTCACCAGCTTTGTCACCCTTCTTTGGACACTTTCATGTAGATGCAGAATTACATGGCAGGTGCTACTGGGCTCATCTCACATCTCACATGCTCACATTCTTGTCAGCAGGCAAAACTGAAAACTATTGAGTTTTGGACAGATTTTATGCATGCTATGTAAGAAAAGTTTATATATACACACACACACACACACACACATATATATGTATTATATACTACTTAAGGGTGGATGAAAGCTACCTGCGACCATCTGCACAAGGTTAATGCTTACTATGGTACAGAACAGCCAAGTGACATGACAATTCCTGAAGGCAGAGTAAGACCCTGAGTACATCTAGGGCAAAGTCATATTTCAAATATCTCAGCCCACAACCCAAAATATTGATTGCTTCTGTGAGGGTTTTCCTAGTGGGATATGGATTTGTTTACCACACTTCAAGGTCCCCTTTCCTAGTGAGAAAGCTGCAACCAAAACCTCTCAGGCATAACCTTAAATTCTCATGTTTCAAGTGATGCTGAACATGACTCTTACTCCTAATCTACAGCTCAAGCATGTGAAACAATGTTCAAAGAGTTGCAAAGCTTCAGTTAAAGCACAGAATCAGAGAATCATAGAATCAACCAGGTTGGAAGAGAGCTCCAAGCTCATCCAGTCCAACCTAGCACCCAGCTCTATGCAGTCAACCAGACCTAACTTTTTTTTAACTGAAAACAGAGTAATAATTAAGTCATTGTATCTTTGGAACTCAGCTTGGGCTTTCCACCAAGCACCTAATTTACTCCAGTTTAACTTAATCTATCCCCACCAGTGTTCTCTGCCAGAATGCAGAGGTATCATGACCTAAAAATGGTAAGCCCCATCCCTCTTCTCCTCCCCCCAGGCTCTTGTCTGTTGCATGGTTGGGGGATGACATGTATCAGGTGCACAAAATGGGGACCACCACTCTCAAAGAAAGACCCAAGAATGAAGTCAGATCAGTTCCTGCTGGCCTTCCCCTGGTTCTCTTTGATCATCCCAGTTCAGTATACTGCAAAGTGGACCAGAAAGTATTTCCTGCCTCTATGCATAGAGTCCTGAGGGAATTCAGTAATTGAAGACAATTAGGATGGTAGAGCCAAACTCTCCATACCCTTGACTGCTTGGGACTTCTCTTGACAAGCTCTTACACTAAACTACTGCATGTATTGACTTCCCTGCAGTTAAAAGAATGAAGACAGTGAAATGAAAACATCTGTCTGCTCCTGTTTGCATAACTGAATGCTCATTAAATGCACTGCATCATCTGCAACACATTTTTCATGTGAGAGAAGTGCATAGTGGAGAACTACCAGTCAAGTGGCAGCCTCACTCAAGGAGTGTACACCACTTTGTTCAGTATTAAACTGTTCTCTGGGCTGACTTCATACAGACACAGCTCCCCTTTTCCAAAAGGCATTTCATGTACTGAGTCATCAACCCTCCTGTGAAGCCAGGAAGCATGCACACGTGTGAGATTTCACTGGGGTTTGTGGTGGTGAAGAGGGAACATGGACACATGTTGGCTGTGTGGCTATCACACAGGGCTGGTGACAAGCTCTGCCACCTGCTTTTACACTGCAGGGAGAGGGCTGGCACAAGTGTCTCAAGTACTCTGCCACTGTGTGCATTTTTAATCCCCTTTTCTCCCCATGCATTTGTGGCTTCATGGTGTTTGGATTCCTCAAGAGCCTTGGGGCATCATCCTTCTGTAGAACTGGAGTGAGGGAGATCAGCAGGCAGAGGAGATGGTCACCTTGCCTTTGGGTGGAAAACACTGGTGAGAGGACTCACTGGTACACTGAGTGAGGAAGGGTGGCCTAGGGGCTTACTTCTGCTCTTCTCTGCACAGAAATGCTAGGTGATGCCTGAGGAACTGCAGAAGATTCCTGTCTGCTTAGAATGCCCAGGAGGAGACTCAGGAGAGGAAAAAGGAACAAAGAGGAAAGTGAGAAGCCTGGAATTCTGCTCAAGGTAGATAAAACCAGACTAATTTGACTGATTTATTAGAAGAGTAATGATAGGGACAAAACATAAAATGCTGTAGGGCTGCAACTGAGCTGTGCAGGATTGAACTGTGAAAGCTGGAGTGAAAAAAAAACAAACAAGTGTACTTCCAGGGCACCAGCACGAAAAAAAGCAAGAATGAGTGGTGTAAGGCTGAAGCAGGTGAGATATCACTGCAGGGTATGGTGGAGACCTGCTTGAGAGCCAAGGAAGTTACTGAAGAATATAGGGTAGGAGCAATGGGCCCAGCTGTGGCTGTGGAGTTGGGAGGACAGGAGAGAAATCAAAAAAGCCCCAAACAACAACAAAGTGGCAGAGTGGGGAAAGCAAGAGAAAAGGGGAAAGAAGCTTAGGGAGAGCAGAAGATGGTGAGAGGCATCAGGAAAGAGAGGCAGGGAGAGAGGTCAGATTGCAAACAAGATGGACAAGATGGGAAAAAGGGGCAGGGGCACAAGCCGAGGCAGCCAGCTGAGAGAGGATGGGCTTGTCCCTGGCACCAGGAGCTGGCAGAGGGGCAGCCAGACAGGGAGAGCAAGAAAGCTGAGCTTGGGGAATAAAAACAAGAGAGACTTGGCAAACTTCACGTTTTTATTAAGTGACAACAGGAAAATGAGTGGAAAAGTACTACACCAAGTCAGACATCTGTGTGTGTGTGTGTGTGCACTGCCTCAGTGTGTGCACTGAAGGGCAACAGGGAGACCTGCACGGGGGCTGCTTCTCTCTCTCTTTCAGGCTCTCCATACGTAACCAGTGTTGACACTTGTGGTTTATTGAATACAGCAAACACTTGGTGCTTGCTGGAGAGCATAATGAATGCTTTTAGGGTATACAACCCTGGCATATGTTGCAATTCCCCAGCAGCACCTTCCTTCCAGAAAACTGAAGGAAGCAGGAGCTGGGCCAGGTGCCTTACTGGCACTGAGGTGTGGTGCCAGGGAGATACAGGTGCTGGCAGCTGCTGGCCCAAGCACCCTTGTCCTCACAAGGTTTTCCTGCTGCTTGTTAGCTTCCCTGCTTGGTTTAGCTACATTTTGCCTTCTCTGTCCCTAGCCTTCAGCAATCCTCTCCCTTCTCCAAACACACTGACCTCTCTTCTCCTGTTTCCTAATGTTCTGACCTTCTTTCCTGTCTGAGACCTCAGACCACACCTTTGTTGCTCCAGTGTTTTGCATCCATGAAGTCCCTGTACAGACATTTCAGGTCACTCCTTACAAGGAGAGACTGAGGAGGCTGAGGCTCTTTAGCTTGGATCAGAGGAGCCTGAGGGGTGACCTCGTTCATGTTTATGAATATGTAAAGGGTGAGTGCCAAGAGGATCTGCTTGATGATGCCCAGTGCCAGCACAAGGGGCAATGGGTGGAAGCTGAGGCATAGGAACTCCATGGAAACATGAGGCAAACTTCTTTCCCTGTGGGGGTGCCAGAGCCCTCGAACAGGCTGCCCAGGGGGGTTGTGGAATCTTCTTCTCTGCAGACATTCCAAACCCACCTGGATGAGTTCCTGCGTGATCTGCTCTAGGTGCTCCTGCTCTGGCAAGGGGGTTGGACTGGATGATCTTTCAAGGTCCCTTCCAACCCCTCACATTCTGTTTGTGATTCAACAGCCTGGTTTGCCCTCAGGCAAGCTATGTAGAATGTGTGCATCCAAGGAACTGGTGTTTCTGAGAAGGGATCAGTACTTTGCATCTGTGAGGTGTTCCTAGGGGCCCTGGTAACTCCAGGTACATCCTAAATTGTTCTGCATCTCTTTTGCTCCTCTGTCCTCTCCTGACAGATGCAGCCCTGTGAGGTCTCTTTCTCTCCCTGACTTTCCCCTCACCCACCTCTGAACCTCAGGAGGACCTTGCCTGCATCCTGCCTGACACTTCCAGCTTCTCCTTCCCTGACATAGAATCAGGCAGGGTTGGAAGAGACCACAAGAATCATCCAGTGCCAATCCCCTGCCATGGGCAGGGACACCCTACCCTAGATCAGGCTATCCAGAGCCTCATCCAGCCTGGCCTTAAACACCTCCAGGGATGAGGCTTCCACCACCTCCCTGGGCAACCCCTTCCAGAGTGTACCACCCTCATGCTGACTAATTTCTTCCTAACATCCAGCCTGCATCTACCGATTTCTAGCTTTGTTCCCTTCCTAGCCCCCGTCCATCCCCCCCAGTCCTATCACTACCTGACATCCTAAAAAGTCCCTCCCCAGCTTTCTTGTAGCCTCCTTAAGATACTGAAAGGCCACAATAAGGTCTCCTCAGAGCCTTCTGCTCTCCAGACTACACAGCCCCAACTCCCTCAGTCACTGCTCATAGCAGAGCAGCTCCAGCCCTCTGTTCATCCTCGTGGCCCTTCTCTGGACATGTTCTGGCACATCCATATGCCTCTTGTAACAGGGGCTCTTGTAATAGGGTCATCCCTCCCTGGACTTGCTCTGCTGACCATTCCCCATTCCCTCCCCAGAAACAGCCTACCAGCCACACAGCACACAACAGAAGGATGGGGGGAGGCATTCAGAAGAGGTATTTACATTCATTTCTGTTTTGCTGAGCTTCACACGAGGCAGGCTATGGTTTGTGTTTACAGCAAGCTGCAAGCTCAAGCCGCTCTCGTAACTGCTTAACTGGTTTTCCCCTGCCAGCATCAGCGGCTAAATATAAGCCCACGGAGCTGTCCCTGCGTCCCTGCCCGTATCTGGCAGTGCTTGGCATTCCTCTGTGATTTCACAGCGCCAGTGCTTTTCACGAACTTGGCAGCTGAAGAGCTCCACCTCCCCCCAAACAAGCTGTAGGAGTTTCTGGAGCAATGGCAAACAGGTTGCTGGGTTTCTCTTCAGTGCAAAGAGCAATACTGCAATTTTCTTTTGAGTCCCTAAGCTAAATGCTGTGCTCCACCTCTGGGAAGTAGGAAGAGTTCATGCCAAAAACTGTGCTGCTGTTTTGTTTGGTAACATAAGGTTGTTTTTTGGGGTTGAGGTTGTTTTTTTTTCCCAAGGATTGGCAGTTATTAAACAGCCTCTAATGTGTAAAGGAAACTTAGGATGAATATATTAGCATCTGTGCCAGAGCAAACATCTGTAGTTTTTTAATGGAGCAGGCAACAGGAAATCTGAGTTTTGATTCTGTTTTTCAGCTGGTGCTGTAAATCAGCTAGTTACAATTCAACCCAAATGGAAGAATTGAATTTTTGGCCCTTAGGATCAAAAATTCAATAGCCTGAGTTTAGCAAAGTATTCCACGTGACTTATTTACACACTGGTAACTTAAATAAACCCCACAGAGGCTAACTCAAACTATGCCCAGACAAATGGTGGCAGCCTGCCAAGCTTCACGGGTCTCTCAGGCTTCACTTTCACATCAGAAGTACCTGTGTAAACCCAGAGCTGAAAAGTTCCCACTGTGACTTGACAAGCTATCCCTAGAGAAGAGATGGGCTGCAACCAGCCTGCCCTCCTCTCACAGCCTGCTCCCAGCACAGCCCCTCTGCAGGGACCTGGGCCACAGGCAGAGAGGCAACATCTCTCCTGGCTTCAGTTTTTGCTGTTCAATTAAGCAGTGCATGAGGGCCAAAAAGAGACCTGCCACAACAGAAACATCATCACAGCAGTGCCTACTCAGGCCATGTGCAATCAGCTTGCCCTGATGTAGCTGAGGATGTCCCTGCTGACTGCAGAGGGGTTTGGACTAGATGACTTTTGGAGGTCCCTTCCAACTCAGACCATTCTATGATCACTGACTGAGTTATTCTGACTTAATGAGTTACCTTTTGTGAGCTGGATTACAGTAACCTGCCTTTATGATTAAGAGTGAAACAAGTGAAAACAAACTACCATAAGGGTGATTAAAACCAAGGCATGAAGTGTTTAAACCAGGATGCCATATTTTAATAGCTGGGGTAGGCAAAAGATCTTTCTGCTTGCACTTAACACAGCCTGAGCTTGGTGAGCCAGGGTAACTGTGTAGCTGAAAATTGTCCTGTTGAGTCAAAAGCTGAGGATTCAACACCTACAGAGGCTACTACCCCTATAACTATAGGAGTTTTTTTACTATAGGTAACTTTCCAAGAACAAACTATAGCTTGTTTGTTCTTGGAAAGGGCTGGAGCTGAAGGGATGTGACAGAAAACAGAATGAATGAAACCCAGTATTAAAGACCACATTGACTTGAGTGTTTTACAGACTTGCTGCCTGACTTCTTAGAGTGGGCTTATGACTGGACAGAACATTTCAACTACTCAGGAAGTCATTCGTGAAAACATGGGGAAAAAAGCATTTAATTGCCAAGCACTGCTTCACTTACTGCATCTTAGAAGGGTAGTGATGGTCTCAAATAGCACTTAATGAACAGGAGGAATGGTTGTGAGATAAACAAACTGTAATTTAGCAAGGACAAGGGTAACTCTCTGTGCGTTGGTTGGAACCAAACAGGGTAGAAAGTGACACAAAGGATCTGTGAATTGCCATGTGGCACCACCAAATGCCAACCATTTCAGCCTGCTGAGGGAAAAAAAAACCCCAAAACCCAGAGCTTCAGATGGGGATGTATGAACAGGAGTGCCATATGCAAGATGTGTGAAATCATCCTCCTACTCTGCTCGCTGCTGAAAGGCTCAGCCTGAATCCTACACCCAGATTTAGGCGCTGCATTCCACAGGAGATGTGGAGCAGCCAGAAGCAAGAAGCTTGCTGGAAGTCTGCTAAGCATTGTCTTGAGGAAATGTGGGATGACAGGGAAGAGGACTGGCCAAGTGAGAGTGGTCTCAAGTATGCAAAGCAAACAACAAAAAAATCGTTTTCCAGATGCAGTAGGAAAATAAAGAGAGCAGCAGAGTTACAAAAGGGGACTTGGGGTTAGACATGATGCAAATGCTGCAGCAGCAGGGCAGTGAAACACAGGTGGAAGGGGCCCAAGGAGGAGACAAAGTGCAGAGCAAGAAGCATCTGTTAGGAAAGACAGAATCCTGTCCTGTGGCAGAGAGCAGATGATGTCTGCAGAGAATCTTCCTCTGCCTTCTCCATTTCCATGATGTTGATGAAAAGTTTAAAATCCTCAGTGGCTATGAACGGGGGAAACTTCATTAATGATTTATAACAGCAAAGGGCCTTGCCTGAAATGTGTCCAGTGCAATCATTTTGTCTGTCTAACTTTTTGCTTTTAGCCATGAAATTATGAGTAATAGCTATGGGGCTACACAGCTATCCAGAAATCTTTTAGCTTTCTAAAGGTCAGTTAATCTATGATCTAATCTGATCATCACTGAAATTAAGTGGAAATGCTTCAGCAGGGTCTAAGAGAAGCTGGTTTGTGTCTCTAGTCTTTAGTTACCCTGAGTTAAGCCAACCTTTCATTAACAAAACAGCACATAGGATCACAGGATGTTAGGGATTAGAAGGGACCTCTGGAGATCTTTGAGTCCAACCCCCCTGCCAGAGCAGGAGAATCCAGTGCAGGTCACACAGGAACACATCCAGATGGCTCTGGAAAGTCTGCAGAGAAGGAGACTCCACAACATCTCTGGGCAGCCTGCTCCAGTGCTCTGGGACCCTTATAGTCAAGAAGTTCTTCCCTATGCTGAGGTGGAACTTCCTGTGCTGCAGTTTCCATCCCTTGCCCCTATTGCTATCCCAGGGCACAAGTGAGCAGAGGCTGTCCCTGTCCCTTCCTTCCTGACCCCCAGCCCTCAGCTGTTGATAGACATCGATGAAATCCCCTCTTAGCCTTCTCCTCTCCAGACTAATCAGTCCCAGGGCTCTCAGCCTCTCCTCATCAGGCAGTGCTCCATTCCCTTCAGCATCCTTGTAGCCCTCCTTTTGGACTCTCTCCAGTAGGTCCCTGTCTTTCTTGAACTGGAGAGCCCAGAAGTGGATACAATATTCCAGGTGGGTCCTCAGTAGGGCAGAGTAGAGAAGGAGAAGAACCTCCCTCAATCTGATGGCCATACTCCTCTTAATGCCCTCCAGGATCCCATTGGCCTTCTTGGCCACCAGGGCACATTGCAGTCCCATGCAGAACTCGCTGCCCACCAGCACTCCCAGCTCCTTCTCCACAGGGCTGCTCTCCAGCAGTTCACCTCCCAGCCTGCACTGACGCAGTTTATTGTTCCTTCCCAGGTGCAGGACTCCGCACTTATCCCTGCTGAACCTCCTGAGGTTCCTCTTTGCCCAGCTCTCAGTCTGCCCAAGCCTTCCTGAAGCAGGCATGAAATAAATTTTGAAATGCATGATCTTTCTATTTTACTGCAAGGAAAAAATAAGAAGGCACCTCTGCCTTTCCAGCTACCTGCTGGTTTAAAGCAGTTCTCCCTACAACCTCCAGAATGTCTTCAGTGCCTTCTGTTCACCTGTTGATACTCCTGTCCCTCAGGAGATTTCATGCAGCTGGGGAAGCAGGCAAGATTCACACAAACTTGGCTGATCTATCTTGACTTGTTCACAGTGAGAGCTGAGCTGCATATTTGAAATGTACTCCTTTGGAGTACTTGAACTAAGCAAAACCAAAAAAGAACTCAGTTATAAAAAAAAAAAAGGGGGGTGGGGGAGAAAAGCAGCAGCTAAAGGAGCACTAAAATAGAAGAGTCAAACTTCTCAGCTCTAAGTCTTCAAGGACTGCAAGTCACTATTAGTGAATTACAGATCTGAAAGGTTGTCCTAGCAAGCAGATGCTTTGATCCCTAAACAGAGCTAATACTTTGTATTTCTTGAGTGGCTTTCCCCAGGTACTTTCACTTCATTATGGCTGGATCTAGGCTGCTTTTCTGCTACTCCTGCAACACATCTGGAAACCCCCTCCTTTGTAACACAGACAACTTAGTTTGAGGTATTGAATTTTCTAATACAACCATTTAAAAAAACCCCAAACAAACCAGAAAATAACCCAAAGATTCAGGTCAGAAAGCAAACCTCTTTTCTTTGACCCTTGGCTTTCTTGTGCTGTATCTCATCTAGATTATGATACAGCTTAATTTTCACGGGCCCCACCTGAAAAGGAGAGCTGAACCCTCCTTGTCACTGGATGTATTCTGTAGGCTAAGTGCTAGTGCAATGCACCGAAGTGGAGTCTTTAATTAAAGCGCAACAGTGCCACAGCTACAGCACAGGCACGGCACAGGAACCTGCTGCTGGGTCTAAAAATAGCTGCGCTGAAACGTGTCATCTCCCTGCACGGTGTGACTAAGTCAGCGGAGACACCCTCCTTACACTTGAAACCTGCAGCATCACTGAGCCCCCTCTGATTTGCAGCTGGGCAAGCTGGGATCCAATCAATGCCAGCTTTTGTTCTCCACAAATGAATAATGGGCACGAACGAGGAGGTATTAAACACCTACGGGGCACAAAGCTTTCCGCAGCGGCTGTGAGCCGAACGCAAAGGGACTCTCCGGAGCTCTCGTTTGGTCCTCCTGCCCGTTGGGATACTGCCAGCAGCGTTCCCACAAAATGCCCTGGTGCCAAACGGAGGAGAGGGCGCTGATTCTGGGTCGGGAGCAAGCTGACCACCCTTCTCTCCTCTTCCCTACCCTCAAGGAAAACAAAACAAAATGCAACTACCTTGGTATGAAAACTGGGAAGATGAAGATGTCTCTGTCAGCACCAGAAGCAGGGAGCGGCTGATTCTGCTTCCCTCCATAGCCCTCTGCCACGGTACGCGCTGGCACTAACGCAATGAATGGCTCTGCCCGACTCAGAGGGGCAAAGCTCTCCACCCCAGGACACTGAAACCGTCCCTACGCTCACTCAGCCAGCACAGGAGCTTTAGGAGAAGCATCACCCAGAACCAACCACGGACAGGTGCCTGCCAAGCCAGGCCAGCACTGCCCTGCTCTCTGAAGGAGCCTGCAATCTGTGAATGCCCAGCGCGCAGCCCCTTTGATTTGCTGGCACAGCTGACGCTGCCGTTGCGGCACGGGCACCTCTGCAAAGGCCTCCCCGCCACGCTGGCCACCAAAACAGAATCAAACACCCAGAGAAAAGCAGCAGCTGAGCTTCCCCTCTGCACAAGGCACAGCATTTGCACGTCCTTGTTCCTCACTAGTGCTGGCACTACATCCTATGGCAGGGTGCTGTGCGACAGCGGAGCCCCAGGCAGGATTTTAACATCCCAGTGCAGACCAAACAGTTTAGTAAAAGAGGCTGCATGGATCTGGCACGGGGCTGTGCTGCAGGGAGATGGCACCAGAAGCCATGCAGCGATGCTTCTCTGCTTGCTGGGAAACGCATCAGGGAGGCACAACACACATAAAAGAGAGAGGAGAGAGGAGATAGTTACCTAACATGACGAAGGGGATTCCCAGGAAAGTGGAATTATATTTCCCACCAGTGAGATTGATGATCCCAGCTGCAGTCAGAGTGGCAAGGGTCACAGTCAGCAATCCCAGCAGGCCAAGCCAGGGTTTGCTGCGGACACAATCCTGCATGGAGCAGCAGAGAACGGCCAAGGTGACCACAAGGACCAAGCTGGTGATCAGGTAGCGTTGTGACACCCTGCTGGTCTTCTGGAAATCCTCCTTCAGCGAAGCAGAAGTGAAAGGATACATTTTGACTTTCCTGTTGGATTTCTGGAAAAGTTCAACAGTGTCACAAAAAATGGACTCCCACTTCTCTGCCACCATGTCATTCAAGGAGTTGATTGCCTGCAAGTAGTAGGTGAGCTGAATGGCTTCTGCAGACTTCACCCGGTCTTTGCTGTGCACAGTAACCCCACCGAGCTGATGCCCGTTATACACTTCCCTGCCATCCTTTAAGTGAGTAATCGGGTAAGTGATTGCAAAATTAGTTCGGTTAGAAGAGCGAGCAGCCTTTAATTCCTCCAGTACATGCACTATGTCGTCCACTATGCATGTCTTGTCATTGTTCAGGATGCATATATGGGCAAACGTGTAATTGAAACCAGGTCTTTGAACTTGGATCCTGGTCACAGCAGAGTGCAACTACAAGGGAAAGAGAAATCACAGGCGTTACTCATCGGTTCATCTCGCACAGCAGCAGCCACAACAGCTGCTCCTCACTCTGTCCCTCTCCTAGCTCGGCTCAGTAACAGCAGCCACAGAAGTTCTGGGGGACTGCAGCACGAGCAGCGCGCTCACTGCGATACAGGAGGAAAGGAAACATGCATGGAAACGGCAGCGTTATTCCCCCCTGTCCTTTGCTGGTACCTCAGGTGTGCTGGGACTTGCATCTGTGCCACATACCTCTGCTGTTTGCCCTCTCTGATTCTTTAGAGACTCAACAAAGCCCAAGCCCCCACTTTCAAGTCATCTGGGTGAAGATAAAAGGAAGTGTAACAGCCCTACCGTGTCTGGGGACATGCCCAGGACTGCCAGACTAATCTCTTGGCAGATTGGACTTCAGGTACAGAAGGCAGAAGAGCAATGTGACCAGAGGTGTCACCCATGTGGGGTGTGCTGGCAGCCTGGCAGCTGGCCATGGGCAGGGGACTAGCACTTGCTTGGAGTAAAGGACAGGGCTTGACAGGGCTCTGGGCAACCTGATCTAGCTGAGGATGCCCCTGCTGACCCCAGGGGTGGTTGGACTAGATGACCTTTAGAGGTCCTTTCCAGCTTGGACTAATTCTATGATTCAGTGTCCCTGCTGACTGCAGAGGAGGTTG
This sequence comes from Pogoniulus pusillus, assembly GCF_015220805.1. Taxonomy (NCBI): domain Eukaryota; kingdom Metazoa; phylum Chordata; class Aves; order Piciformes; family Lybiidae; genus Pogoniulus; species Pogoniulus pusillus. The sequence continues at coordinate 30,405,342 of NC_087275.1, forward strand.
GACTGGATGACCTTTGGAGGTCCCTTCCAAGCCAGACCGTTCTATGGCTCTGTGACAGGCCACAGCTGCATGTCCTACGCGTGGAGATTGTTGGCATTGCAGGAATAAGATAGTTGGCATTACTTACTTTGCACTGGTATTCCCTGCCTCTTCCCTCCACCAAGTTGTCAGAAGGAAGCAATGGCAGACACTGACACTGCTTTCCTCCTCCTCTGTCTGAGAGCTCCTATCAATCAGGAGAGGCCTCTCATTTTAGGGCCTGCAGGTTATTACTGCTTCTTGTTTGGTCTAGCAGCGTTTAGTGTAGCCTCCTTTCTAAGTTGTTTTGCATCCTTCTGAAATCTGCCACGCCTGAGCTCTGATCCAAAGTGCAGTCAGTTATTTCTGAACATCAGTAAGGCAAACAAAATAACCATCTCTTCCTAAGAAAATAGAGAAAACCTGGGCAACCTTTCCTGAGTCTGTTTTAGTCAACATCCAAGAAGAAGAAGTAAAAGAATGGCATCCTGGGCTGGCTCAGGAGCAGTGTGGGCAGCAGGACAAGGGAGGTTATTCTGCCCCTGTGCTCAGCACTGCTCAGGCCACACCTTGAGTGCTGAGTCCAGTTCTGGGCTCCTCCATTGCAGAGAGATGCTGAGGTGCTGGAAGGTGTTTGGAGCAGGGCAGCAAGGCTGGGGAGGGGCCTGGAGCACAGCCCTGTGAGGAGAGGCTGAGGGAGCTGGGGGGGTGCAGCCTGCAGCAGAGGAGGCTCAGGGCAGAGCTCATTGCTGTCTGCAGCTGCCTGCAGGGAGGCTGTAGCCAGGTGGGGTTGGGCTCTGCTGCCAGGCAACCAAACAGAACAAGGGGACACAGTCTCAAGTTGTGCCAGGGGAGGTCTAGGCTGGATGTTAGGAGGAAGTTGTTGGCAGGGAGAAGGATTGGCATTGGAATGGGCTGCCCAGGGAGGTGGTGGAGTGGCCGTGGCTGGAGGTGTTGCAGCCAAGCCTGGCTGGGGCACTCAGTGCCATGGTCTGGTTGGTTGGGCAGGGCTGGGTGCTAGGTTGGACTGGCTGAGCTTGGAGGTCTCTTCCAACCTGCTTGATTCTATGGTTCTATGATAAGAAGCAGGAAATCTGAAAGATGGCAAGGGAATAGCCCTCATAGGCTGGGGCTGCAATATTTTTCAGAAGGAAAATACTGAGTTTGCTGATGTTGGCAGCCTTAGCAAAGTGCAAAATGGGGATTTTTGGGCATATTTTCCATGTATAATGTGCAGGCTTCACCCACCACCATCACTATTTCATTCCTTCTGTGCTGTGCAGAGAGTAGGAAGACCTTCTTTAATGAAGAGGAAGAGGAGACTCAGGGGGGACTTTATTACGCTCTAGAACTACCTGAAGGGAAGTTGTAGTAAGGTAGGGCTCAGGCTTTTCTCCCAGGAAACCTGTGACAAGACAAGAGGGCATCCTGAAGCTGTGCCAGGGGAGGTTAAGGTTGGATGTTAGGAAGCACTTCATGATGGAAAGGGTAATTAGAGACAGGAATGGGCTGCCCAGGGAGGTGGTGGAGGTACTGTCCCTGGAGGTAAGGAAAGATTGGATGTGGCACTTAGTGTCACTGTCTGGTTGATGTGGTGGTATTACACCATAGACTGGTCTGGATGATCTCAGAGGTCTGTTCCAGCCTCAACAATTCAGTGTTTCTGTGATGCTGCTGCTGAGGCCAAGGCTATGTTACCTACCTCCAGAAGCCTGAGCACATTCTCCCTATGGCTGTGACATCCTTCATGGTGGATACCCACAAAGCGTAGGGAAAGGCTCCCTCTCCTCTTTCCTAGGTGGCACAGGGGGTAGCCAGCAGAGCAAAGGCCAGGGGCTCCTGCACACTGCTGAGTATGTGCTTCGTGGCATTTTAGACCTATTGACCAAAAATCCCCCACGAATCCAAGTGCATCACCTGCGATGGGTATCAGTTTCCTTATGGCACCTCTGTCTCAGTGATGCCCGATGCCAGCACAAGTGTAGTGGGTGGAAGCTGAGGCATAGGAAGTTCTGTGTAAACATGAGGAGGATTTTTTCCCTGTGAGGGTGCCAGAGCCCTGGAACAGGCTACCCAGGGGGGTTGTGGAGTCTCCCTCTCTGCAGATATTCAAAACCTGCCTGGATGCATTCCTGTGTGACCTGCTCTAGGTGCTGCTGCTCTGGCAAGGGGGTTGGACTGGCTGAGATCCCTTCCAGCCCCTGCCATTCTGTGATTGTGTTCCTCAGTATGACATCATCTAGGCAAAGATTGATAAACTTCCTGTATTTTCATCTATTATTGTAATTCTCTGGCAGCTTCAGAGTGTATTTTTCCACATTTAAGAAGCTGTGGAGTAGTGGAGATATTCAAAGTGAGGCTCAACAGGGCTCTGGGCAACCTGATCTAGTTGAAGATGTTGCTGCTTACTGAAGAGGGCATTGGACTTGCAGTCCAATGACCTTTGGAGGTCCTTGCAAACCCAGACCGTTCTGTGATTCATTTTCAACAGAACAACAGTTCAGTATTGACATTAGAATGACAGGTTTGAGAAATGAACTACCAGATTCTTCTCACAGTACTGTAAGAATGCAGGAACTAGCCATGGTGAGAGGCAAAATTCTCCATTGTGGAGGGAGAACAAATCTCTGTCTGTGCAGGACAGGGGCTTCTGCACAACTTTCTTCTGAAATGGAGTTGTTTAGCCTGGAAGAGAGGAGGCTCAGGGCAGAGCTCATTGCTGTCTACAACTACCTGAAGGGAGGCTGTAGCCAGGTGGGGTTGGGCTCTGCTGCCAGGCAAGCAGCAACAGAACAAGGGGACACAGTCTCAAGTTGTGCCAGGGCAGGTCTAGGCTGGATGTGAGGAGGAAGTTGTTGTCAGAGAGAGTGTTTGGCATTGGAATGGGCTGCCCAGGGAGGTGGTGGAGTCGCCGTGCCTGGAGGTGTTGAAGCAAAGCCTGGATGAGGCACTCAGTGCCATGGTCTGGTTGACTGGATAGGGCTGGGTGCTAGGTTGGACTGGATGAGCTTGGAGCTCTCTTCCAAACTGGTTGATTCTATGATTCTATGGAATGAAACAAACTGAAAGATTTGCTGGAACATGCCAATAATATCAACCCGAGTAACCAAACAGGCAAATGCTCCCTCTCTTTCCAGTTGTTCACAGAATCACAGAACTGTCAGGGTTGGAAGGGACCTCAAAGGTTATCCACTTCAAACCCTCCTCCCATGGTCAGGGACACTTTCCACTAGATCAGCTTGCTCAGAGCCACATCCAACCTGGCCTTAAGAACCTCCAGGCATGAGGCTGGCACCTCCCTGGGCAACCTGTGCCAGTGTCTCACCACCCTCATGATGAAGAACTTCTTCCTAACGTCCAACCTAAATCTGCCCTCCTCTAGCTTGGTTCCATTCTCCCCAGTCTTAGCACTACCTGGCACCATAAAAAGTTTCTCTCCAGCTTTTTTATCCGTTCCCTCCAGACACTGGAAGGCCACAATAAGGTCTCCTTGGCTCCAAACTGAACAGCCCCAACTCTCTCAGCCTGTCCTCACAGCAGAGGAGCTCCAGCCCATTGAGCATCCTTGTGGCCCTTCTCTAGACACATTCCAGCATGTCCATGTCTCCAAGAGAGCTTTTTGAGTATGAAGCCAGCTATAGATTGTTACAGTTTGGGGCCAATGCCCTGATTTACTGAATTAAAGACTTACATCTGATTTAAATTGTTTGCAGTGGCAGCTACTGTATGGTTCTCACTGACAGTGGTTGTAAAATCAGGTGTCGTATAAAGAAGCATAGCTGAATGCAACTCAGAGGAACAGAAGGAATCTCCTGACTGTATTAGAATCACAACACAACTCCTTCAGAGATGACAATGCAGGAGGAACTAAACCATCATGCAACTTCTACCAAGCAATGTGTGTTGCTATTTACCTACCCTGCCTCACTGCTGCAATTGCTTCCTTCTACAACTGAAGCACTTTCTTTTAATATTGAGGTGATAAAATAACCTCATCTGTCACAGCTGTTACAGCAGCTTCAGTGAAAGGCTAGCAGCTAAATGTCATACCTAAAATACTCATATCTTCTTGGAAATGATCATTTCAGACTCAGGAGCCTGTTCTGCAGTGGTGGCCTGGTACTTCTTGAGAGGCTGCGCTGTGCTGGAGCGGACACTGTGTGTGGGGACACCTGACCCCTGTGTGATCCAACGATGAGGCTTTGGGGAGCAGAGGAGAGCACGCAGCCAGCTCTGCATCCTGGCACATCCTGGCAGACAAGCAGCCCCCAGAGCTGGCTGCAAGCTTGTGCAGTTTAGAGCAGCTAGGAGACATACTCTGAGCTTTGCCAGTGGCCACAGTTCTTGGTCTCCAATTGTAGGCAACCAGCCAAAGTGGAAAACCTGCCATTTCCTCCCTCCCAGCAAACTATGTCCAGCACTACCTCAGTGCCCAGGACTCAGCTCCAGGAAACCTGGCTCAGACTTGCATCCTGAGGACAAACACATCACTTTACTTGCATGGCACTTTTTCAGACCACGTCCTACATAAGCCCCCTCTATTGCTTTCCTGCAGGGCAGGGGCACACTGCAGCACGGCTGCAGGCTGTCCCTCTCCCTTTGCTTGCCCGTGGCTGCCTGTGCACCCTTGGGCTGCTGCCTCTTCCCTGCTGACAGCTGCAGTCCGGTGACACTCTCCTCTCTGATGCCATGCTGGGGATTCAACTGTGGCCACCCAGATTTTTCCACTTGCATCCACAGCCCACGCTTGGAGCCCCAGCTGACTGGCTCCCAGAGAAAACTGAAGGTCCAGAAGGCTGCAAGGACACATCCTACCAGTTCAAGGGATTACACAGTCTGCAATTTGGCTTGCCTGTGGTACACCAGGAGGTTCCCCAGGAAACTGGAGTTTGTTCACAGGAGATGATAAAGGCTGTTGTGGATGGGGACAACAGCAGCAATATGCTAATGCATAATGCATGCTGCCTTCCTCAGTGCAGCAGATTTTAATAGCAACTAACCATATCCTGAATAAACCTGGCACCTACTACTGGGACAAACAACTGAACCCCCAGATGCTCATTTATCCAGCTAGTTTTTTATCCTTTCCAATCCTATTAGGAGAAAGGGAGATTTAAAGAAATAATAAAGCTGAATGAATGTTTTTTTTCTTGAAGGGAGACATGCACTGCTTGCTCATCACTCACTGCTTTTTTCAGCTAGCTAATAGTGGAAGGAACCAGAAAGCAGTTTACTGCTGAGATGCCAGAGCACTGCAGCATGAGAGCTCCACAACATCGCCTCCTGAGCTGCCTTGCCACGGTGGCACACTGTCCCTGAAAGCACTCAGGCGTGAAATGATAACTTCCACCTCTCCCTTTCATTGCTGTCTCAACGCTGACCATCACTTCCAAACCCCTTCTCCCCTCTGGAAATGCTGTTTATGTGTGTCCCACACCATGCCAGAGATTTCTGGAGCAGCCTTGTCTCTTCCTTCAGCAGCCCTCAGCCATTTGCATGTGGCAAAATCTTGGTCCTGGCTTTTGTTTACTCTTAAGTCCCACGCTCACTCAATTATTTATTTTAGATAGAGAGGAAAGATGGCTTCAACTGGGACACAAATCCCTCTCTGTAAATACCTGCAGGTGAGGGATGTACTAGTCTCATGCCTGCACACCAAGCAACGTTTCAGCCTGTGGCACAGCTGACAGACCAGAAGTGGTGAAATCGCATCGCCCTGCTGGCTGCTTTTGCCCATGGGCCCAGGATGGGATGCCAGGAAGCAAAAGCTAAAATCCTTTCACTTATCCTGGGCTAAGCCATTTGCTCCAGGGCCTCAGAAAGCTGTGGCTGCAAAGATTTCTTCAAGCTGTTTGTTTGGCTGCCAGTCCTCCTACCTCTGCCATCAGCACAGGAAGAGAGGCGCTGAGAACCAGGGCCCCCCGAGTAGGCTCTGTTTGGCTGCCCGGGTTTGGCCAAGCCCTACACCAGGCTGTGCAAGACAGCTCTTCCCCATGCAGAGCTTGGCACTTCCAGCAGTGGCAACAAAGCTGAACCTGAAGGCAGAAGGGTTGTACTTACAGCTGTATATTCAGGACAGAAAGGAAAGTTTGATTTCATTCAGTCCCCACAAAAGATGCAGGGAGCTGCAGGAAGGGGTGAGGAAAACCTCTATCCCCTTTGCTTTATTCAGAAGCCCTTTCTTTAATGTCAGAGACCAGCTGGCATCACTAGAATTTTGTCAGTTTAATCAGGCAACAACAAAAGTCTGTGGCCTCCTTGTGAAGCAAACAGATCCCATCCCAGCAGAGAGGGGTTAGAAACTCTGACTGGTTTGCAGAATGGCCCAATCCCAGAAATCATAGAATCACAGAATCAACCAGGTTGGAAGAGACCTCCAAGATCATCCAGTCCAACCTATCCCTCAGCCCTATCCAGTCAACTAGACCATGGCAATCCTCTAAGTGCATGTTCCATAAGGAGCTATCCCAATCAAAGCCATGGGCAAAGAGGAGCCAGTGATGGCCACCCATGTCCCACATGCATCTCACCTCACAGCTTTTCTCCCAGGCTGAGAAGAGTGACAGCAGCATGCAACCAGCCACTGCAGCCTTGCCAAGTTCCTATTCCTGGCTCATGGAAAGACATCTCAGCTCCCTTAGGAGCTGGATCAGAGTGGCAGCCATCAAGGCTTAACATCAAGGCTGAGTACAGTGACCTGCTCATCACACCCACTGCAAAAATGTGTTTGCTTTTGCTGCTGTGCTGTGTTTTGAAGGGGACATTACTTATTGTAAGGACTTGACTGTGCTTTGTTACTTGATATACAGTCAGTGAAGGGCCAACTAGACAAAACCAGCTAGACACACAGATGCCCTCCTGTCTGTCCTGCAAATGATCTGGCACACAGAGAGACGTTAGAGGTCAGACATCACTTTCTTTTGTTGTTGTTGCTATTATTTGACTCCATTTACTATTTCAGTCCACAGCTGATGGTTCACATTCACTCCACTCAGTGCTGCCAACTCTTTATGATTTCTTTTTACTGTCATTTTCATAGAATCATAGAATGGTTTAGGTTGGAAGGGGCCTCAAAGATCAGCCAGTTCCAACCCCCTGCCATAAGCAGGGACACCTCCCACTAGAACAGGTTGCTCAAGGCCTCATCCAACCTGGCCTTGAACCCCTCCAGGGAGGGAGCAGCCACAACCTCCCTGGGCAATCTGTTCCAGTGTCATCAAGTTTGGCTTCTCCCTCAGCCTGCAGTACTTCTCTGGAGCCTGAAATGTGATTTAGAAACAAATAACATAAAAAAATAATCACAACTTTTCATTAAAAAATAAATAATCTGATCTCATGGTTATGGACAACAGCCTGAGAAGGCTCAAAACTCAACTGAAAACTGAACTCATTATCTACTACTACTTAAAATCCCATCACTATTTTGGGTTTAAGACAGAAAAACTAGAAAACAAGCTGAAGGCAATGATTTTAAATATAGGCTTAATTTTCACATAGAATCATGGAATCAAGCAGGTTGGAAGAGAGCTCCAAGCTCAGCCAGCCCAACCTAGCACCCAGCCCTGCCCAACCAACCAGACCATGGCACTAAGTGCCCCAGCCAGGCTTGGCTTCAACACCTCCAGGCACAGCCACTCCACCACCTCCCTGGGCAGCCCATTCCAATGCCAATCACTCTCTCTGCCAACAACTTCCTAACAACATCCAGCCTGAACCTGCCCTGGCACAGCTTCAGACTATGTCCCCTTCTTCTGCTACTGGCTGCCTGGCAGCAGAGCCCAACCCCACCTGGCTACAGCCTCCCTGCAGGCAGCTGCAGGCAGCAATGAGCTCTGCCCTGAGCCTCCTCTGCTGCAGGCTGCACCCCCCCAGCTCCCTCAGCCTCTCCTCACAGGGCTGTGCTCCAGGCCCCTCCCCAGCCTTGCTGCCCTGCTCCAAACACCTTCCAGCACCTCAACAGCTCTCTTTTGAATTGAGGAGCCCAGAACTGGACTCAGCACTCAAGGTGTGGCCTGAGCAATGCTGAGCACAGGGGCAGAATAACCTCCCTTGTCCTACTGCCCACACTGCTCCTGAGCCAGCCCAGGATGCCACTGGCTCTGCTGCCCACCTGGGCACACTGCTGGGTCAGCTTCAGCTCCTCTCTCCCAGCACCCCCAGCTCCCTCTCTGCCTGCCTGCTCTCAGACACTCTGGCCCCAGCCTGCAGTGCTGCTTGGGGTTGTTGTGGCCAAAGTGTAGAATCCTGCCCTTGGCCTTGTTCAATCTCATCCCCTTGGCCTCTGCCCACCCATCCAGCCTGGCCAGGTCCCTCTGCAGGGCTCTCCTACCCTCCAACAGCTCCACAGCTGCTCCTAGCTTGATGTCATCTGCAACCTTACTGCTGCTGGACTCAATCCCCTGGTCCAGATCATCTATAATGACATTGAACAGGCAGCTGGGTTGCCCTTTTTGATAGGGTTTACTCAGTTTGTGTAGTTTTTACTCTTTTTTTGGTAGTTTGGAATTTCTTTTGGCAGTTTTTACTCTCTTTTTGTAGTTTTTACAGGTAACTTGTGCCAAGGAAAATGGAGGAAGAGCCTTTAGTGGCTAGCTATAATTTTCTGCCCTTTTTATATGATCTCAGTAATCTCTGGCAATTCATGTCTTTGCAAAGTGCTTTTTTAATTTGCTTCTAGAGATGTCCTCAGTCAAAATGTAAAATGGTTATGAGAGCTTAATTCATGAGAGAAAACACTGTGCTCTGGAGACAGGGGTAAAATTAAACTCTTGAAGAGTGTATTTTCATCAGAAGGTGCAGAGGGGGAAGGCAAAGTACCTCCTCTGCTATGAGCACAGACTGAAAGAGTTGGGCTTGTTCAGTCTGGAGAAAAGAGGCTCCCAGGTGACCTTACTGTGGCCTTACAGTATCTAAAGGGGGCCTCTAAAAAAGCTGGGGAGGGACTTTTTAGGCTATCAGGGAGAGACAGGACTAGGGGGAATGGAGCAAAGCTGGAGATGAGTAGGTTCAGGCTGGAGGTGAGGAGGAAGTTGTTGAGCAGGAGAGTGGTGAGAGGCTGGCAGGGGTTGCCCAGGGAGGTGGTTGAGGCCCCATGGCTGGAGGTGTTTGAGGCCAGGCTGGCTGAGGCTGTGTGCAGCCTGCTCTAGGGTAGGGTGTCCCTGGGCATGGCAGGGGTTGGCACTGGCTGATCCTTGTGGTCCCTTCCAATCCTGCCTGATTCTATGATTCTAAATGGGGCTGTGCCCTGCTGTCAGCCTGAGAGCCAAGGTTCAATGGGGGCTGGTGGGCAGCAGCCTCCTGACTGAGCCAAGCCCAACCAAGGCATGGAGAGTTCTGGTTTGAGGGTTGGACTGGATGATCTTTGAGGTCTCTTCCAACCAGACAGATTCTGTGTGCACAGATCCAGTGGAGGAAGCCACCAGATCCTCCTGGCTCAGGAGGAACAGGAGGAGCTGCAGGCAGAGAGCGTGCAGGAGGAATCACTATGAGTAGCAGAGCTCTTTTCCTAGCAGTCCTACAGTCAGGTTTCCTGAAGGGATGCTAAGACACTAATTATGCAAGCTGTGCATTTTTGCCACTCTTTTTTTTTTGTTTCAGCTGTCCAAAACGTGCTGAATTATATTTTCTGCAAACAATTTTCATGTAAATAAAAGCTAAAAATTGTTCAAGCTCCAAGTCATCAATTGAGGAACAACTATTAGAGCCTCAAGTGGCAGATGTGCCTGCATTTCTATTTCCATCTGCCTTCTTGGTAGCTACAGAAAATTGCTAATTTTGGGTTCCCCCCCCACACACACCCCCACCCTAATCTGGAGTGCAGAAGCTTTTCTAATCAACACCTTCTTAATTCTGACAATTGTCCTCATAATTCTGTCTGAACTTATCCCACTGCAAGAAGCCCAAGCTGGGTTTTGGGCTGACTGCTGCCAGAGGACAGGAGATCCAGGCAAGAGAAAACCTCTCTGTAGAGCTCTGAGATCTTTTTTTCATGATGGTGAAAAAAACTAAGAGATGAGAACTTTGCTCCTGTGGCTGATTTTGCATCAGCTCCACTGCCGGTGGCCTCCGAGCATGCCAGACCTCTACATAAACATCAACCCCTGCTTTTCAGGGGGCTGCATACACAGTGCAGGCCCTTGCCAAGGGCTTCTCATAGAATCAGAGAATCAACCAGATGGGAAGACACCTCCAAGGTCATCCAGTCCAACCCATCACCCAGTCTGTTCATGTGATGTACTTTTCAGGCTACCAGGTAGTGACAGGACTAGGGGAGATGGAGCAAAGCTTGAGATGGGTAGGCTCAGGCTGGAGGTGAGGAGGAAGTTGTTGAGCAGGAGAGTGGTGAGAGGCTGGAATGGGTTGCCCAGGAAGGTGGTTGAGGCCCCATCTCTGGAGGTGTTTAAGGCCAGGCTGATCTAGGGTAGGGTGTCCCTGGCCATGGCAGGGGGGTTGGGAACTGGCTGCTCCTTGTGGTCCCTTCCAGCCCTGACTGATTCTATGAGTCTGTGATAAAGATGTGCAGGGTGAGTGCCAGGAGGCTGGAGCCAGGCTCTGCTGGGTGATGCCCAATGCCAGGCCAAGGGGCAATGGGTGGAAGCTGAGGCATAGGAAGTTCCATGGAAACACGAGGAAGGTTTTTTTTCCCCTGTGAGGGTGACAGAAGAGGCTGCACAGGGCGGTTGTAGAGTCTCCTTCTCTGGTGGAGATATTCAAGACCTGCCTGGATGTGTTCCTGTGTGATCTGCTCTAGGTGCTCTTGCTCTGGCAGGGGGGGTTGGACTGGATGAGCTTTCAAGGTCTCTTCCTAATATTCTGTGATGCTGTGATTCTCCAGCAGAAGTGTGATGAACAGTCCCTTCCTCACTGCAGGGAGCCTTAATAGCTGTGACTTCACAGCCATCACTGAAACTGAAGGACTCTTTCTCCCTTCTGACAGGAGTGGGGGTTCTCCTGCTGTAAACTCCAACTTTAAAGGCAGGCTTCAGGCACAGCTTTTGGAATGCCAAATGTGGTTGCAGGGGAGTCCTAGCAGCTCTTCCCAAGCCTTTCAGCACTGCTTGGGATGTCGATGGCCTGGCCTCAGTGGCTGTGACACACAGAGGTTCCTGGCTTCCAATGCCTGCCCTGCCTGTTGGCTGTGCCTTCCCAGAGATGCCATGTCCCTTGTCACACACATGCAGACAGGTACTGAGAAATCTGTCCCCCAGGAGCTGTGTTTGTTAGATGGGAGGCGAGGGCTGACCTTCCAAGGCAGGAAAGGTGATTCCCCATGCTGTGCTGGGCACTCCTAGCCCGGGCTGCATAGCTGGCAGCAGCTCAGGGCACAGAGTTGTAGAGGAGCATCACACCATGGCATGAGGCAGGAGGGAGAGTGGAGGGGCCCTGTCACAGCTGGGGCTGACAGATAATGGCAGGGGCAGTGGAGAGGAACGGCAGGATGCAGTTGTCCTCCCAGGCACAGGCAACTTCAGGACCTCTGCTCCAGCCACTAGCCGGTGCCTGCAGGCGAGCTGAAAGCCTCTTGGCCGCAGGAGCCATGCCAGGGAGCTGCTGCTGCTGCTGCTGCCAGTGGGAGCTCAAGGGGGTTTCTGTGCGTGCTGCCAGGCTGTCCTTGCAGTGTGCTCTTCCCCAGCCATGCCCAGATCTTACCTGCGTATCTTAATTCTCATCTGTTTTCGCATAAGATACATTTTAGCCCTGCAGCATTGTGCTGCTATGACAACAGGCTTGTGTTTCTGCTGCTTTCACACCCTTGTTTTTCTTGTATTAGGACTCTTCCCCACATCTTACAGCCTTGCTCTAAAGACAACTCTTCACCCTTTTTTCCTTTCTGACTAGTTTTATTAGCAGAATTCACTAGTTGTTGTGTTGACTCTTCCCCTCAAAGTGTTTTTAGTGCTGGGGCTACCTAAACAAGGTGGAGACCTATGAGACCCACAGCTGACTGCCTGTGTCCAGGCATTCAGAAGTAAGTGAAGTTTTAAAGGGTACCTTGCATTAGCCAGGATCACGACCAACCCAGCTTTTGGCTCTGCTGAGAAACCACAACTCACTTCCACCAACTGAAAACAATGGCTTAAGCGTGCCACGTTGTGCAGTAAAGCAACTGAAAGTACCCACAGAGAAGGCAACATAAATAGGGTTATTTCCTCCAGGGAGGTTCCTCACATGGAGAAAATAAGTGTGGAAATTCAGGAAGAGCGTAGCCAACAGCGTGCAGGCACAGGTAATAAACAGAGAGATAACTAAGGAGCAGAGAGGAAAGAAATAAAACCCTAGCAGCTACAAGGTCTACAAAATCTGGATGCTCAACTCTTTTGTTCTCCAGTAATCAGAAGTTAGGCAGGTCTTACACAGATGCATCCTGAAACACAAGACTAATTGCTCATCAGTTCTCCAGATCTGCTGCTGGCTAGTTGATAGGAGAGGGGTGATGGCTAAGCACTGTGTGGAGAGATGAAGTAAGGAAAGGTTTCTTAAACCAGAAAAAAAACAACCTCATCTACAGCTTTTCACAGAGGCAAACTGCAAATCCAATCCCCTTTAGCAAGGCGTGTTATATTTCAATCCCTTTTCATCTCTGTGTCTTGTCATCTTAAGTGGAGTTGGGTTGAGGGTTTTTTTGGTGCCAAAAGAATGTTAGCACTGTGTTATTGTTATAAACACAATAATCTAAGTGGAAGAGAGGCCACTCTTCTGCAGAAAGAGGAGGAGGAGGGGGGAAAAAGGAAACCTTTAATTTAAAAGGAAAGAAAAAAGGTCTTTTGTAATATAATGCAGGTAACTCGGTGTAAGCGTAGAGGAATGAACAGGCTTAAAAGGATGAGTGGCTCAGATTCTGGCTAAATCAGAATCTGTTTGCTGGGTGGGGTTCAAAAATCTGGCTAGGTTTGTATCTCCTGTATCCTTTCAACCTACCAAGTTTCTAGCTGCAAGTGAAAATAAAAGCCACCATGAAATGGTAAGGGATCTGCTCTAACACTGTTCTCCCATGGGATTCTAGGCTTAGACAATTTCTACAGGCTTTCTATATAGTCAGCTGAACTCCTGCACCATGGTCCACACCAAATATCCCAATGATTTTGGCTTCTCTGAGCACTTCTTGGCAACACAAAGATAAAAACACGCTTTCTTCACTTAGGTTTTGCTTCCTACTTCTCCCCTTCCCTTCAAAGAGCAAAATTTCGAGGAAGAAGGGTCCTGCCAAGGATGCCAGGGCCCTGTGCTCAGGTGGTTGGGGCTCCATCCCTGGAGATATTCAAGGTGAGGCTTGACAGGGCTCTGGGCAGCCTGATCTAGTGGAGGATGCTTCTGGTGACTGCAGAGAGGCTTGACTAGATGACCTCTGGAGGTCCCTTCCAACCCAGACCATGCTATGATTCTATTGAGCTGGTAAAGCTGCAAGTAAAATGTGATTGTTGCCCTCCCACTGTACCTCGGTCTTGATGCATCTCTTGCACTCTAAGACCTACAAAGGCTTTTTGCTGGATCACCTATTGAAAGCCACAGATTCCAGACATGTTTAGGTTTCTTCCTTCCACAAATGCCCATGCTGGCTGGAAATGCAGTATTGGGATGGCAGGCCTAGAATGGTTTAAGTGTGTGGGGAGTTATGAGAACTATGGGTGGAGATTACAATAGAGAAATCGAATTAACAAAAGGGCTCTCTGCATCATCTCCAAGTCAAAACCATTACATAAGGCAGCCACTTGCCTTCCTGCTCATGAGCAGGAGAGACTTTGTGTGTGCAGCAGCTTGTACATACAGCAAGACCTGCCACTGTCATGTGAGCAGCCAGCGTCGCACTGGCAGATGCATGCTGTCAGCAGGGAGTCCTGCAGCAGCTCCTGCTCTGGAAGCACTGCTTGAGACCCGGGCCCCAGGCAGTCATGAGGCTGAGCCCTTTGCTAAACGCCTTCCCAGGCAGCCAACAGGGTGTTGTACAGCAGCGGCAATGGCGAGTTCCTCAGGCCACTCATCTGCCTGCAAGGAATTGCATTAAGCCAGCCAGAGTATTTTTGAGGAGGTCATCAAAGAAGTTATTTCATTAAGCAATCAATTGATTAGGATGTTAGATTAATGTTTGACAGTATCAGCTATGATTTAATTTCAACTGTTCAGATCCCAAAGTCTGTATCTCTTTACAAGGGGGACAGTAATGGAAGCCGACTCCCTCCTCTGCTGAAAGCAGAGGAAATCTTCCCTTTCCACATGTCTAGGGTAGCTGTAGTTGTTCAATGCTCATTCCCTTCCCTCCCTGGCTATGAGGTGGGATACGGCAAGTAAGGAAACCAAGAAGAGGTGTCTCAAGAGCAGCTGGTGCCTGCCTGGGGCAACCATCCTCCTGGGTTTCCCATCCCCCTGCTAGTGGGTGGAGATGCAGCAACAACCATGCGGGAGGAGCTGGTGGCCAACCTGCCGCCTCTCTCAGGGAGGTCATCCTCCTTCTCCAGGAAAGGAAAGATAAGCAAGTGCTGCCCCGTAGGTTCCCTGCCCTGACTGTGCCTACATGGCAGCATTTTCAGGCACACTCCATGGTTTTGCCAATCACCCTTATTTAAAAGTACAGCACCTTGAGTTGGTTGGCTCTGGACTGAGGCTGCCTTTGCTCTTCTCCCCTTTGTGCAACTGCACATATACAGGTAAAACTTGAAGGCCACCTTTTCCCTTTATCCTTCCCTTGGTGAACCCTGCTGACATAAAATGATGTAGTCCTGCATCACCATGGGTATTAGGAGCTGGGATCTCTCCCTCCTGTTTTGCTGTGCATCAACCCACGGGGCCATCCCCAGGGTTGGACAGGCAGCTGCTAGAGCCTGGGTCTCCTCACAAACAGAAAAATAATGAGGACAAAAGACATAATCTGTTCTGCAGGAGACACACTGGAATTAATTAGATAAATAAAGAGCTGGAAATAATGCATCAAATACGCCTGAGAATGCCAGGCGAACAGCAAAAGTAAACAGTCAAATGGCAACGGTGTTCATTATCTCAGCAAATGGAAAATAATCATTTTATTAGCAAATGCTGCCTGTTAAAAATGAGGCAGTGTTAAACAGTGACAGAACTTTCCAAGTTCTAGCTCTTCTGCTGCTGCTGCTGCGATCAATCTCCCGCAGAAGTTTGCTTGCGGAGAGGTTCCGAGTACCATTTATTTGTGTGGCACCATCCTATTGATAAAACTACAGAGCTCTAGAGAAAGCAGCACAGAGGAAAAGCTAAAAGGAATAAAATCCATTATCATGATTATCCTATGACTGAGTAAATGTGCACATATTGGATGCGAATGCAATTCGTGGTAGAGGAAAAGGAAGGAATGAAAATCGCCTCTCTGGAGTGTTCTCATTTGCCAGTAACATTCCTGTTACTGTACTTGGTTGAGCCGATGCTCATTAAATCTGTTTGCTGATTACCTTTGGGTAATAGGACAACAGCAGAAAAAATAGAAAGGAGAAACAAAATACTGAGTGGCTCTGTCCTTTACTTCTGTACGTGGCTACCGTGGAAAGAAAACAGAAATAAAGCCACTGTAGCAGTTATTCCCTTGTTTAGTAAAGAGTGAGGGCTCTCCAAATACAATAGGTATTTGCATCTGTCTTCTCATTTCAGAGGAGATACTCCCTGAGGCTACACTGGCTTTTGGATGGGCTGGCAGTTTGACATTTAAGGGGAGGGAAAACAAAAAGGCAAGCAATGCCGAAATCTCCAAGGTTTCCACAGGGCAACAGTGAAAACCTGCAGGACCGAGCTTGCCACACCTCAGGTTAGCTAGGGGTAAACGTTCCTTTCCTTTCTCTCGGGTGAACTCGCCCCTCTTGACGCACAGTTTTCCCGTCTGTCCTGCCTGTTTTTTTCCTTCCTTGGCTGTTCAAAACTACTCAGGTGTAAGCTACAGTTACCAGCTTCAACAAACGCAGCTTTCCGACATGTTATGCCATAGAGTAGGGTGAGATGTCCTGTTAGGTTGTGACTCGCACGCTCCGTGCCGCTCAAGTGACAGGGAAAGATGCAGCCCGCTCTAACTTGAACCGGCAGCACAGGCTGCACCATGCCTGCAACCTACAGCTGTGCTGCCTTTCCCTCCGCCGATGGAAACAGCATTTTTGGTGATGGTGGGTTGAGAGTGGAGAACACTACTCACTAATCAGCTGAGTTATGTCATTTGCCTTCCTAAGCAGTGAGAAGGAGGTTTTGGCGCTACCCTGCTCCGATCAGAAGTGCAGTCCGCACACAGCAGCAGCCCCTAAAAGCATTCTCGGCAGCTTGGTACCTAACTGTTTTTGAAGTTTGAGTTTATCAAAGCCCGAGTCGCCTAAACTCAGAAGCACGGCTGCAAGGCGAGCTCAGAGGCACAAAAAAATACTGAAGCAAGCACCCTGCCGTTCTCGCTCACCTTCTCGCAAATAAAACCAAAACAGGAATAGAACGAGAAGACACGTTAAATAAAGTAGGGGAATAGGATAGTGGAGCCTGCGGCGCTGACAAGGGAGCGCCGTGCCGGCTCCCGCGGCGGGCAGCATCCCAACTGTTGCAGGGAGGTGACCGGGTGGCTGCGGTGGCAGCGCCTGTGGCTGGCAGGCAGCGGTCGGCAAGCACGGGTGCGTCCGTGCGGGTGGGCAGGTGCGGGGACCGGGCTGGGGGCTGGCTGGAAGCAGGGCGGGATGCGGGGCGCTGGGCCAGGAGAGGTGGCAGCGCCCGGGGCCCCGCCGCGGTTACCTTGAGGATGAGATCGGTGTGGTGCTGGTCCAGCATATTGGCCTTGCGGAAGGAGGTGATGATCACCCTGCCGTACCTCCCGGGCGTCTGCAGGTCAGAGTAGAGCCGGTGCTTGGAGCGGTTCACCGGGAAAAGGCTGTCCACCAGGTTCCTCTCGATCTTGGCCAGGCTGTGCGTAGGGGCCAGGAGGTGCTCCACGCTCTCCTCCACCTGGTAGCGGCTGAAGCTGGCGCCCAGCAGGATGGAGATAAGCACGGGCGCCGAGGCGAAGAACACCGGGTGGCTGGCGACGAAGTGGCCGAGCCGGGAGAAGGACGTCCCCAGCCCCCTGTGCAAGACCTGCCGCAACATCCTAGTGCGGAGGGCGCGCAGGAGGGTGAGCGCCGCGTCGGGGCCCCCGCAGATCCCCCACGGCCCCCGCAAGACCATGGGGCAGCCCCGCCGGGCGCCGCCTCCCCGCCGGCCGCGGCTGCGGGGGGCCGGGGGCCGCCGCCGCGCGTGTGCGTGTGTGTGCGGTGCGTGTGTGTGTGCGCGCCTGCCCGCCGGGCTGCGTGCGCGGGGTGGCTCGGGCGCTCGTCCTCCTGCAACGCCGCCGTGCCCGAGAGGAGTTTCCCGGCGCCTCGTTGCCTGACTTGGCAACCCACCACCCCTCGCCGCGGCCGCGGAGCGGCGGCGCGGACCGCCGGGCGTGTGTGTGTGTGCAGGGGGGGGAGCGGGCAGCCCCGCCGCCACGGCCCCACTGCCCCTCGCCGCGGGGAAGGGGCAGGCGCCGCTCGCCGCCCCCGCCGCGGAGTTTGCGCGGGAGCGGGGCTGCCCGCAGACTGCTGACTAATCCCCCGGCCGCGGCAGGGGGCGCGGAAAGCCCTCCGCGGCGCCCCCGCCGCCGCCGCCCTCCGCCCAGGGGCGCGGGGCCACGACGGGCGGCGCCTACCACGGGGCGGCGGGGCGCAGCGCGGCGCCTCCCGCGGGGGCCGCCCCGCGGGCCGCGCTCGGGACGCCGCGGCGCGCCCCGCCCCGCCCCGCCCGGCTCCGCCCGCCGCCAGCACTGCCGCGCCGCCACATCCCCGCCCCGCCCGGGCCGCCGCCCCCGGGTCGCTTCGGTAGGGCAGGCTGCCCGCGCCCCCGTCGGGCGGGCGGTGGGGGGGCGGAGTGGCCGTCCACGCCCTCCACCCTCTCAATCCCGCACCCGGTGGAAGGGGAGTTGTGTGCGTTTCGTGGGGTGGGCTTGGTTCAGGGGACCGCCACCAGAAACATTGGGCGCTTGCCCCCGGGGCGATCCGGGGCCCGAGGGGCCCGA
The DNA here is from genome assembly GCF_015220805.1 of Pogoniulus pusillus. Taxonomy (NCBI): domain Eukaryota; kingdom Metazoa; phylum Chordata; class Aves; order Piciformes; family Lybiidae; genus Pogoniulus; species Pogoniulus pusillus. The sequence goes on from NC_087275.1 coordinate 30,423,373, forward strand.
CGGCGCTCCCGCCGCGCAGCCTACCGCGGCCGCCCGCCAGCGCGGCACAGCCATCCGGCCCCGCGCCGCCCGAGTGGGCATGTGCGAGCCGCGCCGCACCGCACATGCCCATTAGGGAAACAGGGCGCTGGCGGCGGGGATGCCCCTGCCTTCCTCGCCCTCCCCGGCCGCCCCCCGCCGTCCCTGGAGCCTCCCCAGCAGCGCCCTTCGTGGGGGGACTCGGCTGCCTGCCGGCCCCGCCGCCGCGGACGGGATCGTGCCGTGCTGAGACGCTGGAGCGCTCCGCCCTTCCCTTAGCCACAAGCCGACAGCCCCAGCGGCGTGTGGTCGAGCGCGCTGCCCACCTGTGCGGAGGTACACCCCTGTCCCCGCCGGCTGCCAGCGCGGGGTGGGACGGCCTCGTCTTTAAGCACACATGGCAATGAAACAGCAGAAGCGCTCCTGTTGGTCGCGTCAGCTCCGGCTGTTGGCATATTGGGGCGGACGGATCTCACCAGCTGGCCCGAGCGGTTACTGCCCGAACCGCAGGGGGTTGGTATTGAGGGTCCGGTGCTTTTACGCGCAGGTTGGCAGGCAGGTTCTGTATGATAGCTGCTGTACCTGTTGCTGCAGCTCCCTGCTTTGGTTACGGATAGGCTGGCAGGCATCCTGCCTTTCTCACTGCCGTAGCGTCTGACCTTAGCTCACGGTCTGCCACGGATGCTCCATGCACAAAACCTGACATCGTTCCCGTCTCCTCACTCACAGCTAGATCACGCAGCTTGAACGCTCAGCTTTGACGCTGAGCAAGTGAAAGGTTTGATTGAGCAGCGCTGAGTTAAGGCCAGTAAGGTGTGTCCCCACCCCGGTTCTTCTGGATTTTGTGCCGAAGCCCAGGAGATGTTCTAGGCAGTGCTCTGCCTTGCAGGGCTGGTCTGGCTACATCTAGAGCGCCGTTAGCCAGGAGTGCTGGGATTGGTAGTATGATTGTGCCCTTGCTTGGTTCCACTCCCACAGAGGTGGGCTCCCACTGCTTCTATCAGTCCTACACCAGCTCAAGGGAAAAAAAACATCAAACCACAATGAGGGTAACAGAAGGAGACTTGGGAGACAACTGTGCCCAAGTCTGGATGAAGTCTGGCATCAAGGCAGGCTTCAAAGACCAGGTCTCCTAGTCCAGTGCTGTTCCCTCGCTGCCCATTTCCCATGCTTCACAGATCACAGCGTAGGCTTAGTCATGGTGCTGTGTATTAGAGGGAAACATCAGGATGTGTCTAGTGCTTTATGTCATTAGCAACAAGTAACGAGCCTTTGTCATTGCTGCTGACAGAATCATCTCTGCTCCTCTTTTTTAATGCCCATTAAAGATACTTTAGCATTATTAAAAATGAAGAGGATTATTAATTATTTCAGTCACCATCCAATGGTTGCTTTGCAGTCTCTAGGGTACTCAAGAAAATGAGTTTGAGGAGCTGACATCCAGCCCTCAGCACATTAACAGTGGGTAAGCTACAGGGGACCCCAGGAGAAATGCACCCATTTTGTAGGGTCAGAGAGGAAAAGTGCTGCATCAGCTGTTCTGCAGGATGTTCTGGTCCCAGACCAGTGCCTGCTCTACTGCCTGTCATAACCAGCCTCAGTCTGCACTGTGAGCTGAGGTAGAAATGTCTTTCCAAAGGCAGTCATGGGATTTCACTCTACAAACTTCTGCCTTCCCCTGTCTTTGGCTGTGGGGTTGTTGCCCACAGAGGAAGGACATACAGAGGTGAGATAGGAGGCAGCTTGATTCAATTCCAACTGTGACTGGGTAGGTTTAGACTGGACATTAGGAAAACATTTTCTTTTTCACAAGAAGTGGTCAGGCACTGGAATGAGATGCCCAGGATGGTGGGAGAGTCACCACCCCTGGATGTGTTTAAGGGTGTTTTGGATGTGGTGCTTGGGGATATGGTTTAGGGGTAAGCCTTGTAGAGCAGAGTTATAGTTTGGACTTGGTGATCCTGAGGGGCTTTGCCGACCCGAATGTTTCTGTGATTACCGTGCTAAGCTGTAACCACACCAAGAGCATTACGGTGCTGTGACTGTCTTGTGGATGTCACTAAACCAGAGAAGAAGCCTTCTGGGTGCTCCTGACTGCAGATAGCGAAGTCATCTTGTTACTACTGACCGACTGTCACTGCTCTGGCACTCCAAAAATCGCCATCAAAACATGTTCTGTGGTCATAGGGTTGTCGGGGCGGAGCAGCTGGGGGTACTCTGTGAGAAGCAAAGCAGGGCTCACCTCTGCTGCCGGAGGGGAATGCTCCAGCAAGTGGAGCTCTTGCCAGCAGCATGTGCTGGGTGGGTGTGTTAACCTGCGGAGCACTACCCGGCTCTGCCTATCTTTGGGAGGAAGCGGAAGGGCAGCATTTCTATCACGTCTACGTGCTACTCTGCTACAGCTCTGAATGGCACTTTACAGAATAGATAATGATGCCTCATTGCTCTAGAGGCTTTCCAAACCAAATTAAGGAGAGAGCGATGGGAAGAGATGACCATACAACGAGGTGCAGATGCTGGGAAGAGGGATAATGAGGGGGAGGACAATATGATTATGTCCTTTCAAAGCAAATGCCTCAGGGCAGCTACTTTTGGGGACAGAGTGTAAAAGGGAGATGGAGAAGATGTGACTCATAAACATGGCATCTGCAGAGGGTTCAAGTCTGCTCTCAAGAGCAGACCTGCCTGCTGTGAAACATTTGTTAACTCTTAGACCTGTGCAAAGAGACTCTCAACACACACTCAGGAGCTCTCAAGGTCTGGTGGCTAAGTATGAGACCCTGGGGGGTGCATGAGGCCTGGGTGGGTCAAGCAGCCCAGGCTGCAGGGCTTTAGCTCTTTATGAGCACAAGCAAGATGCTTTGAACACCCAGAAACGAGCATCAATTTGCTCAAATCTTGTTATGATGGCCAGTTTTTAAACTAATGGGAAAGGAAGAAGTGCACAAGGTTTGATTTAAAATAACTTCTCTCCCACCTACCTCCTCCAAAAGGGTCCATCTGAAAGAGAAAGCTCAGAGAAGTGCTGGAGGAAGGGATTCCTGATGAGTAACTTTGGATGAGTAAAGAGGGCCTAGGGGAAAGGAAAGGTGGCAGGAGCAGCTGGGCTGGCTGTGGGAGGTATGCAGAGAATCAAGATTTTGCGTTGTTTAGTTAGGCATAAGGAACCAGAGAAGATATTTTAGGAGTGTGTACAGGGGATTTAGTGCTGCAAGTGGGGAATGATTTTTGCAACAGAGCACTGAGCAATGTGTGATGCAGGTTCCAGCTGGAGCTTGGAGAGAATGAGGTTACCCACAGTGAGGAGATGGATAACAAAGAATTTTACTTTTTTTTGTTTGTTTGCTTTGTTGTTTTTTTTTAAGGGAACAAAAAGGAAGGTTTTCAAGGACAGTGTAATAATTTTGGCTTAAGGGATGCAAAACCTTTTTCACCAAAGTCCTCTGCGTTACGCTCATTTATACCTGCTGAAGGTCTGGCTGGTGACGTGCAAAGACAATGGGTTTTGTGCCAAGGGACCAGACCAACATGCAGCCAGCCCAGAATGGATGGGGAGAGCAGGAGCTCTCATTGCACCACCCGACTGAGCTCTGCTCTGTATTTCTTGGCCTTAGGTCTGGGACCTGGGCCAATGCCAATTAAATTGGCGAGGGCACAGACAAGGTTAACGATAAAGTTAATCTCCCATTGCTGATTGGTGAGGGAACCTCACAACTTGGAGCTTTTGTCTGTTTGCCTGTAACAGGAAAATGAAGCAGGAGGAGGCCTCCTCCTTATCTCCAGTCTGGGTCCCATCAGAGTAGGACGATTACCCAAAAGCATCACTCTTTTCACTGACACATGCAGCACTTCTCCCACAAGGATGGCAGCTTGCTCGTACTGAAAAAGGCTTTCTAGAAGCAACCATGGGAAAATGCAAGCCCATCTCAGAGCAGTTAGCAGTGTATATTTAATGAAAGAAACTGTTCACTTTGCTCTTTCCATCTCCCCAGTCCCACCTTCTCTTGGCTGGCACCAAAGAGTGGGGCATCATGAGCATGACCAGCATGATCACAGTTTGAAAACCTCAAAAATATGCTAAGAATCCCAAAAATATGATGATTTTTAAAACTCTGCAACTGGAGAAAGCAGAAATTAAATACCAAGCAGATTTTTTTTAGCCTGTGTCACATCCCTCTGAACAACTGCTCTGGGGCACGAGGCAATATCCTGCCATAGGATGGCCACGCACTTTGCAAGCTGCATTCACAGATTTCATTGCCAGCGTTCAAGATGGCTGATTCCTTACCTCCAGAAACTGGCTGCTGACAAAATAAACTGTTGGAATTTTTTTCCTTCAGCATAGGCAAGCCCCTAGTGTTCACCAAACGGAATAGGAGAGAGAGGGAAAGGTGAAAGCAAGCTATGGCTGTGCACACACTTTGGTGTCGCACTCCCCAGTGCCCTGGCATTCTGCCACCCGTGACAGGACACACATACTCTAATTGGACTTGCTAATGCAGGTCTTGGGAGAAGTCACAGGAGCTGGGATATCTTTTTTTTTGCATCAGCTAAAAGGAGAGAAATTCTCTCTCCTGCTCCTGCATGACAACATCTCTTTTTTTTTTTTTTTTCAGCCTGTCCTGTAAAATGCAAATACATAAATGCTCCTTTCTGGCCTGTTCCTCCTCCTGGGTACAGAGATACATAAAAAGGAGGTAAATCACCCAGAAATATTTTGACAGCTGGCACCTGATTCTTTCCCGAGCGTCCTGATGGTCACTCTTTGGCAGCTCTTTGCTGATTCATGAGGACTGCTAAGAGAAAGTGTGTGTGATATCTTTTATGGAGTGCAATAAAAAGAGGGAAGTGCCTTGTGTGGCTGGAACGGCTGTGCTGTGGTCTGTCTCTGAGATGCTCCATTAGCCTGCTGCTGGCAGCGATGACACACAAATTGGAGATCCCTGATCGTGCCATTAACATGAACAGATTGAAAAGACAAACTGGAATGTAACAGGGAGCCTGTGCTTGCTTTTTTTGTTTTAATCCCCCTGCTTGTATGAAAACTCAGTAGAGGGAAAGGATGGTTCATATATTGGCACAGGCTGCACAAAAACACAGCTCTGCTTTGCTTAGGCTTCTCCCGTATTATGTTAGATCTGGATTTGCTTCTTGAGTTGAGACTTTTGGATCATTGCTCTCTGGCTATATTTTTGGCTAGGTCAGATATTAATCATGGCCTCTCACCTCTTTATTTTGAAACAGTAATTGCTGACACTTCTGTCTGCCTTAGGTGGGAGGGAGGGTTTTCCCTTTGCCATAAACAATAACGGCCTGAAACAAAGCCCTTCCTTGCAGGAAGATGGATTAAGTCCTTATTTTCAAATGCAGTCTAAATGGTCCTGATGTACTGAAATGTTACAGCTAATATAAGCAGACGAGTCAATTTACAGCTTTCATACTACATTTTAAGAAAGAAAACAAGCAGACAAGACAGCACAATAAATCTGCCTGGTGTCCCAGCCTGGTTGATGTTAATTGAACACAGTCAGATCAGATAATTGGATGATGCAGCTTCCTAAAAAAAAAAAAGGAAATGCACAATTTTTGTCAAGGTCATGTATTTGTCCAGAGAAGGAAAGGACAGGCTTAAACAATATATTCTTTGAGGGGGAAAAAAACAGCCTGTGAGCCATGGAAGAAGCATAGCTGTGTGTGTGCTGTTGTGTGCACCCTGATGACAAAAACAATTCTATTATTCAGGGTTCAAAGGAGCAAAAGAAAAACAAAAAAAGAGCTGGATAAATTATTTTAGGAAAACAGGGATTTATAGGATCATAGAATCAACCAGGGTGGAAGAGAGCTCCAAGCTCATCCAGTCCAACCTAGCACCCAGCCCTATCCAGTCATCTAGACCATAGCACTAAGTGCCCCATCCAGGCTTTGCTTGAACACCTCCAGGCACGGTGACTCCACCACCTCCCTGGGCTGCCCATTCCAATGCCAATCACTCTCTCAGCCAACAACTTCCTCCTAACATCCAGCCTAGACCTCCCCTGGCACAACTTCAGACTGTGTCCCTTGTTCTATTGCTGGTTGCCTGGCAGAAGAGACCAACCCCACCTGGCTACAGCCTCCCTTCAGGTAGTTGTAGACAGCAATGAGGTCTGCCCCGAGCTTCCTCTTCTGCAGGCTGCACACCCCAAGCTATAATCAATCTATCACAGTGAAGTGTATCAAATGTATGGCTTCTTTGCTTTCAGAGTAAAACACTGCTTTAAGAGAGAAGTTTTGGCATAAAACAAAACATTAACTGGGAGTTTAGTAAATATATCTGGAGACTCTGGGATTTTGGCAGAGTGTAACTCCTAGAATAGTATGACTGTTTCTTTTCTGTTTATGTGCCTTCATACAAAACTGGGCAAAACAAGTAGGTTGCAAGTGAAGGAAGAAGTAAACACATGGAGATATTGAAATAGCTTAGCATCTGACTTCAGATTGGGGGAATAAATGCACACATATCTGCACATATATTCACATGTATCTGTGAATGCACACACGGAGGAACAGCATGGACTGTGTCCAGCTTCAGAGCCCTCAACAGGGGGCTGGAGCACTTTTCCTCAGAGGACAGGCTGAGGAAGCTGGGATTGTTCAGCCTGAAGGAAAAAAAGGTGCTGGAGAGACCTAATAACAGCCTTCCAGTATCTGAAGAGAGCCTGCAATAAGGCTGCAGAGGGACTGTTTGCAAAGGCCTGCAGTGTTAGGGTGAGAGGCAATGGTTTGAAATGAGAGAAGATGTAGATTGGATGTTAGGAACCAGTTCTTTCCCATGAGGGTGGTGGAACACTGCAATAGGTTGTCCAGGAAGACAGTTAAGGTCCCATCCCTTAAGATTTCCATGTCAGGCTGGACAAGGCCCTGAGCAACCTGATCTAGTGGAGGATGTCCTTGTTGACTGCAGGGGAGTTGGACTGGATGACCTTTGGAGGTCCCTTCCATCCAAAACATGAGTCTACGATCATATCTCTATATCTATATCTATATAGATATTTATATGGCATATAGTTAATGCTTGTATATATATAAGCATTGGATGGACTGGATGACCTTTGGAGGTCCTTTCCAACCAAAACATGATCCTATGATTATATCTCTCATCTATATCTATATAGATATCTATATAGATATTTATATGGCATATAGTTAATGCTTGTATATATATAAGCATTGGATGGACTGGATGACCTTTGGAGGTCCTTTCCAACCAAAACATGATTCTATGATTATATCTCTCATCTATATCTATATCTATATAGATATCTATATGGCATATAGTTAATGCTTATATATATATATATATATTTATATATATATAAGCACTGGATGGCCTGGATGACCTTTAGAGGTCCCTTCCAACCAAAACATGATTCTATGATTATATTTCTCATCTATATCTGTATCCATATTTATATAGGTATCTATATGGCATATAGTTAATGCTTACATATATAGAGATGAGCATTAACTATATACCATATATGTATAATCATAGAAGCCTGTCCCTGTATGTGTATATATAGGCTTAAGTGAAAGCAGGGGACATTTTAAATGTCCAATATTAAAAAAAGCTTTCTACCAGTGACATGGCTCTAAATAGTAATGCAGAGCACTGGACTCACCTGGGATGAGTGTAGGCTTCCCAGGACTGGGGGATTTTCAAAGCAAGCTGGATAAAGCTGTGAGGTGTTACCTAAGTGTTGCTAATCCCACCCTGGGGCAGAGGCGCAGACTGGGTGCCTCTGAGAACACTGTCAGGCAGTGCTACTATTTGCTGTGATTCCAGGAGGTTAGGTGTTACACATGCACGTCTGATGAGCTCTGAGAAAACGAGCCTGTGAATTTGCAGATGCAGAAATACTTGTTAGCGAGCACAGAGGACAGCTCCGGAGGACAGCTCCACCCTAGCTCGCCTAAAAGAGAAGCAAACATGGGATTGGTGGTAGCTCCTGGCAGAGCAGCCAAGCCATACAGACAGGGCTAATCAGCCTATTTCTCCCCAGCTTTACTGCTTCACATTCTGACTTATGTCCCCTTTATAGCCTTTGGCTAGGCTTTGTGTCTCTAAAGCTGTTAGTAAAGACAATGATCTAAATATAAATTACAGATGTACTGCTGTGGGGACAGCGCACTGTGACTCAGAATCATCTTCATACTGCTCTGTCACATTCTTCCACCTGCATCTAGAGTGCATATTGAGTCATATCGATGGTGGAGTTGGCTATAAAGTAAGAGACCTTCAGTAAAGGGCACTGACAAAAAAAAAAATCTCCATTTTTCTCCAGTCCTTCTCAGTGTGTGTGTATGAAATGGTATCTGGTATGTGTGTAGGAACTGGTATCAGGCTGAGTAGAGTTTAGATGATGTGACAGAGGTTTTGCATCACTTACAGGATGTGGCACAGATGATGAACCAAGGACTGAAATTTCTACCACTTCTACCTGGTCACAGGCAATTTGCTGTTAACCTCCTCTTGGCTCAGCTTCCCTATCTTTAGGATGATAAAGGCTGTCTGCCTCTCACAGGGAGTGGAATGAGCATCATCAGCAATTTAACAGCACTGAGGATATACAGTGTGGAGTTGTAGAGTATTCAGACCAGAGAACCCTTATCTGCAAGACCATTCTTAATGTTTTGCTTTATCAACTGTTATTAAGTGTCAAAACGAGCCAAGTAATACAATGAAAAGAGGAAGTGAGTTTTAATTACTTTTTAACCAGCCCATTTTCAGCTTTCCACAAAAATATGTATCCCATATGGCCATTGTCACAGCCCAGCCCAAGTGCTTTTTCAACATGCAGCAGGCAATTGCACCAGGTACATGCTTGACGAGAACTTGGACATCCCTCCGTGCTGCTTCTCTGCTGTGCCTTGAGCTGCTGCTGTCATCTTACCATGCAAAGGATATGCAGGACAGTAGCTGAAGGTTTCTCTGAGGACTGTGTTTAGGGTGAGGCAACAGCTTGCCTGGGTTTGGTTTTAGGCACTGAAAACCTTCCCTGGCAAAGCACAGAATGTACAGTGCTGGAAGAAAGCCACCGCAGCAAGTCACAGATGTGCATTTTACAAGCAGGTGAACTGCATGCAGCATTTGGTAGAGAGCACTTCTTAAGGTGGGCATTTTCAGTTCAGAAGCAGTAGGTGTTTAAGCAGGCATGCATTCAAAGTAAGGGAACATCAGATTCCTTTTTCTCTTACATCCTTTTTATAGGAGTGCCTTGATTTTCTGATGGTTCCTGATGTTTTGGAGATGGAAGGGGAAGCAGGGAATTATCCTCACCTTATGACATGCATTTGATCTTTGTTGGGTTTCATAGAACCATAGAATCACAGAATCAAGCAGGTTGGAAGAGACCTCCAAGCTCACCCAGTCTAACCTAGCACCCAGCCTTGTCCAATCAACCAGACCATGGCACTAAGTGCCCCAGCCAGGCTTGGCTGCAACACCTCCAGGGACAGCAACTCCACCACCTCCCTGGGCAGCCCATTCCAGTGCCAATCACTCTCTCTGCCAACAACTTCTTCCTAACATCCAGCCTAGACCTTCCCCACCACAACTTGAGACTGTGTCCCCTTGTTCTGTTGCTGGTTACCTGGGAGAAGAGCCAAACCCCACCTGGCTACAGCCTCCCTTCAGGTAGTTGTAGACAACAATGAGCTCTGCCCTGAACCTCCTCTTCTTCAGGCTGCACACCCCCAGCTCCCTCAGCCTCTCCTCACAGGACTGTGCTTCAGGCTCCTCCCCAGCCTTGCTGCCCTTCTCTGAACATGTTCCAGTATCTCAACATCTCTCTTGAATTCAGGAGCCCAGAACTGGGCACAACACTCAAGATGTGGCCTGACCAGCATTGAGTACAAGGGAAGAATAACCTACCTTGTCCTGCTGGCCACATTCTTCCTGATCCAGGCCAGGCTGCCATTGGCTCTGCTGCCCACCTGGGCTCACTGCTAGCTCATGTTCAGCTACTATCTACCAGTACCCCCAGGTCCCTTTCTTCCTGGCTGCTCTCCAGCCACTCTGTCCCCAACCCCCAGTGTGGGGAGTTTGCTTCTTTATGAACAGCACTTTTCTGCTGATGAATATGGAATTATGTTATTACTGTAAAAGTACCATGCTATTTTACATTTCAGTGGAGGAGCTGGTGTTCTTCTTGGGTAAGTGCCCATCAGCATTAGATGACACACAATTAAAGCAGAGTGTCAAAACCTAATTTTCTAAGGCAAACGTTTAAAATTGCCTGTGTGCCTATTTTTGGATGAAGAAAACCAAACCACAAAACCCAACCCCAGCCCCTTATCAAGTCACACAGTGGCTTTCCTAGCAAATAGGAATGTGCAGACCGTGGCAGTATGAGTCATCAGCCTGCCTCTGATCAGAATTCAGGGTATATCCTGGTTTGGGTATAATACTAATTGAGTTTGGCTTTGCACCTGAAAGCAGCACACACTTTATTTTGGCTACATGGCAATATCATGCAAGGGAAGATTGGTTTATGTTGCAATGGATTTTACTGAGGAAATCATTAAGGGTGTATTTTTTTTCCCCTCCCCTCCCTGTCTCCAAGGCTGCTGCAAGCTTACATTTTGGTTCATGGGAGATGAATGTTATTGCTGGCATTAAAACCTGCATTGAATTATTCTGTCATATTTACATCATGGTAGTACTTAGAGCCTCCTCTTGCAGTTTCCTATCAAATTCTTCCCAAATTCACTAAATCCTAATAATCTCAAAAGTCACTATTTGCACACGATTAGCAGATGGCTCCTAAGAGATGGCTGCTTAAACCACCCTGCGTTTAGCATGCTCAGTTTGGGGCTTTGCAGTGGCTTTTTTTGGAAGCCAGGGGATGCTCTGGTCCCTGGCAATTCTGCTAAGTTCGGGGAGATTGTTTGCTTGTTTTGGTCTTTGCTTTTTTTTTTTTTCTTTAGTGCATCCTTTTCTGGTATCATGGATGGTGAATTACTCTGACTGGTGTGCAGAGGAACAGAGGTGCACAGAGATACAGAAATTTTAGGAAGCTGATACGGAAGAATGGTGCAGAGTGGAACTGGGACCAGCAGGTGGGATATAAGAGCAAGAGAGTGAATCTCAGGCTTGGGGAACAGGCTGGAGCCAGGCTCTTCTGGGTGATGCCCAATGCCAGGACAAGGGGCAATGGGTGGAAGCTGAGGCATAGGAGGTTCCATGGAAACAGGAGGATTTTTTTTTTCCCTGTGAGTGTGACAGAACACTGGAACAGGCTGTTGTGCAGTCTCCTTCTCTGCAGATATTCAAAACCCACCTGGAAGCATTCCTGTGTGATCTGCTCTAGGTGCTCCTGCGCTGGCAGGGAGGTTGCACTTGGCGAGCTTTGGAGGTCCCTTCCAGCCCCTGACATGCTGTGATTCTGTGATTCCTGACAGACGTGGAAAATTAAGAGGGAGATGCATCTGTAACCACAACCATACATCTCCCTCTTTGTATTCCTGGCTCTCTTCTGTTGCCAGAGAAGAGTAGCAACACTCACAGTAAAGGGAAGTGTTTCATCCCTGCTTGGAAAGTTTCCCTTTTGGCTTGTGAGGTTGAAGTCTGTACATTAAGATTTAAGATCTGCCAGTGGGTCCTCTGAGATGATACTGCATGCCAGAATTCATGTCGAGAAGGGGAACCCATTTGCTTTAAAATTACCTCCCCACACACACTTCCCCACCAGAATTTATATACAGATACATATTTAAAGAGCATTCAGATTGCAGTCAGTCACCAAAATGTTCAGAAACACACAGAGATGCCAGCATGACCTTAATTTGGCCTCAGTGTGCACCCACATTTTACTTACATGGTAACACATTGTCTTTTTTAGGGGTAAGTCTTTCCTTCTTAGGTGTCAATGAAGGAAGGAGTCAGAGGTGCATATGGAGTGAGTCTGTTCCCTGATGGCCAGATCCTGTGTCATTTGCTGTAGGTGCTGCTGGAAGAAAGCTGTGACAGGAGCAAAATGGAAAGTGGAAAAGAGGAGGCAAGAGTTATGAGTTATGGTAGCTGGATAGCCTCTTGCAAATCAGATTTTGTTTCTGACTTTGATGCTTGAGAGCTGGACAGCAAAATTTTGTCTGGATAAAAGTATGGGAGGAAAGGGTTTGGGAGGGGAAGAGCTGTGGCAAGGCAAGTGAACTCAGCCTTGGCTTCTGAAATTTGTTACCTGTCTGCTTGTCAGGGCTGGGAGATCCTCTGAGTGAAAGAGAAAATCAAGACAAGTGACACTAATCTCTGGGTCACTGATCTGCAGCCAGAGGTCCAGGTGGATTGGGATGGTGTGCACAGAGGGGAAACTGCCTGCAGCTAGAGAGAGGAGGAAGGGGAGCAGGATATGAAGTGGGCAGGCTTTGGCAGACTCAAGCTCATGGATGTGCAAAAAAAGGTAATCAGAAAGGGAAACCTTCAGTAAGGTAGAGTTCTGGGTCGAGAGAGGTTGCTAAGACCTGCTGTCTCTTGGTAAAGCTTGTTAATGCCTTCCCGTTTGCCACTGGTGAGGCTCTGCTGCTTGCCGAAGCGCCTGGGGATGCCAGCAGCCCCGCAGCCGCCAGACTGTAAACACAGATCACCAGGAGGAGAGCTCACTTCGGCTAGTCCTTGTGAAGAACGCAGTGCCGTCCACTTACAGTGACGGCGGTGTTACGTGTTCCCCTTGCCTCCGGTTCGGGCAAGAAGCCCACAGAGGAGCTCGCTGGTGCCCAGGGGATGCTCTTGGCCAGCTCCTGGCCCTGTGCTGAGGCAACACCCCCACTTCTGCCTGGCTGGTGCACAGGGGGGAGGGAGGAGTTGTGCCTTATTTCCATATCAGATCCTGAGTTTTCTGCTCTTCCTTGTTCTTCTTTATCCTCGGTTTCCCTCTACTCTTCCTCACATCTCCTCTCTTCAGCTTCCCCGTGAGCCGCTGCCGCCGCCGCGGGCCGTGCCCGCCTTGCCCACAGCCAGGTGGCAGCCCCCTAGCGCTCCACGGAATCCCTTCATTCCCTGTAGCGAGGCAATGTAAAGGCAGAAACCAGGAGAAAAGGCATGTCGGAGAGGGAATTCCGCTCCCGCGGCTGCCGCCCCGCCGAGAAGGGCGGCCGGGCGGCTGCGGCTGCGGCCACGGGGCGGCGATGTTGCGCAGCGCTGCCGCGGGCTGCGCGGGCCGGGCGGGGGCCGGGGCCGGGGCCGTGCCCGGGGCCGGGGCCGTGCCCGCGCAGGTGCCGGTGCTGGGTGCGGGGGCCCGGCCGCGAGGGCCGCACCTGCCCGCCCGTGCTGCCGCCTCAGAGCTCCGCGCGGCGCTGGCGCAGCCGTTGGGCGGCCTCGGCGCCAGGTGCCGGCGCTTGAGGGTAGTGTCCTGGCCCCGCGGCGTGGGCCACCCGTGTGCGCCCTGCGCCTGGCTCCCGCTGCCAGGCGTGACTTTGCGTTCGCGGGCGTGGAAGTTGTACCCGAAAGCGGACGGCGCACAGGAGCGCTGGCTGCCGGGCGATGCCTTCCTGCCTGCTAAGGGCCGCCGGAGATCGGCAAGGTACCAAGCGTGGCCCTGGCGCCAGGCTGCGGCGCGGGCGGGGCTGTGGAACTTGTGTCGCTGGGGGAAAACAAAGTGAGAACCACACAGCCGGACACTGGAGCGGCTGGAAAAGCAGCTGCTGTTCACTGCTGGGGGGCTGCGTGGGGCAGGTGGGCGTTAGCCAGCCGGTGGGGCAAATGCCGAGCAGCACAAGGGTCCTGCTCAAAATAAACGGTCAGGTTCTAGTCTTTGGGTTGGTTTTCTTTTCTTTTCTTTTCTTTTCTTTTCTTTTCTTTTCTTTTCTTTTCTTTTCTTTTCTTTTCTTTTCTTTTCTTTTCTTTTCTTTTCTTTTCTTTTCTTTTCTTTTCTTTTCTTTTCTTTTCTTTTCTTTTCTTTTCTTTTCTTTTCTTTTCTTTTCTTTTCTTTTCTTTTCTTTTCTTTTCTTTTCTTTTCTTTTCTTCCTCTCCTTCTTCCCTCTCCTTCTTCCCTCTCCTTCTTCCCTCTCCTTCTTCCCTCTCCTTCTTCCCTCTCCTTCTTCCCTCTCCTTCTTCCCTCTCCTTCTTCCCTCTCCTTCTTCCCTCTCCTTCTTCCCTCTCCTTCTTCCCTCTCCTTCTTCCCTCTCCTTCTTCCCTCTCCTTCTTCCCTCTCCTTCTTCCCTCTCCTTCTTCCCTCTCCTTCTTCCCTCTCCTTCTTCCCTCTCCTTCTTCCCTCTCCTTCTTCCCTCTCCTTCTTCCCTCTCCTTCTTCCCTCTCCTTCTTCCCTCTCCTTCTTCCCTCTCCTTCTTCCCTCTCCTTCTTCCCTCTCCTTCTTCCCTCTCCTTCTTCCCTCTCCTTCTTCCCTCTCCTTCTTCCCTCTCCTTCTTCCCTCTCCTTCTTCCCTCTCCTTCTTCCCTCTCCTTCTTCCCTCTCCTTCTTCCCTCTCCTTCTTCCCTCTCCTTCTTCCCTCTCCTTCTTCCCTCTCCTTCTTTCCTCTCCTTCTTTCCTCTCCTTTTTTTTGTTGCCTTTTTTGGGGTTTGGTTTTGGGTGTTTTGTTTTGTTTTGTTGGTCTTTTTTTGGGGGGGGGAGGTTGGTTGGTTTTGTTTGTTTGTTTGTGGGTGGTTGGTAGGTTTTTTCCTACAGGATCACAGAATGTTAAGTGTTGGAAAAGACCACCAAAGCTCAGCCACTCCCCCTCCCCGCCAGAGCAGGAGCACCTAAAGCAGGTCACACAGGAAGGCATCCAGACAGGTTTTGAGTATCCCCAGAGAAGGAGACTCCACAACTCCCCTGGGCAGCCTGTTGCGGTGTTCGGCTGAAGGTGACTAGAGCTGCAGAGTAGAAGTCCAACGGCATGGAAAAGCAAGACGCAAGGTGTAGGTAGGGAGGGACAGCTCTGGCGCGGCTCTGAAGTGTGGGAAGTTAAAGCCTTTCTGAGCAGGAGCAGCAGCAGCAGCAGCCGCCGCTGCCGAGTGTCTGCGAGCAAGTGTCAGAGTGTCTTGGCAACAGGACAAGATGTCTGCAAGTTGCCTTCACTTCTGCGGCGAACACGTCATGTAGGCAGTGCAGTGGTGCGTGAACGCGGCAGCCGAGGCTCGGCTTGGAAACAACTGCATCCAAAGCAAGGGCTTGTTTGGTTGGTGTAGGGAGAGTGAGGGACTGGTGACAGAGGCTATGGCATTCCTCTCTCTGGCCATTAATTGGTTGCTGCGAATCTGCAGTGCAGTCATGGGTTGGATTGGTGGGGTTTGGGGTTGTTTCTTCTCCCCCTCCTTCCCTTCCTCCCTTCTTTCCTCTCCTTCGAATTATTTGTTCTAATAGTAATATTAGTTTTAAGTGGTGTAGAAGATGAACTGGTTTCTTTGGTAACCAACTCAGTTACACACCTACACAAAGTTAGAATGTGCTAGGTGCAGACATTTTCCCTTTTAGAAAAGTTGTGGGGTTTGAACCTACAGCAGTAGGGCAGCAGGATGTGTCATTCAGAAAGAAAGTTCCATAGACCATATGTGGATTTATAGCTCAGTCCTCTTCCCCCTCCCTTTTTTTGTTTATACACATACAGAACTTGAATATATTTCCTATATATTGATTTTCCCATTGACTTCAGGATTACAGACTTCTTATCCCAGCATTTCATCCTTCCCACTTTCCCCTTTACTCCTCCTCACTTGTGGAGATTAGGTGGCTGTGGAGGGGCATGCAGTAGGGGCACAACACAGGTGCATAAGCTTGCAAATACATGCTGCATGGCTTCTTTTATTTGGTGTAAGTAAAAACTTGCACTATTCCTTAACCTGCCCCCTGAAATTATAGAGCAGCTTTTGTAGACAGATTCTTTTTAAAGGATTTAAATATAAAAGTAGCCTTTGTGTTCTTTTTTTTTTGGAAAGCCAATGTGTACATGCAGGATTAAAATTAAGTTGTGAATAGAATCACAGAACTGTCAGGGTTGGAAGGGACCTCAAGGAACATCTAGTTCAAACTCCCCCTCCATGGGCAGGGAAACCTTCATCTAGGTGAAGCTGCTCAGAGCCACATCCGACCTGGCCTTAAAAAACTTCAGGCATGAGGCTTCCACCACCTCCCTGAGCACCCTGTTCTAGTGTCTCACTGCCCTCATGGTGAAGAACTTCTTCCTAACATCTAAATCTACCCTCCTCTAGCTTTGTTCCATTGCCCCCAGTCCTATCACTGCCTGACACCCTAGAAAGTCCCTCCCCAGCCCTCCTCTAGCCCCCCTCCTTGGAGCCTTCTCTTCTCCAGCCTGAGTAACTCCAACTCTCTCAGCCTGTCCTCATAGCAGAGGAGCTAATAGTCCCTGTCATATTGGCTTGGTCACAACCAGCAGTTTAATCTGAGCAGAAGCTTCAAGACTTTGATTGAGTCTCCTGTAGTAGCCTGCCAATTGCCCACAAAATCAAAAAGTGTGCATTCTAAAACATGCTTCCCTCGTTCCTGTGTGGAAGGCAAGATGGCACTAGGACCTGAGAACCGAAAGGGAGCCATAAGCAGAGACTGAGCCTGACACGGCCATTCCATTGCCATTGTCTGAATGAAGTGTGTGAAAGGGACCCAACCAATAAACAGGGAAGAGTGAATGAGGAGATTATCCATTCTTTCCTTTTCTCTTCTGAATCACCAGTCATAAACCAGAATAGTTTTATACTGCCTATGCTTTTAGTTAAGTATGATTTGTATGCTAATGCCTTGCCTTGTAACTGCAGTTTTTTCCAGAGTAGGAAAAGCCTGACACAGAGAGCACCCAAAAGTGCTCTTCTGCAGTACTTGCTATTTCCTAACACCCCTTCTTGAGCTGCAACAAAGTGCAACTCTGCATTAGAAAGCTGGAAAGGTTACATTTCCTAGTTTACAGGAGCCTGATGAAGGTTTGGGTGATAGGCAGTACAAAATTTAACCCATTATAAATAAAAGGTAATGAAAGCATTGGTTGGAAGAAAAGTCTGACTTAAGAAAACAGAGGCGTATCAGTACCCTCCTCTGCATCACTTATGTCATCCTGTGGCTGCATCACTTTCTTAAGCTTGCACAGAACATTTCTCTCTGGGCTTCTGCACATTCTGCTGTCTACTCCTGGTATCAGACACGGTTCTTTTTGCAGAGTCTTTCTCAGGCACTTCCTATCTCTCATTGCCATAGAGACAGTGTGTGCCTATTAGAGACACTGCAGAGATGTGCTTACTGGATCCCAGCAGTGGATCGAGAAGGCAGGCCACCAGCAGACCTCCAGGCTTATGGTGCTGTGGAGAGGATTTTGTGGCCAAGTCCTCATCTGCATAGCTGGTTTTGAGCACAGCAGGGCTACAGGCTGCCAAAATCCTCAGCAGGTGAAATGAGCTCACAGGTGCAGCCAGAAGGCTTAAGGAACTTATTCCCAATGTGCTGGGTTATCTGAGCCGTGGCCTGACGCTATTTCTCTTAAAGATGATGTACAGAATTGAGTGTGTCAGTGATAGCCAAAGTGGCTGGGTGGAGGGAGGCTTGGCTTGTAATGCAAGAGCTAAGCATGGCAGCCTGATTTCTGTCTCTGGCCCAGATCAGATGTGGTTCTGACCAAATTCTTTCCCTTAGTTCATCACCCAGCTTAATCTTTGTGCACATATGCACTGTCCAGTTGCATTCACATTTCCTCCAACAGGCCTGTTGCAGCACCTGAGCAATTCAGCAAGCCTCAGCACCTTTGTTGCCTTGCCATGGGCAGGTCATCTGCTGCGTGCAGGCTGCAGGCAGAGTGCCTCAAAGCATGGCCCATCACCAGGTATCCTAAGTCCTGACTGTAGTAGGTAACGTTGGCGCTCTGGATCTGAACTGCATTTGGGTTGCAGAAGTGTAGGTGCAAAATACATAGTGGCAGTGTTAACTGGGTGTAAGCCTTTGCTTAGTCTGGTACTTGAGGTAGCACCACTATTGTAGTAGGAGTGGTGGTGTTATAGTAAGCAGCAGCTCTAGGGCAGAACATTGTTTCTGCTGAGCTGGTGCATGCCCTTGCCCATGCTTACATGTGAGAGTAGTGGGAAAGAAATGGGGAGCAGGGTGAATCATGTCTCTTCTTGTCCCAGCAGGCCACTGCATTGGGGACAGGCCCAGAACATGTGGCATGCCTGTGTGCCAGTGCCTGCTGCAAAGACTCCTAGTCCTGTGCCGGCCAAGCAGCGTCCCTGAGTGGCAAGAGGAGGTTAACAAACATGCAGGCAAGCTAATAAAGCTTGACTCTCAGTGGGGCTAATTAGCTTCTATGCAGCAACACAGCAGAATGAGTGACAGCTCTGCAGCTAAATCACTCAGTACCATGCTATGCAGTGCTGCTCTGCTTTCCTTGTGTGCTTGGGAGAGTAGCCTGCTCGTGCACCAGTGCTAAAGCTGCAAGGTGTGCAGCTGCCAATAAGGAGATGAAGTACAAAGGTGCTTTCCATCATTAGTGTTTCTGTAATGAAAGCTAAAATAGCAAAGTCTATGGTGAGACCTCAGCTGGAGTACTGCATCCAGCTCTAGAGCCCTCAACACGGGAAGGACATGGACCTGATGGAGCAGATGCAGGGGAGGGCTATGAAAATGATCAGGGGGTTGGAGCACTTCTGCTGTGAAGACAGGCTGAGGGAGCTGGGGTTGTTAAGCCTGGAGAAGAGAAGGCTCCAGAGAGACCTAATCACAGCCTTCCAGTACATGAAAGGCTGCAAAGGGACTGTTTGCAAAGGTCTGCAGTGACAGGACAAGAACAATGGTTTGAAACGAGGAGAGCAGGTTTAGATTGGACATTAGGAACAATGAGAACACTGAAACAGGTTGCCTGGGGAGGTGTTTGGGACCTTGTCCCTGGAGATGTTCAGTGTGAGGTTTGACAGGGCTCTGGGCAACCTGATCTAGTTGAGGATGTCCCTGCTGACTGCAAAAGGGGTTGGACTAAATGATCTTTGGAGGTCCCTTCCAGCCCAGCCCATTCTATGATCATTTACAGGTAACAGCTTTGTATTGATATTCTAATACTTCAAGCCCCCATTAACCTCATTTCCCTGCTCATTCTTCTCTCTGTTCACAACACACATCTTTGGCCACAGCAGCTCTTAAAAGCTTGTAAGAATATGTTAGCATGTGGGCTGCAGTAAGCACTGCTGATACCCACTGTGAAGACAAACCATCTTGTAGGAAAGCTTGGAATTAGCTGCACAAAGAAACTCAAGAGAAGCTTTGCTTACAAGGTGAAAGAGTATGTAAACTCTTGAGGAGTATCTGGAGAGGGAATAAGTTGCCTAAAAAAGGAGGGTGCAGCTCCCCAGTGTTTATGTCCCCAGCCTTCCATTGTGAGTTAGCAACTGAAACTCATTGAGAAAAGCTCCAGTGTGAGCACTTACTAGAATCATGATTGCTTTTTGGGGTTGTGTGTACATGCTTCTGGTTGCTTATTTTTCCTGGCCACAACTGTTTCACAGAATGATTTAGGTTGGAAGGGACCTTGAAGATCATCTAGATCTAACCTGCCTGCTTTGGGTGGGGACACCTTCCACTAGAGCAGGTTGCTCCAGGTCTCATCCAGCCTGGCCTTGAACACCTCCATGGAGGGGACCTTCACAACCTTCCTGGGCAACCTGTTCCAGTGTCTCACTACCCTCACTGTTGTCCCCACCTTGAATGGAGGAGATGGAGAACATGATTTGCCTATTTGCAGTGTGTCCAAATCTCTCTGCATATCTGCTCCCTGGAGCAGGCCTGGGTTTCCTTTTATTTGGAGTCTCAGTGTTTAGGTTGCCAGACAACAGCAATTCTGAAGTAAAAGTGCCTAATGTCACAAAGAGCTTTACACTGAAACTTGGATTAAGCTCATGCTGATGGCCTTCATGTGCTTCACTTCTGTGAGACAGAGCCTGCTTCCACTAAGCTGGTTCCTCTGGCACACAGGATTGCTGCTCACCAGAGAAGCGTTAAATGCTGTGTTGCCAAGGGATTATCACTTCCCTTTCCTGCATGGTTTTACTAAACTGAGCAGGAGAGGTGGAGATCTCATTGCTGTGCTAGGAAGCCTTGAGGAGGAACCCTGGTTTGTGCTTTTAAGTTGCTGGGGCTTTTTTCCAGTAAAGAGGGAGGAAACTTTGTCTTGCTGTGTATTTTTCTGGTATGAAGACCTAGCTTTCCTCAGCCAGCCTCTTCTCCTTGGTGGCAAGTGACAGGACTAGAAGAAATGGTTCCAAGATTCACCAGGGGAGGTTTGGACTGGATGCTAGAAAATATTTCTGCACTGCAAGGGTTGTCAAACATTGGAATGGTCTGCCCAGGGCAGTGGTGGAGTCACCATCCCTTGAGGTGTTTAAGCAGCCTGTGAACCTGGCACTTGGGGACATGGTTTTGTGTTGACCCTTCAGTGCTGGGTTGAAGGTTGGACAGAATGATCTTGGAGGTCTCTTCCAACAAGATGCTTTCTGTGATTCTGTATCCAACACTTCTAGCTGCCTTTGGCATGGCCCAGGAAGATTCATAGAATCAAGCAGGTTGGAAGAGACCTCCAAGATCATCCAGTCCAACCTAGCACCCAGCCCTGTCCAGTCAACCAGATCATGGCACTGAGTGCCTCATCCAGACTTTGCTTCAACACCTCCAGGGACAGTGCCTCCACCACCTCCCTGGGCAGCTCATTCCAATGCCAGTCACTCTCTCTACCAACAACTTCCTCCTAACATCCAGCCTAGACCTGCCCTGGCACAACTTGAGACTGTGTCCCCTTATTCTGTTGCTGCTTGCCTGGGAGAAGAGACCAACCCAACGTGATGTGAGTCTCTCCCTCTTCCCCACAGGCCCAAACATGTCTCCATTGGGGTTGTTTTGTCCATACATTGCTTGCAAGAACCAGCTGTAAGGTCAGTCTCTTGTACCTTTTGAGCTCTTTGCATTCTTCATCTTCCAGCCTTTGCTGCCAGCACAAGCAAAGTTTTTTTGACCTTTGTGCCTTCCTTAGCCTGGTCCCTCTCATCTTCCCTGAATTAATGTGCTGTACTGGGAACTTTGGTTGTTATTTGCTGGTGATTATTGCCTAATTGTGATTTAAGCAAACCAGTATCACTTCAGGTGAGCTGTATGTCCTCCCTACCTTCTGTACACACACATTTGATGGCAAGAAGCAAACTTCTTGGTGTGTTGGTATTTTATCATCGTAGATGAGTACATCCTGGAACACATTTCAGTTGTGTAATGCTGTAATAGCAGGTGCTCATAAGACATTTTCTACAGCAAATCTAATGCCTGGGACAAAGATGCATGGATTTAGGCAGTGATAGATTAAAAACTAATTGCAGTGCAGTGCTGATGCCAGTTTAAAAGGTCAAACATTGAAAACAGCATTTGAGGTTTTCAGGCTTCTGTCACAGCAGTCCTCTCTTCGCTAGGCTCAAGGACTTGCCTCTCTCTGTTCTGTGCTTTCAAACACACAGGGAACCTGATATACAGAAGCAAAGGTGCAGCCCTTGCCTGGGGAGGGCCCTGGGCAGGACCCAGGGTGAGCAGTCATGGTCTGCGGCTGGAGAGAGGATTGTGAGCCAGAGCACCACTCGTGCCTGACAAATAGCTGCCCCTTCTTGCCCTGAGAGAACCTTTGTCAGAAGAGCAAACATTGTAAGCAGGCAAAGAGAGGTGAGGGAGGAGAGAAAGGAAGAGAGGGAAAGCAAGGATAAGATCATTTCTTACTGTGGCATGGATGTATCTCAGGGTCCATTTAATTGCAGCCTTTCCTCCACCCTGTCCTTACCTTCCCACCCCACTCCCTCTCTAGACAATTTGTGTGGGAACTGGAGCGAGACAAGGGAGCTGTTTCAGCAGCAAATAGAATCTAAGGAAGCATATGGAGCAAAACATGAGCTTGGAAAGAGGTAGCAGGTGTAGGGACACAGGCAGATGTCCTGGGGCAGGGCTGCATGCAGCTGAAGATAACTTTCAAGTAGAGGAGATTAAATCCACAATCTAGACCTTTCCAGATTTGTGGCCAGGCATATTTTATTGAATTAAAATTAAGGACATTTAGGTTGGAGGTGTTGGCACAGCAACAGTGGTGGGGGCTGCAGAAAAAGCCCATGTCACAGAGGCAGCAAGGAGGGGATGTGTGGGATTCACAGTGTTGGAAGTACAGCTTGGGGATGAACTCAGCATCTGCAGGGTGGAGGAAATCATAGAAAGGTTTGGGTTGGAAGGGACCTCCTAAGGTCATCTAGTCCAATCCCCTTGCAGTCAGCAGGGACATCCTCCACTGGAGCAGGTTGCTCAGAGCCTTGTTGAGCCTGACCTTGAATGTTTCCAGGGATGGGGCCTCAACTACGTCTCTGGACAACCTGTTCCAGTGCTCCCCCACTCTCATGGGGCAGATCTTGTTCCTAACATCCAATCTAAATCTGCTCTTCTCTAGTTTGAAGGCTTTGTCCCTTGTCCTATCACTGCAGGCCTTTGTTAACAGTCTCTCTGCAGCCTTCTTATAGCCTCCTTCAGGTACAGCAGGCTGCTATTAGGTTTCCCATGAGCCTTCTCTTCTCCAGGCTGAACAAGCCCAGCTCCCTGTCCTAGAAGGAGAGGTGTTCCAGTCCTGTGATCATATATGTGGTCCATTTCTGGACCTGCTCCATCAGGTCTGTGTCCTTCCTGTGTTGAGGGCTCCAGAGCTGGATGCAGTACTCTAGGTGAGGGTAAAGTGTCAGAATTACCTCTCTCCATCTGTTTGTCACACTGCTTTTAATGCAGCCCAGGATGCCATTGATCTTCTGGGCTGCAAGTGCACACTGTTGGCTCATGTCCAGCTTCTCATCCACCAGAACTCCCAAGTCATTTTCCACAGGGCAGCTTTCTGTCACATCACCACTCAGCCTGTATTGATAATGAGGATTGTTCCTACACAGTTGCAGTTGGTCTCGTTGAAGCTCATGAGGTTCACCTGGCCCCACTCTTCCAGCTTGTCATAGAATCACCCAGGTTGGAAGAGACCTCCAAGATCATCCAGTCCAACCTAGCACCCAGCCCTGTCCAGTCAACTAGACCATGGCACTAAGTGCCTCATCCAGTCTTGAGCAGCTCCAGGGACAGCAACTCCACCACCTCCCTGGGCAGCCCATTCCAATGCCAATCACTCTCTCTGGCAACAACTTCCTCCTAATATCCAGCCTAGATCTTCTCTGGCACAGCTTGAGTCTGTGTCCCCTTGTTTTGTTGCTGGTTGCCTGGCAGAAGAGCCCAGCCCCATCTGGCTACAGCCTCCCTTCAGGTAGTCCAGGTCCTCCTGTGTGACATCCTGTCCCTCTGGCATGTTGACAGCTATGGACATCATCTTGTCAAGCTGCAGAACCAACACCTGGAAAACTTTGTCTTATTTTAAAGCCTCCTATGAGGCTTTATTTTCTATGACTCAGCCTCCATAAGTACTAACCAGAACAGCAGGATATTTGTCAATGTCATGGGAGTCAGCACAGCAGTGCTGGAAAATTGCTGTGAGCATGACAGTGCCATGAAAACCACTTTAGACAGAAAGAATCATCCTGCAAACACTTAGCCTGCTATCTTAGCATTTATGATTTAAAACAGATCTTCTTCATACCATGTTGTGCAGGATGAGCTAAGGTTGCTGTTAATTTAACAGAGACTTGCAGTGTCTTTTGTGATTTATACAAATATATGTTTGGCATGTTAGCTCCTTAAAAGAAGGAACCAACATGAAATGTTATTTCATGTTTAGAGTAGAGCTGGATGAAGATGAGAGGATTTTTTTTCCCCTAACTTTTATCACTCAGAGGAGAAAAAAACCACTGAATTATCAAGTCTGTAAACCAAAATTCTGATAGGGAAACAAGGAGATAGTCACAGAAAACAAATCTGGAATTTCAACTCTGCTAAATTCTGTAGGCTGTTGAAAATATTACTCTCATTATTTTTCCTCACTCAGAGCCAAATGTAGATCTCCTCAATACGAAGAGAAACTTCTTTGCAGTGATGGTGATCGAGCACTGGAGCAGGCTGCCCAGAGAGGTTGTGGAGTTTCCTTCTCTGGAGACTTTCCAAACCCACCTGGATGCATTCCTGTGCAGACTACCCTAGGGGGTCCTGCTTTTGGCAGGGGGAGTTGGACTCCATGGTCTCTGGAGGTCCCTTTCAACCTCTAACATTCTGTGATCCTTTGATTCTGTGATCTTGCAGGTAGTGGGAGAAAACTGCTTTGTGACAGAGGAGATGACAGAGGAGGCTCAGGGGTGATCTTATTACTGTCTACAACTACCTGAAAGGGCATTGTAGCCAGGTGGGGGGTGGCCTCTTCTCCCAGGTAACCAGCAATAGAACAAGGGGACACAGTCTCAAGTTGTGCCAGGGTAGGTATAGGCTGGATATTAGGAAGAAGTTCTTCACAGAAAGAGTGATTGGCATTGGAATGGGCTGCCCAGGGAGGTGGTGGAGGCACTGTCCCTGGGGGTCTTCAAGCAAAGCCTGGATGAGGCACTTAGTGCCATGGTCTAGTTGATTGGATAGGGCTGGGTGCTAGGTTGGCCTGGATGAGCTTGGAGGTCTCTTCCAACCTGGTTGATTCTATGATTCTATGATTCTATTCTATGACTCTGCTCAGGAAAAGTGGGCTAGCCAAAGGTGGGAGATGGATCTGTAGGTTGAAACAGGGAAATACACCATTACAATGAAATGCAGCTGAACTGCTTCACAACATAGACTTTTCGTGTTAAAATGTTTCTGTCTGAATGGAACTACCTCATCCAGGATACTTCTGAAAGTTTTTTCTGGTTAGTGGAAACAGAAAGTCTCATCTCTCCTCCTCCCCCACTAGTAGTTTATTATGTGGGATTTGCACAGTCCACTGAAGAAGTAGGTGAGGCCCCATCCCTGGAGATGTCATGCTTGCCAAGGCTCTGAGCAACTTGATCTAGTGGAGGATGTCCCTGTTGACCACAGGGCAGTTGGACTAGATGACCTTTGGAGACCCCTTCCAATCCAAACCATTCTCTGATTATTCAGACTGAGATTTTACCCACCTGCTAGTCTGAAGTCTCATTCTGCCTGCAAGGCCAAGGGCAGGGTTCTGCACTTTGGCCACAACAACCCCAAGCAGCGCTACAGACTGGGGACTAAGTGGCTGGAAAGCAACCAAGAGGAGAGGGACCTGGGGGTACTGATAGATAGTAGGCTGAAGATGAGCCAGCAGTGTGCCCAGGTGGCCAAGAGAGCCAATGGCATCCTGGCCTGCATCAGGAACAGTGTGGCCAGCAGGACAAGGGAGGTTATTCTGCCCCTGTACTCAGCACTGGTCAGGCCACACCTTGAGTGCTGTGTCCAGTTCTGAGCTCCTCCATTGCAGAGAGATGTTGAGATACTGGAATGTGTCCAGAGAAGGGCAGCAAGGCTGGTGAGGGGCCTGGGACACAAACCCTGTGAGGAGAGGCTGAGGGAGCTGGGGGTGTGCAGCCTGCAGAAGAGGAGGCTCAGGGGGGACCTCACTGCTGTCTACAACTACCTGAAGGGGCATTGTAGCCAGGTGGGGGTTGGGTTCTTCTCCCAAGCAACCAGAAGCAGAACAAGGGGACACAGTCTCAAGTTGTGCCAGGGCAGGTCTAGGCTGGATGTTAGGAGGAAGTTGTTGTCAGAGAGAGTGATTGGCACTGGAATGGGCTGCCCAGAGAGGTGGTGAAGGCACTGTCCCTGGAGGTGTTCAAGAAAGGACTGGCTGGGGCACTTAGTGCCATGGTCTGGTTGATTGGTTAGGGCTGGGTGCTAGGTTGGACTGGATGATCTTGGAGGTCTCTTCCAACCTGGTTGATTCTATGATTCTAAGGAAAAACTGATAGGACACTTGGGCTGCACCTATAATGATTCCATTTGCTGCAGAGTCATCCACCAGCAAAATGCTAACTAGCCAACTCTTTTGTCAACAGAGCACTATTCATTGTATCATTTAAGTTGGTAGGTAAACAAGAGAGTTAATGAAGCAGACACAAGTTGGTTGTGGTGGACAAGAAACACAGGGATCCTGCATTGCCTTCTGCCTTTTTCATCCTTTCATACCTGTGCTGTTTTCACTTTGGCATCCATTTCACTGTCATTTCACACATGTCTTGCACTGCAGTAAATAATTGCACAAAGATGAAGACAATTGCAAATCAGGCCTGACATATTCCACAGAGCAAATTGCAGGAATCATAGTTAGGACTCCTTAGGTGCTTGCCCTGGTTTTGCAAATCACTTTCTGCGTGACCTTGGACAATTAACCTTTCTGTGTTGCTGTTTAGTTAACTGTACTGCCTCCTGGGGTGTTATTAGGCTTAATTTATCAATCACCCAGCATGCTCTCATAAAATATTTGGAAATCTCTGCTAAAAAGACCAGGTAAGTGCAGAATAGTGTTTAGAAGGATAATTCACCTAATTAAACTTGGCTTTGTAGCTCCTTTTGATTGACCAAATTTTACCAAGAGAATTGGGTCCAAATTATTTAGCAAGCAGAGATGGAGAAAACCTGGAGAGGGTTACCAAGATCATGGATATTTAAGAAGATGAAAAATTCCTAGAAGTGGTTATGAGTCTCTTTAGGCATGATATGAAAAGAGTCTTTTCAAACAAGCTTAACTAAATGAATGTTTGCTTTAATATGCATTACTCAGCAAAAGTATTCTCAATGTTTTTAGCTTGGAAGGCAAAAAGGGAGATTTAAAAAAGTTCTGCAAATAAAACTAGGTAGAAAAGATAATTTCCAGGTTTTCTTCTTATTTTTTATGTGAAACTTTTGGTGGCCTCAGAGAGAAGCAAAATTTGCAGGCTACACTTGTCTGAGCTCATCCATTTCTTGAAGGATTAAGAATGGAGGTCGATGCTTGAAGTAGGCAGAAAAGCTTTTTTCCCCACAAATTCCTTCTTGGATATAGGAAATCATCTTCATAGAATTGGGTTTTCTAATGAAGGTGGTTACTTCTGGTCAGAAGAATTCCTGTCTAGAGTACTCTGTGGAAAATAGTAAACTCTATACTCTGTCCAAAGTTTGATCCACTGGAGGCTGTGCTTTGCTCTCCTTACACCAGCACAAAGTGTGAGGGTTGTGCTATGGCTTCTGCAAAGTTCATAGCAGAGGAAGTGAGAGCAGCCAGAAAACTATGTCCATATTTACAGGTTCTAAGGGGAGCCACAGCAGAAACTGGAGACAAGGCAAATGTGAGGTGTGGGTGCAAATCACAGAATGACAGAACATTAGGGGTAGTAAGGGACCTTGAAAAATCATCCAAGTCCAACCCCCTGCCAGAGCAGGAGCATCTAGATCAGGTCACACAGGAACACATCCAGGCAGGTTTTGATTATCTTCAGAGGAGGAGACTCCACAACCCCCCTGGGCAGCCTGTTCCGGGGCTCTGGCACCCTCACAGGGAAAAAGCTTTTCCTGATGTTCACATGGAGCCTCCTCTGCTCCAGCCTGCACCCAGTGCCCCTTGTCCTGTCATTGAACATCCCTGAGCAGATCCTGGCTCTGTCCCGACACTGCCCTGCACATCTTTATCAGTGGGAATGAGGTCACCCCTCAGGCTCCTCTGCTCCAAGCTCCAAGCCCTAGCTCCCTTAGCCTGGCCTCAGCAGGGAGATGTTCCTCTGCCTTCAGTGTCTTTGTGTCTCTCTGCTGGTCTTTCAAGCAGTTCCCTGAGGTCTTTCTTGAAGGGCTCAGAACTGCACATAATATTCCAGGTGCTTCCTCCCCAGGGCAGAGCAGAGGTGGAGGAGAACCTCTCTCGACCTACTAACCTTCTAATGCACCTCAGGAAGCCATTGGCCATCTTGGCCACAAGAGTACATCAGTGGCTTATGGGCATCCTTCTGTCCACCAGGATCCCCAGGTCCTTTTCCCCTGCAGTGCTCTCCAGCAGATAAGTCCCCAAGTTATACTGCTCCATGGGGTTGTTAAAAGGATTTTTTCTGTTTACTGGAGGAGCTGCCCAGCATTAGTGGGGAGGAGAATTGCAGAGCACTTTGCTGAGAGCCCGTTGGATGTGTTACACTGCAAAGAGATAACAAGGAAGGAAAAATGGATATGCAGCCATCAGGGAAGCTGGCTGCAGAAGTTAAATGAACTAATGTTTTGTAATGCAGAAAGGTTCAGAGCTGTATGTATTGTACATAAAACGACTGAAGACACAATGCATGGGTGGGCAGAGGCCAGTGGCATGAGAGTGAACTAGGCCAAGGGCAGGGTTCTGCACCTTGGCCACAACAACCCCAAGCAGCACTCCAGGCTGGGGCCAGAGTGGCTGAGAGCAGGCAGGCAGAGAGGGAGCTGGGGGTGCTGGGAGAGAGGAGCTGCAGAGGAGGCAGCAGTGTGCCCAGGTGGGCAGCAGAGCCAGTGGCATCCTGGGCTGGCTGAGGGGCAGTGTGGGCAGCAGGACAAGGGAGGTTCTTGTGCCCACCCCTGTGCTCAGCATTGCTCAGGCCACACCTTGAGTGCTGTGTCCAGTTCTGGGCTCCTCTATTCAAGAGAGCTGCTGAGGTGCTGGAAGGTGTTTGGAGCAGGGCAGCAAGGCTGGGGAGGGGCCTGGAGCACAGCCCTGTGAGGAGAGGCTGAGGGAGCTGGGGGTGTGCAGCCTGCAGCAGAGGAGGCTCAGGGCAGAGCTCATTGCTGCCTGCAGCTGCCTGCAGGGAGGCTGTAGCCAGGTGGGGTTGGGCTCTGCTGCCAGGCAACCAGCGAGAGAACAAGGGGACACAGCCTCAAGTTGTGCCGGGGGAAATATATGCTGGATGTTAGGAGGAAGTTGTTGGCAGAGAGAGTGATTGGCACTGGAATGGGCTGCCCAGGGAGGTGGTGGAGTCACTGTCCCTTGGAGGTGTTGAAGCCAAGCCTGGATGAGGCACTTAGTGCCATGGTCTGGTTGACTGGTTAGGGCTGGGTGCTAGGTTGCACTGGATGGTCTTGGAGGTCTGTTCCAACCTGGTTGATTCTATGATTCTATGATGTTGAGCCTGCATATTGTTCCAGTCAGAAATCAATCCTGCATGCTAAATAGCTGTGGTAGCATAATTTCTTATCTGATTAAGAGGGCATTTCTCCCTCTTCTGAAGGCACAGCACTGGGGAGAAAAAAAAAGAAAGGCAAACCTAAAATAAAAAGAAAAATCAATCCCTTCTTTTACTTACTGCAATGTAAAGTCTGGGGTGTGGAGAACTTGCTTCTCCAACTAGGGTCAAAAGCTGGCAGCCCAGCTCAGTGCCAGGCTCAGGCTGCTGAGGTAGCTTTTTTTTCCTTCAGTGAGCACTGCAGCTCTTTTGCCTCCTACTCCTCTCCTGAGCTGTGAAGTAATAAGTTTTTTTCTCCTGCTGGTTGCAAAGAAAGCAAGCAATTGTAAGAGTGTTATGCCTGTGCTGAAATACTTGGGAAGGGCTGGCATATTATGGTGTAGGAAGGTCATAGCAGTGCATAGATAGAGGAGGATAATTAAATTGACACGAGAGTGGCTTTTGCAGCTTGCTCATTCTTTAGCTGAAGGCACATCTTTATCTATTCTGTCTGTTTCCCTTTATCTGCTCTGGAAATACCATGAGCTTTTTCATCCTTAGCAGGAGCTACATTTTGTCTGATACCAAGTGAGCATTTTCCAGCCCAGCAGATGAACATTTGCTTCTGTACCACCTCATGCCCCAAGTAGTCACTCAAGTTTGTGGAAAGCACTTCTTTGTGCTGCCAGGTATGATCCTGCTGCTCACCTTTGTCACAGAGCTTCTGGCTGGAGTATTTCATTCTGCAGGGCAAAGGGGGCTCAGAGCAGAGGAACCAGATGAAGTTCAACAAGGACAAGTGCAGAGTCCTGCATCTGGGGAGGAATAATAAACTGCACCAGTACAGGCTGGGAGGTGATCTGCTGGAAAGCAGCCCTGTGGAGAGGGACCTATGGGCCCTGGTGGCTAACAAGTTACCCATGGCACAGGAATGGTGGCCAAGAAGGCCAATGGGGTCCTGGGGTGTATTAGGAAAAGTGTGTCCTTCAGATCAAGGGAGGTTCTCCTCCCCCTCTACTCTGCCCTGGTGAGACCTCATCTTGAATGCTGCCTTCAGTTTGGGGCTCCCCAGTTGAAGAGGGACAGGGATCTGCTGGAGAGGGTCCAGTGGAGGGCTGTGAGGATGATGAGGGGACTGGAGGGCATGGCTGATGAGGAGAGGCTGAGGGACCTGGGTCTGTTTAGTCTGGAGAAGAGAAGACTTAGAGGGATTTTGATAAATGTTTATAAGTATCTGAGGGCTGCCAGGAGCAGGGGGACAGGCTCTGCTCACTGCTCCCTGGGATAGGACAAGGAGCAATGGATGTAAGTTGCAGTAAAAGAGGTTCTGCCTCAACAAAGGGGGAACTTCTTTACTGTAAGGGCCACAGAGCACTGGAATAGACACCCCAGGGAGGTCGTGGAATCTCCTTCTCTGGAGCCTTTCAAGGCCTGTCTGGATGTGTTCCTCTGTGATCTGTGCTAGATTGTGTGGTCCTGCTCTGGCAGGGGGGTTGGACTAGATGACCTCCTTGGGTCCCTTCCAACCCCTAACATCCTGTAAGCCTGTGAAAGGACTCACAGCTACATCACTGCTGTCTTCAGAATGGCCAATCTTTATGTTTTTCATCTTCTAAGCTGTGTGAAAAGGGGTTCAAGTTGATATGAACTTCTGCTCAACCATTACTAAGTGTGATTTAGAGGGTACAAGAGAAAGTGTTTGATGCTTTCTTTGCAGGGGTGCAAGTGCTTATAGGGACAGGTGTTGGAGAAGGCTGTCGTTAGGAGTCCAAAGCTGCTGAGTGCTGTTGCTACTGGGCTGCCACATACAGTGCTTGGTGCTATCATGCCTTGGTGACTGATTATCATATCTGGAGTCATTAGTGTATCTCTAGTGGTGAACACAAGAGATGTCTTTTATTATACTGCTGTTCAATACAGGAGGTAGTGGGGGCCTGAATTTCCATGCCGTGAATGCACTTTTACCTCTGTAAGCAATCTCAGAATGAGATAACTTCACTGGCAGAGCAGTGGTGTCCAGCCCTGGTGAGTCACTCTGCTCTCTTTAAGTGACTGTGCATGCTCCAGGATCCCTTACACAGGTTGATAACAGGGGAGATCTTGCTGGCTAACACTCCACTCTCTCTTCAGGACTGGACTTGTCATTATGCCAGTTGGGTTTTTTTTTCCAATCAACCAAGAAATTGCAGGAATGCAAACCCCTGGGAAAACCAAAAATCATTCATCAGTAGTTTGGTTGTTGAATAAATTATATGTAAGCATCACTGCACTGCTCTGTATGGGAGAGTTAGAGAAATAAGAAAGCCTCTGGCTTTGCTTACTAAACCTTGGCTGAGTTTTCCTTGGTCATTTCCACTCTCTCTGGCGTTTCCCTTTCCCATTGCTTTATTCATAAGGTGGTGATTTTTATCTCTTCTCTGCTCAGTAGCAATGTGGTTCCTACCTATCCTTCCTGCAAGAAGAAATTTCTTCTTTTTATTACACAGAATCATTCTTTCCTTAATTTATAGCACGTCATGTATTATTCAGTGACATCTCTTGGCTCTGATTACAGGTTCTATATAATCTTACACACTTCAAAAGTGATTGTTTAAATTACAATAAAATAATATCCAGCTCATTTATCTGCCGAATTTGTCTTTCATTTGCTGTTATCGGGGCCAATGTTTTGTACAAAAGAACCTTCTTCAGGAGGCTTGCAGAGAGGTGGAGCTAATGTGCCAGGATTCCTTGAGGAAAAGAAAGAAACAGCCCCAGGGAGCACTGCCTGCCTCAGGGGAAAGGTGTTATAGTTTGGAGAGGAGCAGTGCAGAAGCTGTAAATCACTGGAGGCTTGAAACAGAGTACAGTGGAGACAGTGGGAGCAGTGTCAACTGATGGCAAGTTGTGGTCTCAGCAGGGCTTTTTTAGTCCTTCTGAAGGTGGAAAACTGAATTAAGCATATTTGTCCTCTTTGCCACCTTCAGAAAGACTCAGAGCTCACTCTTAGGGACATGTGGATGCTGGGATCCTTGTGCCTTCATCCCTGTGCCCTCCTCTGGTGGCCTCAGTGGGAGCCAAGTGTGGTTTGGTTTAGCTTGGCTTGAGATGGGCAAAAGGCTTTTTGATTTGCTATTGGAATGGGCTGTCCAGGGAGGTGGTGGAGTCGCTGTGCCTGGAGGTGTTCAAGTAAAGCCTGGATGAGGCACTTGGTGCCATGGTCTGGTTGATTGGCCAGGGCTGGGTGCTAGGTTGGACTGGATGAGCCTGGAGCTCTCTTCAACCTATTTGATTCTATGATTCATACAGGAGCTAAAGGGATCTGCTTTTAGAAAGTGGAGAAATGAGAAGCTTGAAAAGCTGCTTTTTCTTGACCCTGATGAAATGAATTTTCACACTCTGTCTCAAGATCAATGAAGTAATCTGTGCTGTGGTATTTTCCCATCAATCCAGATTCCAATTCCTTCCATTATTAGTTAAGTATTGTGGTAGTGTTATGCAAACCCTCTTGGAAATTTGGCTTCTGTTGTTTTTAAGGCCAGGCTGGATGTGGCTGTGAGCAACCTGATCTAGTGTGAGGTGTCCCTGCCAATGGCAGGGGGGTTTGAACTGGATGAGCCTTGAGGTCCCTTCCAACCCTGGCAGTTCTGTGATTCTGTGATACAGATACCTGCCCCTTTTAAAGGCTACTTTCAGCCAAAGCTTGCTAATCATAGAATCAACCAGGTTGGGAGAGACCTCCAAGATCATCCAATCCAACCTATCACCCAGCCCTATTCTTCTATTTACCTTTTCCCTGTGTATTTAGAATCTCTTATCCTCTCCTGGATCCTGTTTCCTGCTTGCTGACAGTGAGAGAATTTCCTGCTATAATGTTGAACACATAATAAACTGCAGTGCAGTTGCATCTGAGCTAAACCCTGAAATAAGGCTACTAAAAGTATTGAGGCTTTTCCCTTTCTCAGTGAATGCTCAGTGACTGACTCAAGGCAGGAGACCTCTAAGTGGTTTTGCAGAGTAGATGATCTGGATGAGGGCATCGAGTCAGTCATCAGCAAGTGTGCAGATAACACCAAGCTGGGGGCAGATGTGGCTGGGTTGGAGGGCAGAAGGGCTCTGCAGCAGGACCTTGACCGCCTGGACAGATGGGCAGAGTCCAAGGGGATGGGGTTCAATAGCTCCAAGTGCAGGGTGCTGCACTTCGGCCACAACAACCCCATGCAGAGATACAGGCTGGGGTCAGAGTGGCTGAGAGCAGCCAGACAGAGAGGGATCTGGGGGTGCTGATTGATACCCACCTGAACATGAGCCAGCAGTGTGCCCAGGTGGCCAAGAGAGCCAGTGGCATCCTGGCCTGCATCAGGAATGGTGTGGTCAGCAGGAGCAGGGAGGTCATTCTGCCCCTGTACTCTGCACTGGTTAGACCACACCTTGAGTACTGTGTTCAGTTCTGGGCCCCCCAGTTTAGGAGGGACATTGAGATGCTTGAGCGTGTCCAGAGAAGGGCGATGAGGCTGGGGAGAGGCCTTGAGCACAGCCCTACGAGGAGAGGCTGAGGGAGCTGGGATTGGTTAGCCTGGAGAAGAGGAGGCTCAGGGGTGACCTTATTGCTGTCTACAGCTACCTGAGGGGTGGTTGTGGCCAGGAGGAGGTTGCTCTCTTCTCTCAGGTGGCCAGCACCAGAACGAGAGGACACAGCCTCAGGCTATGCCAGGGGAGATTTAGGCTGGAGGTGAGGAGAAAGTTCTTCACTGAGAGAGTCATTGGACACTGGAATGGGCTGCCCGGGGAGGTGGTGGAGTCACCGTCCCTGGGGCTGTTCAAGGCAGGACTGGACGTGGCACTTGGTGCCATGGTCTGGCCTTGAGCTCTGTGGTAAAGGGTTGGACTTGATGATCTGTGAGGTCTCTTCCAACCCTGATGATACTGTGACACTGTGATGTGAGTTATGGGTCTGAGCTGGCTACCCCCTCAGCTCCCTGGTCCTTAGGAAGTAATGCAAGATGTTCTGGTGAACTCACCTTCTTTCCCAGGAAGATCTGCTTTTTCCTTGCTGCTTCAATCTACCTCACTTTTAGAAGAGGCTGTTGGATGCCTCTGTAGCTGGTGCAGCTCCTCTGGCCCCCTGTCAGTTTGACAGAAGCCATTTCACAGTGTGATGGTTTGGGTGTTCCCCCCCCCACTATAGAAATCACCCAGACTAGACTCCTCTTGCTCTGGAAACTGAATAGAGCTTCTATGTACAGCTTAGCACAATGGCTTCTATGTACAGCTTAGCACAATGTACAGGCAGGTATTTACAGTACATATACAGAAGTGTACATGGTAAAAGGTAATACAGAAACATAACAGCCCTCCCAGAAACCTGAGTCCCCAGGAGGGGCTCCCAACCGCCCTTCCACCTTCCCCTACCCCTGTCTACCTTACCCCAGACATTGCCTTGTGCCTAAGGAAGAATGGAGGGTTGGCCAGGGGGATTAGGAAGCAGGTGGATTAATCAGAGAGACGGAGAGTGAGGTTAGAAATGCAGCCCACAGCCCAGACAGAGAGTGAATCTCTCATCTATGTTTGGATTCTTGGTCTTATAGCTCTCAGCAAACCTATGAGTGAAGTAGACATCACCCTTGTTTCCCTTTCACAGCCTGTAATCTAGTTTGTCTCACCAAAACATTCTAGCTAGCTTCAAACTAGCACACATAGGGAAACAATTTCTTCACACCTCATCCCTCTTCCCAACCAGCTGCAAATCCAGATGCTTACCCAGTATCTGAAGGGGGCCTACAAAAAAGATGGGGAGGACCTTTTTAGGCTATCAGGTAGTGACAGGACTGGAGGGAATGGAGCAAAGCTCGAGATGGGGAGGTTCGGACTGGACGTAAGGAGGAAGTTGTTGAGCAGGAGAGTGGTGAGAGGCTGGAATGGGTTGCCCAGGGAGGTGGTTGAGGCCCCATCCCTGCAAATGTTTAAGGCCAGGCTGGCTGAGGCTGTGTGCAGCCTGCTCTAGGGTAGGGTGTCCCTGGCCATGGCAGGGGGGTTGGAACTAGATGATCTTTGTGGTCCTTCCAACCCCTAACATCCTATGATCCTGTGATCCTTGTGGCCCCTTCCAACCCTGACTGATTCTATGACTCTAAAGGGACACAGATCCTGGCCAGGAATTTATATTGTGTAACTTCATCTTTTCATCTTTTCAGGCAAATCATGCATCTAGGTCCTGACCCATTGGCAGGCCAGACTGATACTGAGCTTTTATATCATGGGCATTGGGCTAGAGGACCTTTGGAGGTCCCTTCCAACCCAAACCATTCTATGATTCTGTGATTTCTGACCCATATTTTAGAAGCAGAATGCCACATACCAGAGCGTGGGCTGCAAAAATGCTGCTGCTGTGTGACTTCTGGCCGGGTGCCCAGATTTCAGCCTCAACTTTCTCATTCCTAAGGGGAGAGTGCTGGGTATCCACACCGAGTTTGAGCCCCTTGGCATGTCCTTTCTGCTCTCACTTGGGTAAGGTGTGGGATCAGCTGGAGCAGGCAACTGCTCCCCAGCTGGCATTCTTGGGATGGCAGAGAGACCACTTCTAACATGCCATCAATTGCTAACAGCAAAATTCCTCACTAGACACTTTTCATTTCTGCTTACTCCCAGTGCCAGGAAAAATAACACATTTCTCACCCTCCTCACACAGTTCCTACAGGATCCTTTATATATACATACAAAAAGAAAATAAAGGAAGGGAGGTTTTTTTGTTGTTGCTTTATGTTGAAGACTCCTGACTGAAAACCTGCAGTACCCACTCTTCTCTCTGGTTGGGATCCAGCACTGCAGAAACTCATTTTCACTAGAGTTCAGCTGAAAACTTTAAAGGCTGCAGCCAGGAGTTGGAGCAGTCTCTGGATGCTGATTCTTGTCAGGTTTATAGATGTATTCCTAAGCAAGTCATTTCTGTGCTCTGCAGGATGTTGCTTCTATCTCTAAGGGCTGGGTTATGTAAAAGTAATGGCAGAAGACTGCCTTAACCTGGCAATACCTGGGAATCTTGAGTCATCAGTGAAATGCTGCCTTTTGCAATCAGTCCTTCTGCCTGACAAGTGCTGAACCATGGAGCTGATACTTTAATAATAATGATAATAGCATAATAACAGCAATAATAGCAAATAACAGCAATAATAGCAGTAGTAATAACAGCAATGGTAATAATAACAGCAATGTAATAAATGAAAGTATAGTAAATCATCATAATATAGTAAATAATTATAAGATTAGGGTAAATAACAATGTAGTAAATAACAACATAGTCAAATATAATAATATAGTAAATCATAGAATGGTTTAGGTTGGAAGGGACCTCAAAGATCATCCAATTCCAACCCCCCTGCCATAGGCAGGGACACCTCCCGCTAGAACAGGTTGCTCAAGGCCTCATCCAACCTGGCTTTGAACACCTCCAGGGAGGGAACATCCACATCCTCCCATGGCAACCTGTGCCAGTGTCTCACCAGCTTCACTGGAATAATAACAATGTAGTAAATAACAATATAGGAAATAATAGCAATATAGTAAATAGTAACAATAATACAGTACATAACAACAGGAACAGTAAAGTGGTTTGGTTGATGATTCACAGATTGCATTGGGTTGGAAGGGACCCTCAAAGGTCATCTTCTCCAAACTCCCATCAGGCAGCAGGGACACCTCCAAATAGATCAGGCTGCCCAGGGCCACATCCAATCTGATCTTGAATGTCTCCAGGGGCAGGGCCTCAACCACCTCCCTGGGCAGCCTGTTCCAGTACTTCACCACTCTCATGGTGTTTAAGGCCCCACTGGATGAGGCTCTGGCTAGCCTGATCTAGGGCAGGGTGTCCCTGCCCATGGCAGGGGGGTTGGAACTAGCTGATCCTTGTGGTCCCTTCCAACCCTGACTGATTCTGTGATTCTATGAAATAGAGCTAATCAAACTCATGAACTTATATCCACAGGCCCTGCTCTGGAAATACACAAGAATCCAGAAAAAGAAATCCCTTTCAACTAGAAGAAAGAGGTAAGAAAAACTGGGAAGGCTTTTCACAGAGAGTTTGATTGCTTCAGCCCTGTGATGTCTTCATAAACACAGCATGATTAAAAATACCCCACCAAGGTATGAGCTTATGCTCTCTTGCAGCTCCTCCTAGCCTGATCTCCCTTATTAGGAGGTATTGGAGGTTCCCTGGTAAACCCCAGACCAAGTCTGTGAAGTGTCTTATCCAGCTCTCATCGCTGTGGTATGGCCAGGCCAGTTAGTGGGGGCAGCTGAGGTGCTGGTTGAGAGGATCAAAAGGAATCAAATCTGCCCTGTGCTATTTGGAACAGGTTTGCATAAAGGATAAACAA
Source organism: Pogoniulus pusillus (assembly GCF_015220805.1). Taxonomy (NCBI): domain Eukaryota; kingdom Metazoa; phylum Chordata; class Aves; order Piciformes; family Lybiidae; genus Pogoniulus; species Pogoniulus pusillus. The sequence goes on from NC_087275.1 coordinate 30,460,758, forward strand.
GAAAGAAAGTTTCCTGTGCCCTTTCTCAGGCGCAGAGGGCTGGTGGATGTTAGTTGCATGCTGTCATCTTGCACTGCTGTCTGTGAGTTTGGAGTCCATACAGCTTTAACTATTTGAACACAAGTGAGGAGGTCGTCCACTCCAGCCTAGCACCCAGCCCTGTCCAGTCAACGAGACCATGGCACTAAGTGCCTCATCCAGGCTTGGCTGCAACACCTCCAGGGACAGGGACTCCACCCCCACCTGGCTACAGCCTCCCTTCAAGTAGTTGTAGACAGTAATGAGCTCTGCCCTGAGCCTCCTCTTCTGCAGGCTGCACACCCCCAGCTCCCTCAGCCTCTCCTCACAGGGTTTGTGTTCCAGGCCCCTCCCCAGCTTTGTCGCCCTTCTCTGGACACATTCCAGTATCTCAACAGCTCTCTGCAATGGAGGAGCCCAGAACTGGACACAGCACTCAAGGTGTGACCTGACCAGTGCTGAGTACAGGGGCAGGATAACCTCCCATGTCCTGCTGGCCACACTGTTCCTGATGCAGGCCAGGATGCCATTGACTCCCTACTGTGGACAGGCTTCCTCAGTGGGCAATCCAGCATGGCCAAATGAAACTCTGAATTACCCTGTAGGGAAGTTTACATCTCCCTGTGAACAATAGGAGAGATCAGTCTCCAGTTTTAGGTGGCTGTGTTGCTAAAAACAGCCCCTTAGTGCTGTATCTGTAACCTCACATCTGGGCTGTGGCTGCCCTCAGTGTGAGCCAGGGCAGAAGCTAACTGATTGCAACCAGGCTTTAAAAAGAAATGTAATTAGATGTAAGTCACCATTTCAGAGCAGCTGTGCTGACAGCTAAGGGATTAATCCTACTCTTACTTATTAAGCATATGTTCCAGATTTTTGATAAAATTGAAGTTGAAGAGAATATTACATGACAGGCATCCCTTTAAACTTTTACAGCTTCTTGGATCTCCTTCCAGCATTTCTTGTAATCCCTAGTGATGAGGCTCCCTCTTTCACACAGAGTCGCTAAAGCATTATGCCTCTGATGAAGTGGTTGCTGGCTGTGCAGAGTCTTTCTGCTGCTCCTCTCTGTGCATGTACTCAAGGCTGGTGAAAGGACCCAGTCCTGCCGTGGCTGGCATAAGCTCACAAGAAAAACAATCTCCTCATCTTGACAACTACTTGGTGTTCCCCTCCGTTCTGCTCTGCTGTGCTGCCTTTTCTCCTCCTCCGCTTATTGTGGAAGAAACCTTAGAGTTTCTTGATCCCTTGGGGCTGTGGCACCCATAACCTGGATAGGACTGGGTTCTAGGTTGGACTGGATGATCTTGGAGGTCTCAAGGTTGGTGAAAGGCCTAGAACACAAACCCTATGAGGAGAGGCTGAGGGAGCTGGGGTTTAGCCTGGAGAAGAGGAGGCTCAGGGGCAGAGCTCATTGCTGTCTGCAGCTCCCTGAAGGGAGGCTGTAGCCAGATGGGGGTTGGTCTCTACTGCCAGGCAACCAGCAACAGAAGAAGGGGACACAGTCTCAAGCTGTGCCAGGGCAGGTCTAGGCTGGACGTTAGGAGGAAGTTGTTGGCAGAGAGAGTGATTGGCATTGGAATGGGCTGCCCAGGGAGGTGGTGGAGTCCCTGTCCCTGGAGGTGTTGAAGCCAAGCCTGGATGAGGCACTTAGTGCCATGGTCTGGTTGACTGAATAGGGCTGGGTGCTAGGTTGGACTGGATGAGCTTGGAGCTCTCTTCCAACCTGCTTGATTCTATGATTCTATGACTGTACTTAGGAGCTGTAAACCAGAAAGACATCTCTCTGTTAATGCAACAAGCTACTGCAACGCCGGGAGTTCTGGAGCCCCGAGGCATGGATTTTCAAAGGGCTGGGCAAGCCTTAAAGAGCCACAAGAGTCATCTTGCCGGCCACTTGTCAGCAAAGCTTGCTCCAGAGTGCTCGTGGAATCAGGACAAGCTAGGTTAGAGAGGGAGATGAAAACATGGGGATGACAGCATGGGGATTCCACTGGCAGGTGTTGGAGTTGGAGTTGTTTGAGGACATAGGTGTGGGCTACCCTGCTGAGAGAGACTGAAGCATCACACGTGGCATTCAGTGAAGGCATCCAGAGGTTGATTGATGTTAGTGGTTTCAGAGCAAGAACGGGTGAGCAGTCAGCCCTCCGTGGGCAGAGCAGGCTCTGCTGTGAGCTGCTCCGTGACTGTTTCCCCAGCTGTTCCAGATTTGTCAATAGGCAGAAATTACAGCCGTGCTGCTGGCTGAGATAAGCTTAATAAGGAACTTGAAGCAGGCAGGAGAACTGCATTAGACAAAGCAGCCTTGTTTTGTTCCCTCAGCAGAATGCTCAGCTGGTTAATGCTGGTGTCGCTCACCTCGGCATTGTGTTACTAATTCTCTGACAATTGTGCTGCTGTTCTCTACCGCAGATGGAGATTTTAACTCTTTCACTAGCTCAGCGGGCATGCTACCCGGAAAGTTTTCATTCTCTGCCGTTGTACTGACTCACAGCGCTCAAAAGCAGCAAATTCCAGGGTACTAGAACAAATCCGGACGCCAGCAGCCTCCTCGCAGTACAGGCTTCAGCTGAGATCGCTCTGACTAAAACATGCAGCTAAGGCACAGCTGAGTGTGACTCATAGGAAGTAGTGTGCTGACCTGAATACGCATGCTGGGTACATGCTGGGGGTGAGCAGCTGAGCTGCTTGGTGAAGCCATTCCCCACCCCTCCGACCCCCCCCCAGCAACGGTGAAACCTGACCTTTAGTCAGCTGTGTTCCCTCTCTGCCTTGCAAAAGCAAGAAGTGTGCTGCCCCCACCCTCCCAACCTCCAAGGCTCCTCTGCCACAGATGTATGTAGAAAAGCTCCTGGCAAGTCTGGCGTGAGGCTTGCTGAAGAGTAGTGGGAAGGATCTGCAGCTGGGAGATGCTGGAGGCGGTGTGAGGCAAGGGAGTGGGTTTGGGTGAAGTGATGGGATGCCAGGGTGGGTCTTGAAGGGCTTGCTACAGCTGCTTGGAGGCATGGGCAGATCCCTGCATCCGCACACAGGTGGTGCAGTGGCTCAGTGCTTTGGTTTTGGTGTGTGTATTGTCTAAGATCATGTGGTGGTTTGGGTGTTCCTTGCCCCCCCAACTTTGGCAATCACCCAGACGAGACTCAGCAGCTCTGGAAATGGAATGAAGCTTATATTTACAGCTTAGCACAATATACAAGCAGATATTTACAGTATATGCAGTTATAGACAGAAATATACTCATAGAATCAACCAGGTTGGAAGAGACCTCTAAGATCATCCAGTGCAACCTAGCACCCAGCCCTAGCCAGTCATCTGGACCATGGCACTGAGTGCCCCATTCAGTCTTCTCTTCAACACCTCCAGGGGCAGCGACTCCACCACCTCCCTGGGCAGCCCATTCCAATGCCAATCACTCTCTCTGCCAACAACTTCCTCCTAACATCCAGCCTAGACCTGCCCTGGCACAACTTGAGGCTGTGTCCCCTTGTTCTGTTGCTGCTTGCCTGGCAGAAGAGAACAACCCCACCTGGCTACAGCCTCCCTTCAGGTAGTTGTAGACAGCAATGAGATCACCTCTGAGCCTCCTCTTCTCCAGGCTAAACAACCCCAAAATGTTGCTGGATACTGGGGTGGGGGTAGGGGAAATCAGCATCTCCCTTTGTTGAGTTCTAGCAGCCAAGGATAAGAGGGAATACCCTTGCAAGAGTAAGTAGGAGTAAGTACCAGAGGGCATAAATAGTCACTTCTCCTGGGGGAGGAAGGTTCAGAATACTTTGTGCTGATGGATTTATGGATTCATTTGTGAATAGCACTCTGGAAAAACAAGTGAGAGCAGAGCACTGACAAACTGGTACTAATGATACTAAATTCTTCAGAGTAGTAAAGATGAAAGCTAATTGTGCAGAACTGCAGAAGGATATTTCATGGCTGAGGGACTGGGCAGTGAAACAGCATAAAAGGAAATTTAATCTAAAATGGTGCATATTGGAAATCAACAATCCTGATTTCATACATAAGAATGATAGGCTGAGTTGGCTGCTAGCACTCAGCAGTCTGTGGAGGTTACTGGCGACATGGAAAGCACCTCAGGCTCACAAAGTCCCTGAGCTGCAAATTGGAGCAGTATTCAGGATAAGCAGCTTATATGCCTCCCTGTTACACTCTGCTTTAGATGTCTGCTTCTGGCTGTTGTGGAAGGCAGGATTCAAGCATTGCCAGACCCTGTCAGTCACAGACAGGACTGCTGTCTCCTTACTTTCTTATGCTTCCCAAAATCCCTCTTTTTATTATGTTTACTATAGGAGGTACTGAGAGAAATGCTTCTCACTTTGGGCAAATTGTTCACAGGAAACAGAAAGCAAATAGATATTCTCTTCATTGTGGACAAAGTGTTCAGAGGAAACCAAGGGGAGAAAAAAAATCTCTATACAGAATCATAGAATCAGCCAGGGTGGAAGAGATCTCCAACATCATCCACTCCAACCTAGCACCCAGCCCTATCCAATCAACCAGACCATGGCACTAAGTGTCCCAGCCAGGCTTTTCTTCAGCACCTCCAGGCACAGCCACTCCACCACCTCCCTGGGCAGCCCATTCCAGTGCCAGTCACTCTCTCTGTGAAGAACTTCCTCCTCACATCCAGCCTAGACCTGACCCAGCACAATTGGAGACTGTGTCCCTTTGTTCTGTTGCTGCTTGCCTGGCAGCAGAGCCCAACCCCACCTGGCTACAGCCTCCCTGCAGGCAGCAATGAGCTCTGCCCTGAGCCTCCTCTGCTGCAGGCTGCACCCCCCCAGCTCCCCCAGCCTCTCCTCACAGGGCTCTGCTCCAGGCCCCTCCCCAGCCTTGCTGCCCTTCTCTGGACATATTCCAGTATCTCAACATCTCTCTTGAATTGAGGACTGGACTCAGCACTCAAGGTGTGGCCTGAGCAGTGCTGAGCACAGGGGCATAATAACCTCCCTTGTCCTACTGGCCACACTATTCCTGATACATGTATTGATTAAATCCAGAGTATTCATTGGGTTTTCTTTGTGGGTGCTTAGAGAAAGTGAAAAAAGATCTAATGGCTCTGTGATACTTAGAAAAAAACTATTCCCTGTCCTGTATCTTTAGGTCGAGATACCTGAGACTGAGTTAAGATCAAATCAGATTCAAATCCTGTGGAAATCAAACTATTTAATTGCTTACTTGAATTCTCCAGCAGGAGGCTTGCTTTTGTTTTTCTCTTTTATAATGTTAGAGGTGTAGTCATGTGTGAGTATGTATATTCAGACAGTGGTTTTTGGAGGAAAAGATATTCTTATTTTAAGGGAAAAATACCATCCTGTATCCCAGCAGCAATAACAGGACATGGGCTTTGCCTGCTATTATTTCTCATTTTGGTGATGGAGAACACAGTTAAACTAGGAAAAAAAGGAAAAGACATTTTAGAACCTGCATGCTGCTCAAGACCCAGGAGGTTCTGTACATGCAAATGAGAACATCCATATGCAAATGTCACCAGAAAATGCCTTGACAAATTCTGCCCGAGCTTTATGTGCGGTGAAATCCTTCTATAGAGCAACTCCTGCAGTCACAGAATGAGGTAGGCTGAAAAGGGCTTTTGGAGGGTGTTTGCTCTCACCCTCCCGCTCCAAAAAGGCCAAATTAAAAGTTAGACTTGAGTTACTCATGGCCTTGTTCAGAAGTGTTTTGGATGGCTGCAAGGCTGGAGATCCCATGAGCTGTCTGGGTGCTGATTCCTGTGTCTGGCCACTCTGCTGGGGAAGTGTTCTCCATGTGTCTAATGGCTGTAACTTGTGTTGTGCTGAGAAACGTCTGTCTGCCTTCTCTGTAACCTCTAGCTGTGGAGATGGAGCACATAACCTTTGAGTCCTCCTTTCCCAGCCTGAACAGCCCCAGCTCTCCCAGTTTCCCCTCAAATGGCTTCTGCTGTGACTCTCTAACTGTCGTGGTAGCCCTCCACTGGAATTGACCAGTATCACAGAACGGTCAACATCTGAGTCAACATTAAGATCTGTATCCACTCCAGTTGCCAAAAAGCCTTTTGACAGTTGCCTGCTCTCATCTTCTTATTGGCATAAAATATTGTTTCAATTCTAGGTTGCTGCCCAAAAAGTCAACAGTACTCAGAGCTTCTCTTAGGTTGCACATTTCCCCTAGGTATTGACAACTACCTGAGGGGAGGTTGTGGCCAGGAGGAGGTTGCTCTCTTCTCTCAGGTGGCCAGCACCAGAACAAGAGGACACAGCCCCAGGCTGTGCCAGGGGAGATTTAGGGTGGAGGTGAGGAGAAAGTTCTTCCCTGAGAGAGTCATTGGACACTGGAATGGGCTGCCTGGGGAGGTGGTGGAGTCGCCGTCCCTGGAGCTGTTCAAGGCAGGACTGGATGTGGCACTTGGTGCCATGGTCTGGCCTTGAGCTCTGTGGTTAAGGGTTGGACTTGATGATCTGTGAGGTCTCTTCCAACCCTGATAATACTGTGATACCATCCTGGGGGGTTGCAGCTGGCCTTCTCAGTCAGAGCAATCACAGAATGGGATGGGTTGGAAGGGACCTCCAAAGGTCAGCCAGTCCAAGCCCAGTGCAGTCAGCAGGGATATCCTCAACAACATCAGGTTGCCCAGAGCCCTGTGAAGCCTCATCTTGAATATCTCCAGGGATGGGGCCTCAGCTACCTCCCTGGGCAACCTGTTGCAGTGTTCCACTACCCTCATGGTGCAGAACTGGTTCCTAACATCCAATCTAAATCTACTCTTCTCTAGTTTGAATCTGCTGCCCCTTGTCCTATCACTGCAGGCCTTTGTAAACAGTCTCTTTCCATCCTCCTTGTAGGCCCCCTTCAGGTACTAGAAGGTTGCAAGGTTGTTGTTAGGTCTCCCTTGGAGCCTTCTTTTCTGCAGGTTGAGTATATAACCTTTCAGTCTTCCCTTCCCAGTTTGAACAGCCCCAGCTCTCCCAGTTTCCCCTCAAACAGCTTCTGCTGTGACTCTCTAACTGTCGTGGTAGCCCTCCACTGGACTTGATCCATATGTCAGACTGTTTCTTGCACACCTCTTCCCACCATCCCACCTACAAAGCCACTGGGCATAAAAATCTCAAGAGAAGCTTTTCAGCTGGAGGGGGACTGTTTGCAAAGGCCCCTGGTGATAGGACAGGAGGCCATGGCTTCAAACTAGAGAAGAGCAGACTTAGATTGGATGTTAGGAACAAGTTCTGCACCATGAGGGTAGTGGAACACTGCAACAGATTGCTCAGGGAGGCAGTTGAGGACCTATCTCTGAAGATCTCCAAGGTGAGGCTCAACAGGGCTCTGGGCAACCTGATCTAGCTGAGGCTACCCCTACTGACTGCAGGAGGTTGGACTAGATGACTTTTGGAGGTCTCTTCCACCCCAGCCCATTCTATGATGCTCTGATCCACCCTGCCCACCCTGCCATGTGCAATTTTTAGGACTTACATATCAGGTGAAAAACTCTCACAGATCCTATTTGTGAAGATAGTTTAAACATCAGAACATATAAAGGTAATAGTCAAAACCATGCACAGCTGCAGCCTATTTTCAACCCAGTTTGGTGTCCATGTGGGCACCTTTTCAGGATTGCCTGTGGTAATGCTTTCAATGTGGCAAGAAGGACCTGGCTTTTAGCTCTGTGGAAAAAAAACCACCCTACATTGGGAGGCAATTTGGTTTCAGCTCCAAAGACTGGAAACTAATGAAGGGTTTCTTTTGAACATTTACTTCCCAGATCCCTTCTTATTGCTTTTTGCTGGTGTGCTAAAATTCTTGGGGAAAAGAAAATCAGGCTTGGGCTTACTGAGGTGCCTAACGTAGAGGATATGCTCCAGAAGTCAGGAATGTGTTTGTAATCTGGGAAGAACTAATCTTCATCCTTCATGTTTCATGAGAACAGGGACAGGTACAGAACAGACAACCCTTTGCTTTAAAAATATTTGGGTATTTTTGTCCTTTGATACAGTCATTTCCTCAGTCATAGCAGAATATTCTATTCCAGAAGTAAGTTGTGGCATATTTTGGAACAGATATTCAAGAAAGCTTTCTTGTTTGAGATGTCATTTCATTTGTCAACTTTATTGCAGGGTGGGGAAATGATGCTGAAGGCAGCTGTCAGCCTTAGTGCTTGGCCTTGGCAACTTTTCCAGCAAGAAGGAATCTTACTGCTTGTCTACCCTCCAGCTTTTAGTTAGCTGGAACTGCTTTTTACCATTATAGCTGCTCAGCTGCAATTAAGAGGGCATCTGAGTATTTGGGAATTCCTTGGACCATTGGTTTGAGCAATTCTAATTATGCTGGGAAAGTTTTGGGTTCTTTTGTTGGTGTTTTTTTGTGGTTTTATTTTGTTGGGTTTTTTTTTTCTTCTTGGTTATAGAATCACTGAATTACAGAATTATCAGGGCTGGAAGGGACCTGAAGGATGCTCTAGTTTCAACCTCCCTGCCATGGGCAGCGACCCCTCACATTACATCAGGTTGCTCAGAGCCACATCCAGCCTGGCCTTGAACACTTCCAAGAATGAGGCTTCCACCATCTCCCTGGGCAGCCTGTTCCTGTGTCTCACCACCCTCTAACATCTTCTTCTAATTTCTTCCTAACATTCAATCTAAATCTCCTCTCCTCTAGCTTGGATCTGTTCCTCCCAGTCCTATCACTACCCAACACCCTAAAAAGTCCCTCCCCAGCTTTCTTGTAGCCCCTTTCAGATATCGAAAGGCCACAATAAGGTCTCCTCAGAGCCTTCTCTCCAGACTAAACAAGCCTAACTCTCTCTGCCTGTCCTCATAGCAGAGCAGTTCCAGCCCTCTGAGCACCCTTGTGACCCTTCTCTGGATATATTCCAGCACCTCCAGATCTTTCCTGTAGTAGAGGCTCCAGAACTGGACACAGTGCTCCAGGTGAGGTCTCAGGAGAGCAGTGTAGAGGGGGAGAATCTCCTCCCACGACCTGCTGGCCACACTTCTCTTGATGTAGCCCAGGACACAGTTGGCTGCCTGGGCTGCTGTTTGGTTTTCATGTTATTTGTTTGTTGAATTCTGTCCTTTTAATTACCTAGAAGCAGTTTCTCTGAGAGGGAACTATCTGGATCAGTGACAAAGTGCCTTCTTTTGGAACCCCACTATGTCACTAGCTTTCACCTGGAGCTGTGCAAAACCCATCAGCTTAAATTCAGTGGACTCTGCAAATTTCCACCATTTCACAGAATCAGCCAAGTTGGAAGAGACCTCCAATCCAGTCCAGCCCATCACCCAGCCCTGTCCAATCAACTGGACCATGGAACTAAGTCTGTCCTCATAGCAGAGCTGCTCCAGCCCTCTGAGCATCCTCGTGGTCCTTCTCTGGACACGCTCCAGCATCTCCACGTCCTTCTTGGAATAGGGACAACAGCACACAGCAATTCAGCACACATTTGTCTTGAATATTATGCAGCAGTTCTGAGCCTTAAAATCACAGGTGTCTGCTAGAGGTCATCAGCCTCTTTGTAGAATGGCTTTTTTTCTGACAGTGGGCTTTCCTACCAGTCCTGCTGCATTTGCCAGTGTTTCAGGGACAGTTTGCAGAGCCAATTCATTCTGTGCTTTTTCAGTGTACAAGTGCCAGGCAGCTCTTACCTGGACAGAGTGCTGCATAAGCAGAATGACCAAAATGTGAAGAGAAAACTTTTTGACAGCAGATTCTCTTTTGAGACCAGTGCAGGACCATGAAGATGATCAGAGGGTTGGAGAACCTCCCCTGTGGGGATAGGCTGAGAGAGTTAGGTTTTTTCCTTCTGGAGAAAAGAAGGCTCTGTAAAGATCTTAGAGCAGCCTTCCAGTGCCTGAAGCAGGCTACAAGGCTGCCAGGAAGGGACTTTTTACAAGGGCTTATAGTAATAGAACAAGATGGAACAGATTTAAGCTAGAGGAGGGCAGATTTAGGGTTGATATTAGGAAGAAATTCATTCCAGTGAGGGTGATGAGACACTGGAAGAGGCCAGAGAGTTGTGGTCACTGGGATATGAAGAAGATATTGATTCCAGTGAGGGTGGTGAGGCACTGGAAGAGGTCAGAGAGTTGTGGTCACTGGGATATGAGGAAGACATTGATTCCAGTGAGGGTGGTGAGGCACTGGAAGAGGTCAGAGAGTTGTGGTCATTGGGATATGAGGAAGACATTGATTCCAGTGAGGGTGGTGAGGCACTGGAAGAGGTCAGAGAGTTGTGGTCACTGGGATATGAGGAAGACATTGATTCCAGTGAGGGTGGTGAGGCACTGGAAGAGGTCAGAGAGTTGTGGTCATTGGGATATGAGGAAGACATTGATTCCAGTGAGGGTGGTGAGGCACTGGAAGAGGTCAGAGAGTTGTGGTCACTGGGATATGAGGAAGACATTGATTCCAGTGAGGGTGGTGAGGCACTGGAAGAGGCCAGAGAGTCGTGATCATTGGGATGGAGTCTGTCATTAACTTTAGTTGCTTAAGATAGACTGAGCTGAAAAGTAAAAACTATTGAGCAGATCTAGTTCTGTTCTAGCTCAAACCAGGACCCAGTTTGAATTGTGGCTATGGCAGCAAAACTGGATGGGGAGGAGGACAGCAAGCTTCAGAGGCAGAGAAGGCTGCTGCAGAAAGCAAACGAGCAGTCTCTTTTCCAAGGGTATGGTAAACATGACAAGAAGTAATGAGCTTAGCTTGTAAGAAGACAGTAAGAAAACATTTCTAAACACAGACAGGGTGAAAGACTGAGATGCATTGCCAGAGGATGATATTATTGGAGATCTGTAAGGAGAAATTAAATGGGCACCTGCTAACGATGAGATAGGTGGTTAATTGGATGTCAGAGGCAGAGGTCTCTTCCAGCTCACTTCTTTCATTTCTGTGATGTAAAGCTGCTTCTTTGCCATAAAATCATTACTAGGTGGATGAGGCCAAAGGAATGAAGCCTATTGATTGGGTTTTCCTTTGTGGTACAGTGGCCTGCATGGGAGCAGACAATAGGAGGCAGGAGATATGCTGGGCAGTCCTTGGTGTTGCTCTAGGACATTGCTCAATGTGTGCTCTCAGATCTCCAGCTGTGGCTTCTCTTGGTTTCTACAGTGCCTTCTCTCCTCTGCCCTGGTGAGGCCACATCTGGAATATTGTGTCCAGTTCTGGGCCACTTACTCCAAGAAGGACCTCAGGGAATTGCTTGAAAGAGTCCAGTACAAAGACACAAAGATGTTGAAGGCAGTGGAGCATCTCCCTGCTGAAGCCAGGCTGAGGGAGCTGGGGCTTGGAGCTTGAAGCAGATGAGCCTGAGAGGTGACCTCACTCATGTTGATGAAGATGTGCAGGGTAGTGTCAGGAGAACAGAGCCAAGCCCTGCTCAGGGATGCCCAGTGACAGGGGAAGGGCCACTGGGTGCAAGCTGGAGCAGAGGAGGTTCCATGTGAACATAAGGAAAAAGCTTTTTCCCTGTGAGAGTGCCAGAGCCCTGGAAGAGGCTGCCCAGAGCTTGTGGAGACATTCCAAACCTGCCTGCACGTGTTCCTGTGTGATCTGCTCTAGGTGCTCTTGCTCTGGCAGGGGGGGTGGACTTGGATGATCTTTGGAGGTCCCTTCCAACCCCTCACATTCTGTGACTCTGTGATTCTCAGCCATGTGCCTGAGGGCTAGGAGATGAAGAATGAGATGTTAGTGCCTGGGTGAGTCCCCATTTATCAAGCAGAGCATTTACTGGCTATCAGTGAGCAGATCTCAGAAGTGTTTATTTTTTCTGCTCCTGAATTTTCTGCAGCTTAGATCTTATATGGCTCAATCAGCAGATCTGATAGAGGAAATCTGCACAATTAAGATGATGAATTTTCCATGCCACCTGTCTTAAAGCATATAAAGAATGCCTGTTCTGCTGTGAATGATTACTAGAGATGATGAATCAGCGAGGATGGGCCCATGTTTAACACTTTGGTTTGTGATTTTTGGTGTAATCTCCAACATGACTGATTATGCTGTGGCCTGGAGCAATTTATTGGATTAATGAATTACTTAGTAATACATGAGTGTGATTAATTGAGATGCTTGTTTGGATCCTATTCTGCATAATGAAGCTTGAGCACTGACAGGTGCAGGTGTGGGTCTGATCCTGTCTTCCAGAGTCACAGAATTCATAGAATCATAGAATCAGGCAGGGTTGGAAGGGACCTCAAGGATCAACCAGTTCCAACCCCCCTGCCATGGGCAGGGACACCCTACCCTAGAGCAGACTGCCCACAGCCTCAGCAAGTCTGGTCTTAAACACCTCCTTGGGCAATCCATCCCAGCCTCTCACCACTCTCATGCTCAACAACTTCCTCCTCACCTCCAGCCTCACTCTCCCCACCTCCAGCTTTGCTCCATTCCCCCCACTCCTGGCACTCCCTGATAGCCTAAAAAGTCCCTCCCCAGCTTTTTTGTAGCCCCCTTCAGGTCCTGCAAGGCCACAAGAAGGTCACCTGGGAGCCTTCTCTTCTCCAGACCAAAGAGCCCCAACTCTTTCAGGCTGTGCTCACAGCAGAGCTGCTGCAGCCCTCTGATCAACCCAGTGGCCCTTCTTTGGACATGCTCCAGCATCTCCACATCCCTCTTGTCATAGTGGCTCCAGAACTGGATGCAGGACTCCAGGTGGGGTCTCAGCAGAACACAGCAGAGGCTGCAGGACCATGTTGAGTGAATGCCCACGGAGAAGGTAACAGCTGCCTCTTAATTTGGGGACCTGGAAGATCCTGGAAGATTTACATTTGCAGTTCCTATGAGTAAAAGCATTCTCTTCTTGCTGTCATGTTCTCTGCCTTTTCCTCCTTCAGCTCTTACTTTTCTGTGTGCTTTGATTTGTTGCCACTATCTGCAGGGACAAGTTAAGAGTGGCAGGAGCTGGCTTGCCTCTGGAAAGCTGCTGTGAAATTAGGAGCCATTTCCATGAGTGTCAGGTGCAGAAAAGAGAGACCTTGTAGTGCCTGCTTGGTTGTTATAAATGCTCTGCTGGGATTTATCCTTGAATGTGTATATTCTCCAGGCTGATGCATTACAGTCATCTGTTGGATGGTGACTCCTCCTGTGAGAAGCTTAAGCAGGTACTAGCAGAGATAGAATGCCCAAATATTCAACTCCTTCAGCAGGCAGGGAAGAAAAGGAAACCTTTGTTGTGTCCAGTGTGCTGCTTTTGAATCACAGAATGTCAGGGGCTTGAAGAGACCTTGAAAGATCATCTGGTCCAGCCTGCCTATCAGAGCAGGCTCACCTGGAGCAGGTCACACTGGAATGCATCCAGACAGTTCTTGAATACCTCCAGAGAGGGAGACTCCACAGCCTCCCTGGGCAGCCTGTGCCAGTGCTCATTCATCCTCACAGGGAAAAAAAGGTCTTCCTCAGCTTCATGTGGAACTTCCTACACCTTATCACCATTTCCATGCTCCTGGAACATGAGGATGCTCAGAGGGCTGGAGAACCTCTCCTGTGAGGACAGGCTAACAGAGTTGGAGTTGTTCAGTCTGGAGAAGAGGAGGCTCAGGTGACCTTCTTGTGGCCTTCCAGCATCTGAAGGGGGCTAGAAAAAAGCTGGGGAGGGACTTTTCAGGCTGTCAGGGAGTGGCAGGAGTGGGGGGAATGGAGCAAAGCTGGAGGTGGGGAGAGTGAGGCTGGAGGTGAGGAGGAAGTTGTTGAGCAGGAGAGTGGTGAGAGGCTGGCAGGGGTTGCCCAGGGAGGTGCTTGAGGCCCCATGGCTGGAGGTGTTTGAGGCCAGGCTGGCCGAGGCTGTGTGCAGCCTGCTCTAGGGTAGGGTGTCCCTGGGCATGGCAGGGAGGTTGGAACTGCATGGTCCTTGTGTTCTAATTTCAAGTGAATTACTCCAGGAGTTTTTGCTCAGCACCTTCTTTCTTCTACTCAATCCCAATACGAAGCCATGGCCCTGTAAGACTGAATCACCTCCCAGTCCACCTGGCCTTTGGAGGAGAAACATGCTGAGATGGGATTGGAAATGCCAGGGCCAACATGCAGAGCAGCTCAGCGAGGGGCTCTCCAGATAGTCCCCTGGGGCAGCTTGGATTGACTGAGGAGAGCACAAGCCTGAGATATCTGTCTGACTCACTGAGGCTGTTTGGGTTCCTGTCTGGATAGCAGGACTGAAAAATTCAGACTGTGCAACTGTTAATGAAATGCTCTCTTGGGAGAGCTTTGTGTGTGAGGGATGCATACACTGCATGTGTAATTTGTAAGGCCACCATTAGCTTTTTTCTTGACCCCTGGTTCCCAGGGTGGCCAAAAATATATTTCATTTGCAAACAGATTTCAAGCTCTGTGATTTGAGAAATCTCCCTGAGACAGTAATGCAAACACTCTGCAGTGTCTCTGTGGCCCAGAGCTTTCATGGGAGCTTTCTTATTGTATTAGTGCCTTTGAGTATTCTCCTCTTGTACTGATTCTCTGCAACAGAGATATTGACAGAAGGATCCCTTTGAGTCTCCCTGAGTTTGCCCTACTGTAGGAGAGAATAGAGAAAGGTATTTGAGGAAGAAAGGTGGGAATAATTGTTTTTCTTTTCACTGATGTGGTGTATCGAACAACAGATTTTGTTTCACTCTTGTTCATGTGAAATAGACAGCCTGGAAATTTTGGGGCTGAACCAAAGATTCAGCTAGTCAGTGAAAACAAGCCCAAAGGGCATCATCTGGAGGGAAGTGAACATAGAATGAAAGCAGTGGAGTTAGAATGGCAGTCAACTGCATGAAGTTCCTGACCATCTGTGTTTCCAGGGGCTTGTATCTCCTTTGGAATGTCTATACAGAATCACAGAATCAGGCAGGGTGGGAAGGGACCACAAGGAGCAGCCAGTTCCAACCCCCTGCCATGCCCAGGGACACCCTACCCTAGAGCAGGCTGCACACAGCCTCAGCCAGCCTGGCCTCAAACACCTCCAGCCATGGGGCCTCAACCACCTCCCTGGGCAACCCCTGTCAGCCTCTCACCACTCTCCTGCTCAACAACTTCCTCCTCACCTCCAGCCTCACTCTCCCCACCTCCAGCTTTGCTCCATTCCCCCCACTCCTTCCACTCCCTGACAGCCTCAAAAGTCCCTCCCCAGGTTTTTTGTAGCCCCCTTCAGATGCTGGAAGGCCACAAGAAGGTCACCTGGGAGCCTCCTCTGCTCCAGCCTGCACAGCCCCAACTCTTTCAGGCTGTGCTCACAGCAGAGCTGCTGCAGCCTCTCAGCATCCTCCTGGCCCTGCTGTGGACACTCTCCAGCATCTCCACAGCCCTCTTGTCCCAGGGGCTCCAGAGCTGGATGCAGGACTCCAGGTGGGGTCTCAGCAGAGCAGAGTAGAGGGCAGTCATTTTGTGTGGGTGACCCAAGGAGTTGGTCAAAAAAAGAGATCAAAGCCTTAACATAGAATCATAAAATGCATTAAACTGGAAGATACCTTAGAGATCATCTAATCCACCCTCTCCACCATGGGCAGGGACTCCTTTCAGCTGGACCACATTACTCAAGGCTCCATCCAAGCTGGTCTTGAACATCACCAGGGAGTAGGCATCCACAACCTCCCTGGACAGTGCATTCCAGAGTCTTGCAACCCTTGTAGTGAAGAATTTCTTTCTAAGATGCAATCTTCTTCAGTTCTTCTTCCAATTCTTCTTCAATTGGAATCCATTTCCCCTTGTCCTATCTGTGGACAGTCTTGTGAAAGTCCTTCTCCAGCCTTCCTGTAGATAGTGTAAGGCAGTTGTAAGGTCCCCCCAGAGTCTTCTCCAGGCTGAACAATCCCAGTTCTCTCAGCCTATCCTCACAGCAGAGGTGTTCAAGCCTCATGATCATCTGTGTGGCCCTCCTCTGGACTTACTTCAATAGCTCTTTGACCTTCTTATGCTGGGGACACCAGAACTGGATGCAGTGTTTGAGGTGAGGTCTCACCACAGCAGAGCAAAGTGGCAGAATCCCCTCTACCTCTGACCACACTGCTTTTGGTGCAGCCCAGGGTGCCACTGGCCTTCTGGGCTGCAAGAGCACATTGTTGGCTCATATCCAGTTTCTCATCCACCAGCACTGCCTTCACCTACCTCAGCAAAAGAGAGAGAGACCTCTCTGAAGGTGACTCTTAGGTTCTTCTCCCTCTGCTCTCCTGGGCCTATCCTCAGCGTTGTGCCTTTTTCCAAGCTCTGAAGTGCAGTTGTGCTTTAAAAGCACTACAGAGCCAGAGACATTTCCCCCCTTGCTGTTATTGATTTTACTTGACATGCTGATGTGGCTTTGCAGAAAGAAGTCCTCTGTTGCAGCCTGTGTTGGAAGGGGGAGTGAGAGCCAGAGCAGCATCTGGACTGAGCACTCAAGAGTCAACCTCACTTTGCTTTCATGAAGGCTCCTGCTGTGTGGGCAAGGGGGATAGATTACTCCTGGTGATTGTGGGTTACACACCCCCCCCAGAGTCATGGCCCAGAGAAACTGTGAAATAGCTTTTTGAATGATCAAATGCTGTTAAACATCAGAAAACCCAAATGGAAACCAGGCTTACAGTCAGGTTTCCTCTTTTCCTTTGTGCCTGTCCTCTGCATCTCTGAGCAGCAAAAGGCTTCCTCCTCTCTCCCCTCTTCTGCTCTAGTTGGGTGGTTTGTAATGGGGTGAGCTGTGGGTGTCCTTCAGTGCAAGCTCTGCATGCCAGCAGGGAGGGTCAGTCGTGGCCTCCTCACTGTCTGCAAGAGGACCCTTCCCAGCAGGCCAGGGGAGCACACCTGGCTGGGGTAGTGAACAGTGCCCATTTGTCATCTGCACCCATGGCATTTGTTCACAGAGCTCAGGATTACCTGGTTGAGAGAAATCTAAGCCCAGCTGTGCCTGCCCTGTCAGTCTGACACAGGGCTGAGCGCCTCTGTGTCCGCTCAAAGATTCACAGCAACCCTGTTTGGTGAGAAGAGAGAATCTCAGGCCAGTGCCTGATTGTGCTGCAAAATGGCAATACACTGCTGCAGGGAGCTCCCTTCCTCCTCAGTGTCTGCAGAGGGACTGGAGGAACCAGAGGGGCTGTGTTGCAGTCAGATGGGCATCACTGCCCTCTGATAGCTCTGTAGCATCTGCTCTGGTTTTCTGTAGCACCCTTGATCTCTGCAGGTAAGCATGGAGAAAGTAACAGACCTGGAGGAGAGGGAACAACCTTAACAGAAGAGTTAGCTTCCTGTGATGACAATTTCAACCCAAACGTGAAGAGTTAGGAGGAGAGAGTAGCTGAGACCTCTTTTCAGCCCTTAGGCAGGCCATGTTTCAGGAGTGGGATGTAACTCCTCAGCCAAGAGATGCTGCAAACCTGGCTACATTGTCTGAAAACATAGAATCAGTCAGGGTTCAAGGGACTACAAGGATATGGTTCCAAACCCCTGCCATGGGCAGGGTCACCTCACACTAGATCAGGCTGTCCAGAGCCTCATTCAGTATGGCCTTAAACTTCCAGGGATGAGGCTTCCACCACCTCCCTGGACAACCTATTCCAGGGTCTCACCGCCCTCCTGGTGAAGAACTTCTTCCTAACATCCAGTCTGAATCTATCCATTTCTGGCTTTTTCCATTCCCCCCAGTCCTA
Organism: Pogoniulus pusillus; assembly: GCF_015220805.1. Classification (NCBI taxonomy): domain Eukaryota; kingdom Metazoa; phylum Chordata; class Aves; order Piciformes; family Lybiidae; genus Pogoniulus; species Pogoniulus pusillus. The sequence goes on from NC_087275.1 coordinate 30,478,346, forward strand.
TCACTGCCTGACACCCTAAATGGTCCCTCCCCAGCTTTCTTGTAGGTCCCCTTAAGATACTGAACATGCTGCAGAATAACACACTGCGCCCTTGGGTGTTTGCTCTCTGCATGCTCATGCTGCTGAAGTACCAGCACATGCCCTGTCTGGTTTGGCCTGTGCCAGTTGGTGCTCCCTGAGATGCTGCCCAGTCTGTGAGACAGCAGAGGCCGCATCCAAAAAGCAGCAGGGTTATCACTGCACCAGGTCTGTCTCTCTGGGCTTCAGGCAGCTCTCCTCTGCTATTCCAGCAGGCTTTGCACCTTCTGACACTCTGTACTGTCCTCGCATCACCCCCCAGGCATGCAGTGAGTACTTCCAGCTTCACAGCGTGAGAGGGGCACTCTGATTTCACAGCAGACATCACATCCACAGGTTATGCACCAGTCTCTGTGTTGTCAGTGTACTGCTCTGTCTTGAATTCATCTCATCTCAGTATATCTGAATCTCTTCAGCTTCCTAATGTCCAGTCCAGTTGTTTGCTTTCTTACAGGTCTGCATGTAAAGACTGGAAAAAGCGGCACAGGTTTGAGCTGCAAGATGAGAATCATCTTGGTCTTGAGCCTTTTCTTCCTAGAGAACTTTGACTCCACCTTTACTAAAGCAAACTATGCACTTAGTTTTCCCTGTGTCAGCTGGGTTGCCTTGTTGTATCACAGGGTCACAGGATGGCAGAGGTTGGAAGGGACTTCTGCAGGTCTTTGGGTCCAGAGCAGGACCATACAATCTAGTGCAGGTCGCACAGGAATGTATCCAGATGGGTCTGGAAAGGCTCCAGAGAAGGAGACTCCACAACCTCGCTGGGGAGTCTGTTCCAGTCAAAAAGTTCTTCCTCATGTTGAGGTGGAACTTCCTGTGCTGCAGTTTCCATCCCTTACCCCTTGTGCACAAGTGAGCAGAGGCTGTCCCTGTCCCTTCCTTCCTGACCCCAGCCCTCAGCTATTGACAGACATTGCTCAGATTCCCTCTCAGCCTTCTCCTCTGCAGCCTAAGCAGCCCCAGGGCTCTCAGCCTCTCCTCACCAGGCAGTGCTGCAGTCCCTTCAGCATCCTTGTAGCCCTCCCTTGGACTCTCTCCAGTAGATCCCTGTTCCTCTTGAACTGGGAAGCCCAGAACGGGATGCAAGTAGATCAGGTTCTTTAAGCAGGACCTACCCTTCCTGACCCCATGCTGACTGGACCTGGTCATCTGCTTGCCCTGCACATCCTTGCAGTACTACTTCTGACTCTGTATGTGTAAGACTTCTCTCATTTTTCCACTGAAGATGTTCTTGGTGCTATTATAGATGACAAGCAATAAAATGTCATTGCAGAACATAAGCAGACCTCACAAAGTGGTGACAGGTTCTTGTAGCTGCTTCTTTCAGAGGCACACATCACACTCTAAATTCCTCACCGAGTGCAGGAAACTCAGAACCACAAAACATCTTCCTAAGTGCTCTTTATAGAGTCATGGAATGGTCTGGGTGGGAACACACCTCCAAAAGTCATCCAGTCCAACCCCCTCTGCAGTCAGCAGGGACATCCTCCACTAGATCAGGTTGCCTACAACCCTGTCAAGCCTCACCTTGAATATCTTCAGGGATGGGGCCCCAAGTGCCTCCCTGGGCAACCTGTTCCAGCATTCCACTACTCTCATGGTGCAGAACTTGTTCCTAACATCCAACTTAAATCTGCTCTTGTCTAGTTTGAAGCCATTGCCCTTCATCCTGTCACTGCAGGCCTTTGTAAACAGTCTCTCTGTGTCCTTCTTGCAGGTTCCCTTCAGGTACTGGAAGGCCTTTATTAGGTCTTCAATTTCATCTTTAACCATCTTCATTTCCTGCTGTCATAATTTCTGGCTTACCTACGGGATGTGTTTTGCTTCCAGTCCATAAATGTCAAGAACAGTTTTGTCCCTGGGTTCCTGTTCTTTAAGAGCTCACAGGATGTTTTCTGTGTGGCTGTGCCCCATGTGTCATTTTCTGCTTCCAGAGAACAACTTGTTTTTGGAGCGTGTGTCTACAAGGACTAATAAATCAGCCCCAAACACACCTCCTGCATCGCTGATGAGTTGCAGCACCAGGAGGACATCTCGCGGCATCTCTACCCAAAGGATGCTGCCCGAGATTGGAAGCTCAACTTGTCACCAGGTCCTCCTTCACTTAAACTTGTCAGCCTGACCTTTTTATCACCTTTACTAGCAGACATTTGGCTGCTTGCTGCTGACTCAGAAGCTGCTGTCTCAGCTGAGAGTACCCTGCTTTGTGAGTCATGCACTGTCTCTACAGGCAAACCGCTTAAAGGGCACGGTGGAATGTTGGCTCTTTTTGTGCTCCTTCAACATCATACTGTCAAAGTGTCAACACTTAGAGTTATTATTCTGAGTATCATTCTGTAGTCACTTCAGTGCCCCATATCAGTTGGCAATGTTCTGTGCCTCCAGTTCACACATGTGGTTGATGAAGAGGTGGGCAAGTCCTCCTTCCCAGCTGGTAATGGGTACCACCGATATGTCAGACACTGAGTCATCACAACTTTGCTTTTTTAGGTTAGGCTGCACTTTTCTAAGCCCTCCAAGTGGCCATAGCTGACTTCAGAGAAATGTCAAGAGCCATAAATAGGCATTGCAGATGAGCAGCACATAAGTAATGACTGCCTAGTCTGCGTGTTAGCATCTAGGTTCTGCTGCTCATTAGTAGTCTGAACGTAATCGCCTTCAGTGGCGGAAAAGGTCACAGCTGTCAAACTGTTGGTGGAAACATTTTGATTTAGAAATCTAGGCCTGTGTCTCAAATCTGTTTGTATACACACATACACATTTATAGCTGTAGATACACAGGCACAAATAGGTTTTTTAATGCTGATCTCATGTCCTGGGTGCAGCAGTCTTAAACATTCACGGTGAGAGTGGCTATTGAAGCTCCCAGTGGCGTGCTCAGGTGGCTAAGGCCAACAGCATCCTGGCTTGTGTCAGAAATAGCATGGGCAGCTTATGACCTTACCCCTGTACTTGGCACTGGTGAGGTTGCACCTCAAGCACTGTGCTCAGTTTTGGGCTCTTTGCTACAAGAACATTGAGGTTGTGGAGTGTGTCCAGCAACAAGGCTGGTGAGGGATCTCGAACACAGATCCTGTGAGGAGTGGATGAGGGAGATGGAGTTGTTCAGTCTGGAGAAGAGGAGGCTGAGGGAAGACATCTTCACTCTCTACAACTACCTGAAAGGAGGCTGTAGTGAGGTGGGGCCCAGCCTCTTTTTGCAGGTAACATATGATAGGACAAGAGGAAATGGCTCCAAGTTGCACCAGGGGAGGTTTAGGTTGGACATGAGGAATAATTTGTTCACCAAAAGGGGGGTTAGGCACTGGAACAGACTGCCCAGGGAGATGGTGGAGTCACTGTCACTGGAGGTGTTTTTGGATGAGGTGCTCAGAGACATGGCCTGACAGTTGTGTACAGGAAACTGGTAAGCTATGGCTAAGCTTGGTGATCTTAAGCTCTTTTCCAGCCAGGAAGTTCTATGGTTCTATGAGACCAAGCTGAAATCAGATCTCATTTGGGAAGTCTCCTGAAACAAACAGCCTCTAAATCAGTGATTCAGTTTCCCAAAAGTGGGTAGAGAAAACAGTGAAGGGTTATTATTATTATTATTACCAACTGACCATGGCCTTCTTGGACTTGGATTATGTAGAAGAAAATGTGGGGTCTTTCCCTCTTGCAATTACCCTTTATGTCTGGTTGTAAGGATCAGTCTGCTGTAAGCTTTGCATGCAAGGAAGATGGTCAGGCTGCTGCCAGTCACTGTGGTCTTGGTGTGTCAGATTCAGGGCATGAACTGCTTTGTGTTTCTGCTGAGAAGCAGTGGCTGTGCTTCAGGATGGCATTTGCTACACGAGATTTCTCTTGTCAGTGATGTGGACAGTGGCATTGAGGCTCCCTTAGCAGGTTTACTGATGACGCAAACCTGGGTGGTGAGCTGGAGTCACTTGAGGGAAGAGATCCAGTCAGAAAGATCTTGACAGGCAAGGGAAGTGGGCCAGTGACAACTGCATGAGGTTCAACAGGTCACAGTGCAAAGTCCTGCATCTCTCTTGGGCCAACCCCAGGCACAAATCCAGGCTGGGTGCAGAGCGAGTTGAGAGCAGCTCTGAAGAAAGAGTCTTGGGTGTATTGATGGATGAGAAGCTCAGCAGTGCCAACAGTGCCCTCATGCAACCCAGAAGGCTGCAGCAAGGAGTGTGGCCAGCAGGGCAAGAGAGGGGATCCCGCCCCTTTACTCTGCTCTCCTGAGATCCCACCTCAAATACTGTGTCCAGTTCTGCTGTCCTCAGCGTAAGAAGGACACGGAACTGTTGGGCTGAGTCCAGAGGAGGGGCACAAAGATGGTCCAAGGGCTGGAGCACCTCTGCTGTGAGGATAGGCTGAATGAGCTGGGGGTATTCAGTCTGGAGAAGACTCCAGGGGACCCTTAGAGCTGCCTGCCAACACCTGAAGAGATCCTACAGGAAGGCTGCAGAGGGTTTTTCATGAGTGTGTCCAACAATAGGGCAAGGGGAAATGGTTTAAAGCTGAGGGAGAGCAGGGTTAGACTGGATCTGAGGAAGAAGTTCTTCAGTAAGAGGGTGGTGAGATTTTGAAATAGGCTGCCCAGGGAGACTGGGGATGCCTCATCCCTGGGAGTGTTCAGGGCCAGGCTGGATGAGGCATTGAGCATCCAAGTCTTGTTGGGAGGTGTCCTTGCCTATGGTGTGGAGGTTGGAGTAGATGATCACTGGATGAGGCACTTAGTGCCATGGTCTGGTTGTCTGGATAGGGCTGGGTACTAGTTTGGACTGGATGATCTTGGAGGTCTCTTCCAACCTGGTTGATTCTATGATTCTATGCTTAAGGACTATCTTCTCCTTCCACTGAAACATCTCCAAGGTCTCTTCCAACCTAAGCTGTCCTATGGTTCTTAGAGATCTGGTTGTGAGTCTGGTGGTGAATTGCTTTCTGGCTCAGTGCAGTTTTCAGGTGTCTTGGATTCTGTTCTTGTTCTGGAGAGGGATTTGTATTTTCATTTCATTCTTTTGCAAATGCATCCAAAATTCTGCTGGTTCCTTCTTTGCATTTCAAACAAGTTGGCAACATCTGTTGGCAACAGCAGGTGTTAACAGCAAAGAAAAAAGGCAAATATTTGTAAAGATGTGTAAGGAATTACAGTTCTTTAAAAGATGTGAAGGATGAGCAGAAAGTCTTAGCACTGGAGACATGGGAGGCTGCTCTCCACGGTGGTACCTGTGTCCTTTCTTCTAAGCTTATTTCAGATCCAATCATCAAGTATTCCTGGTAAGTCTTTCCTTGGTAGGAAATAAACACCTCCTACACCAGAGGCTGCTTGAAAACAGCAATGTCTTGTTTAACTGGATCATCAAATTCACTCAAATGGATGTGCTTCCCTGCCAGTGAGCAGAACCTGGCCCAAAGCCATGCAAGGCACAGAGTGTAGCTTCAGCTGGACTTGCCTGGTGGAGAGTGGAGGTTCAGCTGGACTTGCCTGGTGAAGAGTGTAGCTTCAGCAAGCCTTGCCTGGTGGAGAGTGTAGCTTCAGCAGGACTTGCCTGGTGGAGAGTGTAGCTTCAGCTGGACTTGCCTGTTGGAGAGTGTAGCTTCAGCTGGACTTGCCTGTTGGAGAGCATAGCTTCAGCTGGATTTGCCTGGTGGAGAGTGCAGGTCAGCAGGACTTGCCTGGTGGAGAGTGTAGCTTCAGCTGGACTTGCCTGGTGGAGAGTGTAGCTTCAGCTGGATTTGCCTGGTGGAGAGTGCAGGTCAGCAGGACTTGCCTACTGTAGAGTGTAGCTTCAGCTGGATTTGCCTGGTGGAGAGTGCAGGTCAGCAGGACTTGCCTGGTGGAGAGTGTAGCTTCAGCAGGAGCTGCCTGGTGGCTTTCCAGTGCTATGTGAGTCTGGGGCAGTGCAGCTAGAGGGGTGCTGCTGCTGTGCTTGCTGACTGCCTTCCTCCTGTGACTTTCTGCACCTCCAAGGAGGGAGCAAGACAGACAGGGACATACTGTGCCACATGAGTGGCTTGCTGGTTCTCTGATATGAGCTTATCTTCAGTTTACTGGTGTTTAAACTTGGGTACTCTTGTCCTTAGCTGTGCAGTGGCTGTTCAGAGCATGCAAGTATGGCCCTTGCTGTACATTACCTTAAGGAGACAACTCACTGCCTGCTTTGGCTGTAGTGGGAGGCCTGGTGTGTCTGAAGTTAGGCAGCATGAATATCTTCCAGCCATTTTCAAGCCCAAATAGAGCATTGTGATTATGGTACCTCTCCAGTGAGGACAGACTGAAAGAGTTGGGGCTGTCCAGTCTGGAGAAGAGGAGGCTCAGGTGACCTTCTTGTGGCCTTTCAGGATGTGAAGGGGGCTACAAAAAAGCTGGGGAGGGACTTTTTAGGCTGTGAGAGAGTGACAGGAGTGGGGGGAATGGAGCAAAGCTGGAGGTGGGGAGAGTGAGACTGGAGGTGAGGAGGAAGTTGTTGAGCAGGAGAGTGGTGAGAGGCTGGCAGGGGTTGCCCAGGGAGGTGGTTGAGGCCCCATGGCTGGAGGTGTTTGAGGCCAGGCTGGCTGAGGCTGTGTGCAGCCTGCTCTAGGGTAGGGTGTCCCTGGGCATGGCAGGGGGGTTGGCACTGCCTGCTCCTTGTGCTCCCTTCCAACCCTGACTGCTTCTATGCTTCTATGATTAAACCTGTGTCATGTAGTGGTGGCAGAGCAAAAGGACCTGGCCAATAATCCTGCACCAGTCTGGTACCTGGCTTGTCTTCTTTGCAAAAGACATCCAGCATCTATTTGAAGACTGCAAGTGCTAGAGAATATTCCCCATCCCTGAGCTAGCTGTTTCAGTGATTAATTTCCTACTCTGTTAAAAGTTCACACCTCATTTCTAATCTGGATCTGTCTAGCTTTGGCTTCCCAGTGTTGGCTCTTTAATAGTCAAGAGGAAAAAGGACATGAAGTCCACCTGTGTCTCGGTCCAGCCCCTTGTGAATTGTGATCAAGCCACTTTTTAACCTTCTCTTAGATGAACTACACATAAAAAGATGCTTTTCACTGCTAGGAAAGCTTTGGTGTGGATTTTTGTTGTTGTTGTTTTGTTATTTCACAGTATCACAGTATCACAGTATTATTAGGATTGGAAGAGACCTCACAGATCATCAAGTCCAACCCTTTACCACAGACCATGGCACCAAGTGCCACGTCCAATCCTGCCTTGAACAGCCCCAGGGACGGCCACTCCACCACCTTCCTTTCTTTTCCTTAGCTCCAGTAATTTTTGAGGTTCTTTCCTGGTTTCTTATCTCCATCAAGGTGACCTGAAAGTGTGCACCAGATTTTTACCCAATCCCTGGGCTCTTGCTGCTTGCAGACGCTCATCCTGAGGGGCTTGGAACCAGCTGCCTGAAGGATCCTTTTGGGTTCAAAGAGCCAGGAAGAATGGCCTCAGAAGAGTGGCTTAGAGCTGGGCAAACCCGTGGAGATGAAGACAAACCCTTTTTCCTTCTGCCATGTGGGAATGAAGAATGTTTCTTGTATTTTTATCTACAGAACAGCTTTTCAGGAGCAGTTTATAAACCAATTTTGTTCCATTGCAGAACAGAAAACATTTGCCACAGAGCTGGATTCATGCAGACCTTTTTTTCCACTCTCTTCTTTGCTTTTGGGTGGGAGAAACCTTCTCAAAGGTTCTCTTGACAGTGAAAAAATTACTGAGAAGGTCTTTAATATGCACTTAAAGAATATGTGTGATGCAGAGAGCCAGATCTATGAGCAACTGGGAAAGATGGGATGGTCAATCCTTTCCACACTGAGGCTTATCAAGGAATTGAATGTCCTTCAATGTGGAGCTGCAAATTACCTTTCTTTTGGTCTGACAGACATCTGGGTGGGGTCTCCCAGGGCCTGGTGACTGACTTTAGTTGAAAGGAGGCAGATGATCATTTTGGCTAAAGCACAGTAGAACCTTGTAGGCAGCTGTGGGAGTTGCCTCATTGTTATAGGTCCCTGCAGGTCTGCCTGCTGGCACTCTGTGCATTTGCACTGTTCTTGACTTGAGCTTTACCTGCAGTGGCTGGGAAGAATCACTGAGTCATAGAATGGTCTGAGTGGGAAAGGACTTCCAAAGGTCATCTAGTCCAACCCCCTCATCCTCAACTAGATGAGGTTGCCCAGAGCCCTGTCAAGCATCACTTTGAATATCTCTAGGGATGAGGCCTCAGCCAGCTCCCTGGGCAACCTGTGGCAAGTGTTCCACTACCTTCATGATGCAGAACTGGTTCTTGATAGCCAATCTTAATCTGCCCTTGACTAGTTTGAAGCCATTGCTCCTCGTCCTATCACTACAGTCTCTCTCCATCCTTCTTGTAAGCCCCTTCAAGAACTTGAAGGCGTCTCTTAGGTCTTCACTTTCATCTGTTATCATCTTCCTTTCCTATTGTAATAGGTTTTGGCTTACAGTAGGGGATGTGTTTTGCTTCAGGTCCATAAATGGCAAGAACAGTCTTGCTCTTGAGTTCCTTTTCTTTAAGAACTCATAGAACAGTTTCTGTATGGCTGTGCCCTTCAGGTACCAGAAGGCTGCTCTTAGGTGTCCCTGGAGCCTCCTCTTCTCCAGGCTGAACACCCCCAGCTTCCCCATCCTGTCCTTTTAGCAGAGGTTGTTCCACTCCTCTGATCATTTTCATGACCCACCTCTGGACCCACTCCATCAGGTCCATGTCCCTCTTGTGTTCAGAGTTCCAGAGCTGGATGCAGCACTGAATGTGATGTCTGTCCAGAGCAAAGTGGCAGAATCAGCTGTCTGGATCTGCTGGCCACGCAGCTTTTGATGCAACTCAGGATGCCATTGGCCTTCTGGGCTGCAAGCTCACACTTCAAGATGGAAGAGGCTATGCAGGCTTCAGCCACTGCATATCACCATATCGGGGTGCATTTGTAATGCTCTTTTGACATGAGCTCAGCAGCTCCAAGGCAGGGGAGGAGTGGCTGCAGGTTCCCCATGGGCCTGTGGTGGGCACACACAGTTCTCATGCAGAAACCCACCCTGCTGAGTGACACCACTGTGCAGTTTTGGAGCTGTCTCCTGGTTGAGGTCTGTGCAGTAGGCAGGCACTGATACCAGCACTTCTTTGACTCCTGGCAGCAGTAAATAGATAGTTGCTATATTGCCCTCAGCTTCATGCCACTGGTTATGCAAATTTTGCCTGAGGCAGCTCACATTTAGAACCCATGTGCCTTAGTGCAGGTAGAAACCTGTCAGCCTCACTGAATGCCCTTGCAGAGCTAGGCTGGTGCCAGGTGCTGCTGCTTGGTGGTGTGCCCTGATCTCAGTGGGTGCTGTGCTTTGAGTAAGCCTCATTGTGCTTTATTCATACCTTCCCCCTTTCACATCTTGGCCCTTCTAGTTAACTGCTCAGTGTCAAGTGTCTGGATGGAAATAGGAGATCTGTGGACTTAGGCTCCTAAAACTAACTTCATGGTCTGGCATAGAGGGACCTGGCAGTGACAGCCTGCTGAGCATGAGCCAGCAACGTGTCCAACTGGCACTGAGGGCCAGTGGCATCTTGGCATGTATCAGGAGTGGTATGGCCAGCAGGACTAGGGCTGTAATTCTGCCCCTCAGCACTAGTGAGGCCTCACCTGGAGCACTGTGCAGCTCTGGGCCCTCACTGCAAGAGAGATATTGAGGTGCTGGAGTGGATCCAGAGGAGAGCAATGAGACTGGGGAAGGGACTGGAGGGAAAGTCTGACTAGAAGAGGCTGAGGGAGCTGAGGGTGTGCAGCCTGGAGGAGAGGAGACTCAAGGGGGACCTCATCACACTCTACACCTACCTGGAGGGAAGTTGTAGTCAGGTGGGGGTTAGGCTCTGCTCCCAGGCAGCTTGTGCCAAGACAAAAAGGCATGGTCTGAAGCTGTGCCAGGGGAGGTTTGGACGTTAGGAGGCACTTCTTCATGGGCAGAGTAATGAGACACTGGAATGGGCTGCCCAGGGAGGTGGTGGAGCTGCAGTCCCTGGAGGTGTTTAAGGACAGATTGGCTGTGGCACTTAGTGCCATGGTCTGCTCGATGTGGCAGTGCTGGGTCATAGGTTGGACTCAATGATCTCAGAGATCTATTCCAGCCTCAATCCTTCTGTAATTCTATGTTGGGGCTCTAAAGATGTGCCCTTGGGAATGCAGTGGGATTTAAATGAGTGGCTTGTAATTGGAAAGCTGGTTGATTTACTAATGGTGTTCTGCTGTAAGAGTAGCTTAGCTCTGCTTGTAAATACTCAGTTGTGAGCTGTGCTGTTTGGTTTACAGCTGAGGTATCCAGCTTTTCAGTCAGTGCTACTTAAAACTGGATCATCAGAACAGCTCTGGTTTGCAGCCCAGGAATAAGCAACCTGTAGGCAGACGCAGCTGCTAGGTTGACCTATTACTTGCTGTACCAGAGAACTTTTAAAGCATCATTAGATATTGGCCCAATTTCTCTTGATTTGCCAAAGAGGCCGTGGGTGAAGCATTGATTTCATACAGCAGAGCCAAGCACAGGCTGGATACATTTGCTCTGAAAGCCATTGTGACAGGGAGCATTAGATTCGACCTGCCATGATGAGGCCCTGACTTCTGTTCCCATGCAGGTGTGAAAAGCCCTCTAGTAACACTTGAACATTGCAAAATATCAAGAGCTGCCTGGGGAAGAGCCAAATCCTAAAGACTTGCTCTTCTGACTGGCAATTTGGTGCCTAAGCCAAATGGTTTTCATTCCCCTGTCAGTGCCTGAGGTCGTGTCTGAGCCTGGCAGAGGGGTGACAGCGTCTGTCAGATGCACAAGTCATGAAAGGTCTGTGAAGTCTGACAGTCCTGCAGTGCTTGTGCTCTTATAGGACCTGCAGCTGGTCAGGGCAGCACTGAATTCACCCTGGAATGAGGGAGAAGATGCCCTGGAGGTGTTTGACCAGAGCCCTTCTGTAGTCTGCTGGCACTGCACCTGAGTGCACCGCACAGGACTGCTTGCTGCAAATCCCCTTGACGTGTGGCAGGTGAAACCAAATGAGCAGGCTGCTCTTTTTGTTCAGCTGAGCCCACTGCTGTGGTGCCTGCAAAAGTGGGCTGTGCAAACAGCTCATTTTGTGTGCTGTGATGGAATAGCTTCATCTATTCATCTTTACCCTTAGTCACAGGTTGGAATGCAGAGAGGAATAGGAAAGCGCTGACCTGACCAGCTCCAGGTCCTTGAGTGGATAGGGCTGGGGGATAGGTTGGACTGGATGATCTTGGAGGTCTCTTCCAACCTGGTTGATTCTGTGATTCTGTGATACTGTCCATCTTTATAGGCATGGAGAGAGATGCTAAACTTCCTTCTGGAAGGACTGGGAAAGAGTCTTTGTGCCTGGGAAACAGGCTCTTAAATGGCACTTGGGCAGCCCAAGATGAACAGAAGTCAGGGATATCCCTTCCTATGGGTAGTTCACAAAATCACTGAATGCTCTGGGTTGGAAGAGACCTCTGAAGGACATCTAATCCAACCACCTCTGCAGTCAGCAAGGGCATCCTCAGCCAAATCAGGTTGCCCAGAGCCCTGTCGAGCCTCACTTTGAGTATCACCAGGAACGGGCCCCCAAAGAGCTGCTTGGGTACCCTGTTGCAGTGTTCCACTACCCTCACGTTAAATAACTTGCTCCTAACATGCAGTTTAATTCTGCTCCTGTCTAATTTGCAGCCATTACTCCTTGTCCTTTCACTGCAGGCCTCTGTAAGCAGTCTCTCTCTGTCCTTCTTGTAGCCCCCTTCAGGTCCTGGCAGGCTGCTCTTAGGTCTTCCTGGAGCCTCCTCTTTCCACAGCTTGCCTCTTGGGCCCTGCTCTCCTGAGCATTCCAAGCTCCTCTTTTTGCTCAGATTCACCAGTGCACAGCACTTCAAAGCTCAGAGCTCTGAGCATGTTGTAGGAGAGATTTCTGGGTTGAGACCCAAATGGAAAATATAGGTACTAGGGCTGCTTAAGTTTGCTGATGGACACCTGACAGCTGGATGAAGGCACAGCAGTGTTGTTGGAGAGATGTGTTCATACTGAAGAGGCTGACTGGAAAGCAGTGGTGTTGTGAGGATCAGGCATGGCTTGAGTCCTTCAAAAGGCTTCTGTGGAATTGGGCACTGCTGTCAGCTGAGGTGAAGCACCTCACTGTGCTCACAGGTGGCTTCCTGCTTAACTGATGAACCCCCTGGCTAGCTCCATACAGCAACTATATCCCCACTCTAGGTCTTTGCTTTGAGCTTCCCATTCTGCTTTATGTATTCCTGTCAGCATGCCTCTAGTGTTTGCTCCTGGCTCAGTAAGATGTCTGCCATCACATATGGGTGGGCACAATCCCAAGCACAGCTCCAGGCTGGGTGGGGAATGGCTGAGAGCAGCCCTGAGGAAAAGACCCTGCGGGTCTGGGGTGATGAAAAGCTCAACAGGAGCCTGCAGGGTGAGTGCAGCCCAGACACAACCCTATGCTGGGCTGCAGCAAGAGCAGTGTGGGCACAGGGCAAGGGAGGGGATTGTGCCCCTTGGCTCTGCTCTCCTCAGACCCCACCTGCAGTCCTGGGGGCACTTCTGGAGCCCCCAGCACAAGAAGGACATGGAAGTGTTGGAGCCAGTCCAGAGGAGGCCACCAAGATGCTGAGAGGACTGCAGCAGCTCTGCTGTGAGGACAGAGAACTAGAACCCATACTTATCCCTCCTCCTTTCCTCTTGCCTTATGGCTCCTGAAATGCTCTCAGGCCTCCACTGCTCATTGTGAAGACAGGCACACACATGTGCTGTTGCAAAGCGAGAGGTAAAAAGGACAGGAGTTGCCACCCCTGGAGGTGTTGAAGCCAAGCCTGGCTGGGGCACTTAGTGCCATGGTCTGGTTGGTTGGGCAGCGCTGGGTGCTAGATTGGACTGGCTGAGCTTGGAGCTCTCTTCCAACCTGCTTGATTCTATGACTCTTTCCAAGCTGTCTGCCGTGAAGCTGCCAGCGGCAGCCAGCAACAGAGAATAGAGGAGGAGTATTTTGGTCAGCTAAGCCATTTTTCTGTGAATCACCTTCCCTTTTTCATTCAGTCCCATTCTGCTCCAAGAAGCCATCAGCAAACTCAATAACTCAACAAAAACAAACCATCTATCTGCTGGAGAACAGGCCATTAAGGCTGTAACATCCCGCTTGCAAGCTGGAGAGCTATGGATTGGTTCCATATAGTTAGGGATCCTGCCAAAGGCTTTTCAGAAGTGACTAATGATTCTGTGTGCATCAGTTCTTGGCACCTGAACACCTACCCCCTGAAAGTCTCATCCATTATGCATAACTGTTATGGAATAGGCAGCCTAGTCCTTGCCTCACCAGGGCAGCACTCTGGTTTCCAGGGGGAACAGATTAAGCCTTTAGGTTTCTCTCTCCTTGTGTTTGCTCAGAGTGTGCCATAAATAATGTGCAAACTATCAAAATTCATCTGGATATCTGAAAGGGGCCTACAAGAAAGCTGGGCAGGGACTTTTTAGAGTGTCAGGTAGTGATAGGACTGGGGAGGAGTGGATCCAAGCTAGAGGAGAGGAGATTCAGACTGGATGTTAGGAAGAAGTTCTTCAGCGTGAGGATGGTGAGACACTGGAATGGGTTACTCAGGGAGGTGGTGGAAGGCTCCTCCTTGGAGGTGTTTAAGGCCAGGCTGGATGAGGCTCTGGACAGCTTGATCTAGGGTCATGTGTCCCTGGCCATGTCAGGGGGGTTGGAACTGGATGATCCTTGTGGTCCCTTCCAAGGCTGGATGTGGCTCTGGGCACCTGAGTTGTCCCTGCCCTTGGCAGGGAGGATGGCACTAGGTGATCCTTGAAGTCATAGAATCAACCAGGTTGGAAGAGACCTCCAAGGTCATCCAGTCCAACCTATCAGCCAGCCTTATCCAATCAACCAGACCCCCTCCAACCTTGCCAGTGCTGTGATTCTGCATTGCCTCTCATGGTAAGTTCATTGTTAGGAGCACACAGAATTGGAACAGAAGTTCTCCTTTTATTTCTTTGGTTTTTTTTTTCAGCAGAACTGGCAACATTTTCTCTAAGTACCATTTCATCTTACAAATATCCCTTCATCTGAGTCGTTTGGTGCATATTTCTCTGGGTTGTTTGCATAAATTTAGCTGATAAGAATAAAGCAGAGTGGGTTGGAGAAAACCAAAACAGTCTTTCTTGCTCATCCCTCTGTCAGCAGCAAGCCAGCGCTGTCCAGTACAGTCCTTTGCTGCATGGCTTTCTAAATGCCAGCGCTGCTGGAATGGGTGGGAAACCCAGCACTGTGTGCAGCAGAGCCAGGAGCTAGCCTCAGGTGCTTTCAGCTCTGCAGATGTGAGTTGATGTTATCATGCCATAACAGAAGCAAAGTTTTAACTCGTCTTCCCCTGTTCCAGCTTTGCTGGCCTAGATAGCTGAGGACTTAAGCAGACTGCTGTGTGTGCCAGGGAGCCCAGTGACAGAATGATAGAATGGGCTGGGCTGGAAGGGGACCTCCAAAGGTCATCCAGTCCAACCCCATCTGCAGTCAGCAGGGACATCCTCCACTGGATCAGCTTACTCAAAGCCCTGTGGAGCCCTCACCTTGAATATCTCCAGACACAGGGTGTCAACTATCTCTCCATGCAACCTGTTGCAGTGTTCCACCTCCCTCATTCCTAACGTCTAATCTAAAACTACTCCTCTCTCATTTCAAACCATTGGCCCTCAAAGGGAAGAGAACTGGAAAGGGGAGGGGAGGGGAAGGGAGGGGAGGGGAGAGGAGAGGAGAGGAGAGGAGAGGAGAGGAGAGGAGAGGAGAGGAGAGGAGAGGAGAGGAGAGGAGAGGAGAGGAGAGGAGAGGAGAGGAGAGGAGAGGAGAGGAGAGGAGAGGAGAGGAGAGGAGAGGAGGAGAGGAGAGGAGAGGAGAGGAGAGGAGAGGAGAGGAGAGGAGAGGAGAGGAGAGGAGAGGAGAGGAGAGGAGAGGAGAGGAGAGGAGAGGAGAGGAGAGGAGAGGAGAGGAGAGGAGAGGAGAGGAGAGGAGAGGAGAGGAGAGGAGAGGAGAGGAGAGGAGAGGAGAGGAGAGGAGAGGAGAGGAGAGGAGAGGGGAAGGAGGGGAGAGGAGAGGAGAGGGGAAGGAGGGGAGAGGAGAGGAGAGGGGAAGGAGGGGAGAGGAGAGGAGAGGGGAAGGAGGGGAGAGGAGAGGGGAAGGAGGGGAGGAAAGGAGAGGAGAGGGGAAGGAGGAGAGGAGAGGAGAGGAGAGGGGAAGGAGGAGAGGAAAGGAAAGAGGAAATGGGAAAGGGAAGAGGAAAGGGGAGAGGAGAGACATGTGGTGGAAAGGAATGGAGGTCAGCATGGGCATCAGTAGTTAGCTCCCTAACAGAAGCTTAATGAGGAGTGGGCAGTGTTTTTTTGCAGAGCTGGTTGATAATTATCAGCCGAGCTCGACATTTCCGCTAATGGATTCGTACAATTTATTGTGCTGTGGAGAGGACCTTCAGTGGAGAGAAGCCAATTTCCCTTTCATTTCCTCCTGGAAGATAACACCCAGCATCGTTTCTAAAAGCATCTTAATTTAATGTCAAAGATAATTTCCAATGTAATTCAAGTTCTTGCAAATCTTTGGGTTTTCTGCCTGGCCAAAAAATATTTACTGAGCTCTGTGGTTAAGCTGCAATCACCTCTCCTTCCTCTGGAAGAGACTTGTTGCCCTTTAGGGAGAGAAGATTTGAGGTCTGCCCAGCATTAGTTCTTTTTATAACCTCACTCCAATGAAATACAGTTGAAAAACAAACACATTGCACTTCTTTTCCTTCCTAGCCACATCTCCTGCATGCTCTGCTCTGCAGCTCCTGTCTGAGCTCTCCTATCCCTTACAGAATTGTGGTGCTTTGCTGATAGCTTAGCTCTCATTCCCCCTGCAGTACTTAGGAACAGAAGGAGACTCTCCTAAAAACTGCATTATAGCCACAGAAGGATTTGCTGGTCCTTCTGGTTTGGTTTTGCTCTGCTTTGGAGCTCCTCTGCTGTGAAAACAGGTTGAGAGTTGGGGTTGTTCAGTCTGGAGAAGAGAAGGCTCTGAGGAGACCTTCTCGTGGCCTTCTGGTATCAAAAAGGGGGCAGAAGGGACTTTTTAGGGTGTTGGATGGTTGATAGGACTGGGGGGAATGGATCCAAGCTAGAGGAGGCCTGATTCAGATTGGATGTTAGGAAGAAGTTCTTCAGCATGAGGGCAGTGAGACACTGGCACAGGCTGCCCAGGGAGGTGGTGCAAGCCTCATCCCTGGAAATTTTTAAGGTCAGCTTGGATGTGGCTTTGGGTAGTCTGATCTAGTGTGAGGTATCCCTGCCCGTGGCAGGGAGTTGGAACTGGCTGATCCTTGAGGTCCCTTCCAACCCTAACAGATCCATGATTCTGTTTGGTTGGTTCCATGTTTGTTTTGCTTTGTTAGGTTTGTTTCATTTTTGGTCTGTTCTATTTTTGTTAGGATTAGTGATATTTCTATATGATGGCTACAGGGGAATTTTAAAGTTCACCATAAGCAAAAAAAAAGTGGTGTTTTTTTTCCAGTGGGAGAGGAGTTTGCATTGAAAGTGGATGAAAACCTGTCAAGTAATTATGGAAGAAAATTGTCTGTCCTATGCTCTTGAGGACAGGCTGAAAGAGTTGGGGCTGTCCAGGCTGGAGAAGAGGAGGCTCAGGTGACCTTCTTGTGGCCTTCCAGGATCTGAAGGGGGCTACAAAAAACCTGGGGAGGGACTTTTTAGGCTGTCAGGGAGTGACAGGAGTGGGGGGAATGGAGCAAAGCTGGAGATGGGGAGATTCAGAGTGGAGGTGAGGAGGAAGTTGTTGAGCAGGAGAGTGGTGAGAGGCTGGCAGGGGTTGCCCAGGGAGGTGGTTGAGGCCCCATGGCTGGAGGTGTTTGAGGCCAGGCTGGCTGAGGCTGTGTGCAGCCTGCTCTAGGGTAGGGTGTCCCTGGCTGTGACAGGAGGGTCAGAACTGGCTGCTCCTTGTGGTCCCTTCCAACCCTGCCTGATTCTATGATTGTAACTGCTCTCTATTTATAGCAGCTGATGAACTGCCCTTTCTCAAGGCTGTTGAAAAGCAAAGTCTAAGAAGTCTTAGCAAAGCATTAGGTAGTTTCTTATAGTATATGAAATGAAACTATTCCTGCTTTTTAAACTGCACTGACTTTCAATACTCTAAGACATCTTTACTAAGTGGTCTACATGAAAACTATTTTTCTCTGTTCAGGTAGCTTTTTTTGCAGAGGCTTTCGTGGCTGCCATTTTAAAGCACTGTGGTTGACTTTTTAAAAGCACTGAATATGTCTGCTTGGAAGAGAGCTCCAAGCTCATCCTGTCCAACGCTCAACCCAGCACTGAAGGGTCAACACTAAACCATATTCTAAGTGCCAGGTCCATAGAATGCTTGAACACCCCCAGGGATGGTGACTGCAGCACTGCCCTGGGCAGACCATTCCAGTGTTTGACAACCCTTGCAGTGCAGAAAGATTTCCTAACATCCAGTCTGAACCTGCCCTGCTGCAGCTTGGAACCATTTCCTCTGCTCCTGTCCCTTGCCACCAAGGAGCAGAGGCTGCCCCCTCCTCACTCCAAATTCCTTTCAGGTAACTGCAGAGTGCAGTGAGCTCTGCCCTCAGCCTGCTCTGCTCCACACTGAACACCTCCAGCTCCCTCAGCTCTCCTCATAGCCCAGGGGCTCCAGGCCCTTCTCCAGCCTCATTGCCCTTCTCTGGACAGGCTCCAGCCCCTCAGTGTCCTTCCTGTAGTGAGTGGCCCAGAACTGAACACAGCACTGGAGGTGTGGGCTCAGCAGTGCTGAGCACAGGTGGCTGATCCCCTCCTGCCCCTGCTGCCCACAGTGTCTCTAACCCAAGCCAGGATGCCCTTGGCTTGCTTGGCCACCTGGGCACATTAGTATGCAATTAATTCTTGGAAATTACTTCTGGCCCACACTTTTATAAGCTTTGTTGTCCAACTTTTATACAAAAGAACAAATCTGATTTATGACCCTTTAAAGCAAAATAAGCAATTCCTGTTCACAGACTGCTTGCTGCTGCCTGAGCATGTCTGCTAACTGGGCAGATCTGCTTGATGTGCCATGAAACAAAGCAGCTGGGCAGAAAATGGCATTCTTGGCTCCAAATAGGAAAATGGCCTTTATTTCTCTCTTGGAATTCCTACAAAGCAAAGACTTGCTATTTCATGTGTGAGGGCACATCTTTTACTCTGGCTTGGCAGCCTTGGCTCTCCTTGTGAAGCTCTGTGATGAAGCAGCAGCTTCTCTTTCTGAATGTGATGTCCATAACATGGTTTCACTACGTTGGCAGAAGAGTTGACCCAAAAAAACCATGCCCATTCAAATGACTGTTCTCATCCAGGTGTGGCTGCTTGGTCAGATCTCTGACTGCTTGCTGCTTGCCCAGCACAGTGCATCTTTCTTTTCTTTTTCTTTGCAAGGCTTTTTGTCACACAACCACCCTGAGTGTCCTGCTTCCAGGAGTGCAGTTTCATAGAATCATAGAATCAGCCAGATTGGAAGAGAGCTCCAAGCTCATCCAGTCCAACCTAGCACCCAGCCCTATCCAGTCAACCAGACCATGGCACTAAGTGCCTCATCCAGTCATCTCTTGAACACCTCCAGGCACAGCCACTCCACCACCTCCCTGGGCAGCCCATTCCAGTGCCAATCACTCTCTCTGACAACAACTTCCTAACAACATCCAGCCTAGACCTGCCCTGGCACAGCTTGAGGCTGTGTCCCCTTCTTCTGTTGCTGGCTGCCTGGCAGCAGAGCCCAACCCCACCTGGCCACAGCCTCCCTTCAGGTAGCTGCAGACAGCAATGAGCTCTGCCCTGAGCCTCCTCTGCTGCAGGCTGCACCCCCCCAGCTCCCTCAGCCTCTCCTCACAGGGTTTGTGTTCCAGGCCTCATATTCCTGAGGGTGACAGATTATAAGGAACTCAGATGTGAAGCCCAACTTTATTATTTGTTCCTTTTCTCTTTCCCTGTAAGGAGGCTTAGCCAGAGGAATCAGTGGGCAAGAGGAATGATTTGCTCTCCCTGGATATCTCCATAACCACTCTGATTGCCTTTCTAGTGCTGTTCAGAGTTGGCTGGGACTGTGTGGGGTAACTGTGACCTTTTGTGGCTTGTGTTGTGATTGGGCTGAGCACAGTGGCTCCAAGTGCCTCTTCTGGACACTAGGTCCAGGATCTAAGGACAAGGCTGCCTCAGGAGCTGTATCTTATCATAGAATCACAGAATGGTTTAGGTTGGAAGGGAGCTCAGGGATCATCCAGCTCCAACCCCCGCCATGGGCAGGGACACCTCCCACTGGAACAGGCTGCTCAAGGTCTCATCCAACCTGGCCTTGAACACCTCCAGGGAGGGAGCAGCCACAACCTCCCTGGGCAACCTGTGCCATTGTCTCACCACCCTCACTGTAGAAAACTTCTTCCTAACATCCAATTTAAACCCATTGCTCCTTGTCCTGTCATTCCCAGACCTTGTCAATAGTCCCTCCCCAGCCCTCCTGTAGCCCCCTTCAGATCCTGCAAGGCCACTCCAAGGTCTCCTCTAAGCCTTCTCTTCTCCAGGCTGCACAGCCCCAACTCTCTCAGCCTGTGCTCACAGCAGATCTGCTGCAGCCCTCTCAGCATCTTGGTGGCCTCCTCTGCACTGGCTCAAACACTTCCATGTTCTTCTTGTGCTGGGGGCTCCAGAAGTGCCCCCAGGACTGCAGGTGGGGTCTGAGGAGAGCAGAGCCAAGGGGCAGAATCCCCTCCCTTGCCCTGTGCCCACACTGCTCTTGCTGCAGCCCAGCACAGGGTTGTGTCTGGGCTGCACTCACCCTGCAGGCTCCTGTTGAGCTTTTCATCACCCCAGACCCGCAGGGTCTTTTCCTCAGGGCTGCTCTCAGCCATTCCCCACCCAGCCTGGAGCTGTACTTGGGACTGCCCTCACCCAGGTGCAAGACTTACCTCTTGTCCATGTCTGAAGTGTCACTTTTCAGGCATACTGATACCAGTGCCTGGCAGTTTCCCTAAAGGCTCTGGGTGCACATGGAGGCAGTGCCCATCTGTTTGGGACAGCAATGAAGGCTCTTAGGCCAGGGAAGTGAGATGGGCCAAAGGGGTTTGTGCAGCTGTATCTGGACTGCTTCTTTCCTGTGTGGAAGTGTTGGCTGACCCCCTGTTGTGCCCCTATCTTCATTGCCCTTCCTACTGCCTCTGCTTTTTGCTGTCCCTCTCAGCACCTTTTTACCTTCTCAGTATCTTCCTACTCTCTCCTGTATTGTGCCACTCTCCCAGGTCTTATGCCTTTCCCTTCCCCCACACATCACACACTGCTGCTGTGCCTCACTTCTCCTCTCCTGTTTCTGTCTTCCCTAAACTGTAAAGTCCTTCAGGCCCTGCTGCTCTGTGGATGTTAGGTAGAGTTGGCTTTTAGGTTAGTGCCATAGGGATCCAGAGCAGTATGAGTTATCTGCCCTGTTTGTTCCAGCATGAACTATGAGGTGGTAAGTGCTTGAAGCAGAGGCAGGTAGATCCCATTTATCTACATTAATGCTTGCCTACATGCTCATTAATCCTTGGTGCTGTAGGTCCCACTGTAGAAAGTGTGATTAATAACAACAATAATCACTTGCAAAGAGTTTTATTGTAGGGTGAAAAAGCAAAGAGAATCTGAAACAGATCAAAGTCGTTGTTCAGATCAGAGGGCTGAAAGTTACACTGAAGTTAAAGCTGTGATGAAAAGTTTGTACATTCTTTACTGTTCTGCCTTTGCCTTTGAACAAAAGTTTGTGTCTGAGGTCATGGTTTACACCTGAAGCCACCACCAGGAAGGGGCTGTTCTTCTCAGGGCCATGCATTGGCAGTGGGGAAGGGAACAGTTTTCAATAGAATGTTTCATCCTGCTGAATTTCTTTGCTGGAGCAGAAGAGAAGACCAAGTACCATGGAATCATAGAATTGTCAGGCTTAGAAGGGACCTCAAGGATCATCCAGTTCCAATCCCCTTGCCATGGGCAGGGACACCTCACACTAGATCAGGTTGCTCAAAGCCACATCCAGCCTGGCCTTCAAAACCTCCAGGGATGAGGCTTCCACTAGCTCCATGGGCAACCTGTGCCAGTGTCTCACCACCCTCATGTTGAAGAACTTCTTCCTAACATCTAAGTTAAATCTCCCCTCCTCTAGCTTGGATCCATCCCCCCTAGTCCTATCCCTTCCAGCAGTACTGCAGCACTGCAAGCTGAAGTCCAAATTCCTTTTCTCTCTAGTAGCCTGACCATGCTTTGTCTTTCCACTCTGTGGGCAGAGAAAGCAAACCAGCATCACTCAATAATCTGATCTCACCTCTACCACTCCTGGAGTCATGAAATATTTTCTGCAGTATTTTGGTGTTTCTTGACTGCAGGCTTCAGCAAGAGGAGCAGCAAGGGTCAGACTGGTGTGCAGGACTTCTGAGTACATGTCATAGAATCATGGAATCAACCAGGTTGGAAGAGACCTCTAAAATCATCCACTCCAACCTATCCCCCAGACCTATCCAATCAACCAGACCATGGCACTAAGTGCCTCATCAGTCTTTCAGCTAAACATCTACCTGAAGGGAGGCTGTAGCCAGGTGGGGTTGGGCTCTTCTGCCAGGCAACCAGCAACAGATCAAGGGGGCACAGTCTCGAGTTATGCCAGGACAGGTCTAGGCTGGATGTTAGGAGGAAGTTGCTGGCAGAGAGAGTGATTGGCATTGGAATGGGCTGCCCAGGGAGGTGGTGGAGTCGATGTCCCTGGAGGTGTTGAAGCCAAGCCTGGAACAGGCACTTAGTGCCATGGTCTGGTTGGTTGGCCAGGGCTGGGTGCTAGGTTGGACTGGATGAGCTTGGAGCTCTCTTCCAACCAGCTTGATTCTATGATTCTCTGACAGCTGAAACCAGACATGCTAGCAATGGTGGCTCCATATCCTTTTCCTGCTGATGGCCCTGAAAATGTGCCCTGTTGAAATGTTAGCTGCTCATTCAGTCTTTTGGTTTCCTTTTTTTTAGCTCCCCTCAACTTGGATATTTTTCAAGCTGAGGATGAGAGCCAGACAATTTCTGTTGTTTCTGAGCTGTGCTGCACCTCTGTTGCACTGGCCCCTTCCTATCCTCATCCCTTTCTGTGCCTCCTGGCTGTGAAGCTGTGTGTTCACTCCCACCGGAGGGGGATGAGGACCTGCTCTACTCACTTTGGAGAACTAATCCACTCTGGGCTGATGATTGGCACTGTGACAATCATGTTTGCTTATTGACTTTCCCTGGCAGGAAATGAACATTGTAGAAGTGATCTAGAAGTGGTTTGGGTGTGGAGTTTTATCTTTGCATTTCAAATGTAGGCTAGAGAGAGCAAGAAAAATGATTGCAACAGGGAAAAGGGGGGGAAAAAAGGGGAAATGACTGCCCTCAGAATACATCTATTTTCTCTTGCAATGTTTCAATGGGTTTTAGAAGCTGGGAGATTAATTTTCTTTCTCTAATGCTTTCACCAGAGTGACAGAAGTTGTGCCTGTCTTTTCTCCTGTGTTGCAGTGGCACAGGAGCCAGTACAGCCCAGCTTTTAGCATTCTCTGTGTGTGCAGCACCTTAGATAATGTGAAGAGTAATGTGTGCAGCTTTGGAGAGCTGTTTCACTGTTGCAGGTAGAGGAGTGTGTTTTCTGGGAGAACCTCTCTGTTCACAGGATCACAGAATGGGAGGGCTTGGAAAGGACCTCCAAAGCTCATCCAGTCCAGCCCCCCTGCCAGAACAGGAGCACCTAGAGCAGGTCACACAGGAACACATCCAGCTGGGTTTGGAATATCTGCAAAGAAAGAGACTTCACAACCTCTCTGGGCAGCCTGTTCCAGGGCTTTGGCACCCTCACAGGGAAAAAGTTTTTCCTTCTGATCTCATGGAACTTCCTATGCTCCGTCTTGCACCCAGTGCCCCTTGTCCTGTCATGGACATCCCTGAGCAGAGCCTGGCTCTGTCCTCTGACACTGCCCTGCACATCTTTATCAACAGGAATGAGGTCACCCCTCAGGCTCCTCTGCTCCAAGCTGAAGATTCCCAGCTCCCTCAGTCTGACCTCAGAACAGAGATGTTCCACTCCCTTATCTCTGTGTCTCTGTGCTGGCCTCTTTCAAGCAGTTCTCTGAGGTTCTTCTTGAATGGAGTGGCCCAGAACTGGACACAGTATTCCAGATGTGGCCTCTCCAGGCAGAGCAGAGGGAAGGAGAACCTCTCTGAACCTACTAACCATAGCCTTTCTAATTCACCCCAGGATTGCATTGGCCTCCTTGGCCACAAGGGCACATTGCTGGCTGATTCCTTTGCTTTTAGTTTAGTTTTAGGCTTCTGTCTCAGTGTAGTGTTAAATAGGTGGGTTTTTAAAGTGGCAATATTTCCTAAGTAGTCTTGGTTGAGATTCCCAGCCAAAGGCAGGGCTGACCCTGCAGATGTTTAAACACATGTGTACCCCCTGGGTATACAGTCCATGTGCCATTAACAAACATTTTGATGTCTGCCAAAAAATGTTCAGACCACGCTCCTGAAGCCAGTGAAACTTTCCTGTGCACTTGCAATTGCCAACTGGTTAAAATGGTTTTGCTCCTTAGAAGATTTTTGATGCATCCTAATTTAAAGCCAAAGTGAAATCAGGCTGCATAAACAGATAATTCTTACAGGCAATTAGTGATAGAACAAGATGGAATGGCCTCAAACTGCAACAGGATAGGTTTAGACTGGACATTAGGAAACTTTGTTTGACAGGAGGAGTGGTCAGACACTGAACAGGCTGCCCAGGGAGGTGGTTGAGTCACCAGTCCTGGGTGTGTTTAAAGCTGGTTTAGATGTGGTGCTTGGGGATATGGTTTAGGGGTGAACTTTGTAGAGTAGGGTCAGTGGTTGGAACTGATGATCCCAAGGGTCTTTTCCACCTGTGTGATTCTGTGACTTGTACAGAAAGTTGGGGTACACAGCAGCTAACTATGCTCATCTCTATTCAGACAGAGACTTCACATGTTTAGGGTCTCTAGAGTCATTGATGGTAGAGCTGTTACTCCAGAGATTATTCTGGCACTTCAGGAGTCTGTCTTCTGCTTTAGGTGCAGAAAAACCCCAGGTGGAGTGAATAGGCTTCCCTGTTTCAATTCCTGGGTGCAGGTCAGCCAGAAGAAGGCTTGTTGCTGTGTAAATAAATGGTGAGCACACCAACAGCACCGGTAGCTCCTGCATCCCCGGGAAGCTGAAGCTGCTTAGCCTCCCCATCTCCATCCTGCCACTCGTGCTGGGCTCCGCCTTGCTTTTGTAAGCTACACTCCTTCGTGTTCCCAGCAAACCCTCAGTCTCTCAGAGGAAAGGTGGAAGAGATGAGGAAGTGTTTTCCCATCAGCCAGCCACTTGATTTCTCCTTTGTTACAGGAGCAAGAGCAGTGCAGGAGTGATGGGTGGGAAGGGAGGTGCCTGAGCTCAGCCAGTGCTTGCCTCCCTCGCCTCCAAGAAGGGTTGGCTGCAGCTGCCCCATGCAAGGTTTTCCTCTGGAAGAGTAGGACAGCACAGCTTGTGCACCACCTTATCCTGGCAAGCCAGACAAAACCTGTCTGTGAATCCCACACCTCTGCCTGTCTATCCCTGGGGAGCCCTTTAGGATGCTGCCAAGGGAAGAGATGACTTTGCTCTGCAGCTGCATCTCTCGTGCGCACAGGGACACCGCTTCGGAGTTTGGTGTCACTGCTGCAGCCTCTGGTGTGGATTTGTCTGCAGCAGAAAAAGGTGCTGCTTGCTGTTGAGCTGAGACAGCACCAGGGCTGGAGACTGAAACGTGCCAGGTGTGGGGTGGGGGCATGCTGAAATTTACCTCTTAGTGCTAAAGACTTTTACTTTTGGAAGTCCCCTGAGTGGAACAGGCAGGACTCTGCATCCAGCAGTGATCCCTGCTGCAGATCAGAAGGTGAGTTGTTTTGGTTTGGTTTTTTTTTCCTAGCATTTTCAGCCTCCCAGACTTTGTTTTTTGTCAGCTAGCTGTGAAAGGTGTTGGTTTTCTGTGAAGCAGCATGAGCAGCACTCATGCTGAAAGACTCAGTTCTCCCCTGAAAGGATGAGTGGGAGGACTGGCACAGAGCAAAGCTCGATTAGTATTGAGCTTAAGTTTTTCCTTGACATGTCTTTGGCTCATTTCTGATAGCTCTTCTCTGTGCCAAGTCCTTGCAAGACATGGCACTGAATGTCCAGTGCCAAACAATCCTTTTAAATATTAAACACTGAGAAAATACATCAAGCCTGTGGTTCAGAAACCGTGTGTGTGGCATTTGAGCTAAACCAAACCAACTTTGGGGCACACTCAGGTGCAGTTTCCTGTTTTCTTGGTTTAAAAGAGGTTTTTTCCTCCCTATAAAGTACTTATCTGAGCTTATGGCTGGCCCTTGCTTGTGTGGAAGCAGATTCAGTTGTGTCAGTAACCTTCAGCTAAGGCCAGTCTAATTGCCAGGCTTGGTGCTAGTGTGAATGGCAGGAATGTGCAGAGCTGGAAAAGCCACCTGGGGTAAGGCCAGGGGAGGTCTAGGCTGGGTGTTAGGAGGAAGTTCTTCACAGAGAGAGTGATTGGCATTGGAATGAGCTGCCCAGAGAGGTGGTGGAGTCACCATCCCTGGAGATGTTCAAGACAAGACTGGATGAGGCACTCGGTGCCATGGTCGAGTTGACTGGCCAGGGCTGGGTGCTAGGTTGGACTGGATGTTCTTGGAGTTCTCTTCCAACCTGGTTGATTCTATGATTCTATGATTCTATGAATCCCAGCTTCATTAAGAACCCCCATAGGTTAAAATGGGTAGGTGATGGTTCCCTGGACATGGCAGGTAAATAGAATCATAGAATCACAGAAGCATGGAATGGCTGGGGTTGGAAGGGACCCCAGAGATCATCTCCTCCAACCTCCCTACCGTGGGCAGGGGCACCTCTCAACTAGACTCCACTGCTCAAGGCCTCATCCAACCTAGCCTTGAACACTCTCAGGGGGGAAGCATCTACAGCCTCCCTAGGCAGCCTATTCCAGAGTCTCACCACCCTTGCACTGAAGAACTTCTTCCTAAGATCCAGTCTAAACTTACTCTCCCTCAGCCTCAAGCCATTCCCCCTTGTCCTCTTGCTAGACACTTAGAAAAATTCCCTCTGCAGCCTTCATGTAGGATCTCTTCAGGTATTGGAAGGCAACTCTAAGGTCCTCCCAGAGCATAGGCTGGATGTTAGGAGGAAGTTCGTCACAGGGAGAGCAATTTGCCATTGGAATGGGCTGCCCAGGGAGGTGGTGGAGTTGCTGTCCCTGGAGGTGCTCAAGAAAAGCCTGGATGAGGCACTTAGTGCCATGGTCTGGTTGACTGGCTAGGGCTGGGTGCTAGGTTGGGCTGGGTGAGCTTGGAGGTCTCTTCCCATCTGGCTGATTCTATGGTTCTTCTCTAGCTTGAATAACCCCAGCTCCCTCAGCCTATTCTCATAGCAGAGGTGCTCCAGCCCCACCACTATTTTTACTTTCTCCTCTTTTCATTCAGGTAAGTCAGCTTTAACTGTCTGGTGCTCCTCAGTGATAGGATCTGAAGGCAGGAGATCTATCTGACCTGAAGCACTTAGAATCTTAGAATCACCATGTAATAGGATGGTCTGGGTTGGAAGGGACCTCCAAAGGTCATCCAGTCCAAACCCCTCCGCAGTCAGCAGGTTGCACAGAGCTCTGTTGAGCCTCACCTTGAATACCTCCAGTACAGCTGTACTGAGTAGGAGGAAAACCTACAAATAATTAGCCCAGTTCAGAAAGTGCCTGAACTGCTGCTCCCTGTCTTGGTACACTACAGGGGCAGTGATTCTGATGCCTTCTCTGAGTCAGGTGGCAGGCACTAAAGCTTGAAAGTTGCGGGTTGGTGATGTGCTGCCAGCACAGACAGCAAGCAGGGTGATGTGGAGGAGCAGTTCTCAGAGTGCTTTTCATGTCTCCCCATGCCTCCTGTCTCAAAGATATTATTCAAATGTATTTCCAGAACTTCTGTCTGCTCTTTCATGCCCTCAGATCCACTTCCTCTAGGGACACCCCAAATGTCTTTAGCCTGTTCCCTTGATTTCTGCTTTCTAATATTCTTTTGCCCATAGATAATAAGATTTTTTTTGCTTCTCTGTGTGGGCAATGCTTCTCCTAAGATGTAAAAGGTATTTCAGCTTTGTTTTGCAGGACAAGTGCAAGTTCTGTCACTGGAAAAGGGACTATGGATTTCCTTGCCTTTCTCCTCTGACAGTGTCTGCTTCTCTTTAAGTTGGGGAAGTTATCTTGATTAAAATTTGTCTTTTTTTCCTGTCTGCCCCCAAAACTTTCTGCTCTGGGAATTTTCACTTCATGCTGGTGATGTAGAAGGGGAAAAGACCTCATTATCAGCTTTCAAAATGTTCAGACTTTGAAATTCATTTCTGTTTGGCTTTGGAACCAAAGGCAGAATGGTTAAAATGTCACCTTTCAAATACAATTTGGGGTGTGGGGGGAAAAATGTCTAAAATGTTAATTTCAAAGGCCAGAAATTTGGGGGGTTGAGTTTTGTTTGCTTGTTTGGGAGTTTTGTGCTGTCACTTGTATTTTGGTTTGAGAAGTTGTGTTATTTTGTGACCTGCCAATAGTGGTAGTGAATTATAGAATCAAGCAGGTTGGAAGAGACCTCGAAATCATCCAGTCCAACCTAGCACCCAGCCCTAGCCAGTATGTTAATTTACTGTCGTGTCATATTAGACTGAACCTGATGTGGAGGTGCTGGAAGGTGTTTGGAGAAGGGCAGCAAGGCTGGGGAGGGGCCTGGAGCACAGCCCTGTGAGGAGAGGCTGAGGGAGCTGGGGGGGTGCAGCCTGCAGCAGAGGAGGCTCAGGGCAGAGCTCATTGCTGCCTGCAGCTGCCTGCAGGGAGGCTGTAGCCAGGTGGGGTTGGGCTCTGCTGCCAGGCAGCCAGCAACAGAACAAGGGGACACAGCCTCAAGTTGTGCCAGGGCAGGTCTAGGCTGGATGTTGTTAGGAAGTTGTTGGCAGAGAGAGTGATTGGCATTGGAATGGGCTGCCTAGGGAGGTGGTGGAGTCACCATCCCTGGAGGTGTTGAAGCCAAGCCTGGCTGGGGCACTTAGTGCCATGGTCTGGTTGACTGGACAGGGCTGGGTGCTAGGTTGCACTGGATGAGCTTGGAGCTCTCTTCTAACCTGGTTGATTCTATGAGTCTATGATATGTATAAGTGAGGTTAGCTCACATTTGGGTTGTAAAGTGAACTCCAGGATGTCAAGGGTGATGGAGTCAGCTGTTACTGTGGTTGAGGTGTGGGGTGTAGTCATTCACTTGAAGTGGAAACTCAGGAGCATATGGTGGCACATCACACTTAGGTCTGCAGACCTTTTCTTTGGGGCTGACAGAGTGCACAAATGGAGTAATAATTAAACCCCCAAACTTGAGAGAGCCTTGCTGAGAGTAAGGAGCACGATTTGCTTGCTAAAAGTGTCTGGCTTTGAGGGCATGAAAGGGGGAAGGGTGAAAGAAGTGGAATTAGTCACAGTAATGTCAGCTTTGGGTTAAGTCCAAGTGAAACTCAGTGGAGTTTTGTGTTTCCCAAGGGCTGTACAATGCTGCTTTGGACAAATTAAGTGCTGTGATTTTTTGACATTTCCAAGACCCCCAATTAAGTTTAAAGGATTCAACATCCACTCATCTCCATTGCCCAGCTGAACACATTCCTCTTTCTTGATATCTTTACAGCCACTTGACCCTGCAGCGCTCAAACAGGGGCTGATCACA
Source organism: Pogoniulus pusillus (assembly GCF_015220805.1). Taxonomy (NCBI): domain Eukaryota; kingdom Metazoa; phylum Chordata; class Aves; order Piciformes; family Lybiidae; genus Pogoniulus; species Pogoniulus pusillus. Next base: position 30,507,242 of record NC_087275.1, read on the forward strand.
GATCAAGTCACTTGCCTGGGAGCAGCAGTGATGTTTCAAGCCCCTTGCAGGAAATCCTGGAAGTGATGTCTTGGGTCAGTGTCTGCCCTCACACCATGTGTTGGGGCTGCCCTGGGTGCTGCTTATGGATGCCCAGCCCCAACCAAATCCCTTAATGGGGTGCCCCAGCCTCAAACAGCCCAAGGCTGCAGCGAGAGCCTGCAGTTTTGCTCCTGAAAGCTGGGACAGCCCCAAGCCTGGGAAACTTCTTGCTTCTGCCAGCAACATGATGTCAGGGAAGAGATAAAAGCCCACACACTCCCCTTTTCACCCCCTTCAAGCAGGCTAAGTGCTGCTCTCTTCCACGTCTCTGATGCCTTATCACATTTCCGACACTGTCACTACACTCAGCTGGGATATTTTTAGTGGCAACACCTAAGGAGAAATGAGAGTGGTTTGGGTAGAAACAAAGATCCATCAGTGCCTCCTTTGCCTTGCAATGTGGTGGGATTTGGAAGGAGTAAAGAGGTGTGTGAAAGAAAGAGCTTGTTTATGCAGGGAGCTGTTGTGAAGCAGGACAAAGCAGGCTTCACAGCTCTGTGCCGCCGTGCCTGAGCCATTCCCAGTGTTGGAGTGAATCAGTTAGAAGCTACCTGCAGTGTGAAAAACTCTCCCTTCTGCTGAGGCTTTCTTTGCAAACCTCTCACCAGTGCAGTCCTCCGACAATTTGGCAGTGCTGTTCCCTAGCTCCTCCACGTGGCAGTGCAGACTTTCTCCCTCCAATATCCAGTGTCTCATTCAGCCAGCTGCAGATTATTTGTGCTTTGCTGTGCAGTGTGGTTGGAGTTCCTGCATGCCCTGTGAAGGTTGTAATGCCTCCCAGCCTGGGGATGCTGCTGTGTGTCTGCAAAACAGGAACATAGTCCCTGGGCAACAAGGGAGATGGAGCTGGGGTTTAGTCAGATGGATGCTTGTTTGTACCTATTGCTGCACCTGTGTGCCTCAGAAGTGGCCTCCTGTTCAGAAGATCTGGCATAAAGGCCTGGTGGCCATAACTGGATATTTTGGCTGTTCTCAGGAGCAGGCTCCCAAGAAGTAGGCACTAGAGTGTCTTGCAGATGCTGGTTGTTGAGTTACTGCTTACAGAGATGCTGATCAGGAGGCTGTTCCACCAGAGAGCTCACAGACATTGGTAGGACCAAGGAGACCCTTTTGAAAGATGGAGCAGTTGAACAAATCTGTGTTTCTTTCATAGAAAATTGCTTTCCTTCTCCAGGTAATTGAGTGCCTTTCAAGGTCCACAGCAGAGAATGATAGGGTGAGAGAATGATAGAATCAATCATAGAATGATAGAATCAATTATAGAATGATAGACTTGTAGAATGATAGAATCAATCATAGAGTGATAGAATGATAGAATCAATCATAGAATGATAGAATCAGTTACAGGATGACAGAATTATAGACTCAGAGAATGGCAGAATCAATCATAGAATGATAGAATCAATCATAGAGTGATAGAATGATAGAATCAATCATAGAATCATAGACTCACAGAATGATAGAATCAATCATAGAGTGATAGAATGATAGACTCACAGAATGATAGAGTCAATCATAGTGATAGAATGATAGAATCAATCATAGAATGATAGAATGACAGAATCAATCATAGAGTGATAGAATGATAGAATCAATCATAGAATGATAGACTCAGAATGATAGAGTCAGTCATAGAGTGATAGAATGATAGAATCAATCAGAGTGATAGAATCAATCATAGAATGATAGACTCACAGAATGATAGAGTCAAACATAGAGTGATAGAATGATAGAATCAATCATAGAATGATAGACTCACAGAATGATAGAGTCAATCATAGAGTGATAGAATGATAGAATCAATCATAGAGTGATAGACTCACAGAATGATAGAGTCAATCACAGAGTGATAGGATAACAGAATCAATCATAGAATGATAGAATCAATCATAGAGTGATAGAATGATAGAACCAATCACAGAGTGATAGAATCAATCATAGAATGATAGACTTACAGAATGATAGAGTCAATCATAGAGTGATGGAATGATAGAATCAATCAGAGTGATAGAATGATAGAATCAATCACAGAGTGATAGAATCAATCATAGAATGATAGACTTACAGAATGATAGAGTCAATCATAGAGTGATAGAATGATAGAACCAATCATAGAAATGATACAATCAATTATAGATTGATAGAATGACAGAATGATAGACTCATAGAATCAATCATAGAGTGATAGAATGATAAAATGAATCACAGAATGATAGAATCTATTATAGATTGATGGAATAACAGAATGATAGACTCATAGAATCATAGGATCAAACTTAGAGTGACAGAATCATAGAATGAATCCTAGAATGATAGAATGAATTCTAGAATGACTCATAGAATGATTGGAGCAATCATAGGATGATAGAATGATTGAATGGTCTATGCTGGAAGTGGCCTCCAAAGGTTGTTTAGTCCAACCCCTCCTGCAGTCAGCAGGGACATCCTCAACTAGATCAGGTTGCCCAGAGCTCTGTCGAGCCTCACCTTGAATATCTCCAGGGATGGGGCCCCAACCACCTCTCTTGGCAACTTGTTGCAGTGTTCCACTACCCTCATGGTAAAGAACCTGTTGCTAACATCCAATCTAAATCTGCTCTTCTCCAGTGTGAAGCCATTGCCCCTTGTTATATCACTGCAGGTCTTTGTGAACCTGCAGCCTCTTGTAGGCCCACTTCAGGTTCTGGATAGACTCAGAGAAGCTTAGACTTTTGCCCAAGTCCTGGAGGCATGGTAGAAAACAGACCCTTTCTAAGACTTAGGCAAAGGTCAGAGCTTCTCTGGTTTGGATGCTGGAAGGTGTGCAGAGATGTGCTGGGTGGTGTACTTGAGCAAGCAAGCAAGAGCAGCAGTGCTATCTCCCCTCCTACTGCAGCAGCTTCTGGAGGAGGCTGGGAACTGTTTCCCAGCTTTGTAGGTGTGCCTCTGAGGAATTCTGCAAACACTTCTAGAAGTACCTGTCTCTGTTTCAATTATCTCTGTTCAGCGAGGAGCAACTACTGCTACTCAGTGGGGTCTGAAACATTAATGACATTTCCCAGCAGGGGCCCAGGAGGATGAGGCAAAGTAGAAAGAATTGGTTTAGCCAGGAGGAAAAAAAAGGAAAGGAAAGCCTTGAAATCAGGAATCTCAAAGTTATGCTAAGTTTGCTCATTTTATTAGTTCATTTAACACTTCATTTGAGAACTCTTAATAGGTGTTTTTTTTTGGGGGGGGAAAGAATAATTCTTCTCTCTAATTAGGAACACTTAATATTATAGTGGTGTTCTTACTTAAACCTCAGGGCTAGCTTTCAGTTGTTAAAGCTGTAGATTTAACCCTTAATGTGGGGCTACAGTCAGAGAATCACAGAATCAGGCAGGGTTGGAAGGGAGCACAAGGATCAGGCAGCTCCAACCCCCCTGCCATGCCCAGGGACACCCTACCCTAGAGCAGGCTGCACACAGCCTCAGCCAGCCTGGCCTCAACCACCTCCCTGGGCAAACCCTGCCAGGCTCTTGCCACTCTCATGCTCAACAACTTCCTCCTCACCTCCAGCCTCACTCTCCCCTCCTCCAGCTTTGCTCCATTCCCCCCACTCCTGCCACTCCCTGACAGCCTGAAAAGTCCTTCCCCAGCTTTTCTGGAGCCCCCTTCAGATGCTGGCAGGCCACAAGAAGGTCCCCTGGGAGCCTCCTTTGCTCCAGCCTGCACAGCCCCAACTCTTTCAGGCTGTGCTCATAGGAGAGGATTAGTTTTATAATGTGGCTATTTACATGTGCTGTGTAATTAGTACTCTTAAAGGGACATGACCTTGGGTTCATTTGTGAACCCAAAGATCTTTCACCCATCTGTAGTTGAGAGAAATTACTCATCCTAATTTTTTTTTTCAACTTGGATAAGCTTTCTAATAGACTTTCCCAAATTCCAGGTGGTGGTGTTCATCTAAAACTTAAGAAGATAATTATCTGCTCTTTCAACAGCAAATTATCCTACTCTACCCTACTCAGCTCAACCAAACCCTGCCCTACCCTACTCTACACTAACCTACCCAAGCCTATACTACTCAGCACTACACAACCCTACACCACCCTACTCTACCCTGCCCTGCCCAACCCTACCCAACCCTACCCTACCCCATACTGCCCTACTCTAGACTACCCTACACAAGCCTACCCTACTCAGCACTATACAACCCTACCCTACAGAACCCTGCCCTGCCCTACCCTACCCTACTCGAGTCTACCCCACTCAGCACTATTCAACCCAACCCTACCCTATCCAACCCTACTCTACCCTGCCCTACTCTACCCTGCCCTACTCTACACTACCCTACTCTACGCTACCCAAGCCTACCCTACTCAGCACTACTTAACCCTACCCCACAGAACCCTACCCTGCCCTACCCTACCCTACCCTACCCTACCCTACCCTACTCAAGTCTACCCTACTCAGCACTACTCAACTCTACACAACCCTACCCTACCCAACCCTACTCTACCCTGCCCAACCTTACTCGATACTACCCTACTCTATGCTACCCTACCCTACTCAAGTCTACCCTACTCAGCACTACTCAACCTTACCCCACCCAACTCTACCCTGCCCTACCTGATCCTGCTCTACCCTACCCTACTCTATCCTACTCCACACTACCCAACCCTACTCTACACTACCCTATCCAAGTCTACACTGCTGAGCACTAGACAGCCCTACCCCACCCAACCCTACTCTACACTACCCTACCCAAGCCTACCCTACACAGCACTACTCAACTCTACCCCACTCAGCACTACTCAACTCTACCCCACTCAACTCTACCCTGCCTGACCCTACCATACCCAACTCTATCCTACCCAACCCTGCTCTCCCCTCCCCTCCCCTGCTTTCCTGGTGTCAGGATGTAATAACAGAGTATTTTCCAGCAGTGTATTGAATGTTCTGTGTTTACTGCCATGGAACTACCCCTTGTTATTAGAAGTTTGTTCTTGCTCTTGTGCTGTCTCTGCGCAGGGAGGGTTGTTTGAGCTGTTCAGTTTCTGAGCTACAGTGCATTTTCCCCCCCTTTTATTCTGGATGTACTTGTCACTTGGTGTCTATTTAGGGAAAGGAAAAATGCTAATTGCAGAACTGCACCTTGTAGTACAAGCCTAATTTGCTGAAGTCTGCAAAGGTAGAAGGTCTTGGAGCTCACACTTGCACGTCAAACACAGCAGAAAGACACTTCTGTTTCCCAGCTCAGCCTTTGTCCTTGTGCAGAACCCAAACCCATGTCTTTAAGGACCAATCTAAATCCACTCTTCTCTAGTTTGTAGCCATTGCCTCTCACCCTATATCTCCACTGTATGCCTAGCTCTGTAAATAGCAATTCCCCAATAATATCACTACCACATTACCAACTAAAATACATTCACACCATCTTTAAGAGCTGCTAGTAAATTCTGCCTCTTCCAGCAGATAAATCTGCCACATGCTGTGTGCTTACTTTCCAAAATGGGAGAGACATCTTGCTTACAACCACCACTCCAGGCTAGTTAAGGTAAGAAGTTTCAAGCTATGATTCATCATGCTATATATGAGATTATGCTTTCAGAGTCATCCTTGACTCTGCCTCTTAACATTTTCACTAAATGCTGAGCTGACAGCTGGTGGCAGTGCACATGATTTGCATTTTGCCTTACTCTTCTGAGACTTTGGAAGATCTCTGCAGTAGCAGTAGTAATTTTTTTTTTTTTGTAACAAAGAGCTAATTAAAAAACTCTCAGTGTTGTAAGAGGGAAGCTGTGAGGGGTGGAACCCATCTGTGTTTCTGGTGTGACAGGGGGATCCCAACAGCTGGATGTGTTGGAAGCTGAGCACCAGAATTCAAGCCACAGTTTGCTTGCACTTGGAGGGGTGGAAGGAATCACTGGATTTGACTGCCCTAGGGGTGGGGACACAGCCCCACAGTTTGGCCTGTATCATCTCACATGGGCTGATCTAGACTGTACTGGAACAGGGTGCAACTGCAGTGCATCTGCAGTGAGGAGTCTTCTCTGTACTGCAGAGATCTCATTTTGAGTGAGAATAGGCAGCAGCTGGACTGCCCAGAGAGGTGGTGGAGTTGTCATCCCTGGAGGTGTTTAAGGACAGATTGGCAGTGGCACTCAGTGCCATGGTCTGGGTGATGTGGTGGTGTTAGGTCATAGGCTGGATTTGATGATCTCTGAGGTCTATTTCAGCCTCAACCATTCTGTGATGCTGTGATTCTCTGTGTATTTGCTGCACATGTTTGGGAAGCAGTGTTGCCTTCTGGTACAATAATTGATGTTTCTCTACAGTACTCTGACCTGTAATATCTTCCTCTCCCATAGAGGACATTGCATGAAGGAGTAAGCATTCCTTTGAGCATCACTCAGCTGATCTAGAAATTAAGGAATGAAGCTTTATATTCACAGCTGGGCACAATAAACAAGCAGTGTTTAGAACCTATACATCTGTAGATAGAAATAGACAAGTTAAAAGTGATACAGAAACACAGCAGCACTCCCAGAAACCTGAGTCCTCAGGAAGGGCTCTCAGCCACACTTCCACCTTCTTCCCACCCCTCTACCTTATCCCAGACTTTGTCTTATGCTCAAGGTGAGTTTGGGGGATCAGCCAGGTGGGTTAGGAAGCAGAAGGATTACTTAGGCAGGTTAGAGAGAGAAGTGCAGCCCAAAGCCAGAGAGCAAACTGTGTTGTCTATGTTTGCATTCTTGTTTTTATACCTCTCAGCAAGCCTATGAGTGCAGCAGACATCAGCATTGTTTCCTTTTCACATCCTAGAAGCTAATTCTTCTCACCAAAATATCCCAGCTAGGCTCAAACCAGCACATTGAGCAATGGAACAGGCTGCTCAGAAAGGTGGTTGAGGCCCCATCCCTGGAGATATTCAAGGTTAGCCTCGATGGGGCTCTGTGAGACCTGATCTAGGGGAGGGAAGTCGCTGCTGACTGCAGGGGGGCTCGGACTAGATGCCCTTTAGAGGTGCCTTCCCACCTGGGTGTTTGTGGGATTCTCTGATTCTTAGAGCAGCAGCTCTGGTGTTATTAGTAAGTGATTACATCTTGGCAAGGGACAAATATGTGGAAAAATCAATACTAATTCATTTGGACCACTCAACAACATTAAATATGATGGACCACAAATGCATGCTGCATTCTTGGTGGCTTTGCTAGGAGCAGATATTCCTCTACTTTAGTTACTCCATTGCTTCCTTGAAAGCTTGCAAAAGGTAACCTGAAGCAAATTGGGGTTTTGCCTTGAATTTTCCACTTGCCATTCCCATGAGGCTGCTAGAGAAGGCTCTTGCTGCTCTGGCTGGTAGGTGTATTTCTCACCTTTCCCCCTTTCCTGACCTTGGAATGGTTCTGTGTGGCTCTGCAATTAGCAGAAGTTCACCAAAGCGTTAGGGATGTTGATAGATTCCTAGGAGCAGCTAAGTGAAACAGAAAGACACAAGAGGTGCTGGAAGGTGTCCAGAGAAGGGTGACAAAGCTGGTGAAAGGCCTGGAACACAAACCCTATGAGGAGAGGCTGAGGGAGCTGGGGGGGTGCAGCCTGCAGCAGAGGAGGCTCAGGGCAGAGCTCATTGCTGTCTACAACTACCTGAAGGGAGGCTGTAGCCAGGTGGGGTTTGATCTCTTCTGCCAGCCAACCAGCACCAGAACAAGGGGACACAGTCTCAAGTTGTACCAGGGCAGGTCTAGGCTGGATGTTGTTAGGAAGTTGTTGTCAGAGAGAGTGATTGGCACTGGAATGGGCTGCCCAGGGAGGTGGTGGAGTGGCTGTGCCTGGAGGTGTTGCAGCCAAGCCTGGCTGGGGCACTTAGTGCCATGGTCTGGTTGGTTGGGCAGGGCTGGGTGCTAGGTTGGGCTGGCTGAGCTTGGAGCTCTCTGCCAGCCTGCTTGATTCTATGATTCTATGAGTCTAAGATTTCTGATCTATTGATGTGGTTTGGAGCCTTCTTTTCTCTGTGGGACTGTTTGCTGTTCCCAGCCACAGTCAGAGGTAGGTGCATGTCTCCCTCTCCATGCACAGAGCCTCAGCTGTGCTTTTTTTCCTGGGCTGTCTTGTCTATATTTAGCTGTACAGCAGTAATCTTCCCCCAAATTGGAAAAATATCATCATAAACTCTGAAGAAAGCTCAGAAGATTTGACCAAGCAGAATGTGGGTGGTAGACTTATACAAGGACTGCTCAAGTTGGTTCAGAACAAATTTGGCCTCTTTGTGTTGCCTCCTGGATTAGTTGGGAGGAATGACTTTGAGTTGTGATGCTGTTTGGGAATGCTTCACTTTAAAAACTTGGTGCTGAGTGCTTAGGTCCTGTGACAACTTTTTATGCCTCTCATGGGATTACTGAGATCTTGCTGGTTTAAAAGCTCTGAAATGAAAGCCCTGTGAAAACTGCTAACAACATCTTGAGCTCAATAAATCCCTGTGAAAAAAGACCTATGCAGTGTAAGTTTTTCTCAAGGACTTACAGCTCTGCCCTTGCTATCAACTGTCATAACTCTACTGCCACCAGTGCTCTTATGCCAGTCTATGTAATCTGAAGATCTGCTCTTCAGAATAAGACTGCAGTGATGGGGTTTGCTCCTTTTCCTAAGCACAGCTTCTATGTTTTCATGGAATCATAGAATGGCTTAGGTTGGAAGGGACCTTAGACATCATCCACTCCAACCTCCCTGCCATGGGCAGGGACAGCTTTCATAGAATCATAGAATCAACCAGGTTGGAAGAGACCTCCAAGCTCATCCAGTCCAAGCTAGCACCCAGCCCTAGCCAGTCAACCAGACCATGGCACTAAGTGCCTCATCCAAGCTTTCCCTGAACACCTCCAGCCACAGCCACTCCACCACCTCCCTGGGCAGCCCATTCCAATGCCAATCATTCTCTCTGGCAAGAACTTCCTCCTAACATCCAGCCTAGACCTGCCCTGGCACAACTTGAGACTCTGTCCCCTTGTTCTGTTGCTGCTTGCCTGGCAGAAGAGCCCAACACCACCTGGCTACAGCCTCCCTGCAGGTAGTTTCACCCAGACTCAGCTTCTTAAGGCTTCATCCGACCTGGCCTTGAACACTCCTAGGGAGGAGGCATCCGCAACCTCCCTGGACAGCCTATTCCAGAGTTTCACCACCCTCACACTGAAGAACTTCTTCCTAAGATCCAGTCTAACCCTCTCTCCCTCAGCTTCAAACCATTCTCCCTTGTCCTATTGCTAGACACCCTTATGAAAAGTCTCTCTGCAGCCTTCCTGTAGCATCCCTTCCAGCACTGGAAGGCAGCTCTAAGGTCTCTGCAGAGCCTTCAGCTTTGAACACTGGATTGTCTGTGTGAGGGTTTAGTTGAATGTTAATTTGCAGCAAACCTTGTGCAAAAGCCTGGTTACTGCTGCTGCTACTGTCACTGCATCACAGGCCAGGACATGCTCTATGAGCTCTTGCACAGACTTGTAAGGAACTTGGAACTGGAAGGACCTTATTGTCCATGGGCAAGGTAGGAGACAGCTGATGTTGACAGTATCTTGGGGAGCCCAGGGAATCAGAAAGGCAAAGTAACTCATCAGGGTGCAGTGATCTTAGCACACCAAGAACTCAGCTGACAACCAATTTCCTAGACATCATAGAATCATAGAATCAACCAGGTTGGAAGAGACCTCCAAGCTCATCCAGTCCAACGTAGCACCCAGCCCTATCCAATCAACTCAGGCAAGGCAGTGCTTCAAGGAGGGATGTCTTTTGTTGGCTTTTGTTTTTCTAGCAGTTATAGGAAGCATAGAAGGTGCTAACTTGAAAGTCTAGGTGGAAAATTTAACCAGCATCTTGGTTTGGATGGTAGTTGGCTACGGCTGCTGATGTAGAGACGGTAGGAAAGAAGCAAGCTGCAAAGGGCTTTGAATTTCTGTTGGCTCTGAGATGGCTACTGTTGAGCAAGACCTGGAAAGGTCTTGTTGAGCAAGACCCTGGCTGAACACTAGGGCTGAGTGTGCAAATACACTTAGCAATCATATTTCTTTACATGCAGATAGCTCTGTTGAGTGATAAGAGTCAGGTAGGAACCTTTTGCTTTGGTTATGCTGTGAGAGCCCTTACTTCCAGTTAAAGACATAATTCAATGCAGTGATGTGATGCTGAACATGATTAGAGTAGTGCTGCTTGCAGGGGAGGCCTCCTTCTATTTTTCCCACTTTAGCAGATGAAACATCTCAGGTTTGAAGGCTGGGATTCAACATTTGAAGTCTCAGTGGTATATAGATTTTCCTTGAGTGGTTCTTCTTGCTGTGCTCTGGCAGAGCTCAGATCCCACTCTTAAGGCATGAGGCAAATTCTGCTCCTCTGAGGTTCCAGGTGTAAGCTGATTGAACTCTCTCAAATGCTTGCTATATTTTGCTGTGTGTCAAGTTGCTCTGGAAAGGCTCTTGGATACATACTTGGAAGAAATCAACCAGCAATGACAGCTTTTAAATTGAATGACTGAATTGGTGCTTTACAAGGGCTGTTTACATCAGACAAGTACTGACTGATCTGATGCCCAAGCACTCTCTTTTGGACTATTAGTGAAACAGAAGGTTCATCTGTTTCAGCATCTAAGGGCCAGTTAAAGGCATCAGGCTGAAATATGCTGGAGTTGCATAGAGCCATAATGTGTTGATATGAGAGCCATCAGTCAGCAAGTGCCTGGGCCTCAGGAAATGAACTAACAAGCTTAGGAATGGTGGGAGCTTAGAGGGAGAATATGGTTAAAGTAATTAGAGAGAATTTCAATCAAGGAACAGGTTCATCTTCCAAGGGTTCTTCCACAGAGAAAGCACTTCCCCTGAATGACTTTTGCTGCCCTGGCTTCTTGATCTTCATGCAAAATTAACTAAGACTCATCAAAATTTCATGCCCTACAAACTAAGCCACTTCAGTTGAGTGTCACCCAGATGAAATACTGAAATGTGACCATGGCACTTGGTAACAAACTCTCATTTTAAAAACAGGGGTGGGGTGGGAAAAGAAAAAGCAATTAAACACTGCATGAGGAGAGGCTGAGGGAGCTGGGGGTGTGCAGGGGTGATCTCGTTGCTGTCCACAACTACCTGCAGGGAGGTTGTAGCCAGGTGGGGTTGGGCTCTGCTGCCAGGCAAGCAGCAACAGAACAAAGAGACACAGCCTCAAGTTGTACTGGGGGAGGTCTAGGCTGGATGTTAGGAGGAAGTTGTTTGCAGAGAGAGTGATTGGCACTGGAATGGGCTGCCCAGGGAGGTGGTGGAGTGGCTGTGGCTGGAGGTGTTGAAGCCAAGCCTGGCTGGGGCACTTAGTGCCATGGTCTGGTTGGTTGGGCAGGGCTGGGTGCTAGGTTGGGCTGGGGGAGCTTGGAGCTCTCTTCCAACCTGATTGATTCTGTGATTCTATGAAGAAAAGGAATCACAAGGAAGAATTAAGTTTCCAAGGAATGACAGAACAACTGAAGGAAATACTTGAAGGAACAGTTCTTTACCATGAGGGTAGTGGAACACTACAACAGGTTGCCCAGGGAGGTGGTTAGGGCCCCATCCCTGGAAATATTCAAGGTGATGCTCAGCAGGGCTCTGGGCAACCTGATTTAGTTGAGGATGTCCCTGCTGACTGCAAAGGGCTTAGACTGGATGACCTTTAGAGATTCCTTCCAGCCCAGCCCATTCTATGATTCTCTGACATCTCTAGATCCTCGTCTCCTTCTGGATTACACTTTGGATTACCTGGAATTTATAACCTAGGGGAACACCTGGGAAATGCTTCAAGAAATTCTGCTCTGAAAAGCCTGTTTATAGCTGGCACAAATCTATTTAGCAGGCATGTTTATCAGATTTACTTCTGTTGCAGCACGACTGAGAGGTGTTGATAGATGTTGTACGGCTGCTGAGCTCCAAACAGCTGCTTGTTGCTCTTGTAGCACGCACAGATAGGAGCTGCTGAACTGTGCCTGAGTGGTTGGGTAGCAGCTTTTCAACAGCATTCCTTTGTTTGGAATGGCAATATTTAGGGATGTGTCTATGAGATCAACTTTCAGCAATGGCTCAGGGGTTCTGGGCCACTCACTACAGGAAGGACATTGAGGGGCTGGAGTGTGTCTGGAGAAGGGCAGCGAGGCTGGAGAAGGGCCTGGAGCACCTGGGCTATGAGGAGGGGCTGAGGGAGCTGGGGGTGTTCAGCAGAGGAGGCTGAGGGCAGAGCTCATTGCTCTCTACAGCTACCTGAAGGGAGGTTGGAGCAGCTGAGGGAGCTGGGGTTGTTTAGCCTGGAGAAGAGGAGGCTCAGGGGGGACTTCATTGCTGTCTACAACTACCTGAAGGGAGGCTGTAGCCAGGTGGTGTTGGGCTCTGCTGCCAGGCAGCCAGCAACAGAACAAGGGGACACAGTCTCAAGCTGTGGCAGGGGAGGTCTAGGCTGGATGTTAGGAGGAAGTTGTTGCCAGAGAGAGTGATTGGCATTGGAATGGGCTGCCCAGGGGGGTGGTGGAGTTGCCATCCCTGGAGGTGTTCAGGGAAAGCTTGGATGAGGCACTTAGTGCCATGGTCTGGTTGGCTGGATAGGGCTGGGTGCTGGGTTGGGCTGGCTGAGCTTGGAGCTCTCTTCCAACCTGGTTGATTCTATGATTCTAAGAGACAGGAGCAGAGGAAATGGTTCCAAGCTGCAGCAGGGGAGGTTCAGGCTGGATGCTAGGAAATATTTCTTCACTGCAAGGGCTGTCAAATGTTGGAATGGTCTGCCCAGGGCAGTGCTGGAGTCACCATCCCTGGGGGTGTTTTAAGCAGCCTGTGGAGCTGGTGCTTAGTGTTGACCCTTCAGTGCTGTATCAAGAGCTGGGCTGGATGAGTTCTGAGGTCTCTTCCAAGCAGATCCTTTCTGTGATTCTTTGATTGTGTGAACTACTGCTGGTGCTCCACCTCTGTCATCTGGCAACTCTCAGGCACATTCTGTTGAAAACCCACTGAAAAAGCAAGCTGTAAATCCCTGGCTGCTGCTGCTAAGTGTCATGTGGCAAATGTAAATCGTCCATAATCCAATATCAAACTGAAAAGAGCAAATGAGTTTGTCTCCCTGGTTAAAAAGAATAAAGTATTGATTACCATAACAAATGAACAACTTGAAACCTGATCTATCTCCTCTGAGCACCGAGAGCTGTGAACTGGAGCAGTCATGTATTACACGTTAGCCTCATGGGATGAGAAAGCAATTGCACTACAAGAATAGTTAGTTATTACAAGTCTTGTGTAAAAATGATTTTAATGGCATTTACTGCAGGGCTGGAACAATTACCAACCTGCAATCAAACTAATAGCTTGTCATTAATTAAGAGAGCTGAGCGAGACCCTGCCTGCACAGCTCTGTGGTGAGAAATGGTGCTGGGTGTATTTTCAGTGTCAGGCAGATGGATGACAACATGAACTAGTGCAGGATGCTGGAGGGAGCTGAAAACCATTTAGCACTTCCAGAGGCTTCTACACCGAGGTTGTTAGTCATGGGCTTTGATGGGACTGGATTTGCTCTATGGAGTGGAAACTTGCATGGAAGATTAACCTGGAAAATATGTTGGTGTGTTGGGGGAAGAAGTTAGGTGGAATGTCTGCTAATAAATCACAGAGTCATTCAAGTTGGAAAAGACCCTTGGGATCATCAAGCCAAACCATTAAGCCTGCTCTAGAAAGTTCACCCCTAAGCCAAGCACCACATCTGAATGACCTTTAAACACATCCAGGGGTGGTGACTCCACCACCTCCCCAGGCAGCCTGTTCCAAAGCCTGACCACTCTTGCTGGGAAAAAATGTTTCCTAATGTCCAGTCTAAACCCACCTATCACAGTTTGAGGGCATTCCCTCTTCTTCTATCACTAATTACCTGTGAGAAGAGACCAGCACCAACCTCTCTACAACATCCTTTCAGGTGGTTGCAGAGAGTGATGAGATTTCCTCTCAGCCTCCTCTTCACAGAATCACAGAATTGTTGAGACTGGAGTAGACCTCTGAGGCCATCAAGTCCTGCCTATGACACTGAGCAGACCATAGCACTAGGTGGCCTATCCAGCCTTTTCTTGAACACCTCTAGGGACAGCAACTCCACCACCTCCCAGGGCAGCCCATTCCAGTCTCTAATTACCCTTTCCATCAGGAAGTGAGAGGCTGAGGGAGCTGGGGGGGTGCAGCCTGCAGCAGAGGAGGCTCAGGGCAGAGCTCATTGCTGTCTGCAGCTCCCTGCAGGGAGGCTGTAGCCAGGTGGGGTTGGGCTCTGCTGCCAGGCAATCAGCAACAGAAGAAGGGGCCACAGCCTCAAGTTGTGCCAGGAGAGGTCTAGGCTGGATGTGAGGATGAAGTTGTTGTCAGAGGGAGTGATTGGCACTGGAATGGGCTGCCCAGAGAGGTGGTGCAGTGGCCGTGGCTGGAGGTGTTGAAGCCAAGCCTGGCTGGGGCACTTAGTGCCATGGTCTGGTTGGTTGGGCAGGGCTGGGTGCTAGGTTGGGCTGGCTGAGCTTGGAGCTCTCTTCCAACCTGCTTGATTCTATGCTTCTAACATCCAGCCTTAACCTCCCCTGGCACAGCTTCAGTCCATGCAGTCTTGTCTTGTCACAAGTTGACTGATCCTCACCTTCTTACAGCTTCCCTGCAGGTAGTTGTTGAGTGTGATAAGGTCACTCTCTCTATATATATATATATTCATATATTCCCCTCTCTATCTATAGAATCATAGAATCAACCAGGTTGGAAGAGACCTCCGAGCTCATCCAGTCCTCCCTGAATCTCCTCTGAACAACCCCAGCTCCCTCTTAGAATCATAGAATCAACTTCAACAGCAACTTCTTCTTCAACCCCAGCTTCCTCTTCTTCAAACTAAACCTTTAAGGATCCTCCTGTTTGCTTTCTATCTTTCCCTTCCCCCATGGTGATGCTGTGATGAGCTATTATAACAAGATGGCGAGGTGAAGATGCCCAGGTTGGAGCTGATACCCATCTGTAGCCAGCAAGCTGTGTTCAGGGCAGTGCTCACTGTAGTGCTAGGCCAACAGGAGCCTAGAAAGCACAAGGGAAGAGGGTGAACATTCATTCATATTTTGAAGGCATGTCTCTTTGCCTGTGCTCACACTTACTCCCTGTCTTGTTTATGCAGATGCTGTTGTAAAGTGGTTTGCTGGCAAGGGTATTTGTGGAAATTGAAAAACATAGCAAATGTTGCAAATGATGATAGATTTTGTTGTTTTTTTTTTCAGCTTCACAGCAGGGCTTGCAAGGAAAGCCATGAATTACATTCATAGTCACAGCATAAAAACATAGAGTTTCATTATGCTGTAAACCAAAATGCTTTTAGCTGCAAATGTTCAAACCTTCCCAAGATGTATTTTCCTGATCAGCTAGAGAGAAAAGTTCTTCTTGCACTGCAGGTGCTCTAGTGTGCACCTACACAAAAGAAGGTATGAAGAACACAAAAAGTAGAAGGTATGCTTGGTATTGTAGGAAGTTTGACAAGGCCAAGTGCCAGGTTGCCCACCTGGGTCACAACGACTCCGTGCTCAGCACAGTCTTGGGGATGTGTGCTTGGAAAGCTGAGACTCAGAGAGGGACCTGGGGGTATTGGTTGATAGTCTACTGAATGTGAGTCAGCAGTGCCCAGGTGGCCAAGCAAGCCAAGGGCATCCTGGCTTGGGTTAGAGACACTGTGGGCAGCAGGGGCAGGAGGGGATCATCCTCCTGTGCTCAGCACTGCTGAGCCCACACCTCCAGTGCTCTGTTCAGTTCTGGGCCCCTCACTACAGGAAGGACATTGAGGGGCTGGAGCCTGTCCAGAGAAGGGCAATGAGGCTGGAGAAGGGCCTGGAGCAGCTGGGCTGTGAGGAGGGCTGAGGGAGCTGGAGGTGTTCAGTGTGGAGCAGAGCAGGCTGAGGGCAGAGCTCACTGCACTCTGCAGCTACCTGAAAGGAATTTGGAGTGAGGAGAGGGCAGCCTCTGCTCCTTGGTGGGAAGGGACAGGAGCAGAGGAAATGGTTCCAAGCTGCAGCAGGTCAGGTTCAGGCTGGATGTTAGGAAATCTTTCTGCACTGCAAGGGTTGTCAAACACTGGAATGGTCTGCCCAGGGCAGTGCTGGAGTCACCATCCCTGGGGATGCTTAAGTATCCTGTGGACCTGGCATTCAGGGATATAGTTTACTATTGACCCTTCAGTGCTGGGTTGAGAGTTGGACAGGATGAGCTTGGAGGTCTCTTCCAAGCAGATGTTTTCTGTGATTCTGAACTGTTTAGCTGGCTTTATGAGGGATGTAAATTATCCCTTTTGCTTGTCTGGGCATCGAAAGAAAGAGCTGATAGAATACAGGGAACCTGCCAGAAGCCAAAGGAGAGACAGCTGAAATGAAAGGCATTTGTATGTCCTTTTACTCTGCAGGGGTGAGCTTTCACCAGGAAGGGGGAGGCTGTTGTAGGTATTCAAAGGCTAAAATTAAGGTTTGTCTTTAATCTAGGAGGAACAAAGCAATGTACTGCTGCCTTAGGCAAAATCTAGCTTTGTGGTGAGTCCCAGGGGAAAGCAGGACATGATCAGACTGGGATAGTTTGGAAATCCTTGGCTGAGTGGAATGTATCACTCTTTCCCCTTGACAAATCTCCTGAACTCCTCATCTGGTCTAATCTTGATTAAGTAGAATCTCTAATGATAGCCTAAATTGTTGTTGTATTGAAGTTGATAATGTCTGTTGGTAATATTTCTTATTATGGAATCATAGAATCAGGCAGGTTGGAAGAGAGCTCCAAGCTCATCCAGTCCAACCTAGCACCCAGCCCTGGCCAATCAACCAGACCCTGGCACTAAGTGCCCCAGCCAGGCTTGGCTTCAACACTTGAGAAGAGGAGGCTCAGGGCAGAGCTCATTGCTGTCTGCAGCTCCCTGAAGGGAGGCTGTAGCCAGGTGGGGTTGGGCTCTTCCCCCAGGCAGCCAGCAACAGAACAAGGGGACACAGTCTCAAGCTGTGCCAGGGCAGGTCTAGGCTGGATGTTAGGAGGAAGTTGTTGTCAGAGAGAGTGATTGGCATTGGAATGGGCTGCCCAGGGAGGTGGTGGAGTCTGGAGGTGTTGACACAAAGCCTGGATGAGGCACTTAGTGCCATGGTCTGGTTGACTGAATAGGGCTGGGTGCTAGGTTGGGCTGGATGAGCTTGGAGCTCTCTTCCAACCTGGTTGATTCTATGATTCTATGCTACCTCCAGGGATGGCAACTCCACCACCTCCAAATTACATCAAGCCTCCTTATCAACTCCCAAACCTGTGGATGATGTCTCTAACAATGTGCAGAGGTCTAGGAAGACCTCAGAAAGCTGCTGTTAAGGTTTTAGGAAGCTTTAAGTGTTAGCTGTTTGCTGACTTATGATGAATTGTTCTGTGAGGGCTAGATCATTACACCTTAGAAATAAATTAAAGCCTTTCCCTGTGCATTCTGCTTGATTTTCATCTGTGACAACTCTAAACAGGAGTCTTGGCTGCTTCAGATGTGTAGCATCTAAAGAACAAATCTACATGATAAAACTTTGGCAAGGTTTTCCATCAGTGTAATTGCTTCTTGGTTACCTCATGTTTTCATAGAATCATAGAATCACAGAATCAAGCAGGTTGGAAGAGAGCTCCAAGCTCAGCCAGCCCAACCTAGCACCCAGCCCTGCCCAACCAACCAGACCATGGCACTAAGTGCCCCAGCCAGGCTTGGCTTCAACACCTCCAGGCACAGTGACTCCACCACCTCCCTGGGCAGCCCATTCCAATGCCAATCACTCTCTCTGCCAGGAACTTCCTAACAACATCCAGCCTAGACCTCTCCTGGCACAGCTTGAGACTCTGTCTCCTTCTTCTGTTGCTGGTTGCCTGGGGGAAGAGCCCAACCCCACCTGGCTACAACCTCCCTGCAGGTCTCATCTCTCCCTTTTGTATCATCCCTTGTGCTCTGCCTGCTGTGGAAGTGTTTCCTGTGTTATTTCAGGCAGTTCTCAGTGTGGATGTGTTTATTACTGTGTCTGCTGGAGGGCTGAGTGGCTCTGCTTCATCATACAGTCATAGAATGCTTGTGGCTTGGAAGGGATCTCCACAGGTCATCTAGTCCAACCCCCCTGCAGTCATCCTCCACTAGATCGGGTTGCTCAGAGCCTTTGTTGAGTCTGATCTCCAGGAGTGATGTCTCAACTGCCTCTCTGGACAACCTGTTCCAGTTTTTACCACCCCCATGGTGCACAACTTGTTCCTTATATCCCATTTCAGTCTCCTCTAATATCAAACCATTGCCTCTCATCCTATCACTGCAGGCCTTTGCAAATAGTCCCTCTGCAGCCTCCTTGTAGCCTCCTTCAGGTACTGGAAAGCTGCTGAGATCTCCCCAGAGCCTTCTCTTCCCCAGGCTGAACAGCTCCAGCTCCCTCAGCCTGTCCTCCTGGGAGAAGTGATCCAGCCCTCTGATCATCTTCATGGCTTCCTCTGGACTAACTCCGTCCTTCTCTTCTTGGCTAGATCACCACACCAGCAGTACAAAGTGGTGGATAGAAATGTCTTCTCCCCCTCCAGCTTACATCCATAGGTGACACTTCAGACTGTAGGAACATTTTCAGCTGAGTTCAGCTGACTCTGCTTCTGCCCCTCAGGAGAGTATCTTGTGCCATCCCACAGGCTCACAGGGTGTTAGGGGTTGGAAGGGACCCAAGCAGATCATCCAGTCCAACCCCCCTGCCAGAGCAGGACAATCCTATCTAACACAGATCACAGAGCAACACGTCCAGACAGGCCTGGGAAGTCTCCAGAGAAAGAGACCCCTCAGCCTCTCTGGGCAGCCTGTTCCAGTGCTCTGTGACCCTTACAGTAAAGAAGTTCCCCTTGTGTTGAGGCAAAACCTCTTTTGCTGCAGCTTACTGATGTTGTTGTCTCGCTTTCCCATGGCTAATTCTCAATCAAAACGCTGCTGAAAGTGAATGAAATGCTCTTTTTTTCCCCCCAGCTGTTGGCTGCCATAGGGTTTGAGCAGATCATTCCAGTGCAAGCACTCCTTTTACACTCAGAATTGATTTGGAATGACAATTTAAGCGAGAGAGATTTGGGCACAGCAATGTTCCCATTCATCCCAATCTTCTTGGAAGGTAGAAGGGCTCTTTGGAAGGCAGAAGGGCTCTGCAGCGGGACCTTGACCGCCTGTACAGATGGGCAGAGTCCAAGGGGATGGGGTTCAATAGCTCCAAGTGCAGGGTGCTGCACTTTGGCCACAACAACCCCATGCAGAGATACAGGCTGGGGTCGGAGTGGCTGAGAGCAGCCAGACAGAGAGGGATCTGGGGGTGCTGATTGATACCCACCTGAACATGAGCCAGCAGTGTGCCCAGGTGGCCAAGAGAGCCAGTGGCATCCTGGCCTGCATCAGGAATGGTGTGGTCAGCAGGAGCAGGGAGGTCATTCTGCCCCTGTACTCTGCACTGGTTAGACCACACCTTGAGTACTGTGTTCAGTTCTGGGCCCCCCAGTTTAGGAGGGACATTGAGATGCTTGAGCGTGTCCAGAGAAGGGCGACGAGGCTGGGGAGAGGCCTTGAGCACAGCCCTACGAGGAGAGGCTGAGGGAGCTGGGATTGGTTAGCCTGGAGAAGAGGAGGCTCAGGGGAGACCTTATTGCTGTCTACAGCTACCTGAGGGGTGGTTGTGGCCAGGAGGAGGTTGTGGCCAGCACCAGAACAAGAGGACACAGCCTCAGGCTGTGCCAGGGGAGATTTAGGCTGGAGGTGAGGAGAAAGTTCTTCCCTGAGAGAGTCATTGGACACTGGAATGGGCTGCCCGGGGAGGTGGTGGAGTCGCCGTCCCTGGAGCTGTTCAAGGCAGGACTGGACGTGGCACTTGGTGCCATGGTCTGGCCTTGAGCTCTGTGCTAAAGGGTTGGACTTGATGATCTGTGAGGTCTCTTCCGACCCTGATGATACTGTGACACTGTGATACTGTGATACTCATCAGCTGTAAGGGCGAAAGTTGGAGGAGGTTTTTGGGTGGTTTTGTTTGTTGAGGGGTTTTTCCTGGAAGGAGATCACCTTGCTTTATTTTCTCAGTGTAACCTGGGGCTGCTGCAGAGGGGATGAGGCTTTGGCTGCAGCAGTAATCTCCACGTGGCATAACGATCCTGTGGCACACAGCGAATCCCTCACGTGGTGCTTGCAGCCTTTGTAGATTATGCTGCTGGCTGGTGGAGTTGCCTTCCCCGTGGGAATCAAAGCACCCCCTAATTTCCACTCCTGGCAAGGAAATTAATATCCTATTCATGTAGCTGTTTATTGCTTTTAATTGGTTTAGCATTAAACTATCAACTGCCTGAATGAAATGTTGCTGGCAAGTTCATTTCTAGGAGGCATTTTGTCTCTGGACAATTACAGAGCGTTTATTTTCTGTGTTATTGAATCACAGGAGGGAATATCTCATGCAGAAAACTGGGGGTTTAATGCCCCTTTGATAAAACAATGAGCATTTCTTTAAAAACAAACCCCAAACGACCACAAAATAAAATGACTGACAAAAAATAGTACCCCCCCAACCTGCCTGGCAGCTCATCTGCCCACAGAAAGTTGGGTAAATGGCAGAAGCACAGAATGGTAGGGGTTGGAAGTGACCTCAGAAGATCATCTAGTCCCAGCCTCCTGCCAGAGTGTGATGAGATTTGGGATGAGATTGAACAAGGCCAAGGGCAGGGTTCTGCACTTTGGCCACAACAACCCCAAGTAGCACTGCAGGCTGGGGCCAGAGTGGCTGAGAGCAGCCAGGCAGAGAGGGAGCTGGGGGTGCTGGCAGAGAGGAGCTGCAGAGGAGGCAGCAGTGTGCCCAGGTGGGCAGCAGAGCCAATGGCATCCTGGGCTGGCTCAGGAGCAGTGTGGGCAGCAGGACAAGGGAGGTTCTTGTGCCCACCCCTGTGCTCAGCACTGCTCAGGCCACCCCTGGAGTGTTGTGTCCAGTTCTGGGCTCCTCCATTGCAGAGAGCTGCTGAGGTGCTGGAAGGTGTTTGGAGCAGGGCAGCAAGGCTGGGGAGGGGCCTGGAGCACAGCCCTGTGAGGAGAGGCTGAGGGAGCTGGGGGGGTGCAGCCTGCAGCAGAGGTTGATTGCAAGGTACAGTGCTGCTGAACAAGGTGTGGAGCTGCTGCTCAGACCATCCGTAGGCGTTGGAGATCCTGGCCAGGATGCCATTGGCCTTCTTGGCCACCTGTGCCCTCTGCTGGCTTATGTTCAGCCAGGTGTCCACGAGGATTTCCAGGTCCTTTTCCACCAGGCTGCTTTCCAACCGCTCTGCGCCAAGTCTGTAGCATTGCTTGGGGTTGTTGTGACCAAAGTGCAGGACCCAGCTCCTGGGCTTAGAATCACAGAATCATAGAATCAGGCAGGTTGGAAGAGAGCTCCAAGCTCATCCAGTCCAACCTAGCACCCAGCCCTGCCCAATCAACCAGACCATGGCACTGAGTGCCCCAGACAGGCTTTTCTTCCCGCTGGCCTCAGCTCATCTGTTTAATCTGTGCAAATCTCTCTGCAGAGCCATCCTGGCCTTGAGCAGATCCAACATTCCTACTCAGTTTAGTGTTGCCTGCCAGCTTGCTGGTGGTGCCCTCAATCCCCCCATCCAAATCAGTAATAAGGATGTTAAACAGAACTGGCCCAATCCTGAGCCCTTGCCACCTTTCAGCTTACGTCTGTGTATCCTGGGAAACTAAGCCTATACACAGGGTTCCCAGTTCTGAGGAATGCTGTGGCTTTAGGAGGGTCCTTGACATGATATGCTAAGACAGCTGGAACTTCCAGGTCTCTGCCTCTCACCTCTGCATTCCCATAGTGACTGCAGTGATGCATGTTTGCCCACACTGTGTCTCCAGAGAAGCACCCAGCCTTGATTGAAGGCTCTCTAGGAACCAAGTCTGTTGTATCCCTCTTCCCTACCTTATTCCACTGGCTGACATCTTCACTATTAAAACCAGGTGCCTTAATTCCTGAGCAGCCTCAGCTTCAAACCCTTATTCCTTGACAGACTTTTCTCTGCTAGATTCAACAGTCCTCTTCCACCTGGAAAAGCTTCCCCCAGAGGTCCTTAGATCCTGTAATCCAGTGACATCAGAATCTTCTTTCTGGCAAGGTTTCCAAGTGCCTTGTGCTGCAGAGTTATCTTCAGCCCTGCAAGAATTTAGTCTTTCCCTTCCCCCCCCCACCTCCCCAGCAGTTATTTTCTGAGACTTGTGCATTTCCCAAATCCATTTTCAAGACTCTGCAGGCTCAGGGTGATAGATGGTGTGGGGAGAGTCCTACATAAGCACACACTTAGCCAAGCCATGCAGTTTGGACTGATGTCAGCTTCACTACTACGTGGAATAAAATGCAGCTACAGCTTCACACAGGTTAGATCACATTTAAAAAGAACATCTCTAGCCCTGCTTTGAGAGACTGGAAAGATGCAGCTTGAGCAGGGACAGGCACTGGGAGTGTCCAGTGAGGAAAAGGTGGAGAGACCCCCTGGGCAAGAGAAGAGGCTTCGTAGAATCAGGCAGGGTTGGAAGGGAGCACAAGGATCAGCCAGTTCCAACCCCCTGCCATGCCCAGGGACACTCTACCCTAGAGCAGGCTGCACACAGCCTCAGCCAGCCTGGCCTCAAACACCTCCAGCCATGGGGCCTCAACCACCTCCCTGGGCAACCCCTGCCAGGCTCTCACCACTCTCCTGCTCAACAACTTCCTCCTCACCTCCAGCCTCACTCTCCCCACCTCCAGCTTTGCTCCATTTCCCCCTAGTCCTGTCACCACCTGATATCCTGAAAAGCCCCAGGTGGCTTCAGTGAAGCTTCAGTTGGGCTTTGGAGGGGACACAACCTGGGAAAGGGCATGGAGGAGAGCTCCCACCAGGGCCTGGGCTGCGTAGACATACAGCAACTGATGGGAAGAGTGG
Source organism: Pogoniulus pusillus (assembly GCF_015220805.1). Taxonomy (NCBI): domain Eukaryota; kingdom Metazoa; phylum Chordata; class Aves; order Piciformes; family Lybiidae; genus Pogoniulus; species Pogoniulus pusillus. The sequence continues at coordinate 30,530,254 of NC_087275.1, forward strand.
GGTGGGCTGGAGCAAGAGATCACAGCATCACAGGATGTCAGGCATTGGAAGAGGCCTCCAAAGATCATCAAGTGCAACTCCCCTGCCAGAGCAGGACTGTAAATTTCTAGCTCAGGTCACACAGGAACACATCCAGACAGGTCTTGAAAGTGTCCAGAGAAGGAGACTCTACAAGCTCTCTGGAATGCTGAAGGCAAGGAACTGAGAAGGCAAATGAGGGTCAGTGGGAGCCTGTTAGGTCTGGGACTGGTGACTGGGCAGGGTGACATGGGAGAGAACTGGAGCCTGGAATCACACATCTCCTTGAGTTCAGTCTGGCAAATGCATGACTGGTATCATCACCTACCTACCTGCACATCTTCTGTGGATCAGTGCCACTGGCTTTGACTGTGACATCTACATGTGTCAGGCATGGGGATGTTGTGTGACACCAGCAGGGAGTACACCCACCCCCATGCCCCCGCTGTTAGGGAGAGTGGAACCCTGTTAATGTGACTTGCCCCATGCAGAGGACCCTGACAAAGCCAGCTCCTCCCTGGACAGGCTTGTGTGGACTCAGCTGTGTTGAGTCAGTGAGGTCCACAGTGAGGAGGAAGCTCCAGGTAGCTTTCAGCATCACTGAAGTCCCAGCAGGTTGTTGCTCATAGGCAAAGCTGCGAAGCGCTGTAACCCTGCTGGGGGTGCTTCTTGGGCACTGGCTCTGTGGTGGCTGCATTCTGGGTCATCCTCTTGCTTCCCCAATTCTGCCCCTGATTTGATAGATCCAGTCATTGTTCTTTTGTTTCCTAGGCAAGGTGTACATGGCATAGCAAAAGACCTTCTTCCAATGCACTTTGCACTGGGTATGATAGGCTGCCACTGACTCCTGGTGGGAAGAAGGGGTAGAATGGGTTAGAGAATTGCTTGCCATCATGAAGGAGAGCAATGATTGCTTTATTCCCCTTCAAACCCTACTCCTCACTCCCCAGCCAGATGCTGTTGCCTATCTGTTTTCAGCTGGTTTCAGCTCAGCTTGATGTTCTTCCCTAGCCTGCATTTATAATGCCACCGGTGCGTGCAGCAGCCAACTGTTGTGATCAGGCACTGTTACCCTCATTACCTTCTCCTGCCTGGCACAAGTCTTGCTTGTGCTTTGTCTCCAGTCGAACTGCACATCTTTCTCAGTGTCCTTGTAATGCTTTGTGGAAGTTGTGCTCCATTTCTGCCAAAGGCTGTTTGTCCATGAGGTGTAGTCAGGATGGAGGGGACAGGACAGGGAGCAAGTTAGTACTGGATTTGCTGTTTGGTGCTCTCCTCAGAGATCAAGGACTCCTGGTTCAAGCTGGAGCAGATAGGAGATGGTTGGGAGAGGAGGAACTACTTGCAAGTTGAGGTGGAGAAAGGGTTGTTTCATTTGAGAGAGTAATTGGCATTGGAATGGGCTGCCCAAGGAGGTGGTGGAGTCTGTGTGCCTGGAGGTGTTGCAGCCAAGCCTGGCTGGGGCACTTAGTGCCATGGTCTGGTTGGTTGGGCAGGGCTGGGTGCTAGGTTGGACTGGCTGAGCTTGGAGCTCTCTTCCAACCTGGTTTGCTTGAGCACCTCCAGGCACAGCAACTCCACCACCTCCCTGGGCAGCCCATCCCAATGCCAATCACTCTCTCTGACAACAACTTCCTCCTCACATCCAGCCCAGACCTCCCCTGGCACAGCTTGAGGCTGTGTCCCCTTGTTCTGTTGCTGGTTGCCTGGCAGAAGAGCCCAACCCCACCTGGCTACAGCCTCCCTTCAAGTAGTTGTTCAGCTGAAAGACTGTTGAGGGGTCCTTAGGCTCCATGGCTCCAGGTTCTTTGTCCTCTTTCATAGAATCATAGAATCAAGCAGGTTGGGATAGACCTCCAAGCTCATCCAGTCCAACCTATCCCCCAGCCCTGTCCAGTCATCTGCACCATGGCACTGAATGCCTCATCCAGTCTTTTCTGCGTTTGCTTCTCCCACCAGCAGCAGGAGAGCAGAAGAACATGTCTGGCTGACCCAGGACATGTTCAGGCCTATTTTGGCACATTCAAGCTTACCACAGCAATGGCACAGAGCCCTTGAACAGGCTGCCCAGAGAGGTTGTGGACTCTCCTTCTCTGGAGACATTCCAAACCCACCTGGCTGCCTTCCTGTGTGACCTACTCTAGGTGCTCCTGCTCGGGCAGGGGGGCTAGGATCAGATGAGCTTTGGAGGTTCCTTCCAAACCTTCTGTGATCCTGTGAACTTGTAGGGCTGTAAGGGTGGCAGTAGCTGTCCTGGAAGTGCTCCAGCAGCAGCCACATTGCTCAGCTGAGGATGCAGCCCTGCGTTTGCACAGCCAGCAACTTCAGAAGAGCATAATGAAGTCGGAACTGCCTTTTAATTTTCTTCAGCAGCCAGGCAGAAATTACAGTTACCATTTGGACCTGATTCTGAAAGAAAAAGAAAAGAAAGCATCTCAGCTCTTTGTGATCAGGCACATGGTTTAATTGGCTTTAATTTAATTTGGACACTGGCAAGATTCTCATTTAAAGTGCACATTTCCAAGTGTATAAATCTATAGGCTGAGAACCTTTACCTGGCAGGCTGTCATAACTAATGCCTGTTAGTTAAATTCATGTGCCAACCTGGACTTCTAATGCTTAGGATAGATTCTGCTCCTCAAAAATGAACTGCAGAGACCTGGAAGTGGCTACTTAATGAAACTTATATTTATTTTCTCCCCTTTTCAATGCTTTCTCTATAATTTCATTTCTCAGGTGAGGTTTTCTTGCAGGGGAGAGTGAGTTTAAAGTGCTAAAATCAAGGAAATGCCAAGTTCATAGAATCATAGAATCAGGCAGGTTGGAAGAGAGCTCCAAGCTCATCCAGCCCAACCTAGCACCCAGCCCTGGCAAACCAACCAGACCATGGCACTAAGTGCCCCAGCCAGGCTTGGCTGCAACACCTTCAGGCACGGCCACTCCACCACCTCCCTGGGCAGCCCATTCCAGTGCCAATCACTCTCTCTGACAACAACTTCCTCACAACATCCAGCCTAGACCTGCCCTGGCACAGCTTGAGGCTGTGTCCCCTTGTTCTGCTGCTGTTTGCCTGGCAGCAGAGCCCAACCCCACCTGGCTACAGCCTCCCTGCAGGCAGCTGCAGACAGCAATGAGCTCTGCCCTGAGCCTCCTCTGCTGCAGGCTGCACCCCCCCAGCTCCCTCAGCCTCTCCTCACAGGGTTTGTGTTCCAGGCCCCTCCCCAGCCTTGCTGCCCTGCTCCAAACACCTTCCAGCACCTCCACATCCCTGTGCAATGGAGGAGCCCAGAACTGGACACAGCACTCAAGGTGTGGCCTGAGCAGTGCTGAGCACAGGGGTGGGCACAAGAACCTCCCTTGTCCTGCTGCCCACACTGCTCCTGAGCCAGCCCAGGATGCCATTGGCTCTCTTGGCTACCTGGGCACTGCTGCCTCCTCTTCAGCCTACTACCCACCAGTACCCCCAGCTCCCTTTCTTCCTGCCTGCTCCCCAGCCAGGAAGTTATGGGGTAGTGAGTCAAAGCTTCCTTGCTGTTCTGTTCCAAGTGAGTTGCCAGTGTAAAACACAGAGGAAATGGAGTTAATTGAAATCGTGGGGTTTTTTTGTGGTGAAAGGTGACCACAAAATCTTCACTGGGAGCTGATGTATGTGAGAAGCATTGGGGGAATGTGTTCTTGCAATGGCTTACTGAATGACCTGGAGGATTTGGGAATTACTGTGCTATGTCAGAGCATCTTAACTTCCATTTCATGGCTTGAAATCTGCCCATTGTGCTTCCAAGTGCTCTTCAAATGCTCTTTGTTTCTCAGTGCTTTAGAGAGGCCCAGAAAGAGCAGGAATCTCTGCTTCCATGGAAGCTGTGACATGCATGGAACTCATGTGACTCACTGCAAGCACCTTCAGTCATAGGTTAGTAGAGTCATGCATTCACTGACTCATAGATTTGTGGATTCATGGAATCACAGAATGGTCAAGGTTGGAAGGGATCTTGAAGATCATCCACGTCCAACCCCCCTTGCCATGGGCAGGGACACCTCATGCTAGATCAGGTTGCTCAGAGCCACATCCAGCCTGACCTTAAAAACCTCCAGGGATGAGGCTTCCAGCACCTCCTTTGCCAGTGTCTCAGCACCTTTATGCTGAAGAACTTCCTCCTAATGTCTAATCTCAGATTAATCTCCCCTCCTTTAGCTTAGATCCATTCCTCCCAGTCATGTCACTACCTGACACCCTAAAATGTCCCTCCCCAGCTTTCTTGTTGCCCCCTTCAGATACTGGAAGACCACAATAAGGTCTTGGAACCTTCTCCTCTCCAGACTGCACAACCCCAATTCTCTCAGTCTGTCCTCATAGCAGAGCAGCTCCAGCCCTCTGAGCATCCTCCTGGCCCTTCTCTGGACATGTTCCAGCACCTCCAGATCTTTCCTTTACCAGAGGCTCCAGAATTGGACACAGTGCTCCAAGTGGGGTCTCACCTGGGTGGAGCAGAGAGGCAGAATCACCTCTCTTGACCTGCTGCCCACACTCAATGCAGCCCAAGAAACAGCTGGCTTTCTGTGCTGCAAGTGCACCCTGGAGGCTCCTGTTGAGCTTCTCATCCACCAGCACCCCCAGGTCCTTTTTTTCAGGGCTGCTTTCAAGCATTTCATCAAAATCAGAAAAAAAAATTGCTGATTTCCATCAAAGATTTGGGTAAGAAACATAAATTTGTAACCAGAAATAAATATGTAGCACGTCCAGTGTGGGCTTTACAAACGTGCTAAGTACATTGAGTTAATTGATAATTAACTCAGGGTAAAGTCTGCAGATTGTCTAAACATATTGATTGCCAACTCTTCCTTTTCCTGGAACACAGTCACTGTGCAATGCTGAGCTGAATTCAAATGGAAGAGCTCTGCTGAGCATCATTCC